>NW_028086933.1:1091859-1833292 GCF_014824575.4 Sturnira hondurensis
TTTTTTTTTGCATGTAGCTGTCCAGTTCTCCCAACACCATTTGTTGAAAAGGCTGAAGTGTTCATAAATTTAAATGATCAATTTTACTACTGACTAACCACATTAGGAAACATACTACAGTATCCTCTGCACAATTAATACCTTTTGACATTCCTTGTGCGTCTCCCTGGTGTTCAGCTGGTATCACTTCCCTGTAAAAGGTGGCTGTGGCACCGAAGTATTGCTATCATGTGATAAAGAGGTGTATTTATCTTCTTTTCTGAGATTGTTCTACTTTCTGTTCCTGTACTTATTGCCTTCTTAAAAAATTGTTTCAGTTTTATTGAAATATAACTGACAAATAAAATATTAAGATACTTAAAGTATGTATCATGATGATTTCATGTACACATACATTGTGAAAGGATTTTTCCCATCTAGTTAATTGATATATCCATGTCCTCGCATACCTTATGTATTTATTTATTTATTCACATATTTTTTTATTGATGTTTGAATACAGTCGTCTCCATTTTCCCACCACCACTTTCTCCTGCCCTACCCACACCCACCTCCTACCCTCAGTCTCATCCCCCCATGGCTCCATCCATTGGTCCCTGATACATGTTCATTCACGTCTCCTTCTCTTCTGTCACACATTGCTTCCCTCTCCCCTACCATCTGATTACTGTCAGTTTGCTGTCAATTTCAATATCTCTGCATATATTTTGCTTGCCAGGTTGCTTTGTTAATTAGGTTCGACTTATAGGTGAGGTCATGTGGTATTTGTCTTTTACCACTTCGCTTACTTCACTTAGTATAATAATGACCAGTTCCATCCATATTGTCCTAAAGGGTAGGAGCTCCTTCTTTCTTTTTGCTGCATAATATTTTATTGTGTAAATGTACCACAGTTTTTTGATCCACTCATTTACCAATGGGTACTTAGGCTAATTCCAGGACTTGGCTATTGTAAATTGTGCTGCTGTGAACACTGAGGTGCATAGGTTCTTAGGAATGAGCATTTCAGGCTTCTTAGGGTATAAACCCAGCAGTGGAATTGCTGGGGGAAAAGGCAGTTGCAGTTTTAGTTTCTTGAGGAAATTCCATACTGTTTTCCACAGAGGCTGCACCAGTCTGCAATCCCACCAACAGTACACTAATCCCACCAACAGTGCACTGGGTTCCCTTTTCTCCACAACCTCACCAGCACTTGTTTGTGGATTTGTTTATGATGGCCATTCTCACTGGTGTGAAGTGGTATCTCATTGTGGTTTCAATTTGCAAATCTCTAATGCCTAGTGATGCTGAGCATCTTTTCACGTATCTCTGGGCCAACTGTATGTCCTCCTTGGAGAAGTGTCTGTTCAATTCATTTGCCCATTTTTTAAAATTGGATTGTTTGTTTTCCTGGTGTGGAGTCATGTGAGTTCTTTACATATTTTGAAGATCAAACCCTTGTTCAAGATATTATTGGCAAATATATTTTCCCATACAGTTGGTTCCCTTTTTATTTTGCTAATATTTTCTTTGGCCATACAGAAGCTTTCTATTTTGATGAGGTACCATTTGTTTATTCTTTCCTTATTTCCTTTGTTCTAGGGGACATATTGGTGAAAATATTGCTGTGTGGAATGTCTAAGATTTTCCTGCCTATCTTCCCTGTAGGAGTTTTATGGTATCATGACTTATATTTGAGTATTTTATACATCTTGAGTGTATTTTTGTGTATGGTGTAAGTTGGTAGCTGAGTTTCATTTTTTTGCATGCAGCTGTCCAGATCTCCTAACAGCATTTGTTGAAGAGGCTATTTTTACAACATTTTATGTTTCTGCACCCTTTGTGAAATATTAATTGACCACAAAGATTTGGGTTTATTTTGGGGCTCTCTATTCTGTTTTATTGATCTATGAGTCTGCTCCTATGCCAGTACCAAACTGTTTTTATTACAGTGGCCTTGTAATATAGTTTGATGTCAGGTGTGGTGATCCCAACTACTTTGTTCTTCTTTCTCAAAATTGCTGCAGCTATTCAGGGTCATTTATGGTTCCATATAAATTTTTGAAGTGTTTGTTCTATATCTGTGAAATATGTCATTGGTATTTTAACAGGGATTGCATTGAATCTATAAATTGCTTTAGGTAGTATAGGCATTTTAATGAGATTAATTTTCCAATCCATGAACATGGTATATAGTTCATTTGTTTGTGTCTTTCTTGATTTATTTCTTCAGTGTTGTGTAGTTTTCTGAGTATAGGACTTTTACATCCTTGGTTAGGTTTATTCTGAAGTATTTTATTGTTCTTATTGGTATAGCAAATGGGATGTTTTTCCTGATTTCTGTTTCTGATATTTCATTGTTGGTATACCAAAATGTCTTTGATTCTGAATATTGACTTTGTATACTGCTGTTTTGCCAAATTCACTTACTAGATAAGTAGTTTTTGGTGGGGTCTGTAGGGTTTTGTATGTATAGTATCTTGTCATCTGTAAACAATGACAGTTTTACTTCCTCCTTTCCAATTTGGATGTGTTTTATTTCTTTTTCTTGTCTGATTGCTGTGGCTAGGACTTCCAGTACTACACTGAATAGAAGTAGTAAAATGGATATCTTTGTCTTGTTCCTGATTTTTAGGGGAAAGCTTTTAGTTTTCGCCCACTGAGTGTAATGTTGGCTGTAGTTCTCTCATATATGGCCTTTATTATGTTGAGGACTGTTTCCTCTATTCCCACTTTGCTGAGTGTTTTTATCATAAATGGGTATTGTACCTCATCAAATGCTTTTTCTGCATCTAGTGATATGATCATGTGATTTTTGTCTTTGCTTTTGTTTATATGATGTATTACGTTTATTGATTTGTGAATGTTGTACCATCCTAGTATCCCTGGGATGAATCCCACTTGATCATGGTGTATGATTTTTTTAATGAATTGCTGGATGCGGTTTGCCAATATTTTGTTCAGGATTTTAGCATGTATGTTGGTCAGCAATATTGGCCTGACTTTTTTTTTCTTTGTTGTGTCTTTATCTGGTTTTGGGATTACTGTGATGCTGGCTTCATAAAAAAAGTTTGGGGGTTTTCCCTCTTCTTGGGTTTTTTGGAAAAGTCTGTGAAGGGTAGGGATTAGCTCTTCCTTAAATGTTTTATAAAATTCTCCTATGAAACTGTCTGGTCCAAGGTTTTTGTGTGCTGGAAGTTTTTTAATTACTGCTTCGATTTCATCAGCTGTTATTGGTCTGTTCAAGCTTTCTGCTTCTTCATTCAGTTTTGGAAGATTATATTTTTCTAGATATTTTTCCATTTCACCTAGGTTTTCAAATTTCTTGGCATATTCTTCTCCATAGTAGTTTCTTACAATCCTTTGTATTTCTGTGTTGTCAGTGGTAATTACTCTTCTTTTGTTTCTTATTGTGTTTATTTGGGTCCTCTCTCTCTTTTTCTTGATAAGTCTGCTTAAAGGCTTGTGGATTTTGTTTATCTTTTTAAAGAACCAGCTCCTGGATTTATTGATCCTCAGATTTTTTTTTTAGTCTATGTGTTGTTTAATTCTGTTCTGATCTTGGTTATTTCATTCCTTATTTATTTACTTAGGAAATAACCCTATTCATTTACTTATTTAGTTATTGCTAAGAACATTTATTTTCTCCTCTCTTAGCAAATTTTAATTATAGAATCATTATCAACTAATTATATATTAGGTCCTCAAGCCTTATGCACTTTATGGATGAAAGTTTGTGTCCTTTAATGAACTCACCGTGTGTCACCCTGCCCTTAGGCCCCAGGTAACCACTTTTGTACTCTCTGTTTCCATGTGTTTGACTTTTATTTTTAGATTCCACAAATAAGTGATATTATACAGTATTTATCTTTCTCAGTTTGACTTATTGCACTTAGCATAATGCCCTCAAGGTCCAGCCAGCCTTTAATGTGGTCATTAAAGACAGGGCTTCCTTCACTTCTATGGCTGGATACCCTTCCATTTTACATATATAGTATCTTCTTTCTTCTTCATTTATCATGATGAACACATAAGTTGTTTCCATATCTTGGTTATTGTAAATAATGTTGCAGGGAACATGGGACTCTAGCTATCTCTTCAATATTCTAGGTCCATTTACTTTGGGTATATACTCAAAAGTGGGATGGCTACAATCATAATGTAGTCCTGTTTTTTTCTATTGTCTAATGTGTTCAGTGTAAAATTTATTGCACTTAGCAAATATGTTATTTCAATGATCACAATTTGTATTTTGTTTTTATTTTTATTTGGTTCTTTTTCATAACTACCTGCTGTTGTTTCTGGCTCTGTTTTTGTTTTTTTATATTCTGTGTTTTTCTTGTCTATGGATATTATTCCTTTATTGGCATCCCAAATAGATCTACTTTCAAATAAAGCTATATTCTGAAGTTCCAGGTGGAAAATAATTTTTAGAGGCACTGTTTAACCTATTTATACCAACTTAAAAGTTTCATCATCACTATTTAGATTTAATAAATAAGGAAGAAATATAACAAAATAGCAAGAACAAAGTGTAAACACCAGATAAATTATTTGGCCACTATGTTATAAGATTTTCTACAATTTTATTACTCTTTCACTTTTCCCATTGCTTAATATCTTCTTGGTCTGATTATTTCTCAGTTATTGAAAAAATTGCATACCTCTACTATCCAACCTCACTCCAACAAATTATTACAAAAGAAGTTATGAGTTTTGGACTCTTCTCCTCATGAAGGAAGTGTTCCATTACAAATGCATCTGGTCTTCAGCTTCTTTATTTAAAAGCATGTCTATATGTAATGCTCAAAGTAAATAAAAATAGTAGTTGGAAAGACCTCATAGATCAAATTGGCTTTGTATTCATCTGGAATTTGGGACAGTTTCATTATTTTCTTCCAATTTGTATATTCTTTCATGAATACTCTCACTGAGGATTTTATGCACAGTTGTGCCATATAAAATCTTAATGTAGCAATAAAATATGATTCAGTTATAAAATAAAATCTGAAAATAATTCTGTAGGGTCCTAATAGTATCATTGTCATTATAGTTACATTTGGTGATTTTCCAAAATTAATACTGCAGCATAGATGCTCCTCAAGGACACACCAAAAGGCCTATTTGGTGTCCAAAGTGCTTCAACGTGTCTGCTGTTCTGATAAGTTTTGAACATTTCTACAGCAAGTGCTGAATTGCTGCACATTAACTTTAACAATGTCAACATGTTCTGTTTTATTAGCCTGATGAGAATTCTGTGTAAGCTCATAATATGAAGTATGTTGTATTTGCAAAAATTTGGTGTTTGTAAATGATAACATTCTTTAAATAATGCTTAAAGGACCATGGGGAAAATATGGAATATTTTTATTGGTGATAATGCAAAATAGACTTTAAATGAAGTTAAGGCTTGATCCTGGAGTTGTCATTTTTGATGGATGAAAATAAGAAGTGATGGGACTCTGTAGTGTCCTTTACCATCAGGTGAGTATGTCCTTCACTGCCTGTGTACTCTGTTCTGATTTTACTACAGTCTATACAGGACTGACTAGGTTGTTCCTGTTTAAATTCAAAGATGCTTACATGCAAAGTTTCAGTTGCCTGGTTATAAATTAGGTCTTAGCTTATTAAATTGAGTGTAACAACCTCAAGAAATCTTGCCTGAATACCATCTTCATTGTATCAGTACTCCACAGAAGAACCTGAAAGTAGCTCTCTATTGAAAGTCATTTTCTTCAAGTCTAAATTATTCCCCTTGGCTTTTACAAGTTTCCTATCCCAATCTCTTCTATGCTAATCCATTGCCATTCCTGTTCTCTTTACCATATAGAGCCTCTGCCTTGTTCTCCACACACACTCCATTCATCCTGCACTTCTCCCTCATTTCTTCTCTCAATAACCCACCTGTATTGCTTCCCTAGGGTGTGATGACTTCCCCCTCTGTCTGTCTCGTCTAACTTGGCTTACTCTCTTCTACCCAAGATGCTGTCCTGAGCTGTCCCAGTCTTTACAAATTACATTACCTATGAATCCTGTTACATTTTAGAATTGACACCATATATAAGCCATATAGTTCCACAATTTGGAACTATATGGCTTAATAGCATCCTCATTCTTTGTTTCACATCCATTCCTTCACCAACTCAAAATAAAAATCCTGCACGTAGTACATGTGTACTACACTCCTTTTATACCTTCCATAGAGTCTGGTACCATTTTACATGATGGTGAAATAAACGACAATTTAAATATGCAACAATTCATTCTAATTTAAATGTCATTAGAATGGCATTATTAAGCATTTCACATATCTTAACTCTTATGTTCTTCACAACAAACCTCTGAAATGGGCATTATTTTTATTGTCATTTTAATGATAAGGAAATTGAAGCACTTTCAAGTAAAGTAATTCTTCAAACACACAACTGGGCTATCATTCAAATGCAAGAAGTTTGGCTATGAAGTCCATGCTTTTAACCATTATGATATATTACTTCTACATGTGAAACAATCATGAGTATTTGGTTGACTAATGTAATTAAGAAATTCAATGTGTAACTTTAAAATGTGGTTGGTCATCATGTTTTTGTATAATTTTATTTCTGGCTTCATGGCAAATGGAGATGATAGACACAGCCCTAAAAAGACTCTCAAGCAATGTGGTGAGTTCGCACTTTGACAAGAACATAGTTTTAAACACTAAAAATATAAATCATATAAACAGAAAACAAAAACTCTCCTTGTTGCTTTAAAAAAACAGCATCTCCAAGGAGTGGAAATAGAATATAAACACAAATGTTAGGCAAGGGTAAAATCATTAACTAGTGGGGCTTCTGGAAGCAACTTGGGACATAGTAGGTGATTAACATATTCTATGCCAGGGGCTATTGGATTCAAGCTCACTGTTCAGAGAGACAAAGGCTGCTGTGTAATTCACTTGCTTGTAAATTGGGCCAAAACATGCTTTTGAAAGAGGAGCAGGGACTACTGCTTATAGTGCCATTGGCCCCAAGACAGGAAAATGTACCATTGGAGGCTCAAGACCAACCAAACCACCCAAACCACCCCTGGCTCCATAACTGGGTGTGTAATATTCCTAATATTACCTGGGCAGAGCCTGCAAATGGCTATTATGTAGTCTATACTGGTGTAGTCTGGAGGAGCTCTAAGCTAAAATTTCAGAAAGCATACCAAAATCTAATCCGAAAAAAAGGGAGTAACAGGAGCTTAAGTTAATTTCTAATGGATTACTTTTATTGAACACTGTAACAAACTTTCAAATGAGTTTATTTGAGATGTACAATAAAGGAATCACATCCACAGACAAAAAAATCAACAACAAAAAAAATAAAACAGAAAATTACAAAATATAAACAAAGCCCCAAACAATGTGGTAGTTATGGCAAATAATCAAATAAAAATAAAAAATAAACACAAAAAAATTATGGTCATTGAAGCAAAATATTCACTAGGTAGAATAAGCTTTACACTGAACATAATTGGAGATCTAATTTGTAAACTGAGGAATTAACCTAGAAGACAGCACAAAGAGGTAAAAATAAAATGCAGTAGGGTTCCAGAAGAGAAATTAGCTAATGCAGTAAGGCATTATATAAAGACAATTTTTTTAAATTTAAAAATATAAAATGGAAGAGATGTAAGTACTGAGGTAAAGAGGGATTCCAAGTTCTGAGTAAGAAAAAATAGGTAAATTTATACCAAGTCCCAGTACCACAAAGATAGAGGCCACCAAGATGGGAAAGTAAATCTTAAAACCTACTAGAGATAAAAAAAATAATCAGCCAGGGAAAAACAATGAGATTGTTAGATGACTTCCCAGCAGCAACACTGAACACCAGAAAAGAAGAACAAAATACTAAAGTGCTAAGTGAAAACAGCTGTCAGACTAGAATTTGTATTTTAATAAAGGAAAATTAATCTATATTCAGAGAACCAAAATAAGGATATTCTCATACAGAAAAAGATTGAGAACATTCATCCCATACAAACTGCCACTAAAAGTGTTATTTAAGCAAGAAGAAATAAATCCAGAATGAAGCTATGGATACAAGAAATAACTGAGAATTCTCAACTATCATCTGTGAAAAATAAGATAAACAAGGTTTTGTTTTGGTTATAAAGGATAAACCTTTACATGCTAGACAAAAATTTAAAAAATCCAAAGGAAGGTGAGCTTGGGTGCTGTGTTTGAAAAAAGAAGAAAGGATTGCTGAGTAACTTTAGATACTTTAGATACTTATAAATTATACATGTATATATTTATATGTCTTAAAAATTAAAGGCAATGAAAAGGAAAATAGTCTAGATTCCAAACACACTGAGAAAAAAATTGTAACAACTTCATTCACCAAACAGAAATCAGAAAAGGAGAAAAATGAAAGCAAATATGAAATAGCAAATTTATAAGATTGTAGATTTAGGTATAAATATATCAATATTTTTTAAAATTATTTCTTTTATTGCTTTTATATCTTCTTTTTAACTTTTTACTGGTGTTCAAGTAAAGTCATCTCCATTTTCCCTCAGTCTCTTTCCCCTACCCCACCTACCCCCACCTCCAATATATCAATAATTATAATAGGTGAATATAGATTAAAAGATAATTCAATTTGATAACAAAATCCAATTATATTATGCTTCTAAGGATTATATTTATAAAAAATCTACCCAAAAAGATTGAAGATGAATAAAACAAGAGATATATTGAATTGTCCATTATTAAAATAATATGATAAACTATTAATAATAGCATTTTAATATCAGAAAACATTGAATTTATGGAAAAATCTTACTGCAAATAAAGAGTAACTCTACCTACTAATAAAAAATCTATCATAAAGTTTTGACACTGATAAATATGTAAGCATCTAATGACATAGCCTCAAACTAAAGGGAAAACTGACAGTTTCAAGGAGAAATTGACAATAAACCATCAGAATGAGATTTTTAGCATCCTATATCAGAAAATGATACATCAAGCAGACAAAAGAACTGAAGAAAATTTAAACAGTGAAAGTAATAATTTTCGTCCTGGCTGGTGTAGCTCAGTGGATTGAGCACGGGTCTGAGAACCACATGATTGCAGTTCGATTCCCAGTCAGGGCACATGTGTGGGTTGCAGGCCAGTTCCCAGTGGGGGACTCATGAGAGGCAACCATACATTGATATTTCTCTCCTTCTCTCCTTCCCTTCCCCTCTAAAGATAATTAAATAAAATCTTTTAAAAAAATAATAATAATTTTGATCTATTAGATATTAAAAGAGCATATTAGTGATAATAGCATATTAATCATTTCATATATAGGTCTTTCCCACTCCACTTTTGTTATTTCTTTCTCATTGCCTTGTATGCCAACCCTAACATCTCCATGTCAGTGCAAACACTACTTATTTTTCATAGCACAACTGAAGTCTTATTTCCTAAAGCAAGTGTTCTTGTTTGTATGGGTCCCTTTTTTTTTAAGTTGCATGGGGCACTATAATTTGTGCAGTAATTTGTCTCCTTAATTACAAATTGTTTATGCTGCTTAGACTTTTATATTTCTTGGTTTCACAAAGGCCTGTAAACACTATCTTCTTTTATAATTAAATTTTTTTATTGTTTTTCAAGTACAGTTCTCTCCATTTTTTATCCATCCCACCTTCCATCCTTGATCCTATCCCACTTTGGCTTGTCCATGTGTCTTTTTTCTTTTTATTCTTTAAAGCCCTTATCTAGTTCTTGTTCCATTCCTTTCCAGCTTCTAACATATTCTTACTCTTTGAAACCAGATTTGTTGTGAGGTAAATACAACAATTTGGGAGAAGGAAATTTGACTCCTTTAAGATGTTAAAAGTATAGTAGAGAGCTATCTTTAAACAAGTAATGCAAAGAACTCTTCGTGAGAGAATATCAATACAGTCACTGTTCTGCTACCAGAGAGGGGGCTTTACATTGTAAATCATCAACTCTACCCTGTAACGAAAGGGAACTGCATGGAAGTGTTCCCACTGACACATTGAGGTTTGATTCACGGAACGCTTCTTCATGCCTTCTAGGCTACTGGCTGCTCCTCAATATAAATCCTTCTGAAGATTCCACAAAAGGCTAGCCAATCACAGAAAGGAAGAAAACGTTTTGTATGAAACAAATTTCCATGGTTTAAACAAGAAACTGTGGCACGTATGTAAAAGCAAGAGACATAAAGACAATACTTTACAAACAAAGTTCAAGGAACTCTGGGGATTTCATTGAACACTATGAGGCTAAATGGGTTTCTAGTCATTAATTTTACAAGCCTTCATCAATCAATAAGCTAGTCAGCTTCCAAAGAAATGATTAGTATTAAACAGCAGCAAATAAAAGAAATAATACTTTTACTCAGGTATAGTAAGGATAACCAGGGAATAGAACCATACCCTGTAAATGAATTACCCAATAAAAATTATCTGGAAAAACCATAAACTCAGAAAGAACAAGGGTAGTGATTGGAACTAAGCTTAGGAAAGAGAATTTTCTTTAAGCAGTGAAACTCAAGAGTACACAGTAAATTCTTACTTTGAAGACATCTAATTTAATTAGAAGAATTTATGCCTAAATTCAAGCCAATGGCAGCTGGAAATATCATCAGCCGGCTGAGCAAGCTTGGTGTTCTGTGACAGTGGTGAAGACTCTCTGCATCTGGAGGTCCGGAGCTGTAAATTAGATATTATTATTCTCCAATATGAATGTCCTGTTCATTATCCATCATTTATCAAACAAATAAATAAGCTGTGTTCTTAACCTTTAGCCTCCTTTAGTGAAAACAGAATATTTTAGGTTCTCTCTCTAAATCAAAAGTCTAATAAATACTACATGCCCTTCCCTACCGAATCAACATTCCCGAAGTGATCCATGTAATGAGAGCAGAATAGAGGAGAAAATTGCCCGAAGACCTAGGTGGCCGAAACAAAGGGAAGTGCAAGGGCCATAGCCTCTATTAGTAAGTGATTTGCTGACTGTGAAGTTATGCATTTTAAAAACATGCCCACATTCTCCTCTTCTTTTGTTTCTGTGGTACTGCCTAATTAAGATGCCCTTCCCCACTCTGAAAAGCTCCTCTCCCGTCTTGTTTATTGGCCTCTTTCTGTCATCTTTTAGTGATATCTTTTTTGTATATCTCCAGAAGTATGCTCTTCTCTATGAGGTCTTTCCTTGCAAAGAAATCCATTTTCATGGATTAATCTCATCATCTCTTTGTGAGATGAGTCACAAAGTACAGTGTACTCGTAAAAAAAACCCCAAATGTAATGTTTATAACGTTAGCTCACAATTTCTGCCCCATTTTTTGCTCCTGATTCTTATGCTTTGATGTTTTTACATCTATACAAATACTCTCCAATGGTTCATCTCACAATCCACTTGCTCCATAAAGGAGTGTGCAGTTAGTGGAAGGAACATGGACTCAGAAAGAAAGGGCTTTAGGCTTTAATCCTAAGAACTATTGATCATCTTGTATCCTGAGAGTGTAACACGTCCCAGCTTCTTAAAATTTTTTTTCATTTATAAAGAGAGGGTGTCAGTTGTTGAACTCTCTTTCCATTTCTTCCAAGGGGGCGGCTATTCCTTGCTTTTGGTTTCACCGTCATTTAGGATTATACAATGTTGATCTCCTCTACTACACAAGACTATGATTTCCAGACCTCTCTTTCTGTCTGAGAAACAGTTCCCACCTGAGAAACTCCAGCTTGTTCAGTCTGGGGGAAAACTATCTGGCCGTTTAAGGCACTCTGGGCTCTGGATTTTACTAGCTTCTCTCTCATGAGATCTTACTTTGATCGTAGCACTAACCAGTGGTACCACAAAGCAGTGAATGGAAACCCAGTTTGCTCCTCCACCCTAGCCAAGCTGGGTGGAGCTTTCTGTTGTTTTATCATCAGCTAAAATGAAATCTCTTAGGTCAGTCTGAACCCTGTTTGGTTTTTAACCTCAGTGTTTTTTTCCACCTTTTTGGTAAAAAGAGTGTCTTTTCTTTTTTCTCCACTAGGCTTCCAAAGAAGAATCCCTATAAAGCAAGTCCTCAAGTATCTGATGCCCTTAGACACAATATAAAACTTCTAAGAATCAAAGTACCACAACGATCCTACTGCATTTCCAATTGCTAATTAGATCTTGCGATTAGATCATAGTTTTTAAACTCCCTTCCCGTCAATTACATTTTCTATATTCATATATTACTTTGCTCACCTATAGACCCTAATGAGCAAGCCAAGTAAGTTCTCTTGTACATGCTTTGTGGTTACATAACCATACTTCACAATGAAGACTGAGCAAATTTTCCCCTCTGTGCTTTCCTCCTGGGCAATGGCATTTATTCATCTTGTGATTCTGTTCTCTTCTATCTCTCAGTATGGGACATCCTTAGTTAAACTTCTATTCCTCCCTGATTATTTATGTCTCTTCTTTATTTCTATATCCTATTATTAGCAAGCTATTACAGCTTTTCCTTTTTATTGTCATTCTTTCCATCTAATTGTACCTTACTTTTATTAATTCCAACACTGATATATTTGAAAGGTGGATGTTCAGATAAAAAATGTAAGCACGTGGGGAACTGTAGAATAGGTTGCCACATAATGATAAAAACTGGTTTCCCTTCTTCTTTTCTGGCAGAGAGGTATAATTTTCCTTAACTTTTCCTAACATTTTTTTTCATTTATCTCTTATGGCAACTTAGTAATTGAACTTTATATTACATGTGCTTATGTAACTGCTTAACTGTAAATTCCATAAAAGTTATTATTTATGTAGTCCTCAGATATTATATTATCACAGGGTCTAGTAGATATTAGCCCTCAGTACATGATTATTGATTTGAAATTCTTTATTCACTCTTTACACAGGGAATGCTTTGGCTCAATAAAATAGTACGACTATTAATGGATTTGTGTTTGCAGACTTAAATTATGGCAAGTGCCCATTTTGTTGGGCTCTTCTTGCACTCTGAGAAATAAGGCTTGCATATCCAGTGCTCTTCCTGTGGTAATGCTGAATTTGGTATTGTAATACTGAAAAAATAGATAGTCTATCAAAATTTCTTGTATTTATTTAGTGCAGCTACTTTTTTCAAAATGAACTCTTTTTTCATTTTAATTTTGATTTAATTCTTGCTCAAGTATAGTTTTCTGTCTTATATGAACTTTTAATGTAAACGTAAACATCCCTAATTTGAATGAACTGGAAGGAAAATAAATTGATGAGTACCTGCTTTAGTTTTAATCCCTTTGAGAATATATATTTGCAACTATTATTGAATACAACTACTTAGACACTGCCTGGTGGAGTTTCAGTTAATAGATAAGGATGACCTTTAATTAGCTCATCAAAATACTTCTCTGAACAGTGTCAACCCTATAGATATCACAAGTACATTGTTTGTAAGTAAACAGATACTTCTAAAGCACTTAAAGACCAATTTGCATTCTTAGCAGAGTAGAGGTGCCCTCACCCTTTTCTGTTATGGGATGAATTTATTTAGCCAGGCTTCTTTTTAAGAGAGGGAACAACAAACAAAACAATGTAATAGGTTTGATTATCTCAGTTAACATTCTGACCCATTCTGAATTACTGTTTTTCAAATTAATGTAATTCTTTGAATAGATACTATACTGTAAGGTAACTAACAACAGTAACATAGAATTATAGAGTTAGGAGGAAACCTGCCTCTTGGATCAAGTATTATGGCTATCTCATTTTACAGGTAAGGAAGAAATTGATTTATTATATAATTCTTATAGCTAGTCATGAGTAGAGCCAGTTTTTTCTATCTGTGAATCTTAATTCTATGCTTTGTGAAAATCAAATGAGTAATGTAAGTTTAAAAATAAAAGAGAGAGAGGGAACAAGTGTGTTAAAATGAAAATACATTTTAATCTTAATTAAAAAATAACAGCCATAACTATTAATTTGATATGGGGACCTTAGATGATTCTATGTTAAAAGAAGATAAATTAAAGTTTCCAATTTATGATTTCAGTGAAAGTAGGGTACTGCTATTGTGTCAAGATTTTGGCATAGTACATTCAAGACTTCATTCATTCATTCAAACTGAATTATGTTTTATTTTGGTTTGTTTCTTTGTTTGTTTTTACATGTGCCAGGTACTTCCAGATGCTGGGAATAGAGAGCAAATAACATACGGGTGGTATGATAGAGACTTGCAAAGGGTATCAAGACAGAAGGGCTCCCAACATGGGCTGGTGTGTGTGCATGAGAGATGGCTTCTTGGATGAGGCAATGTAAAACCTAAATCCCTGTGGGTAAGCCAGTGTTGGCCTGACCTTGTCTCTAATAGCAAAGGAATAGAAGGAAATACCAGTCGAAAAATATTCCATCTGATTCAGTTGGTCCACTTTTGTGTGGTCTCACTTACTCTTTGTTGGGCAATGGTGGGTTCTTTTATTTCAAGATGAATGTAGCCAGAATATATTTCTTTTTTCAATAGTTTGTTTTTATTGTATTTTTACCTTATACCCGATTTATCT
Organism: Sturnira hondurensis; assembly: GCF_014824575.4. NCBI lineage: Eukaryota > Metazoa > Chordata > Mammalia > Chiroptera > Phyllostomidae > Sturnira > Sturnira hondurensis. The sequence continues at coordinate 1,106,362 of NW_028086933.1, forward strand.
CCCTTATACCCTCTTGCATTTCCACTCACCCAATGTAATTCTTCAGCTTTAGCTTCCCGAGTTGTCAACGCTTGGCCTACTTGGGATAGTTTTTAAAGCAACACAACATTTTTCTAATTCAAATGACTTGAAAGATATTTTTTTGTTGCTAGAATTTCTTAATTAATAGGAAAACACTTACCACTAAAATTTAAAAAACTTCCAAGAGCTAAGTTTCATAGACAGTTATAAATAGGGAATCTCTAGATTCATGGTTAGAGATGAATTCTCTAAAGAAACAGGAAATCATCGCTGAGGAGTATAGTATACAGCATTTTAAGACAGAAGTGCATACCTTTGTGTTTATTTATATGTGGAAGGAATCTTCTTGTTATGTGTTCTCTTTTTCTGTCCATATTCTCTATTTTGCCTTTCTAGTTAATGCTTCCCTCAATGTTCTTTTCTGAGACTTGAGAAAATGAGGAGACTGACATTTGAAGATTTACCCAAAGTACTTTGATATTTCACACTTCTTGTATGAAAATCATGAAACAGTTGACCATGTATATACTTTTTATGGGATATTAAGTATTATTTTGTATTTTAACTAGATAAAATGGACAAAAATATATTATTATGAGATTTTTGTATATTTTTGCTTTGATAGCAGTTTTATTTTACCACATTTCACTGGGTTGTATGCTAGGTAATTCAGTAAATTTTTATGACTTTGTAAAATACTCTCATTGATCCTGTATGAGAACTAGAATTTTTACATTTCCTTGTTTTCATCTTCTAGGTTATGAGTTCCTTTCTTTAGTCTCATTTCTGACAGCTGTCCTATTTCTACCTTAAACCTACCTCAAATATCAGCAAGCAGGTGATCAGTAATGATCACTGACATGTCACAGAATAAAGTGAATCTGATTTGAGAGGCTTAGCTCATAAAAGTCAACTAAGGTTCCGACTCTAAATCATCTGTGGCCTTGTGGGATTGCCACAGTCCATTCTATTTGTACTTTCACAATTTTCAATTATTTTAAACATTAAACCTCCTCAGAACTTACCCTTGATCCTATTTTTTGAAGTATGAGTATATTGACATATATTGATAACATAGGTCACAAATGTCTTCTCCAAATAAAAAGGAAGGGACAATGAAATGATAGGTTTTGGAGCTGCAAAAAGATTCAAGATCATCCCGTCCAACTTTTTACAGACATGTGCCTGGCATAGTTCAATGATTTGTCTGAGGTTGCAGATACTTGCTTTTACCATCAGGTGCCATGACATAGAAGTCTTGCATTTTGTCCAGTGTTTATTCAGCTACCTTTTAGTGCTTCTACATAAATCAATTCAATTTAACTAAGATTTGCAAAGTAGGTTCTTTGGGCCAAGTACTGATGATATAGCAGTGTAAAACACATCAGCATACACCTGCATGTGTCTGTGTATACACCGTTTCTCTTCCAAGGAACTTTTAAGTATAGTACTAGGGGCAGACAGAAGAGGAGGAAATGCATAACAGATATGCTTACCAAATCTACAATAAGTATCTGTAATTGATGAAGGCATTTTTTGCAACATCTGCCTCCTCATTGATTTCCAATCATTCACTATGTATTTTTGAGGATTGTCACACACATTGAAACCTTTTTACCATCCCAGAATTAGTAGTTTCCATAAATAATTAGCTTCTGGAAGACAAAAATACAATTATAATAACAGTAGGATTATACATATTATTTATTACCAAGTTTTAGGTTCAGACACATAAATATTAAAGTGAAATTGCTTATACATGAATCACCTAACAAAACTCACAGTGTTCTGAACTTCAGGAAATGTAGATCTCTATGATTTTCACTGTGGTGGGTGCCCTGTAAGTGATCAGTGGCTTCACTCCCTCTGTTTGGTCCCTGGTTCTTGGCCTGTTTTGTATTTTTTTAAGTCATGCATCAAAAAAGATTTTGTAACCTTGAAGTTTTATCTTAGAACCTCTATATACAAATAAGCCACTTAAGTCTTATTTACTCTATAGTTTCTTTTTTAAATGTTTATAATTGTTCAAATGTTCAAAAATTGTCTCAACTTTTTTTCTGCTTTTCTTCCCTGCACCCTCCTCAACAAATCCCTACCCATGAGTCCTTTACCATGGGTCCTTTATACATATTCTTTGACTAGACCCTTTTCCCCCTTTCCTCTTTTATCCTTCTCTCTTCTTCCCTCTGGTCACTGTCAGTTTTTTCCTTATTTCCATATCACTAGTTCTGTTTTGCTTATTTATTTGTTTTGTTTATTAAGTTCTATTTATAGGTGAGATCATATGATATTTTTTCTTTTGCCACCTGGCTTGTTTCACTTAGCATAATGCTCTCCAGTTCCATCCATGCTGTCATGAAGAGTAGCAGCTCCTTCTTTCTTTCTGCTGCATAGTATTCTATTATGTAAATGTACCACAGTTTTTTCATCCACTCATGTACTGATGGGCACTTAGGCTGTTTCCAGCACTTGGCTATTATAAATAATGCTGCTATGAACATTGGAGTGCATAGGTTCTTTTGGATTGGTATTTCAAGATTCTTAGGTATAATCTCACTTTTTTGAAAAACATATGATTTTGCCCTTTTTGATGCAATGAATTATGGAGGAGGAGAATAATGAAGACCCTTCAGACTTAGAATTGTACTGTCATTGGGGTTTGGAGTAAGAAAAGGAATGGATCATATGGATTTAAGTTCTATGAGTAAGAAGGAAGCTGTAAGCAGAGGAACAGACAAATGGAAACAGAGTCAGGGAGGTTTATAGACCCGACCTGAGGTTTTATGTCTGTCCTCAAGAACACAATGGTATGCCCGTGTTATATAATGGAATGCATGTTGGAATCCAGTGACTATTTCTCCTCAGTGGCCCTCCAAAAGAGGTAAGTTCTCAGGGTGTAGCTTTTTTTAAATGTTTGGGAGAGAGAAAGGAGAGTGGCAGAGAAAAATGGAAGCTTAGTGTGAGCTGCTGACAGATTACATGTTTCATAACAATGCTTCTTCTTGAATGGCAATTGAACCAACTCATTGTCATCAAGCTTTAAATGAATGAGTTCTTGCAATTGGCCAAATTGAGTAGGAAATGCTTTAATTTTTTCTGGCTGCTGTCCAACAACAAGACTTTTCAAGTGTGGAATTAGTGAGCTGTGTTGAATGACTCCAAGTAAACTCCATATAGGCTAAGCTCTTCAGATGGGGAAGGGTACTGCTTGCCAATGGCAATTTAGTGAAATGGATGGATGAAAGCTCGAGAAGTCAGGGGTTGGCAACAATACATGGACCAACTATTTTTGTTCCTTAGTACTGGATGGAACTGTAGGTCAACAATGATGATTCGTTGATGCATCAGTATACAGAAAAGATATTACGCAAGTTAGGTGTCATTTTTGCCCTTAGCCTAAGTATTGTGGTGGTTATTTATAATGGTAATAGTTCCAGATGACACACAGTCAACAGTGATTTTGACTGGGATTTGTGGTCAGGAAAATCTGTTGATGAGTTAGATTGGAGAAAAGGACTCTTTTACAGGCACCTAGTTTAGTGATTCATGTTTTCTCTGTGTGTGGATCTAAGAAATGTTCTATACCTTCAAAATCAAGAAATATCTGGTGCAAACTTCACCTTTACAGTCACATTTTAATTATTTGGGGGCTAGTTAGCCAGTGTGTACATCAAGATTCTGACCAGGATTACTGACCAATCTGAAGGAACAATCAGTGGAGGAAGCATAAATTGCATTAAAAGGCTGTATAGGATGGGGTTGGGGTGGGATGCCATGATTTTATAGTCAACAAAGAATTTTTTCCAAACAAGGAAAGGAGAGCAGAACATGGCTCATTTCCTTTAATCTTTTCATACTGAATTTTATTTAAGGTTTCTAAGTGGTTCACTCTCAGAGCATTTATCCCATATTTAAAAAGGAACTGGATTATTTGCTTTGTGCTTCATATGGTTTTACCATATTTGATATTTGAACTTTCTTAGAGGGAATTACCTCTATTTTACTTTAGAAACCCCACAGAAGTACTTGCCTAGTGATGCAGCTTTTACATTTTTGCACTTACTTTTATGCTCTCCCTATTTCCTAGTGGGCAGTCTACTGCCAAGGCCATCCCCAAGTCAAGCTCTGAGTGCTGTATACTTAGGATGATGCATCATCATTTGGGGAAATTTACTGTATATCTTGTTGTGAGAAGTGTATTTTTACATAATTCTCCTGCTAAAGTCAGTGATTCACCAAAAAATGAGGCAGAATTTCCACTGTGGCTGCACCAGTCTGCATACCCACCAACAGTGTACTAGGGTTTCCTTTTCTCCACATACTCGCCAACACTTGTTTGTTGATTTATTGATAGTCATTCTAGCAGGTATGATGTAATATCTCATTATGGTTTCAATTTGTATGTCTCTGATGGTTAGTGATGTTCAGCACTTTTTCATATTCCTGTTGGCCATCTGTATGCCCACTTTGGAGAAATGTCTATTTAGATCCTTTGCCCATTTTTAATTGGATTGTTTGTTTTCTTGGTGTTGAGTTGTATAAGTTCCTTATATATTTTGGTAATTATCCCTTTATCAGATATATAACTGATGAATATGTAGTTTCCTTAAAGAAATTAAAAAAGGATTCCTAAGAATCCCAAAACACCAATTTGAAAGAACATGTGCACCACTATGTTCATAACAGCATTATGTCCAATAGCCAAGATCTGCAGACAGCCCAAGTGCTCATCAATAGGCAAGTGGATAAAAAGATGTGGTACTTTTACACAATGAAATACTACATGGCTGTAAAAAAGAAGGAAATCTTACCTTTTGCAACAGCATGGATGGACCTGGAGATTATTATTCTAAATGAAATAAGCCAATTAGAGAAAGACAAAGATCATATGATCTCACTTATATTTGGAACGTAATGAACAAAGTACACTGATAAGCAAAATAGAAACATAGGCGTGGATACATGGAACAGACTGACAACTATCAGAGGGATGGGGGCGGCGACTGGATGAAAGAAGGTGAAGGAATTAGCCAGAGAACATGTATGCATAACCCATAGACACAGACAACAGTGTCGTGATGGCCAAAGGGAAGCGGATTGGGGGCTGGATGGAGGTGGGCAAAGGGGAAGAAATGGGGACATATGTAATAGGGTGAAAAATAAAAATAAAGTGAAAAAAAGAATGAAGCAGAATTAACATGGAATACCTGTTTGGCCCAGTGAATTCCTTCCTTGGGGAACTGTAGAATGTGAACATCATGGTGTGGTAGTTTCTACTCATATCAAGACCACAGAAATGTGAGAATGCCACAGAGGTGTACCAGAGCTAGCTGTGCACACCTCTTTCTAGCTTTGAGCTCAGTGACATCATGTTGGTAGCTTAATATGGGCCATGGTTAGAGTATCCATACAAAGATACTGACAAATGCTACAAATATTTTTTTTCTTCCTGTCCTGGAGAGCTAGTTGTTAAAGTTTTACTAGCACACTACTGAGCCGGTGTGCCTAAAACATTGATTTAAAATTTTTCTCTAGCACATGCATTGTTAAAGTATGGTCCTTGGACCAGAAATATCAACTGTATCTGACAACTTGTTCAAATGAGAAATATTGGGCCCCACCCATAACGTACCAAATTAGACATTCTAGGGTGGGACTCAGGAAACTTCCAGTAAGCCCACCTTCCCAGGTGAGTCTGACGTAGGCAGCAGTGCAGTAACCACTGCTCTGTGGACTAAATGACTGAGAAGGAATAAATTATGCTTCACTAACTGTATGCTGACCATGTCTGAAATGATCAACTACCTCATACCTGTCCCATTGCACTTACCAAGCTTTAGGAGAATAATGCCAAGTGGACTGTGCTTTATAACATCCACAGTGGGTGGTGGGGCTGTGTCAGAACTGTGTCATTTCCAGGGCTCGCAGCCAATGACAACACACCACTTGTCCTCTCACGCGCCCATTCCTCCACTGAAAGCACTGCCGTACAGCAAGTGATGTGGCTAGGTGTGGTAACTACACCACCATCTTCTTCACCCAACTAGGAGTTAGGATCCTTTGGAGGGCTTGTTAAAACACAGGTTGCTGGGCCCCACCCCCAAAGTTATTGATTTGGTAGGCCTGGATAGAACCTGATAATTTGCACTTCTGGTATTTCCCAGTGTCACTTGGGAAACAATTTCCCAAGTGACACTGATGTTGCTGGTCCTGGGACCACTCTAGGGAAACCGCCACTCTGGAACTTCCTTTGAATGAGCTGTTTCTGTGAGTTTCAGATTCTTGGCTGTTTGTTCTTCCCTGTTCTGCATTTAGCTTGGCTGTGCTTTCTCCTCAGAGAAGGTGCAGCACACATCATCTGGGGCATGGTTTTTCTGCGCAGGAGGCTGCTGAACCCTCCATTTCCTGTCAAGATATTATTGAGTCATGATGCACTTTATTTTTCTGCATTCTCCTACTAAGTTTTACAGCCTTGGTGCCATGATATGTGTCAGATGAACCTCAGCTGCCTCCTCATTGCAGTGGCTGTGACCTTATGATTCACAACTTTCTCTGCCATCAGGATCACTCCCTAGATTAAAGAGGACATTTGTTCTTCTTTTTTGAATGGAATTTATTTATTTTCTTTGACTAGAATAACAATCCATCTGAGTTTCATTCTTTTCTTATTTAAATCTCTGCAACAGAATAGAAACTCTTTCTGATGCATAAAAAGAAGCCTTTAAAGTGTTTACTGGTTTGAACTATGACTTGGGGTTCACAGATTTAAAAGGTTGCTATGACAGCACTAAAAGGCCTCACCATCATATTGAGATCAAGTGGGATGTTTACATCTTTCTTCCTTAACTCTTTAATGTGGTATTTGAATATGGGTGGCTAAAGTTGTTATCTACTCTTTCATTTGTTAAAGTCACATCTTTGAATTGCTTTTGAGGTTCCCCACTAAACCTGAATGAGAAGACTTCAGTTTAAGACCTATCTGTGCTGCTGGCTAGTTCTGTGATCTCGGTCAGGTCACTTAATTTGCTGGGTCTCACTTTCTTCATCTATAACATAGAAACAGTGGTGTCTGTACGGTTTATTTCATTCACTGATAAATAGTGTGAGGATCACAATGATGTATATGAAAATGTTTAGTAAATTCTTAGATGCTGTACAACTGTGATGCGTTGTGTCCCTAATGAGACTCAGCAGGTCAGGACACAGAGTCAGCTCTTTGAGATACAATGTCTGGTTTGTAAGATATGTTTGAGGTCGTGACAGATCTGTGGAATCTGCCACAGAACGTGGCATCTGATTATGGACTTAATGGCTATCCTGAGCATGGGAAGCAAGTATACAATAGTAGGTACAAAAGCTAATTATTAGCAAGACTTTAGGAGGCAGGAAAAATTGGGAATTGGCTGCAGACTTCAGAATTTTGCTTAACATTTTCTACCTGGAACTTGTGAAATATCAAGAAGTTAAGTGTATATGTGTCATTTAAATAACAGGAGTAGTGGGGGAAAATACAGCCTGTGGCTGGTTTTTGACCTGACAACTAGGACCTATTCTTGATCATAAAGTCATACTTATTGGAACAAACAGCAGGGTGGATGGGCTGTCTGAGATATTCAAAACAGAAAATAACCAAACTGACCTTGTGTGTATGTATATATGTGTTAATGGCAAATATTTGAAACAGGATTTGTGAGAGTTCATCTTGAGAAAACATATGGAAGTCTTCTAAAAGATATTTCCCTCTTGTTGGGACTTCCTGGTGTTCAGAAAATCAGGTTTTTCATGAACTTGAGATTTTGTAATACAATACCCTGAAATTCATGTCAACCACTCTTATACTATCCAAATAAAATAGCATAAAAATGTTGGAACAAGTGTATGGGGACAGCGTGCCTCAATATTTACTAGCTTGCTAATTATGGATAACCTGTCTGAGGCTTAGTTTCCTAATCTATAAAAGAGAAATAATATTTCTTCATTCATCCATTCTCACTAAGTTATAGGTAAAAATTGTAAGTAAAAGTACTTTGTTCAATATAAAATATGCTAGAAAGCACAAATTTTTGAAAGCCGTTTTCTAGAGACTTTATATGCACTCAATGCTGTTGTGTTTATTATAAAATTAAAAACAAGCTAGAAATGAATTGGATTGAATAGAACAGTCTTTAGGTGACATCACTGCCTATAGAACAGCCTTCTGTAGTTGGTCTTGATTCAGGAATCCAGACCTGCGATAGTGGCTAGCTGCACTTCATCCTCCTTATTCAGTGCATTTCCTATGACCTGGATGAAGACATAGAAGGCTTACTCTTCAGATCCATGGGTGATTCAGATCTGGGAGGATTAGCTGGGGTCACGAATGCAGATCAAAAATTTAAATTTATCTCAAAAGGCAAGAACAATAATCTAAAAGCACCAAGATAAAATATCACATGGATATAAAAAATCCTTCATTTAGAGTAAAAATAACCTATTATGCAAATTCAGGATGCGGGTGTTTTGCCTTAGAGGAAGTTGATATGAAACCATCTGGGGGTTTTAGATGTCTAAAAGCTCAAATAAAATGTGATGCATTTGCCTTGGAAAAAAAACACAAAACAAGTACTGAATAGAAAAATATAGGTACTCACTAGAGTGGTTTGGTGTTCAGAAATCTGGCTTCTGAGTCAGGGCTTTGGGGTTCTGGTTCTCACGGAGCCAATCCCTCACGGTGTGACCTTGTTCGGGTCATGTAATATATATTGCCTTCAGTTTCTCTTAATTTTTAAGATGAGAATTTGCACTAAGTTATTTTTGAGACTTCTTCCAGCTATAAGAATCTATGATTCTGAGTTCGGTCATAAAAGCCTTTTTTGATGTTTTTTGAGCATTGATATATCTATAGCTAATAGAACAAAATTTCAATTATAGAGAAATAACTGAGACCTATAATGAGAATATATGTATATATATTTTTATTTTCTCAGTGATTGGGACATTTAGTTTTGTTGGCTTAGCCAATAACCTCCTAAAAATAATGTATTTCTCAGCTTATTTTGTTTAACTGGTGCGCCTTAAGAACTTTTCTGGAACTTCACATTTTCCTATAACCTTCAGGTACAAATCCCAGCAGGGTTCCCATGGCTCACTCTCCTCCCACAACAGATTAATTGAGCTGTATGCACTTTTACAGTGTGCGGTCTTAGATGTATAGCCCGAGACTTCCTAATTAAGGTCCTGTCTACTGCTTGTAGACATGCACAGCACTTCAGACTCCTCTGTAGGAATAGCAGTTTATCATAAACACTATGGAGCATTTTTTTGCTGCCAAAAATGAGTGCTGCTTCTTTCTAACTTGTAGAAGTATTATTTCTTTAATACAAGCTTTAATTGAGCAGTGATGACTTAATGGTTTGCAGTGCTGCCTGTGGGTTTTGGAATACGCTGGATTTTCAGGAGGCAAGGCTCCATCCATTAGCATGTTGTTCAATCTTTTAATTAACATGGAATATTTTATTTTGTTATGTTATTTATATAATTTAGGGTTTGCACCATATTTCACACAATTACATTTCTTTGATTAAAATTACAGGTATTGTTTTTTACCTGTATTCGCCTTTCCTTATTAAACATTGAACTGTGTCTTAAGTAAATGAATGGGCACGAATAGGAATTATCTCTTTCCTGTTCATAGGAGATAAAAGAAAATTCATTGTATAGTAGTCCCCCCTTATTTGCAGTATCATTTTTCATGGTTTAAGTTACCTGTGGTCAACTGCAGACCAAAAATATTCAGTAGAAAATTCCAGAAATAAACAATTTGTAAGGTTTAAGTTACGTGCCATTCAGAGTAGCATGATGAAGTATCTTGCTGTCCTTCTCCATTCCACCCGACTTGCATCATTCCTGTGTTCAGTGTGTCCTCATTGTATACCCTACTTGCCCACTAGTCACTCAGTAGCCGAATGTATTATCAGATTGATTGTCCCTCTATCACAGTGCTTGTGTTTAAGTAACACTTCTTTCATTTAATGGTGGCCCCAAAGTACAAGAGTAGTGACACTGATAATTGAGATATGGCAAAGAGTGCCATAAAGTCTATGCATAGGGAAAACATAGCACAACTGACTCTTGAACAACACAGAGGTTAGAGGGTCTTAACCCCGATGCCCCTCCCCATGCAGTTTAAAGTACACATAACATTTGACTCTCCAAAAACTTGACTATTAATAGCCTACTGTTGACTGAACCCCTTACCAATAACCTAAACAGTTGGTTATCACATATTTAGTTATGTATATTATATACTATATCCTTACAATGATGTAAACTAGAGGAAAAATGTCATTAAGAAAATCATAAGAAAAATGCATTTATAATATTTCACTATATTTGTCAATACCATAACTTCATGTCATCTATTTGCAAGATCCATGTATAAGTGGGCCCTTGCCATTCAAACCCATGTTTTTTAAGAGTCAACTGCATATTTAGGGTTTGGTATGATGTGCCGTTTCAGGCATCCACTTGTGGGAGGGTCTTGGAATGCTCCCCTGTGGATAGGGGGACTCCTGCATTAAGGGTGTTGTTAGGGATGATAATGACTTGTTTTCATGCTTTCTTTTGTTTTTTCCTCTGATTTCTTTCCCCTTCCTGTCTCTTCTGCCTTTCTCCATTCCACCCACCCTTCTTTCCTCCTTTTTCCTTTTTGTTTCTTCTGTCCATAAGTATGTTTTGAATCACCACTGTGTGTTAAGCAGGCTGAGGATCTACTCACTAGTAAGGTAACTGCCTTCATAGTGCTTACAGTCTAGAAAATTGTAAGTAAACAGTTGAAATGCAGTGTACTAGAGCAGACAGCCCAACAGTGAAGGCCAAAGAAGGCATCCTAGAATAGATCCCAAACCTGAGAGCTAAAGGTGGATTTAGTTTGCCAGACAAAGAGGTTAAATGCAGGTGGAATATAAAACGTGTTTTAAGCAGAGGCAAAACTTATAGTAAAATCTTAAGATGGAAAAAAGTGTAACACAATTAAGGAACAAAAAACTCAGTATAGCTGATGCCTGAGGCTCAAGGGGAGATTGTCTAGAAATAGCACTGGAAGGGCAAGATTACACAAAGACTTTATGGGTTATGCACCCAAACAGTAATATGGAGTACTAGAGGGTTGAAAGAAGGAAAATAGCATGATGATTAGTTTTCCATTTTTAACAAGCTATAGAAATGACCCCTGAAAGTATAGTCTTCGTTTTCCATTTTTAGAAGTTCACTTTTTCTGTAGGGTGGGAACTCATTTGGGGGAACATGAGATTGATTGTGAGATTACTATTAGAGTCCAGGTAAGAGTCGATAATGGTGATGGTGCAGCATTGGACTTGGGGTTGTGGGTAGATATGAGAATATCCCATATCATCTGACAAAGCCTTAAAGTCTTTCTCTCATCTTTAGGTAGTTATCTTTAAAGCCATTTTAGAAAACAAATGAAACAAAAATCCCTCTTTTTCTTCTTTATTATTATTCTTAACCTGAAGACATAAAGGCTGCCTAAGGAATAGTTCATAGCTGTAAGAGGCTGAGATGTTCAGAATAGATTTCTAGATGCTGTGTGGATTTGAACAGAAAAGAGAACACTGGAATAAGAGCCAGGGCTCTGAATTTAGACCCCACTTTTGCCACTAATGAGCTCTTTGACTGTGGATAAGTGAGTTCTCTGGTTACTTCTTTTAATTCCAGTCTTCCATGATTCTGTGAATGCATGACAGTGCACAAGAACTCCAGGGAGGAAGAGCCTCCAGGTGTTTATTTGCATTTTGAACATCTTAATACTGTTTTTATCCCTACTGGTGTGCATCCTGAAATTCTAGATTCAAAAGACTCGCTAACAGTATAAAAAATCTAAACCTGTAATATAGTAAATCTGCAACTAAAATTCACACTGTCTTTCTGTTTTGCACATGCGCTTATAGACATGAGAGGAAATTTTGGGGTCTGTGAAAGATGAGCCATGGAAATATAACTTAACAGAGATTTTTAGTAATGAAAAATTGGGCTTAAGTTTGTTGTTATTTCCAAGTGAAAGTCCACTGACTTGTTCCCCTTTGGCCACATAAAAATCCCTTGCGGGAGTTTGTTCAAAATACAGATCCCTGGTTTCATCCTCACAGCTCCTGATGGGGAGAGGGCAGTGTAAGGCAAATAGGGATGGGTACTTTGCTCTAAGACAGTATTTTTGAGTGTGGTCCATGAAAACATATTAGTCTTGCAAACTACTTCTTTAAAAAGTGTTCGGGATAAAATAAATTTGAGATACACTGTGTAATATCCTGTCTTTTATATCTTAGAGATTCTGGGATATTGTAAACAGGGTGATGGTGACCAGAGGGGAGAGGGGAGGGAATTTCAGGGGAAAAGGGGAAGGGTTTGCAGGAACAAGTATAAATGACACAAGGACAAAAACAAGGGGGGGATGGAAAAGAGAGGGAAGTGGAGGGCACTGGGGGTGGTGAACTGGGATGGGAGTAAAAGGCAGAAAACTGTACTTGAACAACAATTAAAATTAAAAAAAGAAAAAAAAAGAAAGCGTTTTAGCTTAACTTTGTTTATTCCTGTGTCCTTTGACTCGAATCCCCCTCAATCACTATTTAACAAAGACATCTGTTAACAGCCCCTTGAACTGGTATTCCATCATGGAAATTTACAATGTATAACATATGAAAGAGTTATTTTATAGTCATTGAAATATAGCTATCTATGGAGTGGTCCAACAATATGAACTTGTTGACTGTTTAAACAAGATCCCACATTTGTAAAATTCCTGATGGGATAGGGACATGTATTTTGGCTGCAAAACAGTCTACCTTCGTCATCAGCAAGGTTCCTGATATCAGTACGGTCATGTGGGTTGTGGGTGTTGTGTTGTGAGGCTCTGACATCTGCAACACACCAGACCTTCTGCGGCTGCTCCATTTAGCCCATATAGGGCTGGCCGTGTGACTTTGCTTTCCCTGGTACCAAGCATGTGAACGGACGGTCTTCTCCAGATTATTACTCTGAATGGCAGACCCCTAAAACTGTCTAGAATAGAACTGCACAGACCAGATGGGTTTCAATAAAATAATGAGGCTGTTTCCATAAGCCATGCACCACCTTTTAAATACTTTAAAGTGAATGTATCTTTATTTGATGTCCTGAGAAGAATCTGAGATTTATCTTCATACATGTTACTGGCCCAAATGTATTTTCTTTATTATTTCACAACAGTTTATTGATGGTGATACGGCAGGTGGTATGCTTAGCACTGTAAAACGGACATGGATTTTGCCTTTCAAAAAAGTCAGCTTAAGCAAAGCTAGCAAATATACAGATGGTAATACAGAACATTGTGGTGATAGTTACAATGGAGACAAGTGCAAGGGACAATTGGAGCATAAAGAGTAAAGTACCTAAGTTGGCCTGGGGAAATCAGGGAAAATTTCACAGATTAAACTGCTTTGGTTTAGTTTGGTTTCCGATTTTCTTCTGAAACCCTGTGCTGACTGTGCTATTCAGTTACCAAGAGAACGTTTAGATTTTGCTGCCTTGCATGTGTTCATATGCTTTTCTAAAATAAATTGTGTTTATGTAATAATTTTTACCTTTTCTCCTCACTCATCATTTCCATCCTGATATTACTTTGAATTATACCCCCACAATAGTCTTAGTTTTGGCTGAGTGTTCACATTTCTCATACAAGCTAATAGAATTTTTCATTTGCTTTGGGTTTGCAGATGTTGAGCACGTGGCTCTTAAGCATGACATTATTCTTAGAAGGATGACAGTCCTCAAATATTTTGATTAGTACCTCAACTTTATCTACTTCTCAGTATTAAAGTGAGTTTGTATTTTATATCTTCTCAGCTGCATCTTCTACATAAAGCTCTAGTGTTAAGAAAGGCAATTTTTGTCTCTAATGTTATATCTAACAAACTACTGTGAGGCTTTCTGAAATGTTTGGTAGCTTCTAGTCTCAAAAGTGGAATACTTAATTTTAAGAAGTTCTCAAAAACTAGACCTGCATTGAGAATAAATATACCTGTGTATTTGGAATATTTTGTATTTGTATAGATTTTTATAGTTTGTAAATTATTATACTTGTATTATTTTATTGAACTTTCACAGTGCCATTTGACGTATGAGGGAACTGAAGTTTGTGAAGCTTAGCAAGTTATTGCAGATAATACAGCTGGTCAGCTGGTCAGTTCTGGTCACCAGAACTCTGAGTGTCTTTGGCCTCCCATCATGAAGCTCTTGTCACAGCATTGCATAGCAAGCTAATGTTGTTATATATAAGGTATACAAGGAAGATCAAAACGAAGAAGTAGAAATTTTGTTTGGCAATATGAGTACAAAAATGATGAGCATCATTATTTATGGTTTGGGTGGATGAGATCGTACAGGATGTGAGAGGAAATTAATGGCTGTTTGAGGTCGAATATGTTAGGTAAGTTTGCTGAAGCAGGGCAAGAAGGTGGAGCTGGCTGCTTTAGTGTGTCGTGAAGCACTGCTCTGGCAGGATGGATTTTTTTTTAAAAAGTAAAAATAAAAAAAAAAAACAGCAAAGGGACACAAAGTAATAGTGGATTGAACAGGGGAACTACTGAATGGGGAACAGACCTAGGTAGAAGAAAGTGGTCAAAGAGACTGAGCCCCAGTGGGAAGACAGTGTCCAGATCCTGTGCCACCATTATTTATTCTGAAGCTGGGACATCTTACACACCATTTATCCACAGCTGAAATTAGTGCCGTGGGTGCTGGTTAGTGAGGCATACAAAGTCAAGGATAGAGTTAGTTGTTTTACAAGTCATAAGTGATTTGGTATAGTTCAGTTACATGCCACATCACTGTTCCCAGATACCAGAGTGTATGGCTGAGGAGTTGTTACCGGAACACGGTTGAAGGGTTTGGGTCAAGGTTCTTGAGGATGCTGTGAAGGATAAAGAGCCAGATGAAAATATGACTCCATGGCATATAATTGACGTTAGAAATCCATGACAATGATCTAATTTGCTAATTTTAAAAAAAGTCATCGATTTTAAGGTTGCCAGGATACCATAGTATTTAACTTTCTCAGTCCTTAGTAGATCAATGAGGTAAAAAATATGCCTCAAATTATTTAATATTAGAAGGTACTCATACCTTTTTTTAA
This sequence comes from Sturnira hondurensis, assembly GCF_014824575.4. Taxonomy (NCBI): domain Eukaryota; kingdom Metazoa; phylum Chordata; class Mammalia; order Chiroptera; family Phyllostomidae; genus Sturnira; species Sturnira hondurensis. The sequence goes on from NW_028086933.1 coordinate 1,121,546, forward strand.
GTGCTCATATACTCCTTTCAAAAATTAGCATTTATTGAGTTTTATTTTTGACCTAAACCTCAGAAAAATGATATAAATCACATTTTTAAAAATAATGACATAAAACCATAAATAAATAAATACAGATGGGGAAAACATAGGTTTAAAATTGTGAGTATGCAAAACCCAGAGTTTATTTTTATATTATTACTTATTAATTATTGAATCACTTTCTCTATGACAAGTGTAAACCCTATAAGAAACAAAAACACTCAAGCATGCAGACATTGCAAAGCTTTATCACTCTAGAATTGACATGCAGTAAATTACGTACAGAAGGCATACAATTTGCATGTGAGATTGACATGTGCCTACGTTAATGACACCATCACTATAATGAAGGTAAAGAACATGTTGATCATTTCCCAAATTTTCCTGTGTGCTTTTGTAATTTCTTTTTTTCAACTCCCCGTCTCCAAAAGTCTTTCCTAAGTGACCCTTTGGTTAACAGGAAATGAATGCATACAACATTAGATTGACCACACTACCAAATTTTGCATGCGCATGTTCGAGTGAAGAGATATATCATAGGAATTCAAAGAGGGAAGATTTCAGGAAAAGACAGGAGTGTTTAGAAACAATATTTAGTGCTGGGGGAGTTTGAATTCAGGCTGGAACATGTGAAATGAGCTGGGAGAGCATTTCAGTCTGGGAAAAAGGGGAAACCAAAGCTCAGCCAGGAATGAAGATGGCACAGTTCTGTTCTTCAAATTGGACAGAAGTAGTATGCTGATGATTTGTAGAAAATAGCTTGTGAAGGCTTTTGAAAATGAGGCTGAGTACAGACTTAAGGTAATGAGAAATAGTTTAGGAATTTTTTTTAACTAGGAGGAAAGAAATCCACATCATCCATCTGTCATTCATTCAAAAATATATTATTGGATGTCCGCTGTATATCAGGCATTGTTTAAGTGCTAATGAATATGCTTTTAATATGCGGCCATATGCAAGTGTACTCTCTGCTTTGTCCCTCTGTGTGTGTAGGAGATTTGCTTTTAAAAATACTTATTTTTTAAAGAATTTAGATTTACAGAGGAGTTGCAAGAATGTTACAGAGTTCCCATACATGCTTCATCCATTGTTAACAACTTCTGCAACCATATGGTGCATTAGGCAAAACTAAGAAACCGATCTTAGTAAATTACTATTACCAAAATCCATACTTATTTGTATTTTCTTAATTTTTATCTGATTCCCCTTTTCTGTCCTAGGATCCCATTCAAAAGTCCATATTACATTTCGTCTTCAAGTCTCTTTAGGCTCTTTACACTGTGATGGTTTCTTAGACTTTCCTTTTTTGATGACCTTGACATTCTGAGGGTTACGAGTTAATTTGGGGCATTTCTGTCCATTGAGTCTCATCTGATGTTTCCCTCATAGTCTCTGCTTTTGAAATAACAAATGAGAGTTCCACCCACAAATCAAAAGCTTAATTTATTTAACTTTATATTTGGATTTTGTATACCTTTTTATTTTTTTGAACAGTAAACCTCATATTCTTCTCAAATCATTTTCAAGCTATCTATTGTATTATCTGCCTATCTTAGGTGTCACATTGCTTCAGTTTACCTGCACTTTCTGGAAAAAGTTTGTAATACAATCAGTAAGGATTTGAATTACAAATTCCAAAAAAATCTTCCCAAGACCTTCAGGCCTTTGACAGTGATAATTTAGTCACCCCTGTGGTTCAGTAACAAAGGTTAAATGCTCAGCTGTGCTCTGGTCCATGATTTGAATCACCATTTAGTTTACCTTGAACTCTGTGCAGTTGCCGCACCACAGACTGTGAAAACTGGTGCAACTAGAATAACAACATGCAGATGTGGCTCCACGGGCCACGGCACCACGTTCTTACCTACCCTCGAACCTTCCCAGGAATTGAGACACCTGAACTTGAGCAAAGAGATCCTAAATAAGAATCCTGTACTGTTTCTTTAACACAGCATTCCTTAACTATTAAAAAACAAACTTGGGCCCATTCCCTGGGGGAGAAAGGGGGCCTCTGGCCTATCCACAGCACTCTTCTTTCTTCTGAAACTAAAGAAAGAACAATCACATTTTGTTCCTATCCGTTCATTCTATAAATCGGAATTCATTCTGGATTTTAAGACCCTTAAAGAAAATATGGTAACTTTTCAGTTTTTTATTCCTGGATGTGTACATACTCCAAACTTCTTGGGTTTGATTCTAGGCACTCTGGTTATTAGCAGTGACTTTATGCGGGTCACTTAGCCTCTCTAAGCCTTGGTGTTTTGATCCATATAGTTGAGATAATAATGTTTACTTTCTAAGTTGGATTTGAGAGTCAATTAAGATATAAGATGTTAAGTGCCCAACATAGTGTCTGGCACAAAAAACAGCCCCATAAAAATTAGCTGTTCTTATTTGTACTGTTATTCCTAGTAACTGGCATGATAAATGAATTTTTTAAAAAGCTGGATTCATCAGCCATAATTCTGATAATAGTAGACAGTGTGTCTACTATTTGACTGAATTCACTCACTGCCTCATTCGGCTAGACATTCCTGTGGCCAGGGTCGCAATGCCCCAGCCTCCAGCTCCCTTACCATCCATCCGCCCTCCACTGAAACTCTGCATTCACCCTTCTTGCAGAAGAATGGCTGATTCCACACTTTTCAAGAAGAAATGTTTTTCAAAAATTCATATAAAATGCCTATTTGAATTAAGAAATTAATCATAGAAGAATTGTGCGTGCTATATTTTGCCTTGGTGGCAACCCGGAATTAATGAGGACGTAGAATTTTTAAGATTATCAGGTCCTTTTTTAAAAACTAGATGGAGCTAACTTCTACCATTGCCATTCTCCGAGAATCACTGTTCTGTTCTTACCACCAGGAAGGCATATGGACAGTTGCTGATTACCGGATTTTTCTGACTCCTGATACAATTCTGCATTTGTTGGGGGCCCTAGGAGACTGGTCTGGGGCTTTTCGACTACAAGAGCTGTTACAGGCCTCCTGCCAAGACTCACAAATCCTAGCTTTTGAAGGAGTAGTAATTTTAGTTATCCTCTCAGTATGCCCTGCCATGGGACCTTTCTTGTTCTGTCTTTCTTTGTGCTGGCCCTCCAATCAGGTGCTTTAGCACAGCAGGAAGAGGATTATCCTACATCTACAGGCATGCAAAGGTTTCCTGCTTGCTCCATCAATCAGCAGGGCTTGGTCCACAGGGACAAGGGAGCGGCTTCCTTCCTGTCTGGCTCTGCTGGCAAAGGGACAGTTCAACAGTCCACGTACATAGGCATTTATGCCTCTTCACTTCCCCCTATACCCATAAGAAGTCAAAATCTGTGTCCTATGCTTAAAAATCGTGACTATTGATATTCTAATTTAGAAACTTTTAATTTGGGCTATAGGAAGTGTCTCTGGAGCCTCATTTAATATGGCATTGAAAAATAATTCTAGAATACATAAGGGTAGAATATGTTAGACAACTCGATATCTACAGGCGAAAGATTATGATTCATTAGTTGTATTTGTGAATTTTGAAAAGCAGTGAGTTTTCAAATGAGATTCCTCGGAGAGTGTTGAGAAGATCAGAAAAAGAAGTTGGTTAGCGGTCCCTCGGTGGCTCCTTAGGCACTGTGAGGAGGACAGTGAGGACCCATTCTGACTCTCCAGGAGAGATGTCGTGATCGATTTATCATGCCTGCCATGGGTGTGCTACAAGGAAATGACGATTTGTATATCGGGTATTTGTCATCCCTAAAATCAGCATTTATGCTGGGCTGAAGCATGGCAGCTATAATTATCTATACTCAAGAGTAAAAAAATTAATTATTTGTGCTTCATAAAATATACAGGACAACTTACAAAATCAGAATCAATATTCCACTTACTGTTCTTTCGGCCAAAACTTATTTAGCAACTACTATGTTCTCGTTGCTCTGGATCTAGAGCTAATTAAGTTCTTGTGGAGCTTCTGTTGACTAGAGGAAATGGTATGAAACTATTGCAGAAACATAATAAATAGAATAATAAATATATGTACTATACTGAATGTTTACAGAGAAGGTGAAGAAATTATGCTTACGTTCACAAGGAACATCTTCTCAGGGATGACAAACATGGTGTCCTTTTGGTCTCTAGAAAGAACAGTAAACACTTAGGAATCATTTGCTCTTATGAGTCAAAACAATGCTCTTGAAAATGGATAGTGCCCTTTGGTATGTATAAAAGCTGTCTGGTTAAGGTCTGTTGGTTTTCTATTACTGCAAATTGATACCCTGCTGAATTTTTAGTTGTGGTGCATTTGTGAATGCTTGGATTCCTCAACTTATTTCTTTCCCTTACCACTTTCCCCATACCAATTTCTGTTAAATTCTACTGCTTTGTTTTGTATTGATCTCTGTGGCCAAACTCTTACTGTACTAACTTAGAGCATAGTTGCAATATACTGATAAATATACAGGAACTGATGGCAAAGCATTATATGTTTGGAATAATTGGACATGTCAAACCTTTCCCTTTGCTTTAAAATGCCAAACACATCTAATTATAGTTTTTTAAAAAAGTTATGTCATAATAACAAAATCTACAGATTTACTGCTTCTAACTTTATGCACCCATGTGTATAAATAGACCTAGATGTGTGTTTATAATTGTGTGTGCATGCACACATGTGCATACAGATTTAAATTAGCTTTAGCTACACCTCTGATTAAGTGCCTCTTGGAAGCAATCACATGTGCTGTTAGTATTTAAAATCACTTCATGTGGACATAGACTAGTAAGTTAATACTTTGTGAGGAATACGTACCACTTTTGTGTATACCTAAGAGAATTTTGGTTCAATGTTTGCACTTTCATTTCTAAGAATTATTCTTTCTAGAAGACCCTTTTGCATTTAAATTAATGTTATTTTGGCCATAGCCAGAGATTAGGAAATAAGGAACCAGTTTTTTTTGTTGTCCTATTACAGTTGTCCCAATTTTCCCCCCTTTGCAGCTCTCCTGCCCTGCCCACCTACCCTTCCTGCTCCCACAGTCAATCCCCACCCTGTTGACCATGCCCCTGGGTTACTTATTCTTGTTCTTTAACTAGGCCTTTACCCTTCTTTCCTCCCTTATCCCCCCACCTCCTACCCCTCTGTTCCCTGTCAGTTTGTTCCTTGTTTCTATGCCTTTGGTTATATTTTGCTTGCTTGTTTTGTTGATTAGGTTCCTGTTATAGGTGAGATCATAGGGTATTCATCTTTCAGCACTTGGCTTATTTCCCTTAACATTGTGTGCTCCAGTTCCATCCATGCTGTTTTGAAAGGTGAGGAGTTCTTTCTTTCTTTCTGCTGTGTAGCATTCCATCGTAGAAAATACCAGTTTCCTGCTCCCCTCATGTGGGCACTTAGGCTGTTTCTAGCACTTGGCATTATAAATAATGTTGCTGTGAACATAGGGGTGCATAGCTTCTTTTGAATTGGTGTTTCAGGATTCTTAGGGTATAATCGGGAACCAGTTTTATAACTAATTTTAAACTCCTTATTAATTTTTCCCAATTAAGAAAGTAATAAAAATTTGAAATAGAAAACTGTAATACAGAGAGTAGAAAACACTCATAATCCCATCACAAATCTATAACTAATATGGACATTGTTTTCTTTTTAATATATATGTTACACATTATGTTCCTTTAGTCATTTCAGCCATTCAAAAAGTATTTATAAAGCACCTATTGATTCCCTGGTATTTATTTACAGTAGCCAAGATATATAAGCAATCTAGGTGTCCATTAAGGGATGATTAAATAATGAAGATATGGTACATATATACAATAGAATATTACTTGGCCATAAAAAATAATGAAACCTTGCCATTTGTGACAGCATGGATAGACCTAGAGTGTATTATGCTAACTGGAGTAAGTCAGACAAAGAAAGACAAATACTATGTGATTTCATTTACATGTGAAATCTAAAAAAACAACTCAAACAGGAGCCATGTAATTTCAAGTTTTTTAAATTGCTATGCCCAGTATATTGCTTGGAATATAATTTAAAACAGTAAATGTTTAATAATAAGAAGGAGCAGTGCCATGGCCAGTGTGGCTCAGTTGGTTGAAGAGTCGTCCCACACACCAAAATGTTGCAGGTTTGATCCCTAGTCAGGGTGCATATGGGAGGCAAGGAATTGACTTTTCTCTCACACATCTGTTTCTCTCCCTCCCCACCTCCCTCCCTTCCCCCTCTCTAAAATCAACAAACATATTTTTTTTAAAAGAATGAGTGATAATATCTAGAAGAACTTATTGAATTTATTAACTAATTACATATAAATTTTCTCCTTTTGTTGACATTATTATTTTATGCTGAATGGAAAAATTTGTGGAGCTGATTTATTAAAGCAGTGCTTGTTTCTTAACACTAGCAGAAGCTCAGATGGTTGACAAGCATGACTTAAAACACAGATTTCCTATCATTTCACAAATTGAGTAGACACTTGTTATCAACAAATAAGATACTGAAATGCTTTTAGTGATAATGAATAGGAGAGGGAACAAGACACTCATATATTTTATTAGACAAGATCCCAGAAAGGCGGCTGGCAGTATGAAATGCAGCAGTTGGAAGAGAGGTTTTGCACAGGGAGAGCTTTGTATTAAGACATAAAACGGATATTTCATGAGCAATTCTCTTAGAAGATCAACAAGCTGAATATTCCAAAACTCTGAACATGTCGTGCTTGCAAGCAGTACATCCTTTCCCCTTCTCATTAAACAAACAGAGCTATGATAGCCAGTCTTTATTTTATGTTCCTTGGGTGAGCGGCACATGGACTGAGCCGTGAACATTGTCGTAAAGTGTTTAAAGAGTCTATTAATTCAAAAAACAACTAAAAATAACTGCTGCTTGAGTGTCAGCAAAATAGTGATGTAAAACGAAGGTTATGCAGTATTCAAAGGGAGATCCGCGCCTAGAAATTGGTACCCTCGTTTCGATGCATTGGTCCAGTGAAAATTTTGGAGGCCAAACAAGGGCTGAATTTGTATATATAAAACTGGAATTCCTGAACTCTTTTAAATCTTTATTTAGTGATGAGAAAGCAAACCTAAAGAGACAAAATGACTTTCCCAAGATATGAAATGATAGTGTTGGAATTATACAGGTCCTTCATAATCACAGTTAAAATTTATGAAGAACTTCCCCTCAATGTTCCAGAAAATATTGTAAGCACTTCTATGTATTACTTTATTTAATCCATGCTTTATGAAGTACCTGCATTTTATAGTGTATAATGCACGCTCTTTGCCCACATTTTTGAGGGAAAAATAAGAATGTGTATTATACAAGGGCAGTACCTGAAATACCTTGTATCTTTCCTGTGCTTTGTAATTATTTGTTATATAAAAATTTTTCTTGTACCACAATATGTTCAAGAATAAATGCTAAAATTCTTTTATAATACAGAAAATAAGTGTCTAAATATAAATAAATAAATGAGTTAAAAAATTGAAGTGGACCAGAAATAACTACAACAATGTTGAGAGAGAAGAACTAAGCTGGAGCACTTAATGCTGCCCAATGTCCAAATTCACTACAGAGTTACAGTTTTCAAGAGAGTGGGGGTACTGGCATGTAGATCAATGATATGAAACCAGTGGTCTGGAAATAAACTTTTACACTTATGGTAGAAAAAATTAAAACAGAACCTTTTTTTTCTGATTGGGACAAAAATGTGGGTGCGCATTATACATAGCAAAATAGGATAGCTACTACAATTATCTCATTTTACACATGAGGAAACGATGTAATAGGAGGTTGAATAACTTACAGAAAATCCTGAATTAATAATTGCCAAGCTAGCATTCAAACTCAGATGATGTATCTCCAGTTCATCAGTTTTTAACAATTATATTCTCTTTCCTATTGGCTCAATAAATTGGGATTTAACACCATTTTAATAGCAGGATATTATGTAATTGCATGTTGTGGTGATAAAATACCAGACTTCAATGAACTCTGTGTCTTTAGCAATCACAATTAAGATATTTTCCTACAATATGTTTATATACAACCTATAAACATTTCCTTGCACAAACTAAAATATGACTCTTTTTTCCTCAACTTATTGATTTTAGTACTAACATGAATTTGACTTTAGCTGCATTTGCTTTATCATCTTTTGGCAGGCAGCTCATTTCTCTGTATTTAAACTACTTGATTAAGTTTAGTGAATAGGAAACTTTCACATGCTCTTACGTAGTAAGGCTGACTACGGTGAGATAGGTCCAAACGAGAGTGAATGGGACGTCAAACTAGATCATTTCAAAGTACTTGAGATACCGTAAAGAGTAAATTCAGCTCAGCAGATAGGAACCTGAATGTGAATGATTTGACCACTGAAAATATTTGGAAGTGAAATTAACAGTCAGCATCCCAGAACCTTAAGAGTCTCAGGTAGCTGAATAAACCATGTAATCTAACAGAAATCTTAAAATGTTCTGCTGTCAGAGATACAAGCAAGCAATCTGATCCCGAAAGGCCTGTCTGCTGCTAGCAGAGCTTCATTTCTTTATCTTAACATGGAAATGACAATTCTTATCTTGCTTGGTTGTTGAGAGAATTAAAAAACAGATGAAACATATCTTGCACAATTCCAAAAACATAGTGTGAATTTCAGTGGTAATCAAATGAAAGCATTTTTTAATAAGTTAGGCCATGTTTGATTGTCCCAATGCCCAAAAATCATTATTGGATTTTGTGGGACCTGACATGTTAAATGTTCTGCAATGCCTGGAATAATTCTATTCAATTAGGAACTCCTCCACTCAAAAATTTCATTCACTTCTGTTTAAGAAATACTGGCAGAAGCCAAAGAATCATAGCTATTTTATTACTATGAATTCAATTGTATGGATGATAGTTTCTTGAATTCCTCTTGCCTAAGGTGAGAAATGGCTCATTTTGTGATCTGTGATTCTATTACTTTTCTTCTTTTCAACTCTAAGTTTAAAACTGCAAGGGTAGGAGACAAGTACTGTCCCCTTTATACTTTCTCTTCTCTAGAATAAACAACCCATGTTCCTGCCATTGAGTTGCTAGTCGTCCATTGATCTGAAACACTTTGAAAATCTCATTGTGTGACCTTGTTGTCAGGGTTCTTACCATGCTGCCTGCTCCGGACTCATTCTAATTGTCTACTGTTTTGCTTAGACTGTATGTTCTGATTTTAGAACAGTATGCATAATGGAACAGTACTGGCACAGAATACCGTGACCTTTGTTTACTTTGACCTTTAGAATTAAGTAGCAAACCAGCACATACATTGGTAAATTTAATGGTGTTATCTAAAGTTCAATGTATACATTCAGCCTTAATTGAGACTCCACACTGTGCAATATGCTGCTCCAAATACCGAGGATTCAGATATGAAATGAAGAGGGGGTAGGAGATGACCAAATTAACAGTCTAATGCTAGCTCTTTCTATGAGAGTGGTAATCAGGACAGAATTCTTTAAGGAAAGAACCCTATGAGTGGAGGGGTTGTGGAGAGGAACACATAGGCAGGAAGCTGATTAGGCAGGATATGAGAGGACTGGTAACTTGCAAAGAGTCATTTGTAGTCACAATGGGCATGGAGGGAGCAGTAACATACCTGCAGCTTTGGCTCATGTGCATGGGGAATGGAGGTAGAGACTGGCAGGGGTGAAAGGCCGGCCATGCTGGGCCTTATATGCCACATGAAGGAGTTTGGAAACCATCTTCTTATTTATTAGGAAATCCTGAAGCATTTTATGGTCATACAAAAGTCATACTCAATTTCCAGCTGAAGTGTTGCAGGTATTTGCAGGGTGTGGGAGCAATATTGGAGGCCACAATTCCTGTTAGAACTCTCTAGCCAAAGTGGTAGAGTTATTGGGGGCCTATGTCAATGGATGGGGTGTCTGGAATTGCGAGATGTGTAGAAAGTAGAATGAACAGAATGTGGGGACAGATTGACTGTGGGAGTCAGAGAAAGAGTCAGCTAAGATGACTTCAGTGTTCTGGCTGGCTGGAAAGTGTTATATTCCAGAGAGGTAGGGAAAGCAGGGGAGGAGTGATTTTAGGGGTGTGGGGGATCTGATGAGTTTGAAAGAACTGCTGCTAAGCCCAAACACCTCCATACTATATTTCTATGTTTAGTTGTTAGAGCTATGATTTTAACTGCTTTGTTTAAAATAGTGTATAGCCCATGGAAGGATGGACATTTTACACAATGTACCAATATTACTCACTATATTAAAAGAGAATTACAGAGCAAGATCATGTGATTGTAGAAACGCAGATATGAAAATTATTTGTTAAAAATCAATAGCCATTCTAGGTAAAACATATATACATTAGAAAAGGAATAAAGCTTCCTCAGTTTGCCAAAGACTTCCTAATATCAAACTGAAAACATCTTAGAACATAAAGAAATGCTAAAAAAAGAACTGTTAATATAAGACACACACAAGTCAAGGATGCTTTCTGTCATCACAATTATTCTACACTGTTTGGTATTTCTGGTTATAGCAAGCAAATTAAAAAACATTAGAAATAATAAAAAATAACAATTAATCATCATTATTCATTGTGATTTGATACAATTCAAATCTATTAGGGGAACAAAGATGAGAATTTAGTGAGGAGCCCAGATATGGGAGGACATTAATAAAGTAAAATGTTAATAATTGAAAAAAACAGTCTCTTCATCCCCAGATCATAATCATAAATACTTTTAATAAACACATAAGCCTATTTTTTAAATTATTAAGAGAGATAAAATAAGAATTAAATAACTAGAAATAAATGTCGTGTTCCTAGGTGGGAAGACCTAATATTACCATGCTATCATTCCTTGCCAAATAAATAAATAAATGTAATGCAATTCTGATTGAAGTACCTGATTTAAGACACACATACACATGCACACACACGCTTATAAAAATTCTGATGATTATGTGGAAGGGTAAGTGAGAATATACAAATTATGTCAAAGTGAGTTTTAAAAATAAAGATTTTATTTAAGTTCAAACAAGGAGAAAAGAATGGAAGGGTTACATAAAATGTAAGTTGTTCAGGTGACCAGACACCAGTAACCCTCTGCTGTGGCAGCCAATAGTACTATATTCATGCAACAAGAAATCATTTGGTTTCAATACAGCAATAGGTCTATCATTTAAATATTGGCTTTTCAAAATAATACTGTTTAATATAATTTTTATACTGTTTAATATAATTTTTTAAATTTAATTATTGTTCAAGTACAGTTTTCTGTCTTTTACTCCCATCTCAACCCACCCCCCTAGTACTCCCCCCTTCTTCCCATTTCCACCCTTCTTAGTTGTTGTCCATGTGTCCTTTATACTAGTTTCTGTAAATCCTTCCCCTTTCACCCCGAAATTCCCTCCCCTCTGGTTACTGTCCTCCTGTTCTGTATTTTAGTGTCTTTGGTTATATTTTGCTTGCTTGTTTGTTTTGTTGTTTAGGTTCCTGTTAAAGGTGAGATCATATGGTTTTTGTCTTTCACCACCTGGCTTAATTCACTCGGCATACTGCTTTCCAGTTCTATCCATGCTGTTGCAAAGGGTAGGAGCTCCTTCTTTCTTTCTGCTGCATAGAATTCCATTGTGTAAGTGTACCATAGTTTTTGATCCATTCATTTACTGATGGGCACCTAGGTTGCTTCCAGCTCTTGGTTATTATAAATTGTGCTGCTATGAACATTGGGGTGCATAGGTTCTTTTGGATTGGTGTTTTAGGGTTCTTAGGATATACTCCTAACAGTGGAATTGCTGGGTCAACAGGCAGGTCCATTTTTAGTTTTCTGAGAAAATTCCATACTGTTTTCCACAGTGGTTGTGCCAGTCTGCTACTGTTTTAAAATTTTTGACTATATATCTTAGTGGATTTGTTTTCTCCTTATAGTATTAAGTGAGCTATAAATGAAGAACTCCCTCAAAAATTTGGTTGTAAATAATTATGTAACATTATATTCAAAAGTAAGTGAGTCAGCACTGGGTATGCTTCAATTTGTTTTCCTCTGTGAAGTCCATGTATTATTAAGGTTAGAGTAAGTCTTTATTAGAAAGTAGTCCTTGGTCTTGGACAAATATATGTGTCTCTAATATTTTCCACCTACCATAAATCTGTAAATTTTCTAAAAACTAGGGATACTCAAGTGTCTGTATCAGACCTAGCTACAGTTCTTGCAAAGTTTATATTACATAGGGGAACAGCGAATGAACAAATACATATGTAAATTATATATCAGCATTAAGTGCTATAAGGAAAATAAAACAGGCTAATGAGACGGAGGACAACTGTGGAGAGGAAACAACATTAGGTCCATGAACAGGGAAAGCTTGTCTGAAGTGGGGATGCTAAAAGTGTAAGTGATGAGATGGGAAAAGACAGGCAACAATTTGGAGGTATAGTTTCCAGACAGAAACCTGAATTGGGAAAAAGGCCCTAAGGGAAAACTTCCAGTATATTTGAAGAACGGTAAGAATGACAGTCAGGGTGGAATTCAATGTACCCAGCAGTGGTAATAGTATGAGATAAGGATGGGAAGTGCTGGACCATGTAAAGCTTGTAGGGGGTTTGATTTTGTTCAAGATATAATAGGAAACACTGGAGTATTTTACTTAGGGGGTTATATAATTTGATTTACGTTTTTTAAAGATCACCCTGGTTGCTCTCTGAAGACCGGGTTTTACAGAAAGAGGGTAAATGTGGAAATAGGGAGACCATTTGGAGGCATATAGCAGTGATCCAAGTTTAGAATACACTTACACATACATACATGTTTTTAGATGGGGAATGAGTGATAATGGAAATGATGAAGCAAAGCAGATAGACTGAGGACATATTTTGAAGGTTGAGCCCCTGCAACCCACTGATGTACTGAATGTTGGCTGTGGGAATAATATTTAGCATGAACAACTGGGTGGATAGTAGTTGCTACATACTGATAGAAAGGGCTGAGAGGAAAATAAATTTATTGCTATTTTGTGTTGAGTTTTTTAATGATGGTAGGCAAAGTCAAGAATCCATTTTGCCAGGACTGACTGTTGGGATTTACTCAGTAAACATAAAATTACTTTTCCATGTAAGGCATTTGTTAAGTTGACTAGTTTGATTTGCTGGGGATTCTGTTTGCCTGGCCAAATATTCTCACTTCCTCACTGAGCACAATGGTTTGGGGTCTTTTCAACCATCCATATTACTGTCTTCTTTTCAACCATCCATATTGCTGTCATCCAAATTATAGTTCCAGTCTGTCCTTACTCTTTTTATTTTTTCCTCACCTTGTTTTTAACACTTTCTCTTTTAATTTAAAAAATTAATTATTGTTCAAGTACAGTTTTTCTGTCTTTTACTCCCATCCCAGCCACCCCCCAGTGCTTCCTCCCTCCCTCCCATTCCTCCCCCCCTCCGCCTTAGTTTTTGTCCATGTGTCCTTTGCACTTGTTGCTGTGAATCTTTCCTCTTTTCCCCTGAAATTCTCTCCCTTCTCCCCTCTCATCCCTTGTCATCCTGTTCTGTATTTCAGTGTTCTTGGTTATATTTTGCTTGCCTGTTTGTTTTGTTGTTTAGCTTCCTGTTAAAGGTGAAATCATATGGTATTTGTCTTTTACTGCCTGGCTTATTTCACTCAGCATACTGCTTTCCAGTTCCATCCATGCTGTTGCAAAGGGTAGGAGCTCCTTCTTTCTTCCTGCTGCACAGAATTCCATTGTGTAAATGTACCATAGCTTTTTGATCCATTCATTTACTGATAGGCACCTAGGTTGCTTTCAACTCTTGACTATTGTAAATTGTGCTGCTATGAACATTGGGGTGCATAGGTTCTTTTGAATTGGTGTTTCAGGGTTTTTAGGATATACTCCTAACAGTGGAATTGCTGGGTCAAAAGGCATATTCATTTTTAGTTTTAGAAAATTCCATACTGTTTTCCATAATGGTTGTACCAGTCTGCAATCCCACCAACAGTGAATTAGGGTCCCCTTTTCCCCACAACCTCTCCAGCACTTGTTGTTTGTTTCTTTGTTTATGATGGCCATTCTGACTGGTATAAAGTGGTATCTCATTGTGGTCTTAATTTGAATCTCTCGTAAGTCTCTTACGTTGAAGGCTGAAGGCTGAAAGTCCATCTGTTGAAATGAATGGGTGAAGTCCTCACAGAAAGCTAGAATAAGATCAACATTACCCATGGCATTGATTCCCTGCTTTAAAAATATATAGTGATTTTTCAGTTTGGGGGAACATTACTTAATTTCTAATTTTAACCATGCATCATATTTNTGCTATTTTGTGTTGAGTTTTTTTATGATGGTAGGCAAAGTCAAGGATCCATTTTGCCAGGACTGACTGTTGGGATTTACTCAGTAAACATAAAATTACTTTTCCATGTAAGGCATTTGTTAAGTTGACTAGTTTGATTTGCTGGGGATTCTGTTTGCCTGGCCAAATATTCTCACTTCCTCACTGAGCACAATGGTTTGGGGTCTTTTCAACCATCCATATTGCTGTCATCCAAATTATAGTTCCAGTCTGTCCTTACTCTTTATTTTTTCCTCACCTTGTTTTTTAACACTTTCTTTTTTAATTAAAAAAATTAATTATTGTTCAAGTACAGTTTTTCTGTCTTTTACTCCCATCCCAGCCACCCCCCAGTGCTCCCTCCCTCCCTCCCATTCCTCCCCCCTCCCTTAGTTTTTGTCCATGTGTCCTTTGCACTTGTTGCTGTGAATCTTTCCTCTTTTCCCCTGAAATTCTCTCCCTTCTCCCCTCTCATCCCTTGTCATCCTGTTCTGTATTTCAGTGTCCTTGGTTATATTTTGCTTGCCTGTTTGTTTTGTTGTTTAGCTTCCTGTTAAAGGTGAAATCATATGGTATTTGTCTTTTACTGCCTGGCTTATTTCACTCAGCATACTGCTTTCCAGTTCCATCCATGCTGTTGCAAAGGGTAGGAGCTCCTTCTTTCTTCCTGCTGCATAGAATTCCATTGTGTAAATGTACCATAGTTTTTGATCCATTCATTTACTGATAAGCACCTAGGTTGCTTTCAACTCTTGACTATTGTAAATTGTGCTGCTATGAACATTGGGGTGCATAGATTCTTTTGGATTGGTGTTTCAGGGTTTTTAGGATATACTCCTAACAGTGGAATTGCTGGGTCAAAAGGTATATTCATTTTTAGTTTTAGAAAATTCCATACTGTTTTCCATAATGGTTGTACCAGTCTGCAATCCCACCAACAATGAACTAGGGTCCCCTTTTCCCCACAACCTCTCCAGCACTTGTTGTTTGTTTCTTTGTTTATGATAGCCATTCTGACTGGTATAAAGTGGTATCTCATTGTGGTCTTAATTTGAATCTCTCTGATAGCTAGAGATATTGAGCATCTTTTCATGTGTCTCTGGATCCTCTGTATGTCCTCCTTGGAGAAGTGTCTGTTCAAGTCCATTGTTCATTTTTTTAATTGGGTTGCTTGTCTTTTTAGAGTGGAGTCTTGTGAATTCTTTGTATATTTTGGAGATTAAACCTTTGTCTGAGGTATCATTGGCAAATATGTTTTCCCAATCAGTTGGTTCTCTTTTTATCTTAATACTTTTTCTTTAGCCATTTAGAAGCTTTTAATTTTGATGAGATCCCATTTGTTTATTCTTTCCTTTATGTCCCTTGCCTCCTCCAGGATTTTAATGGTGTCAGGGCTTATGTTTAAGTCTTTTATCCACCTTGAATTTATTTTGGGTATGGTGTAAGTCGGTGCTCAAGTTTCTTTTTTTTTTTTTTGCATGGAGCTGTCCAGTTCTCCCAACACCATTTGTTGAAGAGGCTATTATTAGTCCATTTTATGTTGCTGCTCCCTTTGTCAAATATTAGTTGCCCATAGAGATTTGGGTTTATTTCTGGGCTCTCTATTCTTTTCCATTGGTGTATGTTCCTGTTTTTATGCCAGTACCAGGCTGTTTTGATTACAGTGGCCTTGTAATACAGTTTGGTATCAGGAATTGTGATCCCTCTGACTTTGTTCTTCTTTCTGAAAACTGCAGCTGCTATTCGGGGTTGTTTATGGTTCCATATAAATTTTCCAAGTGATTTTTTAAAAGATTTTATTTATTTGTCTTTAGAGAGGTAGGGAAGGAGAGAAGGAGAGAAATATCAGTGTATGGTTGCTTCTTGTGAGTCCCCTGCAACCCAGGCATGTGCCCTGACTGGGAATTGAACCGCGATCGTATGGTTAGCAGGCCTGTGCTCAATCCACTGAGCTACACCAGCCAGGCTTGACGTGTTTTTTTCTATGTCTGTGAAATATACCATTGGTACTTTAATAAGTATTGCATTGAATCTATAAATTGCTTTGGGTAGTATGGACATTTTGATGATATTAATTCTTCCAATCCATGAACATGGTATATGTTTTTATTTGTTTATGTCTTTCTTGATTTCTTTCTTCAGCATTGTGTAATTTTCAGCATATAGGTCTTTTACTTCCTTGGTTAGGCTTATTCACAGATATTTCGTTTTTGTTTTTGCTATATCAAATGGGATTTTTTCTTGATTTCTGCTTCTGCTGTTTCATTTTAGTATACAAAAATGCCTTTAATTTCTGAATAATGACTTTGTATCCCGCTGTTTTGCCAAATTCATTTATTACTTCGAGCAGTTTTTGGGTAGAGCGTATAGGATTTTCCATGTACACTATCATGTCATCTGCAAACAATGACAGTTTTGTTTCCTCCTTTCCAATTTGGATGCCATTTATTTCCTTTTCTTGTCTGATCACTGTGCCTAAAACTTCCAATACTATATTGAATAGAAGTGGTGAAAGTGGACAGCCTCGTCTTGTTCCTGATCTTAGTGGAAAAGATTTTAGTGTTTGCCCATTGAGTGTGATGTTGGCTGTAGGTCTCTCATATATGGCCTTTATTATATTGAGGAATGCTCCCTCTATTTCCACTTTGCTGAGTGTTTTTTATCATAAATGGGTGTTGTATCTCATCAAAAGCTTATTTTACATCTATTGATATGATCATGTGATTTTTGTCTTTGCTTTTGTTTATGTGATGTATTACATTTACTGATTTGCAAATATTGAACGATCCTTGCATCCCTGGGACCAATCCCACTTGGTCATGGTGTATGATCTTTATATTGTATTGTTGGGTGCGATTTGCCAATATTTTGTTGAGGATTTTAGCGTCTATGTTCATCAGCGATATTGGCCTGAAGTTTTCTTTCTGTGTTGTGTCTTTATCTGGTTTTGGAATTAGGATGATGCTGGCTTCATAAAAAGAGTTTGGGAGTTTTCCATCATTTTGGATTTTTTGGAATAGTCTGTGAAGAATAGGGGTTGGCTCTTCCTTAAAAGCTTTGTAGAATTCTCCTGTGAAACCATCTGGCCCAGGGCTTTTGTGTGATGGGAGTTTTTTGATTACTGCTTCAATTTCATCTGCTGTTATTGGCCTGTTCAGGGTTTCTGCTTATTTTTCCTTGAGTTTTGGAAGATTATATTTTTCTAGAAATTTGTCCATTTCACCTAGGTTTTTAAATTTCTTGGCATACAGTTCTTCATAGTAATTTCTTACAATCCTTTCTGTTTCTGTGGCATCAGTTTTAATCTCTCCTGTTTCATTTCTGATTGTGTTTATTTGGGTCCTCTTTCTTCTTGATGAGCCTGCTTAAAAGCTTGTCAATTTTTGTTTATCTTTTGTTTAAATTTTTATATATTTTTAATATATTTTATTGATTATGCCATTACAATTCTCCCATACCCCCTTCACTCCCCTCCACCCTGCACACCCCTCCCCCACCAATCCCCCCTTTTTGTTCATGTCCATGTGTAACAAGTTCTTTAGATTCTGTATTTCCCATAGTATTCCTGCCCTCCCTCTGTCTATTTTCTACCTACTGTCTATGCTACTTATTCTCTGTACCTTCTCCCCTCTTCTCCTCCTCCCACTCCCCTGTTGCTAACCCTCCATGTGATCTCCATTTCTATGGTTCTGCTCCTGATCTAGCTGTCCTCTTGGTCTGCTTTTGTTTTAGGTGTGGTTGTTAGTAACTGTGAGTTTGCTGTCCTTTCACTGTTCATATTTTTATCTTCTTTTTCTTAGATAAGTCCCTTTAATGTTTCATATAATAAGGTCTTGGTGATGATGAACTCCTTGAATTTGACCTTATCTGAGAAACACTTTATCTGCCCCTCCATTCTAAATGAAAGCTTTGCTGGATAGAGCAATCTAGGGTGTAGGTCTTTGGATTTCATGACTTGGAATACTTCTTTCCAGCCCCTTCTTGCCCGGAAGGTCCCTTTTGAGAAATCAGCTGACAGTCTGATGGGCACTCCTTTGTAGGTGACTGTCCCCTTATCTCTTGCTGCTTCTAGAATTCTCTCCTTCATTTTAATCTTGGCTAATGTAATGATGATGTGCCTTGGTGTGTTCCTTCTTGGGTCCAACTTCTTTGGGACTCTCTGAGCTTCCTGGACTTCCTGGAAGTCTATTTCCTTTACCAGATTGGGGAAGTTCTCCTTTATTATTTGTTCAAATAAGTTTTCCACTCATGGCTGTTCCTCTCCCCCTTCTCGTACCCCTATAATTCGGATGTTGGAACATTTAAAGATGTCCTGGAGGTTCCTCAGCCTCTCCTCACTTTTTTGAATTCTTGTTTCTTCCTTCTTTTCTGTTTCATTGTTTCTTTCTTTCTTCTGGTCCACTCCTTTGATTTAAGTCCCAGTTTCCTTTCCATCACTATTGGTTTCCTGTGTATTTCCCTTCATTTCAATCAGTTTAGCTTCCATATGTTCCTCTAATTTGTGGCTAAAATAAACCGATTCTGTGAGCATCCTGATCACCAGTATTTTGAACTGTACATCTGAAAGGCTGGCTATTTCTTGGTCACTTAGAATTATAGGCTCTGGGGCTTTGAGCTGTTCTTGAGCCATAATGTTTGGGCTGTTCGCACCTGTTATGTTTGAGGGGTGGAGCCTTAGGTGTTTGTCAGGGCCAGGCAACTCAGTAGCTGAATTGTGACACTGTATTTGGGGGTGGGGTCAGAGAGGGGGAAAAATGGTGCTTTGTTCCACTCCATGCTCTCTAAGATATCTGTCCCCTCTGCGGCTTCTCACAAGCAAATTGGGCCCCTCTGGTGCCAGTTCCTGAGTGTGTGGGAACTGTTCACCATGGTTTGGGGTCTTTTCAACCATCCACATTACTGTCTTCTTTTCTTTGTGGGCCCGTGTACTCTCCAGGACCCTGTGGATCTCTCCAATGAACTCTTTGTGAGCCTGGGAGGCTCTCCCAGCCCCTGGACCCTGAGAAAGTCTTTCCAGTTGGTGCTTTCAGGCTCTTATTCTCATCGCTGGGGCCCTAGCCTGAGCGGTCTGTTTGCTCCTTCACTTGGTTTATCTGAGCGCAAATGTGTGACCACAGTCAGCCACCCACCCTGCGCCCTCACTGGGTCCGCCCATCGCCACCCCATGCCTAGGATCCACCAACCAACTCCACCTCTGCTCCTGAGTCAGTTGGACCGAAGGGTCTTTCCAGCTTGACCCTGCTCCGCCGCTGCCTCTGCCCCTCTTACTGGTCTGGCTGAGTGGTTTGTTGTTGCTGAACAGTTCAATTTTCACTGTTTTGGCTGCACTTTTGTTTCTAAAACTTTGCTGTCTTTAAATTTAGTTGTGGGAGGGTGCACAGTGTTTCCACCTACACCTCCATCTTGGCCAGAGGTCTTGATTTTGTTTATCTTAAAAAACAAAAACAAAAAACAGCTCCTGGATTCATTGATCCTTAGAGTTGTGTTTTTAGTCTCTATGTCATTTAATTCTGCTCTGATCTTGGTTATTTCCTTCCTTCTACTTGCTCTGGGCTGTCTTTGTTGTTGTTCCTCAAGTTCTTACAGGTGTAGGGTTAGGTTGTTTGTTTGAAATGCTTCTATCTTTTTTAGATAGGCCTGCATTGCTATGAACTTCCCTCTCAGGACTTTCTTTGCTGTGTCCCATAAGTTTTGGGTTGTTGTGAGTTCATTTTCATTTGTTTCCAGAAACTTTTTGATTTCTTCCCTAATTTCATTCTTGACCCATCCATTGTTTAATAGCATGCCATTCAATCTCCATGATTTTGGGTGCTTTGGTTTTTTTCCTTTGGGGTTGGTTTCCAATTTCAGTCCCTTGTGGTCAGAGAAAACGCTTGGTATGATTTCAATTTTCTTGAATTTGATGAGGCTCGTTTTGTATCCTATCATGTGGTCTATCTTTGAAAATGTTTCATGTGCGTTTGAAAAGAATGTGTATTTAGCTTCTTTGGGATGAAGGGCTCTATATATATCAGTTAGGTCCATTTGATTTAGGGCATTGTTTAATGCCACAATATCTTTGTTGATATTTTGTTTGGAAGATCTGTCTATTTTTGACAGTGGGGTGTTAAATCCCCTACTATAATTGTGTTGCTATCAATATCTTTCTTGAAGTCCTCTCAGATTTTCTTTATATATTTGGGTGCTCCTATGTTGGGTGCATATATATTTACAATGTTAATGTGTTCTTGGTGGATTCTTCCCTTGAGTATTATGAAATGACCTTATGGGTCTGTCTTTATGGCCCTTTTTTTGAAGTCTATTTTGTCTGATATGAGAATTGCTACCCTGGCTTTTTTTTTCTTATCTGTTTGCTTGGAAAATTTGTTTCCAGCCCTTCACTTGTATTCTGTGTTGGTCTTTTGTTTTGAGGTGGGTCTCTTGTAGGCAGCATATGTGTGGGTCATGCTTTCTTAACCATTCAGCTATTCTATGTCTTTTGATTGGAGCATTTAATCCATTTAAATTTAAGGTTATTATTGATAGGTACTTATTCATTGCCATTTTTGTACCAGAGTTCCTCTCTGTCTCTCTCTTTTCCTTCCTTTCCTTAAAGCAGTCCTTTTAGTATTTCTTGTAGAGCTGGTTTGGTGGAGGCGTATTCTTTTAGACTTCTTTTGTCTGGGAAGCTCTTTATTTGGCCTTCTATCTTGATTGAGAGCCTTGCTGGGTAAAGTAGCCTTGGTTGTAGGCCTCTGGTTCTCATTATGTGTAATATCTCTTGCCATTCTCTTCTTGTTTGGAGTGTTTCCATTGAGAAGTCAGTAGCTAACCTTATTGGGGCTCCCTTGTGTGTTACTTCCTTTTTCTCCCTTGCTGCCTTTATGATTCTCTCTTTATCTTGGAATTTTACCATTTTAATGATGATGTGTCTTGAAGTGGGCCTCTTTGGGTTTCTCTTGATTGGGACTCTCTGTGATTCCTGCATTTGTGTGACTTTTTCTCTAATCAAATTAGGGATTTTTTCCCTCATTACTTTTTCAAATAGGTTTTCTATCCCTTGTTCTTCTTCTTCTCCATCTGGTATCCCTATTATTCAGATATTATTTCATTTCATATTGTCTTGCATTTCTCTTAATCTCTCTTAATTCTTTCTGATTCTCTTTTTCTTTTCTTGCTCTTTCTGGGAGTTTTTTTCTACTTTGTCCTCCAACTCACTGATCTGATCTTAAGCCTCATCGATACTGCTTTTGATTTCTTCTACTGTGTTCTTCAGTTCAGAAATTGTATTCTTCATTTCCCCTTGGCCTTTGATGATAGTGTCTATTTCCTTTTTCATGTTGATATAGTTTTCGGAGAGCTCATTGTAGCTCCCCTCTAGTTTCTGGTAGCTCATTGTCAGCTCTTTGAATTTCCTGATAAGCAGTGCTTTAAATTGAATATCTGATAGTTGACTTGCCTTTATTTCATCTAATATTCTTTCTGAGGCTTCCTCCTTTTCTTTCATTTGTGGATTGTTTCTCTGTCTTCCCATTTTTTGTGAGACTCTTCTTGTTTGCCTCTGCTTCTTAAATTGATCTGTTCTGACTCCCTGGGTTTATGGTAGAATACCCATGAAATTCAGTGGTGCAGTCTCCTGCAGGTATCTTGATGTTCTCCGCTTCCACCTACTCCTTTTCTTTTTATCAGTTGGAGGGGGAGGCAAAATGGTTTATGACAGCAGGAGAGTATTTTATGATATTTACAGTCACAGCTGGTAGAGAAGAGATAGAAGATCTTTAGGCTATATATAGTGTTAACCGTAATCTTCCACCCAACTTGCCACTTTTAAGAAAGGATGGACAAAAGATAAGTCTCTTGTTAAAGAGGGAGGGCTTGTGAATTGGATGTAGAAATCAGTGAGGTTGCGGATGGTCAGATTTTGAGATAAGGTGAGAATAAAGAATAGTACATAGGTGTAGTGTGTGAGGAAATAGAGTTAATCACTGTAGTAATAGAATTCGGGAACCTGTAAGGTGGGCTAAGATCTGGGAGATGTGTTGTGAAGTATTTACAGTTATATAGAACAGCTATTATTTACAATAATATTAGAGCAACAATCATATGATGGACCCTATGTGATCTGTCTGAATGGGGGGTATAGAGCTTTGGGTAGTGTGCCAAAGGAAAACAAATGACCTGAAGAATAGAGGATAAGCAATGCACTGTGGAGGAAAGAACAGGGGAAACCTGTCAAATAATACAATGTAACCAGCCAAGACTAAGAAACCTATACAGAAAGAGGAGGAATACAAAGATACTATTAAAATATAAAAGAGGTGAGAATAATAAAAAATAATAATAATACAAACATGCAGCAACTTGTGTGGCTTCTCTGCTACAGCAAAGTGAAATTGGTCTCTCTGCCTCTACTGTTGGGATGCCCCCTCTTGGGGTCCCACTCTGGTCTTTTCGTGGTTCCAAGTTGTTTGTGTCCTTGTGGATAAAAGAAAACAAAGAAACAAACATACAAAAAAAAGGCAGGAGAAGGGAGGAAAAAGTGGTAAGTTTGGAAAGAAAGGAAGAAGAAATAAAACAGGAAAAAATAAAGGAGTGGGAAAAAGTACTAAAAGATAAAATAATAATACAATTAAAAAGATATAAGATTACTAAAAAAATACTTTAAAAAAACCAACAAAAAAACATTTCTTGTTGGTTTCAAACTGGCCAAACCGGTTTTTCTGGCTGCAGCAGGCTGAGTGTTGATTGGTGTGGTCTTTCTGCAAGTGCTCTCCCAAGAGCTAGCCTGGGGCCTCTCCCCAGTGCTCCAGGAAGGCGCTCTAGGTTCTTCTCAGAGCACTTTCCCCGGGGGTGCTCTCTGTGGGCTGGTGTGTGTGTGAGCACCTGCCAGCCAGGCAGCCAGGCTTCCAGGCTGGGGCACCAGTGCCCATGCACCAGCCAGGCTGTCTGGATCCCGCAGGATCTGACATGGTCCTTCCCAGTTGTTCTGTGGGGGCAACTCAAGGGCTTACACCCATCCTCTGGATCTCTGACGGGCCAGTGGGGAGCAAGCCAAGCTGTTGTTGCAGGAGAATCAATCCTTCAGTTTAGTTTCCAAAAAAATTTCTCCAAAAAGCCTGTCTCTCAGCACAGCCTAATCTCCCAGCCAGACCAGTGACTATCAGAGTCAGAACCCAACAATGCGCCTCTCAATTCTCCCAGGCTGGGGATCACAGAGTCCACAGTTGAACAGGCCTTTTGTCCTTGTTACCCTCTCTGTAAACTTAAGCAGACAGGTCTCTGCCCAGTGTTGCCCAGCCTTGCTTAGATGGGGAGGGAGGGAGCTGATGACCCAGCTCTCTCCCAAGGACCCTGCAACAGGCCCAAGGCTCTCAAAGAGTCTGCCAGATGCAGGGGCTCCTGAAGAGTCCTTGGCAGGTGCCCCCGGAGCTGGTTGCCTACTGAGGCCGCTGGACCCCAACTGAGGCTGCTAGGCACTGGGCGAGGCCACCGGCCAACACTGCCATTGCTCTTGTCTTTACTCAGGTCCCCAAGACCCCTCTGACCTGCTGCTGTCTCCTTACTGTCTGGTCCCTCAGCATCCATCACAATCTCTAGCCGCTTATTTCCATAAATGCTGGGGAACCGTTGGTTGATTGCGCTGTTCCTCAGTAGATCTGCCAGGATTTTCTCGCATGTGTATGGGAACTAGAATCCTCTCTGTCCCACTCCATCACCATATTCCCCCTCCTTGTTTGCTTTTTAACACTTTCATTGAGGTATAATTGACATACAACAAACTGAACATACGGGATGGGGAACACATATATTTACAGGTGTCCATATGGAAAATAATACAATAATTAAAAATGATAATACAAGAATAAGTCTGTGTTTTGTGTACTCACAACAGCACACCTCCTTTTGCCCTCACTCTGTATTTAATGCATACAATTTGATAAATTTTGGCATCAGTGCACACCCCAGAAACCATCATTGAAACAAAAGAAGCATTTCTAAACTCCTCAAGTGTCCTCATGGCCTTTTGTAATCCATTCTGCTTTCCAGCCCCATTCCCATGTAATCATTGATCTGTTTTTTATCACTATTGATTCATTTGCAATTTCCAAAATTTGATATAAATGGAATCAAACACTATTTTTTAGGCCAGGCTTTCTTCACTTAGCATAATGCTTTATAAATTCTGTATTTTTATATAAATCTATGTTCCTTTTTATTACTGAATTGTGTTCCATGGTATGGCTATATCACTATTTATCCACTCACCTATTGACAGACATTTGGGTTGTTTTCAATTTTTGGCAATTACACATAAAATTTTAGTGGGCATTTATATATGTCTTTTTGTATATGCATTTAAAATATATTTTATTTATTTATTTTTAGAGAGGGTAAGAGAGGATGAAAGAGAGGGAGAGAAGCATCAATGTGTGGTTGCCTCTCATGTGCCTCCCACCCCCACTGGGGACCCGCCTGCAACCCAGGCATATGCCCTAGACTGGGAATCAAACTGGCAACCCTTTGGTTCCCAGGCCAGTAGTCAATCCACTGAGCCACACCAGCCAGAGCAGATGCATGCTTTTATTAGTCTTGTATAAATATCTAGGAGTGAAGTGGCTGGGTTATATGATTGACATATTTTTAAGTAACTGCCAAACTGTTTGCTAAAGTGATTATACCATTTTACATTTGTATTAGTAGTGTCATTTGCCAATACTTGATGTGGTCAGACATATGTTTTTAAAAGTGTGGTTATACTCACTGACCTCAGTATTCCATGAGTGATCTAAAGAACAGGAATATTGAATTAAATTTGTGAAATATTTCTTGCCCAGCTGATCTGCTATGTGCTGAGTATTTTGCTAGGAACATATTCTTTGTTATCACAGGGACTATATGCCTTTGAATCCAGCCTAAGTAAAATTAAGTTGACTTCTTTGTAGTCACAGCATAATATTTAATTGCATTGAAATTACTGTCCAATAAAAACACTGGATCTATTCTTTTACAGTTCTGCTAATGAGATAAATCTTTTTTTATCTTTAGCTTAGGCAGTGTATTTCATAAGCCTATTATATTTTATATACTTCAAAAGAGAATTTGTGATGGCTTATCACCAGAGCACCAAATACAATAAAATGGCTAAATTAGGCATGCCATGGCTAGAACCAAGCAAGCAAGAATGATGAGGTAATACTAATAGAAAACCTAGACTAAAGGGGACTCCTGAAAATGAGTTTCTTGATAGCGTAAGTCAAAATGAGTATGAGAGGTTCCATAGCTCTTACTAATAAGTGCAGGAAAGCATATTAGAGCATATGAAAACTCAAATGTGTTTCTAATTCAGTTCTCAAAGGAAGAGTCTGAGACCCATGAAAGAAAATAACTGTCTGTCTGGCTCTCTAAATCTGTGGGATTTTTTATATTGGTTTTGTTTTTCCAGAAAACAGAGCCAGAGACTTCATTCATATTGAGAGAAAGGAGATTTGAGCTAATAGACATTGGTCTCACTATTGTATACAGCTATACATTAGTCCTCCAGTTACAGGTATGAATTTTGCCCTTATCACTGATGGGCACCAATCTAAAATTTCTGTATCTAGAAATAATTTTTAAGTATTTATGAAATTATCTTGTTTAATCTCTTCTTTTTATCTTTCTTCTTATACTGCTTAGGGTTGTTCTTTTAATTATCTTGCATCCTGACCCACGCTTTTTTGTCACCTCTTTTCTCTATGCCTGTGTTTTGGTGGTTTGTTCTATGTCAACATTAGAGATTTTTATTTCATGAATCTTTTATTTATAAAACCTAAGTAGTTATGACCATTCAAAATACTTCCAAATCATATAAATAATCCATAGAGAATGTGGCCTTAGGAAAGTCTTAACCTTTCCTTGGGCAAATATGTGCACAGAAAGAAGTGTTTGGTTATGTAAGGAAAGCTAGAATAGAATAGTTTTGGTCCTTCTACCCAGTTTTAGTTCCTTATAAAACTATAAACTTGAAAAGTAAGCCAAATTTTTATCAATATTTTAAGAAATATGTCTATAATATGTCTTGTCTTCAAGTATATGACCTAGTATAGTGGTTAAGAGCTTGGACTTTGGAGCCAGAACACCCAGATTTGGCTTTCAGTTCTCCAGCTTAATGTGTGATCTTCAATGGTTCTTGTTTTTTTTCTCTGAACCTTAGTTTCCCTTTGTTGAAATGGGGTAGATATTATATCCACCATCTTAGGGTTGTTACAAAGAGTTAATGAGTTAATATACAGAACGATGCCTAAGACAGAGTAAATGCTGTGTTGTTAAGAATTGTTATTCATATCATGTTATAACTTCAGCATTTATTGTTTTTCAAGTTTTCCTTCTTTTTAGATTTTTCTCCACTGTTTTCCAAAAGCAATCACATAATCATGTATCTATTTAGTTCATCACTGAGTATTTCATGTTATTATATTAAGATGACCTTTTTTCCTAATTTTACATTTTATTTCCTTGAAATAGTCCACATTATACTTCTGACTGGTATAAGATGAGAAGTATCTCATCTTTTCCTATGGCTGAGTAGTACTGTATTGTATATGTGTACCATGCATGTCTTTTTTATCCAGTCATTCATCCAAAGACACTTTGGCTTTGCATGTCTTGGCCACCTTGAATAATGCTACAGTGAACATAGGGGTGCATATATCTTTGCAAATAATTGTTTTTATTTCTTTTGGGTGTACCCAGAAGAGGGACTGCTGGTAGCTCCATGGTAACTCTAGTCTTAACTTTGTGAGGAACCTCCATTTTCTTTTTGGTAGTGGCTATGCAGCAGAAGTGAATGAGGGCTTTTTTTCTCCACCCCTCTTCAGCATTATTATTACTTGTCTTGTTGATAATTGACCATTCTAACAGATGTGAGGTGGCATTTCATTGTAGTTTTGATTTGCACTTTCTTAATAGCTAGTGAAATCGAGTATCTTTACATATGTCTGTTGGCCATTTGTATGTCTCCTTGGGAGAAGTGTCCATTCAGGTCCCAATTTTTAATTGGATTGTTTGTTTGTTTCATGTTGAATTGTGTGTGTTCTTTATATATTTGGATACTAACCCCTTGTCAGACTGGTTGTTTGCAAATATCTTCTCCCATTCAATTGGTTGCCCTTTGGTTTTGTTGGTCATTTCTTTCACGGTGCAGAAGCTTTTTAGTTTTATGTAGCCCGATTCATTTATTGTTGCCTTTACTTTCCTTACCTTTGGGGTCAAATTCATAAAATCTTCTCTAAGACCAAGGTGCAAAAGCTTAGTACCTATATTTTCTTCTATGCAATTTATGGTTTCAGATCTTATATTTAGGTCTTTGATTCATTTTAAATTAATTTTTGTATACCAGGACAAATTGTAGTCTAATTTTATTCTTTTGCATATGGCTATCCAATTTCCCCAGCACCATTTATTGAAGAGGCTTTCTTTCTCCTTTCTCGGTTTTTGATTTCTTCGCTAAAAATTATTTGCCCATATACATGGGGTTTTATTTCTGGGCTCTCAATTCTGTTCCAATGTTCTGTGTTTCTGTTTTTTTTTTTAAATCAATATCATGCTCTTTTGAATATCATTACTCTGTGGTATAATTTGCAGTCTGGTAGTGAGCTGCCTCTAGCTTTGTTCTTTTTTTTTTCTCAGAAATACTTCCATTTGCAGCAACATGAATGGACCTTGAGAATATCATGCTAAGTGAACTAAGTCAGTCAGAAAAAGCTAAGAACTGTATACTTTCACTCGTATGTGGGATATAAAACTGAAACTCGTAGACATAGACAACAATAGGGTGTTTATCAGAAGAAAGGGAGTGGGGCAAATATATTGTGACTTTAGATGGTGGGCGTTCAACACAATGTATGCAGATCATGTATCGTAGAAGCCTACACTTGGCCATATCTAATCTTATTAACCAATGTCAGCCCAATAAATATAATTAAGAGAGAGAAAGCACTATTATTCATTGGCAGTAAAACTTTGCCTTTTTAAAATAAAATCTTGTTTCATAAAAAAATAGAAGAGGAATATCACTGAAACAATTCAGAAATAGAAAATGAAAGAGTGAGTGGGAAAGCCGAAACCCTTTCTTGGCACTCTGCATCACGGGACTTAGTCAATATGTACTTTTCTAGTCGTTCCCACTATGTTAATTACATTTCATTTTTTTCTCACTGCTTCTGATACCAACACTCAGATGTGCATTTCTTTTCCTGGAATATAGATATTATAACTCCTCCAAACATAATCTCCTGCTGAGCGTGATGGACATTTTCAAGGAACCAACTCTTTAAATCTTTAGCTGGTGTTTTCTGACTGTTATTTAGATCTGTTGCTTCCTCTTAGCAATATGAGTTTACAGATGAGTTTGTAAAAGTGGTGGCTTGAATTTTCTGATAAAAATAAGCATCTCAGAAGATTTTTCTTTATGTTTTATTACTCCTTAAATGACCATTATTACTTATTTATATTACCAAAAATATAGTTGAAGATTATATTATAGAAAAAGGAGACATTGAGGCAAAGAGTGAAAAAAATCATGAATACATCATTAAACTTAGTCTTTAAACAAAGGAGATTTTAAAATGCATGTTCTGTTCTTTTACTTTTTAATTTGTAAAATAACATTGAACTCTAGCTGTGTTAGGGATCCCCAAGATTTCCTTCGGGTTTGATGGTCTGCTAGGAGGCCTCAGAGTACCTGGGCTATGGCCACATTGATGGCTATGACTTATTACACTGAGAAGATATAAAACAAAATCATCAAAGGGAAAAAAATGAAAGGGGTAGAATTGGAAGGAAACAGTCTCAAACCTCCAGCAGTCCTCTCCCAATGGAGTCATTAGGCATATTTACCCAGGGCATATTTACCTTCTCTAGCACCAAACTGTGACGGCACGTGTGAAATGTTCTCTACTAGGGAAGCTTGGCTGAACCTCCAAGTACATGGTTTTTGTTGACAGCTGGCCGTGTGATCACCTTCTGTCTATAATCTGTATCAAACTTCCAGATTCCCAGGAAGAAAGCAGGTCTTCAGTGTAAGCCATATTGTTTATACAAATGTTTAAGCACCAGGAACTACTCTTATTAAATAGGGAGAATTTAATGTTAGTTTAGGGGGACTTGCATGTTTACCATGCAAGTTCTTAGAATCCAGCCAAAGACCAAGCTTGCAAACAGGTCTTTTTAGGGATAGCAATCTCAGGCCAGCTATGCTAACTGTATTCTCTAAACAAGCTAAATCTAGCATATTTCTAAATCAACATATTCTTTTAAAATTTTGTTTTAATGACAGCCACTATACAATAGGTTTAGGTCTGAACATAACTGAGGAAGGCAATATGGATATTATATTACAGAAGTTTAATAAATATTAATCTTCTTAGTGCTCTTTCAGAAAAAAATTAGTACCATGATTTTCACTCTCTAATATGATATGAAAAATGTGATCCTTTCACTAGACTTCTCAGAGTTGGTACAACAATAACAAAAGGTAAAATAAATTGAATGCATGGACATAAAAAGCGAACTACGGGGTATCTGGGTTTCAGGACAAAGGATTTGATGTTTATTCTCATTATCCGTAGACAAGGAGATGGAGTTCTTGCTGCAGTGGCACTGAGGGAGGAGACAGATGAGAGTTTGTAGGGATGATGCTGGCACTCAGTAATGAGGAGTTAGGGCAGCTGGGGGTACGAGGTCCAAAGTCACAAATCACGATGATTTAAGAAACAAAACAACAAACTCAAAATAAATCATCTTATAAGAAACCAGGGAGTTCTTAGGTTGTCTAACAGGGTTCCCATATTTTGGAAGCCAGTTGATGAGTTTGTAGTATATTTTTTCTGTTTCTTTGGGTGAACCATAGAAGTATATCTAAGATAAAAAAAATCATTTTTCACATAGAGACACAGCTAATTAGAAGCAGGCAGTAGTTAAGAAAATGATTAAATCGGATGCCTAGTGCAGATCATAGAATACACTTTTGCCTGAAAATATTCACAAATGTTAGTGGCAATAGGTAAGAAAGAATAACATACATTTACTCCTGCTTAAAAAATAAAATATATTCTGGCATTTTTTATTTCAGTTGGTTCAGTTTGCTTATTAGTGTCAAAAGGAATGTACAATTTGGTGGCCAGTTCAGTGAAATTATTGTGTAATGCCTATTATTTTTTCATAGGAGATTTGGGAAGTAGTTAATTCTAGATATGATTTAATAGTTTGGATTTTGGAATCAAAGGACCTTAGTTGAAAGCTTAACTTCATTCTTATGCTAATGTTGTGACTGTTGCTGACCAATATAGGTTCTCTGTACCTCACTTTGATTATCTGTAAAATGAGAATCATGCTGAAAATTAACTGAGATATTGATGAGAAATGCTTATCTATGTTCCAGGTATAAACCAGGTATTAAATAAATGGTTAATTTTATGCTGTTGCTACTGTATAGTAGGTACTATAGGTATAGTCCCTCCCCTTAAGGTAGGGTAAGGTGTGGTGAAAGACACACATAGATAAATTCTCCAAATATTTGATATGCAGTAATAAAAGTTGATATAAGGTTCAGAATTGAACAGGAGTGGAAGATATTACTTTGGGTTTCCAAAGATATTAACTTTCTCTCTCAAGCTTTTCCTAGGAGAATAGGAAAGTCTTTGGAGAAGAAGAAAACTCATTTTGGTCTTAAAATTTACAAGTGAAAGTTTTGTAGGTGAAAGAGGGAAGGACATTCCAAGTGGACAGAGTTCAGGTAGAAATCCATATTTAGGGAATCATCAGCAGTTGGTATTGGTGGATCGTACATATGAGAGTTAGAGGCAGGAGAAGAAACTTACGTGGAAAGCCGAAACCAAACCAAGATGAACTAATAATGTTCCTGCTTGAGAAAAAAAATGTGAATTTAGTATTTAAAGAATAAACAAATGATTGCAGCTCATTTACATTTTTTTAAATAGCGCACATTTAAATTAAATGTAGAAAAGTTACATTTCACAGTCTGATACATTTTGAAAACTGCATTCACTACTGTAACTTATACTCCTAACAAAATATAGAATAGAGATATACAATATTTAGAACATGCCATTAAGTTCATTCACTTCTCTAGAAGACATACCCCCTCAGGCTCAGATTTCTTTTGTCAGAGATTAGTTTTGTTCAGTTTACAGTTTTATATAAATAGTTTACTCAGCAAACTATTTTTGAGATTCTTCCATGTTGATACCTAAATCAATAGTTTGAACCTTTTAATTATTATTCCTTTCAGTAAATATTTTGCAAATTTATCCATTTCATGCTGATGAACACTTGAGTTTTTTTCAGTTTGGGATTATTATGAATAGAATGACTGAATATTTTTGTATATTTTTTATATCTATTTTGATATTTTAGATACCAAGGGGGATTTTTTGTTATAGATATATATTTAATGTTAAAAGGAGTTGCTGAATCTTTTTTCAAAGAGCTGGTGCCATTTTTATACTCCCAACCAGCAATGTAAGAGAGTTCTAAATTGTTCCCAATTGCCAACATTTGGTAAGGTCAGTCTTTTTAATTTTTGACATTTTAATGTATGCTGAAATGGTACTCAGTTCCATAATGATATATAGTGTAACATAGTTTTTCATTGGTTTATTGAGCATTTGTGTATCTTTTTTCAGGAAGTGTCTGTTAAAAATTTTTTACCCATTTTTATAGTTTTTATTTGTCCTCTCATTGTTGTGTTGGGGATATATATTCTTCATACAAGTCTTTTGTTAGATGCATGTATTGTGAATATTCTCTCCTAGTTTGTGGCCTGCCTACGCATATACTAAAATGTCCTCTTATGAGCAATCTGATTTTTCATAGTCACTAGTTTCTGTATCATGTGTTGCGTTCCTGAAGACATCTTTGCGTTCCTGAAGATTGCAAATGCATTGTTTTCTTCAAGAAGCTTTCTATTTATTTTTTAGCTATTTAAAAGTAATTTGGGCATGGTATAAGAAAAGATTGAGGCTCATTTTTATTTTTTATTTTTTAAATCTTTTTTTAAAGATTTTATTTATTCATCTTTAGAGGGAAAGGGAAGGAGAGTGGGAGAGAAATATCAATGTATGGTTGCCCCTCGTGCATCCCGCGCCAGGAACCGGCCTGCAACCCAGGCATGTGACCTGACTGGGAATTGAACCGAAATCCTTTAGCTTGCAAGCTCGCTCTCAATACACTGAGCTACACCAGTCAGGGCAAGGCTCATTTTTAAAAACATGGTTATCTAACTTTTCCAGCACCATTTGTTGGACTTACTTTTTCCCCGCTGATTGCTACTGAGGCTTTGTGAAAGTATGTATTAACCCTATAAATAGGTATGCATTGCTGGACTCTATTTTCTGTCTTGTTAATTTATGTAACTATCTCTTTGCACATCTTCTTGATTACTATAGCTTTATAGGAAGTCTTTAAATCAAGTGCTCATATTATTCCAACTTTGTCTGTTTTTTGAGATTGTGTTGTCTACTCTAGATTCTTTGCATTTTCATATAAATTTTAGAATCAGCTTACCAATTTTTACAATGAAAATCTGCTAAAATTTTTATTGAGATGACATTAAATTTATAGATTAATTTTGGGTGATTTGACCATGTAACAATGTTCACTTTTCCAATGCATGTGTAAGTCATGTGTATGTCATTGGTACTCATCTACTTAAGACTTTTTGTCTCAGAAATATTTCATAGTTTTCAATGCAAAAGTTTGTTCATTATTTTTGTTAAATTTATTATTGAGTATTTTATGACATTTGATATTTCAAATGGTATTGTTTTTTAAATTCCATTTTCCATCGGTTCCTTGATGGTATACACACATTCAAATTTTTACATTGATCTTATAGCCTATGATCTGACTAAACTTATTCTAATATTTTAATAATGGGTTTCTTGTGATTTTTCTATGTACATAATCATGTCTGTGAATCATGTGTTCTGAGACAGTTATAAGAAATTATTCCTTTATATATTTTTTATTTCTCATAATTCGTTTTCTTGTCTTATTGCACTGACTATGTACTCCAGCATAATGTTGATTAGAGGTATGGGAATAGAGATTCTTGCCTTAAATACAATCTTAGAAGAAAAAACTTTTTGTATTACCTATATATTTATCTTTGTTTGAGAAAATTCACTTCTATTCCTGATTTGCAGAGACATTTAAATGGGCGTTAAATTTTCTCAAATGCTTTGTTCTGAATATATTTGAATAATCATATACTTATTTGCCTTTATTCTGTTAATGTAGTGAGTAATAATGTTTTCTGAATATTAAATAAACCTTGCACTCATGAGATAAAGCTTAGTTGGCTGAGGTGACTTATTCCTTTTATATAGCAATATGATTTGCTAATATTTTGTTAAAATTTTTCATGAATAATTATGAAGAGAATTGGCCTATACTTTTCTTACCTTTTAATGGCTTTGTATTGTTTTGGCATTAGAGTTATGTTAGCATCATAAATACATTAGGACATGTTCCTTCTCTATTTTTAAAAGATTTTATATGATTATACAACTCAAAATTTTGCTGGAATTCACTAGTCAAATGTCAGGTCTGAATGTTTTCTGCATGTGAAACATGATTATAGTTTATTTAAGAATATTTCATATCTCTTTTCAGAGATTACATCTATGTTTTTTGTTGTTTTTGTGCTCTTTTGTCAAATTTTCTTAAAGAAGCTTATATATGTGCATAACATGGATTGAGATGCTTATCCATTTTTATTTGTTTTAGAAAAATTTGTATTATTTAAGTTTTTAAAAACATTATTCTTTAAAAGTCTAAAAGAACTCACTCATTAAGCCACCTGAGCTTCAAGTCTATTTGAAATTATGTAAAAACCTTTTGACTACCTCATTAATTAACCTATTCAGACCATCTTACTTAAATTTGTCATATTTTTTCATAAAGCCAGCCATGTTATTGACATTAATGTAATACTTAAAATGTTCCCACATTTTTTATTCTAAAGTCAGAGCCTCAGGATTATAGAGTATATAGAATTTGAAAAGGGAAGGTACAAATCTGTAGAGGATTAAGTTAAATCCATAGAAGACTTAATGGAGATAATTTTAAAATATGTTTATTCATTCAATTTTTGTATATTTGTAGTTCTTTGATGATTATCTACGTTTTTGCAAAAAATGTGTTATTTTTTAAAAAACTTTTAAGTTTAAATAATATTTTTAAATTTATTAGGAATATTTGAAAATTGCCATATTTTATTTATCCCATCTAATTCTTTTGCGTTATTTTCATTTTGTCATAATAAATGTCTAAAATATTTTCCTATTTTATTTTTGTAATCCAAAAAATTGCTTTTTGATTTCTCTTTTAATTCTGCAGATTTTATTTTTAAAGTATTTCTCTGTTTTATCAAATTTCTAATTTAATGGATAGCAAGACACATCATTAACTTACAAACCACTAAGAAAGTAAACCAAAATAGTAAAATACTGCCAGTGTTGATACATTGCTTCTTTGATCATTTATGCTTTTTTGTGTTATACTTATTAAAATCGCTCTTTTAATAACTGCAAATTTTTAAAACATTTATCACTATTGTGTATATATCAAAGTGCAAAAATAAGCATTATACATGGGTTAAGTTATTACTGCTCACATTCAGAATGTAATTCTTTAAATATCCTTTTATTTCTGTCAGTTGTAGATATGTTTTCCCCAACTATTGTTCTCTGTGCCACCAAATTATTGGCGACTCAACTTTACAGTCTTTGTTTAGTATTTTCTATAGTGAGTGACATTTAGAAAAATATTCTCTCAGTTTTTGTTTATCTTAGACTGTCTTTTTAACTTATTTTGAGGGCTATTTCCTCTGGATATTGAGTTCTAGGTTTTTTAAATTTTTATTCTTTTATCACCTAAAAGGGACCATTTAACTGTCTCTGACATTCCATAGCTTCAGCTGGCAAGGATGACAGCATTAATGTTGTTTCCCTAAAAGTTATGAGTCTTTTTTCTCAGCTTGTTTTTTTAAATCTTATATTTATTTTGCTCTCCTGTGATTAGACTTCAATGTGTGTAGTTCTGTTTTCCTTGAAGTTATCCCTGTTGGGGTTGACTGAAATTTTTGAATCTGTGGAGTTTTTCTCCCCCCACCCCATTTTTTGGATTTCTAAACTTTGAAGCCATTAGTTTTTCAAATATTGCCTCAGTCTCACTCTCTCTGCACTCTTTCTGGGACTCCTGTTAAATGCATGCAAGACCCTATGACCACATTCCACATTTCTCATACACTCATGCCTGCGATCCTCTCTCTTTCCCACCCCTGTGCGGTAGTCTGATATTTTGTACTGAATTTTGCTACAAATGTATTAAACCCTTCTGATTCTGCTGATAATCCTATGCAAAGAGTTAACTTCAGATACTATGTTTTTCAATGCTAAAATGCCCATCTTATATATTATACGTAGACTCAGTTTTTCCGTGTAAATACAGAAAACTTGTACTTACAGAATACTACATTTTCATAAGTCTTGTTCATTTATTACTCACTTTTACTGAAGTATTAATCATAAATATTTTGAAGTCCTTGTCTGTTAATTTTGGCACCTATGAAATCTCTGGATGTCTGTATTGCTCTTTTAGTTTTCAGCATTGACCTTTTCCTGCTCCTTTGCCTGTCTATTCAATTCTTATTATAAGCTAAACATTGTGGATTGTATGTTTTAGAGGCTCTGAATTATTTTAATTTTCCTTTAAGGGTATTGAGTTTTATCCTGAAAAGTGGGTTGAATCATTGTCAGATCATTTTTATTTTGTGAAACCTGGTTTAGGATCTTTTTGTCATTTTTAAACCATGCGTTTTCCCCCTTTCCTTTTTCACTCTCCAGAGTCTATAAGCCAGGAAATCTCTCTCATGGCTGGGTGCTTACTGAGTTAGTGTATATGTATTACCTTCAGATTACTCTCTATTTAGGTGTACACTGTTTTGTTTAGCTGGCTGAATACCCCTTCAGATATGTACGTTCATGAAAGATGAGTGCAAATGGTCCAGAGATCAATCATAGATGTCCAGTAGACTTTCCTCTAATATGGGTTAAAAAGCTTGAAAATTATTTTAAATTTCTATTTTGGGGGCTTTCTGAGATCTTGAATGTATGAAGTATGCATGCGTTAACTATGCATTGATATTAGAGTCATTTTGTATGATCATTTAAACTAATAGAAGTTCACTTGCTTGGGTGTCAATTTCCAGAATTTGGTGTACTATCTCTAGTTTTCTCCATTTTCTATTCAGTGTTTTCTGAGATATGGAATCTCAAACTAGATGTACAAAGAGCTATTGATATATATTGGTTTAGTCAATGCTTTGCTTACCTAAAATAGTTGTACTTGCAATGAACTACAGAGAACCCTAAACTGCTGTCATCCTTAAATCATTTTCACAATTTTTTTCATGTATAAACACTGCTATTACTTGCCTGGTATTTTTCTTTCAATGAATTTTAAATAATCTCACTTAAAACAACTGACCTCTGTCTAAGTTATAGTCAATAAGCCTACATATATATTAACTGCCAGACACAGTATTGATATTGTTATTAATTTTGAACTCTATTAATATGTTTTATGGATATTTTAGTGAAAACTTAGAGGAGGTTGAGTAACATGTGCTGGCTAAATAAAGGTTCAGTATTTCTGAGCTTTAATTCTTCATTGACAGTGGAGACATAAGCAATTTTTGATAGTTTCAGCCTGAAAGTGCATAGTTCTTATCTGCCGAACTCATTGCCAAACAGTGTTAAGTTTTCTGTGGTAAGATATATACCAAAGGCCAAGATAGGTCATAGCTGAACAAATCTACAGCAATTTATGAGATCCCTAACACCTGGTTTGTTGACATGATAAGACTGAGGGAAGTATTACATGAGGTAACAAATATGAAATTGTGAAGGTTTACATGTGTCATTTTAGTTTAACTAAAATGTTTAGTTAAAATGTTTAGCTTAAGTTACTTCTCCCTTAGTACACGAGCTTCAGTCATTTTGTAGACTGAAGAAAATATCAACCCAGGAGCACCCCTGCCCCATTTCTCCAAAATGAGCAGAAATAAGCGATCTGAGGCCGAGGGCAAGGAAAATCACAGAAACTTCAGAAAGACCAAGCCCTAAATACTTAAATACTTGATTGGGTTTTCCTTTAAACAAACAATTGTCCTTTAAAACCAGAAATAGTACATACATATGCACACACAACTGTTGCTAGAGTTAATGTGCTATTGACTTTATACCAAATTCAAGGTCACAGTGACACTCTGCTCTCCCAGCTTTACCCAGGGAAAAAGGTTATTAAGAGGAACAAATAAAGGGAAATCAAATGGTAATGGGTTAAACTGCTAGAAAGCACTTAAAGGGTTTCTTTTATTTTGCTATTTATTCATGCACAATGTCTTTAGTATTTAAATGCGTTTCTTTTTATTGCAGAATCCACTGAGGTGGTGAACTGTATCTTTGTGGGGCTGCGTGTGGGGTGTGAATGTACGATTGCCATCCTGGGAGCCGTAATGTAATCACCACATAGGTAGCGTTAGCTGAAGGTTTTTGCCTTACGACACTTACCATACAAGTGTTAGGGTGACACATTTAAATTATTTCCCAGTTTCAAGAAATATGCCTCTTCAGAGGTGGGACTTTGGTTGGGTCTGAGGAATTAGGAATAAGTACAGAGAAAGAAAGAAAACATAATTACTTGAGGCACTTTGGTGATCAACAAATTAATATTCTTGTCCTTGCTATTCAGTAGGAAATATCAAATTTATAAGTTCTTCGCTATTCTCAGTTGTTTTTTCCTTTGAACTTGTGTCAATAGACTTTAAAACCAAGAAAGAGTATTGTTTGTGTAATTCGAGACTGTAAGTATGAAAGAAAAAGATAATGATCAAGGATAATAAAAATGAGAAGAATGAAAAACCCAGGTATCTCAGAGCATGAGTGGACTCAGCGCAAGCCGTGGCACTGTGGGAGTGGGGGCTGCAGCAGCCTGCTGGGGCCAGTTCAACTTTTTCACGTGGCACAAGGCCTCAGAAACCTGCGTGCTTTTGGATACAGCTGAATTTTATTGTATTCATCCATCTATCATCCACTCATTCATTCATTCCTTGTTAATCTTCACTCGGTCTTTCAGGCTACTGTACCTTTGAGAAATCCTTATTACTTGATTTTGACCTATGACATTTTCCCAATGTGCTCAAGTAAAGGATGACTATTGTTTAAGGCCTAAAATTTGACACATTTGATAGCAGTTTTGTGGGGGCTTGTTAACATTTCTGGTTCTCTTATGCTATTTCTGTGCCCTTCTAAACCAGGGCCTAATTTGGTTTAACCAGGTTCTTGTGGATTTATTTCTGACAGGCAATTTGATCTTAAGTGCTTAGTATTAAAATGTAGTAGTGTGCAATAAGACAGAAGGTGAGTGGGATACTTTAATCTTTAGTGACTCACAGTTTGAAATTTGCTTGTGTATAACTGTATTTGTGACTAATGTCTCAAGTGAGAACCAACTTGATGTAACTCAAGTAAGGGAGAAGGCCACAGATGTGATCCCAGCACAGGGAATACATAGAAGTGCTCTTTGATGTAGTTGCAGAACTGTTACTATATAGACGCATCGACACAGCAGATGTCATGAGCCTCTTTAATAGACATCTAGATAATGGCTTAAGGTCAAAGAATGTTATAATAAAAATCTTAAAATAATAAAATTTAAGATGTGCAGTGTATAGTATAGTGTAAATAGTGTGGACTCTACCACTTATAAAAATGTAGTGAATCTTTCCTCCTCTTCAAAATAGGAAGACTAATGCCCCACTTCATCATGGCTGCTAAAATAGATAAAATACATGCAGAGAATAGCAAAGTGTCTGGTTTATAACTGATATTATGGTTAGGTAACTAGTAATTTGGCAGGTTTATTTTAAGCTAAAATCTCTGTAAGACACCTTCATGGTGGGAATTTGAGAATATAAAAATGCTCTACATCTGGATTACCATTTGGCATCCAGCGCTGGTCAGTTACAAGCCTCTTGTCAGCTCTGTCATCAACCAGCTGCTGAATTTTGGTAAGTTTCTGACTCAGTTTTCACAATTATAAATGAAGTGATTTCTGTACATATTAACCATGATTCTTTTGTTTTCTGCACTCAATGAAAAGCAACAGTTGAAAACCCTTTAACACTCCTGTGAAACTCTAGAAAAGATAACCATCTACATAGAATGGGTTTTAGGCAGATGGCTGCCTAGACCGGGTGATCTTAAAAAAATTTGTTCTGTGTGCTACAGTTACTCCTGGTAACACCCCCCACCATGATGCTGCCTAATCTGACAGCATTGCTGCAGGAGAGACTGATATTTCAGAGTAGACAGGTAGAATAGGCTGCAAGTGGTGGTTGACTTTTGATTTTGGGGCATTGATAACATTAAGTTAATTACATATATTTGTGTGTCAGAATTCACAGAAAAAGGAAAAAGGACAAAAAATGTTGGGTATCTTGAATGGTGGGCTATTCTGATAGGAGTATTTGATTTGAGCTATATCTTTGCTATTGAAAGTATTTGTGGTTGGTGGACTTGTAACGATATCACTTGGGACCTTGTTAGTAGGAATGCAGAATCTCAGGCCCCACATACACCTGAAGAGCCTGAATTTACATTTTAATAAGATCTGCAGCAGATTCTTATGCACATTGAAGTTTCAGAATCACTGCCATTTTTTTCCAGATGTTTTAGGACTTCAATGTCTTTCGTGTATTCAATGTAAAATACTAGCAATGGATAAACAATAGGGGAAAAGACTCTTTAGCAAGGATCTTCCAGAACTCACACATCACTCTGATCAAAAACTGTAATGAGAACAGTCAAGTGAACAAATAAGGGAGTTTAACAGAGATTATTTTAGTTTAATGGCACACCTGAAAAATAAAGATCCAACCAACCGTCTTCTCTTCCACCTGCTGAAAGGAAAATAAAAGTGAATTGGGGAGCTTCTAATCTTGTGGAGCAGTTTCAAAAGGGAAGAGGGAGGTTGAGAGAAAACTGTTGAAAATATAATGTTACAATGCACCAGGGCAAGGTTCTAACAAATTCCTACTCTCCACATATGTCACTGAGAACTAATGAATGTTAGTGGGATAGTATTTTTCAGAGTTGTTGCTTGCTATGAAATTACAACAAAGAATTTGATTGTAATAAGGCCTATTCTGTCTGAATATTCTTATAAAAATACCCAGTATCCTGATAATTATGAGTAATTAATTTGTTAACATATTTAATAGTAATTTTGCAGCCCATAAGTGGCAGGCATATACCAAGTGCTGAGGAGAGTGTGATGATGAAAGTAACTCAGTCCTTTACCCTCCAAGTATTTCCAGTGTATTTGTTGGGGAAGATATACATTAATTAGTTAAAAACAAGAATGAATTCATAATTACAAACTATAATAAGCATTGGAAATATTGTGAGTCTGAGAAGGCTTCTTGGCAGAGGCATCACTGGAATTAAGATGTTAAGAATGTGTAGGAAATGACCAGGATAAGACTACAGGATCTGGGGAGTCAGAAGAGAATTTTGAGTTGAATGCTCAACATAAACAGAACCATTTGCTGTGTAGAAGTTTTTACTTGGATGTAGTTCCATTCATTTATTTTTGCTTTTATGTCCCTTGCCTTTGGGGTAAAATTAACAAGACCCCCTTTGAGGCCAAGGTCCATAAGTTTAGTACCTATGTTTTCTTATATGTATTCTATTGTCTCAGGTCTTGTATTCAAGTCTTTCATTTTGAGTTACTTTTTGTGTATAGTGTCAAAAGATGTTTCATTTTTTTGCATGTGGCTTTCCAATTTTCTCATCAACATTTACTGAAGAGGGCTTCCTCTTTCTATTATGTGTTTTGGCTTCTTTGTGGGAAATTAATTGCTCATATACA
The DNA here is from genome assembly GCF_014824575.4 of Sturnira hondurensis. Taxonomy (NCBI): domain Eukaryota; kingdom Metazoa; phylum Chordata; class Mammalia; order Chiroptera; family Phyllostomidae; genus Sturnira; species Sturnira hondurensis. The sequence goes on from NW_028086933.1 coordinate 1,162,859, forward strand.
GTATATATGGATTTGTTTCTGGGCTCTCCATTCTGTCCCATTGACCTNTACCTATGTTTTCTTATATGTATTCTATTGTCTCAGGTCTTGTATTCAAGTCTTTCATTTTGAGTTACTTTTTGTGTATAGTGTCAAAAGATGTTTCATTTTTTGCATGTGGCTTTCCAATTTTCTCATCAACATTTACTGAAGAGGGCTTCCTCTTTCTATTATATGTTTTGGCTTCTTTGTGGGAAATTAATTGCTCATATACAGTATATATGGATTTGTTTCTGGGCTCTCCATTCTGTCCCATTGACCTGTCTGTCTGCTTTTCTGCCAAAACCCTACTATTTTGATTATTGTAGGTTTGTAATATAGTTTGAAGCTGAGAAGTTTGATATTAAGGTATACTTTTAGAATCAAATTTTAGCAATATAGGAACAATGTATTGAATAATATAGCAATTACAGCCTCAGAAACCATATACACCTATGTTCTAAGCCTGACTCTATCACATACTAGCTCTGTGTTCATGAATAACAGTTTGCTCCTCTGAGTCTCAGTTTATGACCATGACAGACAGTATTTATTTAATAGGGTCTATGGGAGAACTCAATGTAATAATATCTATAGATCCAGTGCTTGGTACATTTTAAGTAAACTATCAACATTTGATATTATTGCTGCTATGGTTATTAGTATTACTTAGCCTGTGCTTTTCTTCCACACACTCTGCAAAATGTGGCCATGGCATCACACGTTAATTCAGAATTAATATTTTTGTCCATTAGCTCTTTTTTTCTTTAACCTGAGTATTTCTAGCCTGTAGAATCAGGGAGGTGGGGATGGGGAACATTCTTTTGAGTAGAGAAACCTCCTAATTGAGGCATGATGCTTATAAAGAGTTATCAGGTATTATAAAGAGACTTGCAGTTGCTCTGCATAAATTTTAGGATCTTTTCCTTTCACCTGTCTACTGACATTTGCCTATGAGCTGACATGCAGCATCCTACCCCTCCCGGAGAACTGAGTACATATTTATGTGGCTACTTCCAAAATGATAGGCACTGGCTCCTACCTACCCTTAGCCCCCAAGTGCTCCCTGCCCACCCTGAACTGCGGGTGCTCAGACACTTCAAATATTTTAAACGATGCTGCCTTACCCCCACCCACTTTACTGTTTAACTGTTTCTTGCACAATATAAGCCTATGTCAACATCGAAAATACTCTACTTAATTGCTGTACTGAGAACCCACAAAAATCAGCATCTTCTGTTCTTCAACAAGTCATTATAAAAATTAAAATGTTGATTAAATGGATTGTATATTTACATTGTTTAGCAGGAGTAATAGTAAATTTTCATCGATTTGGAAGTCCCTAATCTATAAATCTTGACTTTAGTTTCTTTTTTATAAGAATAAAAATGTAGTAAACATATGAATACAGCAAAAAAGTTTTAGTTATAAAGTGGTAGAAAAAAGTTCTTTTATATACTGTAACAAGCAATATACTTATTATTTATAAATGATCACACTTAATTAAAAGCATGACTATCACACATGATTCCTATCTAATTAATAAAGGTCGTAAAAAATCTATTAGCCCCTGGCCACATAGCTCATTTGACTGGTGTGATTTCCTGATGCACCAAGCTTGCAGTTTGATGCCTCATGGGGGTACATGCACGAATCAACCAGGGAAATGGAGATCACATGGAGGACTAGCAACAGGGGAGTGGGAGGAGGAGAAGGGGGAGGAGGTACAGAGAATAAGTAGCATAGACGGTGGGTAGAAAATAGACAGGGGGATGGCTAGTGTGGGAAATGTAGAAGCTAAAGAATTTATGACACATGGACATGAACTAAAGGGGGAGAATGTGGTGGGAGAGGGGTGTGCAGGGTGGAGGGGAATGAAGGGGGGAAATGGGACAACTGTAACAGCGTAATCAATAAAATATATTAAAAAAGAGAGAGAAAATCAACCAAGGAATGCATGGATAGGTGGAACAATAAATTGATGTTTCTCACTCTCTGTCCCCCTCTCTTCCTCTTTCTCTCTCCAAAATCAATAAATAAAAACTAAAAAAAATATAAAAGATTTAAAAATCCTTTAATTACAACCCAGCTTCAACAGTAGCTATCGCAATTATCCTGGATCCACAAACTTCCATAACTCTTCCTCTTTCAAAGAGTTATGTGATGTAGATTCCCTCTAAATTGACTGACACCTCCCTACAATCAGCTACAAGAAAGTCAAGTTTAGTTTTGTTTTTCAATATTTGGATGAGTGTAAAAGTGTGACCCCCATAAATCATTTGAGCTCATTCCTTTAGTGCTTGCTGGGCTGCTCTCTCCTTTTGTTGACCGGTAGAGTTCTTGCTGCATAATGTTAAATCTGTATTCTATGCCCCATGATTTCTGGCTAGTTCATTTAGCTGCTTCCTCCGCTTCCTCCGGGTTGATGGAAGGCGGAGTTAATATCCTCAGCTTTCTAACACCAGACGTTAAAAAGGATTGCGCCTGTCTCCAGTATTACTGGCTCTCAGAGCCAGACTGCAAGAAATATTACAGGCAACAGATAGTTTCATTTTCAATTTAGACACCCATTATTTGATGTTTACAGGCCATTCCTAATTCTGAGTCCAAAATTTATGGTTTGTTCTGGCGATTATCATCACAACAATCTCCTGAAACTCAGCTGAGGTTTGCGCTGCTTTATCAGTCTTCCCTGACACCTGGAACTGATATATAGCACCACGTCCAAATCACCCCTGCTCAGAGAGGCTCGGTTTATGACTCCCTGCATGTCTGTCTCATCTAGTGGGTAGGCCGGTTTGCACAGTCTCAGTGAGGGGGGCAGCCGACCCTTGGGAAAGGGAACAGTGGTCATTAAATAAAAACTTAGTATTTAAGGCTCTAAACCTATCTGAGCCAAGCTACATTATATCATTTATTAAGTTGAATTTACTGAGTTTTGTTCAGTGCTAAATAGTGGTGAAGCAAAGGTGTTATCTAGTCTGCCTTGCAAACTTCAGATGAAGAGAGGCATATAAATCTCTTGAAGAGACGGTCAAATAGTGGCAGGAGCTGCTTCAGATTCAAAGGCCATTTCGAATAGTTATTTTATAGTTTCCCTTTTGAATATACAGTATTTAGTTTTGCCTGTCAGATATGTGGGTGTTTTCTAGGCTCTGTTCCATAGCATTAATTAGAGCTTACTGAAGGACCTCAGAAATCTCTGCATTGATTGTGGAAGAATTACTCACTAAATCTGCATTTTTGAAAGGATGTTGTAGCACAGGCATCTATTACACATACCATGGGCCAAATGATATTTCATGTTCAATGTTGCTCGTTGGACCAAGAATGGAAATATCTTTTGCCACCAGTGCCTGTCTTCTTCTGTGCTTTTGTGGGGACCTGTCACTCGCCCCTCTTCCTTCCAGGGAAACTAAAACTAACAAAACTAGATGAGGGACTAGGCTTGGTTATAAGCGGACTTTCTATTCCTTCTTTCCTAAATTAAAGACTGTTCAGCACTTCCCAACGCTTTGCCTTTTGCCATGAGGCCCCAACAGGGCAAAGAGAGAAACAGAGGAAAACCCATGAGAGACAGGACTGTGAGCGAGTCCTCCCCACCGTTTGTTTAACTACACTTACCAGGGAAGTTGTTGCTTCTTTAGGGACCAACAGACTGAAAATATTCCTCCACTATTTTGAAGTGGAGGATGTGGAAAAAATGTTCTTTGTGTAGGGAAATACAAGCAAAAGGCAAGAAGCACTCCCAATAGTGACAGTCGGTATGGGGAGATCAGCTCTGGAAGGGGAGGTCTGCCCGTTTCTGTGCCCCATTTTACAGAAGAGGAAACTGAGACCCATGGAGGTGATGTGATTTGCCTAAGCTCACACATCCCATAAGTGGAAAAGCTAGGACTTAAACCTAGCCCCTGAATTACTAAGTAGAGATTTTTTCCCTCCACATTAGTATTCTGAATGAAAAAAAAAAAACCTTAGAAAGATCTGTTTGGAACTAGTCTTAGAATTCTCAGTTTGAATAGAGAAGGGTTTTCTTTGGAGCTGCATTGTGAATCTAAAATTTGCATCACTCTGTTAGCAGGGCACTAGGTGTGTCCGGGGCAATCCTCGAAAGCTGGTTCAGTGCCCTTAGGATTTCTGCCTTTTGATGACCTTTCCCTTTGACTGATCTGAACACGGTCCTTGGGCCTGTTCTCTGAGAATGATTAATATTCTACATATTTCCTTACAAACATCCTTCTTCTTACTGCCCTGTCCCAATAACAAATACCCAACATGTGGGTGCTTCCAAGGCAGCCTTTGGGATTTAAAATGAAAATAACTAGGATGTTCAAAAAGAAGGTAAAAAAAGCAACTATATTCCTATCTCCCACCATCCCTTTAATTTTATACAGTGGGGTAAATTCTCTCCCTAATCTCGGATGCAAAGTCGAGCGATCTCAAAACCTTGCTGGTTATCGTAGGTGTTTGGTGTCACTCCTCCCTTTCTGGTTGATTATTAGAATGTAATTGTGGAAACTCCCATCTCCATTTACACTTAACCCCAGTTTCCCATTTTGGACCATTGCGGGAAGATCGGTAGTTGGGAAAGGGATGTTATGGCCTTTTTAATTTCTTTTTCTTCCCCTTTCTGGCATGGAGCAAGGGGATGGAGGAGACATCAGCAGAACAGAAAAGGTGTTGCTGGCTCTCTGGGTGTTGAGAGCTGTTTTTCTGGACTTGCTATATGGGGTAGGGTCCCAGCGAAAGAAAACATAGTGCACCAAGCTGGTAATTTGAGGAGAATATATGAAAGGGCTTTTTAATTTTTAAAAATTTATTTTTTATATAGGTATGGACAAGGTTTGGGGGAACCACCAAAGGGTAGAACAAGATCCTGGGCCCGCAACTGCTGAGAGCTCACCCATCCCCAGGCCCAAAGGAGTGAGTGAGGGAGAGGTTCCCGGATGCTGGAAGGGTAGCTGTGTGAAGAAGGTTGCCCGCCAGGCTCTGTGGTTTTCAGGAGGGGAACGTAGTAAACATGCGGCATCCCCAGAGTGGCAACTAGAAATTAAATAGCCAGTCTCACTCTCCTCCCACCCTCTTGTGCCTCTCATTGGCCAAACCCACCTGAAAGTGGGGAACAAAGGAGCATCTTTATGACGTTTGGGCTGTGGGGTCAGAGAGTGTGGTGAAAAATGGTGGAGGGTGAATCTGGAGGGGCAAATGGAAAAGTTTGACACAGACGCTTGCACAGGGGCCTCTATGTCACCAGCAACTCACTTGATATTTGTGGTTGCTTCTTCTGCACCTGACTACTTATTCTCAAAGTCCAGTAGTTTCTATAACTCCTCTCGGGAGTTATGGCTTTGTTTTATTCACTGCTCTAAGCAATGATCTTGAAAAAGTCAGATGACCCCAGAACGGCGATCTTTAGCAGGAAGCTCATGTCTGGACCACGGGAAATGTTCAGACATTGCAATTAAGTCACCGATTCTGTCTGTTCATCAGTAGACTAGCCCGCCGCCCCCAAGTAGATTTCTCAAGACAGAGTTTACACTTGCTCATTGAATCTCAGCCTCCAGGCGTTCGTATCATGCTTTCTATAAGGTGCCATTGAAGTCTCTTACCAGATTTACGTGGGTGAGGATGTAGGGAGGAGGATGGGAATCCCAGATTAGCTTTGTCCATTGCTCTTCACGAAAACTTCCTCAGTCTGCACACATTTCAACCTTTACACTTTCAGTAGAGATATAATGTTCAGAGTCTTATAAATGGTTGTTAATTATTTCTTTTGAAAATCATCATCTTGGTCTGTCTCATCAGTGTGAAATGCCCTATGTGTGTCTTGGTGCTTCAGTTAAAGCCAAAAAAAAAATAATATAAAGAGAAATGGAAAATTTCATATATTGGGTAGGGTTTGGGGCTAGGGTGTAAGAAAGAAGAAAATATTTTTGAGCAGGGGTCATTGGGTAACTCTGAAATTATACAATTATGCCATATAAGTATTTATTCTGACTGCACATAGTTAGATCCTGTTTATAAGGTTTTTTTTCTTATTAAAGATGTATACACAAATCAAGATTTATAATAAATAATACTTTTCACTCAGTATGCTAATAATACTTTTCTACTTAGTATGCTAAGTAGATTTTCTGTAAAAGAAAGTATACTTCAAGAGAGAATATACTTATTCTCTTTATTTGTAAAGAAATTTTAATTTTAAAGGAAATTAGTACCTGTTAATTTATTTTAGAAGAAAATTCCAGAATCCAAATTTTTTTGAAGTGGAGTCTGTTTAAATTTTCTCCATTCTGCAGAATCTGAAACTCTATGAATTATGAACCTTGAAAGTGCTAATTAAATATAACAGTGATAGAAATGATTTCTTTTGATCAGAAAAGAATAAATCTATTGTATTCTTATTTTATAATGTTAAAAATAAACATGTTTTTGAAGACACAGATTACAGTTGATGGTGAGAGTAAAAACTATAATAAGAATGCTGGAAACCTGTCTGGTCTAGATTTCACATGTACACGCCATGAAAAAAACATTGTTAGTCTCTAAACTTTATAAAGCTCTGTAACTTTATAGAGCTCACTCTTGGGTGAAGTTTCACATATTGAGCATAATTACACTAGAAAACCTGGCTTTGGAAAGAAAAAGAGTGGGAATTAAGCTTAAGAAACTGGAGGAATGGAATAAGATAAAATTTTCATGAGACGAGTGTTGTTCTAATAGTTTACCTCCCAAAGCATTGTAGAGACAGAAAAATTGCAAGAGAACAACAGTTCTATTTCAAAGACAAAAAAATAATTGATTTGATCTATGTGTATAATGCCATATCATTGCTTATTAGACTCTGGAGTGGTTTTAAATGTGAAAAAAAGGAGTCTATGCCAAAAGAACTCAAGGTATAATTGACAACATGAAACATTTCATTCTCCCACTTTCTTACAGATGCTCTTATGTTAGCATCACAGATGTTTTTTTCATGATAAGCCCTCTCCCAGAGCTGGCTGCTGGGTCATGCTTTTCAAAATCAAAAGGATTTCTAGAATGAGGCAGACCTTCCTCTCAAATATGCTGAAAATCTCTGACAATGACTTGATAAAGGGGTTTTGGAAGTTAAAGTGTCAGTAAAGACATAATGTACAATTCAACCATTGTGTAAACTAGACAATGTGTAAATTTGGCCTAGATGTCTATATTTTGTCTACACTGACTGTCCTGAAGGATTTTCAAGGGCTCAGTATCTGGTATAGAAATAAGATTTCTACAGTCTTTCTATTGGCTATAGCAAATCCTCCTTCAACACAGATCAATATCATATTTTCTCTGTTTATTTATTCATATAGCAGTCAATTATTTTTAAATATTCATTTGAATCGATAAATACTGAGCACACACTATGGACAAGCACTGGTATGAATATAGCAGTGAATAAAATGGTTTCTGCTCTCTGCTCTCCGTCATCTTACAACTATTCTTACTCATAATGAATGTAATTGTTAAATGACAGTTGCTACTCTACATTCCTTTATGTCCATTGTCTCACATCGCTTCCACGATGATCTCTAAAATGGGTGTTGTCGTCCTCATTGTGTAGGAGAGGGGACTAGGGTTTAACTTCCATAAGTGGCATGTGGTCATTGTGGTACTAAATCTCGGCACTAAGATATGAAGAATATCTATCTGGTTCTCCTGTTGCACTAACTTTTCACAGCAGTTTAACCAATATTTTTAAATGTAAATAGAAAATGTCTTGAACATTTTCTATTTCTTTTTCAAGCTGAAAAAGAAACCCAGTTTAAAAGGCACAGAAATTATTTAAATGCTAATGCCACAAATGACTGACGTAGTCAGTTTTGATTGTGATAGTTGCCAGATTTTTTATTTCATTGTTTTAAATGGTCAATCCTAAAAGCAATGTACCTATTCAAACAGAAACAACGACAAAACACACAAAAACACACAAACCCGTGAGACTGACAGGTGTTCTATTATTTTGCTGTTTAATAAAAATATTATCTTACCTTTAAATAAAGCTGTCATTTTATATAACAAATGAAAAATTTTTAAAAAATGTAAATGCTCCCAGATTAAAAAACAGCTCTTATGGTTTAATAACTGGATTATATCTATTTTTGTTTTTTCTCCACGTGAGTCCTGAGACAAGTATTTAGGAACCATTAACATACACAGTGTTTTTGGATTCTGCCCTAAACACAAGGAAAACCTAGAACTTTGAACATATTCCCTTCATCTAATAGCAGCCATGCATAGAAACTGTCACTGACCTAGGAACTGACAAGATCTGAAACCCATTAGAGCAGGGCTCACATGTGTAGCTTAGTGCTGAATCACTGAATTGATTACTACCTCAATTCAATTAATAAACTTTTTCTTTTCAATTTTTTCTTATTAAGAACAGTGTTGGTTCCTGAGTTGGCTGGACTTGAGGGTAGGACAAGAAACTCTGTCAGGAAGAAAGGGGGAAATGGTGGGCATGGAATGAGACAAGTTATCATGAAAGATCATAGCGTAAGGTAGAAATCATGAAAGAATGTGATTTTAGGAACGTACCAGCTTGCTCCTGACTCTTCCATTCTTTTCCAAGGTTACTTATTGGTCTCTGGGGTAAATCTTTATATCTCTACTTATACATGTATGAAAGGGATCTTTCATAGAACCCAAAATTCATTTATAAAACAGCATGTATTTATTCTGACATATTTAAACATTAGTCACCTTCAAAGTACTCTTCATCTGATGCAATACACCTATAGCTCAAAAACTGTTTTTGAACTCATTGATTTTGATGCCTTTTGGGCTTCTTCCATGTTTTGTTTCATCTCTTTCACACTGAAGAAACGTTTTCCTTTGAGGACTTTTTTCATCTGGGGAAACAAAAAAAAAGATGCTCAGGACAAGATTGGGTTAATAAGGTGGGTGCAGCATGGGGGTTATGCCATTTTGGGTCAAAAACTGCTTAATTGTCAGTGCAGTGTTGGCAGGTGAACTTGTAAATCACCCATCATGAATTGGCCACATTGAAAGAGTCTTCCAAAAAAATTAGTGAAGCCAAATGCAGCCTCTCACAACAATGCCAGCTGGCACAATGATACAGATGGGTTTGTAGAACAGTCATCTGGCAGTGTAAGCCTGTACTGCAAGGGGCCTGCCCATCCGTAGATAATTCTGGATTTTGGGGAGGAGGGCATCCCCCTCGGACATACTAATTTTCCAAGGGGCCATCTTTAAAAGAGAAGGTCATGGTTTATATTTATCTCTAAGATTCAAAGGAAGTAAGTAACCTCAGCAGTAAAACAGTTTGAATTTTTACTGCAGTGCGAACCCAGGAATGTTTCTGTCATGCTTGGTGCATATTGGTTGAAACCCTACTGTCTGGCATAGGCATCTTTGGTGTGAGAATATGTACAACAGACTCCATTGTCATCCTCTCAGCGCTTGACTAGACACTAGGCTGCGTCAACAGAGAATTTTGGCACCAAATGCTTTCAGAGTTGGGAGGGACTCAAGATCAGAGAGTACAATAGCCTCCTTTTGCAGATGCAGAGACTAACGACAAGGCAGGTGATTCACCTCAGTTAAGGTCACCCGGGGAGCTTGTTTCAGATCCCCCATTGTCTGATCCATGGATTGGATTAGATTTCATACCACAACTATGTTGTACTTTCTTGTAGGGAATAACAGTAACAGTTTTTTAATAAAAATGCTAATTGAATAGGATATCTGACAGCTAACAGCATAGATGTTAGTTACTTTGACAAAAATATAAACATGAATATTATTAATAGGGCTGTTTGAATATTATTTACTATTCATTAAAGTGTGGTTAACCATTCTTCCATTTATCTATGTTGTCCACAGCTGTTAACTGAGTGCCAAACACTGTAGGAGGCACCAAGATTACTAAGCCTTGACAATTTATGAGATGAGGCAGAATGTAAATAAAAAATGATGAAAAGCCTCACAGATATTATACTTGAAATGTGAATATCTAGAGAGATTAGTGGGAACAGAATGAGAGGGGTTTTCATTTTTACATTTTATTTTTTATTGTGGTGTTGAGATTGAAAAGAGTCAGAAAGACGATGTAGGGAATGAGGCACTTGCACTGAGTCTTGAGTTAATGAATTAAGAATTTCAATGTTCATAGCAGCACAATTTACAATAGCCAAGAGTTGGAAGCAACCTAGGTGCCCGTCAGTAAATGAATGGATCAAAAAACTATGGTACATATACACAGTGGAATTCTATGCAGCAGAAAGAAAGAAGGAGCTCCTACCTTTTGCAACATCATGGATGGAACTGGAAAGCATTATGCTGAGTGAAATAAGCTAGGTGTTGAAGGACAAATACCATATGATCTCACCTTTAACAGGAAGCTAAACAACAAAACAAACAAGCAAGCAAAATATAACCAAAGACACTGAAATAGAGAACAGGCTGATAGTGACCAGAGGGGAGAGGGGAGGGAATTTCAGGGGAAATAGGGGAGGGATTTAGTGGAACATATATAAAGGATACATGGACAACAACTGAGAAGGGTGGAAATGGGAGGGAGGGGGGAGCACAGGGGTGGGATGGGATGGGAGTAATAGACAGAAAACTGTACCTGAAAAATAAATTAAAAATTTGGGGAAAAAAAAAGAATTTTCCTGTTGAACAAGAAAAACTTAGGGTAAGGACGTCAAACTCATTTTCACTGGGGGCCACATCAGCCTCGATGTTGCCTTCAAAGGGCCAAATGTAACTTTAGGACTGTGTAAATGTAACTACTCTTTAAGAGTTAAGTGAGGGCTCTGTGCTGCCACCTGGTAGAAACAAGGTGCCGGGCAGATAAAAAATGGTGGAAGGTTGGATTTGGCCCGAGGGCCTTGTGTTTGCTGCCTGTGGGCCTTAGGGCATTCAGCATGAAGACTTAGGGTATGGAAAAGCATGGGGAAATCAGCAGCAAGTGTAGTTTGGGAAGTCCAAGTGTTGGTAACAGTGGTGACGGTATTGATGAGTACAGTAACTGTAACATTTCTTGTGTTCCTCTACTTGCCCAAACTTGTACATTCTTTATCTCTGTAATCCGTAAAGTAATCTTATAGTAGTAGTAGAATTGCTGTATTATGTCTATTTTGTAGGTACAAGAAGTAAGATTTTGAGAGATTAATTTGTCCAAGGACACATAGCCGCCATGGAATACAACACAGATTCAAACACGATTTCAATTGAATCCCAAAACATCTATGCTATTTTGCTCATTATTTTAAGAGATGCATTTATATAATTCATGTAAAACATTAATTGGGATTTTAAGTTACAGCTCATTCAGGTATGGTAGATAAAGTCTGAGATTAGATACAGCTCAATTTGATCCTACCTCTTCCTGCATTTCCCCTTGGGATATGATACTGAACTTAATGAACTTCAGTGTCTTTACATACATATGTGAGAAGAATTACTGTGAGTGGCATTTGAGACAATACATGCAAAGTACTTTGCTGTGGGGAATCTTTCACAATCTTTGGTTTCCCCTTCTTGGCTCCAGCCCCACCTCAGCGGGCAGCTACCTGGGATGACATTTTATTTTCCTAAACAGTGTAAGAGTTCAAGGCACTGCAGTCTTCAACCTATTTATCTTGATAGGTAAGTCATTTTAGTTTTATAAAGTTATTTTTGAAAACCTCATTTCAAGTTTCAGAGTTAAGTTTCTGTTTCTTCTAGTTTTCTTTTCGTTGCACAGACCTTGCTTCAGAAAGATTTTTAGGAGGCCCCGTCAGGTTGTTACCCTCATCTGTTGTTTCCTATGGCGGCATTCTAGAAGAGATTTCATTGTTTCATGCTTGTCTATTTGTGTGTCTTTCATGCCTGAGAAATGTTGACAAGAATCTATGCCTCTATTATGTGTTAAGCCTAAAATATTTTTAAAGCTATGTCTGCAGAAAAGAACTCCATTAAGGGCATCGTACTTCATCTTTACCATGAAATAAAGAATTCCCATTTAAAGGGAGATGTGTCATTTTAAAAGGTTGAATAAAATGGCACACATTTAAAATACAAAAACAAAAACCAAAAAACAACAATAAAACTATTTTTCTTGTTGTTTAAATTTCATACAGGTCTCCTTTCTGCACTGATAACATTTTCATTTGATTATGAATTAGATAAATTTTTATTTGCTTTAAAACTAACCTTTAGTATTTGAAGCTTCATTTTTTTTTTGAGGTCAGCATCATGGCCTTCCTAGCTTAAATATCTTTTTTATTTGTATCATTTCAGATTTATATTATGAGTATATTTCCAACACATTTCAATGGCTACTTATGCAAGAGATTATACAATAAAAGCAATATACTACTCTAGAGTGATTTTTAGGGAACATGGCCCTTTCACAGAATTTTTAAGTTAGGACTATACGAACAATGTGGGGCAAACCTTTGTTTTATGAGTGTGGAAGTTAAGCCTCAGAAACACCAAGGCCTTTGCCGAAGATTACCTTTACCTAGTCTTTGTTCTCTATCATGCAACGGACCACTTTTGCACTCCTATTATGTGCAGAGCAGGTGCTAGGTGCCTTCTGGGACAAATTATACCGAGGAAGTTTCTCCCAAGGGTTGTGCAGACTAGTCAGAGAAATGCCTGAGAACAAGCCTTTAACCACAGGGAAAATGCTAATGAAATGAGCTATCCACCACCCTCCAACAATTCCAATACTGAAATCATCATCCTCATTTTTGACTGTTTTTTTCTTCGAAATGACCATCTCAATTCAAAGCACCATTATCTATCTTGCCCGTCATCACTGCCAGAAACCTGGACACCAGCTTAGGTTGTTCTCTTCTCTTTACCCCCCAGAACCTGTCAGTTATCATCTTATATAGCTGACTCATACAGAGTTTTTAAGACTGTTAATGCAACAATCTAGCTCTTTTGTGTGTCCTTAATCTCCCCAATATATTGTGCAGACTCCAGCCAAGTCAGTGTATTTGAAATAATGATCGGTCAGTGCCACTCACCTGCTTAACCTTTATGACTCCCAATTGCCTATAGAATCAACCTCATATTTTAATGAGTCAAAACCCTCCAAAATTCGACCTCTCCTCACACTTTTAGACTAGTTACTAAATACTCCCTAAGGACTATCGCTTTGCTAAGGCCATCCCTGTCCCCCTAGAGTGGGCTTCAATTTTATCTTCTCTTGGCTGACTCCTACATATCCTTCAATAGTCCGTTGATACCTCCATCCTCAATGGGAATACTGCTCCCACTGAAACGTGTATTACCCTGGATACCTGAACCAGGTTTCTGTCTGTTTCTGCCACTCGATGTGGGCTCCTCAAAGGCAGGCACTAGGTCTAATGTATCGTTGATCTTTAGTGTGGTGCCCGGCATACAGTAGATAATAAAGATTTTTAAATAGATTGAACTGTTCATTGAACCAAAAGGAATATAAAAGAGTATAAGAAAGTGTCATGGAAGAGAATAATTGGCTCCAACTGAGGTGATCAGAAAAGTGTCCATGTAAACTTTAGTAATTGAGTTGTACCTTAAAAAATGTCCACATCTAAAAAGAAGACACAAAATGCAAAGTGAGGGTTTTCCATGAGCATCATTCTTGAGTTTTTATCATATTACATAGAAAACAAAGGACCAGTTACCTCATTAGTTTTTGATGAATATATATGAGAGTAGATCAAGTAGATCATGTTCAAACTCTTGAACACCACCATCAAGAGTTTATTCTTAATTCCATCCACAACAGGAATAAAGGGCTTTAGAACACGGAAGGGTCATAATTTGACCTCAAGTTTACTAGAGAGTAAACACTTTGAGAATTGGAATTTGGTGCTTGTTTCTTGCTATTTTATTCTCAAATAAAGGGTGATTTGTGTAAATGTAGGAATTCATACAATTAGAAACAAAAGAGATATTTCAGAAGTGTTGTCTAATACATTTTTCTGAGGTGAGGGAAATGTTCAACATCTTCGCTGTAGAATACAGTAGTCACTAGACACAGGAGGCTATTGCTCACTTTAAATTAAGGAACTGAGGAATTGCTATTTTAATGATTCTTAATTAATTAAAATTAAAATTTAAATAACCACATGTGACTTAGTGGCTAGCATTTTGGACAGTACAGCATAGAAAATTCTCCCTAACAGGGTCCCAACAGGAAACAGATGGAACACTCAGGTTAGGATAAATCAAGGAGAGTTTATTTATAAAGAGACTTTTTTTTCTACGTGTGCTGCTTTAAGGGAACCACACCAGAGAGTGCATGCAATTAACTGTGGTAGTGACTTGGGAGCAATGGTGAGGCAGAATTTATGGTAAGACTCCTAGTTAAGATTATCAGCCTGAATCACATTAGGACATTATTTATATTATGCAACACTAATTTTAAGGAAATTTCATTGAATAAAGTTCATGCAAAAACTGTTCTTTTCAATAACATCTTTCCTGGTGGTTTACTTTCTGATGAAGAATGTGATTGCTTTCCCTATACAGTGCTGATCCATGCCATGTTTTCTTATTGTCTTTTCCCCTGGCTTTCTGCTGTAAATGGTAGCTTTTCCATTAGCCCGGCTGTGCCGACTTAATGGTGGCTCCTGTCAAGGCTTCCTTTCAGGAGATCCTCTCTTCTGAGCACCTGGGATGTAGGGAGGCTCTGGCTGTTATCTGTGCTGTGTTTTAACATCCTGCCCTTTCCATCCATCCCTTACCTCAGCACACACCACTCACCTTCAGTCCTAGCTCATTGCTTGATGATTTGTTAAGGCTTTGAAAACAGGCGGAATGGGGGCTTTTAAGCAAGATGGGGCTATTTCTTTTTGCTTTATTTATTTTTATGCCATGCAAACAGAGTTAAGAGGCATAAAATGGCTTGAATGAAGCCAAATAAATCTAGATAAATAGAGCAAGAATTCAATAAAAAGCTGGAGGTGAAAAAGAAGACAGATGGGGAGGAGGAGGAAGGAGAGAAAGGGAAGAAAGAAGGAAAAAAACCTTTTTACTTTTTTAAAAAAATTTTTTAAAGATTTTATTTATTTATCTTTAGAGGGGAAGGGA
Organism: Sturnira hondurensis; assembly: GCF_014824575.4. Classification (NCBI taxonomy): domain Eukaryota; kingdom Metazoa; phylum Chordata; class Mammalia; order Chiroptera; family Phyllostomidae; genus Sturnira; species Sturnira hondurensis. The sequence continues at coordinate 1,177,946 of NW_028086933.1, forward strand.
AGGAGAGAAGGAGAGAAATATCAATGTATGGTTGCCTCTCGTGAGTCCCCCGCTGAAAACTGGCCTGCAACCCAGGCATGTGCCCTGACTGGGAATCGAACTGCGATCCTGTGGTTTGCAGGCCTGTGCTCAATCCACTGAACTACACCAGCCAGGGCAAAAACTTTTTACTTCTTGTAATGATAGGAACTGTTCATTGTGATCTAGAGAACAAAATGCCCTTGACCCGGTGAAACATTTTAAACTAAGGTTAAGCTCTGGGTGGAAATTAGGAAATCATCTTTATAGTCCACATCGTATCTCTTCATGCCAACACCTCCTGTCTTTTTTATTAAAGTTTTGTATGCCACTGCTGCTCCCTCCGAGAAGGCTGACATCTTTTGATTGTTGTGGTGGCTCATATTGCAGAAGCTAGTGAGTTTTATGGCCAACACAACAGAAGTCTCTCATTTTATTCCTGATACTCTGTGTGGGGGCGGGTGTTTGAGGAGGGGATGCTCTTTGGGCCGCTCTTGCCGCTTTCTGACTACCTCTGATTTCATGAAGTGGAAAGAACTATAGCCAGGAACTAACACTGCGTGGGACTGGAGAATAAGAGCTAGGTTCTTTAGGTAAAACCATAAACTCTCTTACACCCCATTGTGTGTCCGTTTAGGCCATTGCCTCACATAGCCCTGCACTAACTTTTCACAGCTCTCCAGTGTTAGCATGGAGAACGCTGGGTTGTAGCTGGGACAACAACCACACTGTCATCCGGGTAATTGTCACTGTTGCCCTTATTGCTTCGACATCTAGAATTTTACTTCTCTCTCTCCTTCTTCCCACTCCCTTCACTGGACACAGTCTTCATCATGTACACATTTCACACTCACTTTCAAAAATAAAATGTGGTAAAGGAATTAGTAGTTTTTTACAGTGTGCCCTCTAGGAGACGTCTGGGAATGTCTGGGGTCAACTTTTGCCTTTCTTAGTGCCTGGGAGTTGCCATTACAATTGGTAGATGAGTGCAAGGATGCCAACCATTTTTTGATATGTAGAATGTGATTCCTAATTTTGGTGATTTTTTCCATCTTAAATGTCACTAATACTGTTTTTGTGAAAATCTAGGTCTAACTAAGGTTTAAGTGGGTACCAGAAACATCAGCCAATAGGGAGTTTTAAGGGTGTCTTGATAGATAGATGCTAAAATCTCCTTTAGAGTCTAGTATTGTATGACACCCACCTGTCATATAATAGGCCCCTAATAAAACTATGTTGTATTTTGAATCAAGTTGTTTATTTACAAACAAGTCTATACCATTCAAAAAGTCTTATGCAAGTTATTTTAGAAATAGAAAAAAATTAAGGTATACTTGCCAACATCAAGGTTCTAACAGTGGGTCATAAGAGTAATGATTATGCACAGAAACAAAATGAATATATTGGGAAATTATCCAAATGCTCTTATGGAACAAGGAAAGGTAAGAGTTTGGTGTTGAGCAGAGTCGTTGGAAAGTCTTTTTGGAAAGCATTGAAGAACAGGCAGGATTTTAATAGGGAATTATTTAGGGAGATACTTGCTGGAGTCTAAGGTACATCATATATACAAACTTGAAAAAAAGAGATAGAAAAATATAAGAATATTGTTACTATAAAGAACAGTACTTAAGAAAATGTGGTGGAAGCTAAGACTAAAAAGATAGGTTAAGATTAAATAGGGAGTCTTGAACTTCTTGTAAATGAGTCTTTTCACTTGAAGGTGTGGATTTACGTGTGAGTTTAGTCATTGAAAGTACTATATAGCATTCTGCCTAATGGTTTACACTGTGCCTTGATGGCCTTCTTTATGGGATCCATGCTGTACACTCCTTTAATTATCAGCTGCTTCAACATGCATCCCTGATTTTCAAGGTCTCCTTTCAAAAGCCCTATTCAGTTTATTAATTTAAATAGTAGCAATTTTCTGGAAGTGAATCACATAATGATTTTTCTCAACCTCCTTTATATAAGATATCACTGAAAAAAGTATGATTAGATTCCATTTAGGTTGTCTCCCACAAAAGTAATGTGTAGAAAATACCAACCAAGGTGACTATGTGCTTAATAGCCTAAGGATTTAGGTTAAAGAAATAACAGAGAGAACTCTTCTGCTTAAAGGATGAGTAGGTATGGCATGAATTATTTTAAAGAACCGAAAACAGCGTCCAGTTCTTAAGAACTTGAAACACTTTGTTCTTGGAATATTGTCAGCTAAAATTGTGGTCAACTTTTGCAAAGTGTATGAATTTGCACTGCATATTTTATTTAGTGTTTAGCAAAACTCCAATATGGTTCTGCATAACTTGCACAATACACAGTGGAAATGACTTTAGGAACTCCCACAGAAGTTGACAATTTGGACATTTAATGCTTTTAAGCTAATTGTATGCTTCGCAATTAAAAGTTGACTTGTTAAGAATGATGATCCGAGTTTTGGGAGATAATACTCTGCCTATTGCCACAATGGATGCAACCCAGCCCTGCATCAGAAATATTCCAGAAGCTTAAAGAAGAAAACAATGAGAGCTTTAATCATCATTCTACATATTTAGTCTTAAGTGAAGTGCTCATGAATCACATGCAATATCATGGCAATTTTTAGACCTATTCTTAAAATTTCAAGCTGTTATTTTCAGGAAATTTAGAAAGCAAATTGTTAAGTGCCAAAGAATAATTTCGTAACATTACTTATGCCATTTTTTCTTCTCCCTGCAGGCTGGAAGAAAGGAGAGGAGTAATACCCTGAATATTGCCATAGACAACATGTGCAAGAGGACTAGAGACCTTCGCAGACAGGTGAGGAAAGACAGGACGTGGAGACAGAAACACCATGCAGAATGAACCTCTTTCCCCCCCATTGCTGGAATATTTATTTTTTGTTTTTGTTCTTTTAAAATTACTTTAAAACACAAAACAAGAAAAATAAATGTATACTTTCAGCAGCTACATACCTCAACCATTTTCATGACAAACATGATCTATGAGAAAGTGTGGGACTGATTATCAGACAGTTACATTTAAATGCTGACTTTGCTCTCATCATCTGTGTGATCTTGGGGGTAGATTTTATCTTTCTGAGTCTCTCTGAACCTATAAAATGGGATTAATAATTCATAACAGAGCTGTTAGGATTAAATGAAATGCCTATTATGGCCTGCTACATTGTGTTTAGGGAATGTTGGTGAATTGATTCTATAACATTAAAAACTGAGTTTATCATCCCAATGCTTACAGCAAGCAACTAGTGATCCGGGCAACCCATCAGTTCCTCCTTCTAGTTCTTGTCTGGATGCTTCAAAAGTTAGTTTCTGTTTAAGTTAAGGACACTTTTCAAACTTAGACCAGCAGGAGTATATGATTAGAAAAAATTTCATTAAATAATTTCAAAGAGCCCTGGCTGGTGTAGCTCAGTGGATTGAGCTCGGGCTTGCGGACCAGAGTATCAAGGTTTGATTCCCAGTCAGGGCACATGCCTGGGTTGCAGGCCAGTTCCCAGCAGGGGACGCATGAGAGGCAACTATACATTGATATTTCTCTCCCTCTCTCCTTCCCTTCCCCTCTAAAAATAAATAAATAAAATCTTTAAAAAAATAATTTCAAAGAACAGTATTATGCCATAAGTAAATTTGTTCCCCAGAAGTGTGAAGACTTTTCTGTTTTCACAGACATTTGTTTTCCATTCCTTTCTCTATTAAAAACCAGTCATTTTTCAAGCACAACTTTAATTTGGTCACCATTAAGTCACAAAAGGGGCCACAGACTTATCAACCATAAGCTTTTAATGCAATATATTATCGTAGTTTGATGGGAAGACTTAATAAAATGACCTGAGCAAACTTTTAATCCAGAAATAGATTTGGAAAAGGGATAATTAGGGACCCTCAGCCAGTTAACATTAGCTGTGTACAACACAATTTTGAAGGCTGGGAAAAATCCAAGATCTCAGCTTTATGGCCTTAATGTGAATTTTATTTTTACTGTCAGCACTTAGAATTATGGAATGCAAGAATTGGAAGGGTCTTATATGACGCAGATGAGAAAGCAAGCCAGTGTGGTGAGCTTATCTGTCTAGGGAGGAAGGGGCACCACCTCTACATGGGGCCAGAACCTGTACTGGGCCCGGGGACTCTTCACCTCAGATCTGTCCTCCCTGCTGGTTGCTTGGCTTCTCTTCTCCATCTTCTCCAGGATTTCCACCCCATCTGCTCCTGCAGGACTTGGGAACGTTGTTCCTATGAGCCATCAGCGATTTTCTCTTTCATTCCCACCTCATCACTCAATGCCTTCCGTGCAGTCATGCATAATGAACTAATGTACATTTATTCTCTCTGAAGCTTTGGGACCATCATTTTTCTTCAAAAGGAAGTCAAGATAAACCAATCCCTTGTGTGTAGAGTTACCCGATTTAGCAAATAAAAGCACAGGACACCTAGACAAATTAGAATTTCAGATTAATAACAGATATGTTTTCATATAAGAATGTCTCAAATATTGCACAGGACATAATAGTATTAAAATAATTATATTTTTATGAAATTGAACGAGGCATCTTGCATTTTATCTTATAGACCTACTTGTGTTTCTACCTCATTGTTTTGGTTAAGTATTGCTGCTGAACAAACCACCGCAAATGATGGCAACCATTTTATCATGTTTCATGATTCCATGGATTGACTGAGGGTCAGCAAAACTTCTGTAGTATTTTCACTTGTAGTCTCTCATACAGAGGCAGTCAAATGGTGGCTGTGTCTGGGTATTTGAGGCCTCAGTGCCTCTTCTTTCCTCTTCAACATGAAGTCTGATCTCCTAGGCTTTCTTCCTGTGGCTTCTCTCTCCAGCTGGGTAGCCTGGATTTCTTACATGATGTTTCAAGACTCCAAGAAAGAAAAGATGGAAGCTGCTGGGCCGCCTTAACGCCTGAGCTCCAACGTCACTAGATTGTTGTTTCCCCCACAAAATATAGATTAAAACAGTCACAAACCCTGCCCTAGGTTAACAGGAGCAAGTAGAATATCTCTCGTGGGAGAAGTGCTCTGAATACACAGAAAGGGGTGGGGCTCTTCAGAGCTATCTTTGGAAACATCCATGGTCTTCGGTGTCAGTGCAGTAGTTGCTATGGTTCATTCTCAGTATCCTTATTTGCCCTCCCTGGACTTCATTTTCGATCCTGATATTTATGCCTCAGGCAATAATAAAAACTAGTTAAAACAGCAACATGAGTCATTTCCACCTCTTCTTATTCTTGTAAAGTTCATCATGCAGTTTGGTTTAAGCATCTTAGCTCTTTCGCACAGGAAGGAGAAAAATCTCAACTCTTAAAATGTTTTTCTTTGCAATATTCAATGTTCAGCTCTTGTTGTGGATGTTTGTTTTTAGTAAAAAAATAAACAGAGCCCATCTTTCTGCGTATTCATCGTAATCCCCTTGTTTACCCTTGGCTTGTCAATCAGCAACAGAGAAACATTTTAGCTTTGGTTCAGAGAATCACTGGATTTCATCTGTGAGGAACGAGATAAATTGCTTAGATGTATCTGAGGAGGACAAATTGTACATTTTTGGGCGATGAGATTAAATGTCCTAGGAGGTGACTTCGTGTTTATTTGTTTTAAACTTGCTCTGTGACTTGAATGCTTTTTGCACTTGAAAAAAAGACAAAAGTCCTTACATGGTGTTCCAGATTCTCTGTAATTTGGCTCCAGAGTAATCCCCTTAATTCTTTTTAAAACTATTTATTTATCTTTATTGTTTTTGCTACGACAGCTATTTCCGCTTTTTCTCCCTTTCCCCACCTCCACCCCGCCTCACCCCTTCTCCCCTCCCTGAACCAATTCTCCGCTCAGTTCTCATTCCCGTTGTTCACTTGGAGTGTTGCACACAAATGTGCTTTGTTAATCCCGTGGCGGTCTCCCTAACGTTCCTTCACCTTCTGCATACATCCTTGGTTCTTCCTCCTCACCACACCAGCACAGTCACCTGTACTCTGACTAAAGGGTCTACTTGGTGCTCTCCAAATTTCCCATCACCTTTCTCCCCAACCCACACGTACCCGGGTCCTTGAATATACCGCTTGTTTACCTTGGAGCCTTCCTGGTCCCCTTTATTCCCCCCTCATCAACTGAGGAAGTACAAGTACTAAATTCTCGTTCTCCCACAAGACCTGTACAGTTGTCACCAGCTGGAATGGTTTTCTTCCGAGAGCACTGGTAGCACGTGGAGTTCTACTGTCGCGGTGATCATATTCAGCCAGCACTTTCTTTCCACGGAGTTTTACATCCTTAAAATGATAGTTATGACAACATTTCACATTTTATAAGTGCTTTCCAAAACTTTCCACTAATGCTAGTCCTTACAGTATTGATTTTTATCCCTGAAGTGAGAAATAGTGCCATAGTACTATTATCTTCACCTCAGGAGAGTTAATTCGCTGAACATCACCCAGCTAACTGGTACAGCCAACCTTTGGGCTCCTGTCCCCTCAACCTCAGCTCAAATCTGTAACTGCTACCCCATGAACCAGTTCACCTGCAGAATGTCTGGTGCCTAATGCTCTGGTTTTACTGTCGTAAATTGTTTTCTTTCTTATTATTGGCTTTACATACTTTTCTTTAAATGTAAAGGTTCTTCCTTTAGTCTCTTTTTCTTATTTATTTGAGAAATGCATACGTATACAATTCTTAAAAGGAGAGGAAGAATTTTGAACCTTCTTTATTAAAAATCTAAAACAATGTCTATATTCCACTTCTATTGTATTAGTCAGATTGAAACATACATTTGGTTTCATTAAAGGCAAGTTAAAATTTTAATGGGAGTATATTGAGAAAAAATGATCTATTTCTTAAATGCCAAAGAAGGACTTGCAGTAGGTACATCAAATAAAATAGGATTTTAGTAAAAAGAAAAAGACAAAATGAAAACTTGATTAATTCTTTAGTTGCCAAGTTGCTGAGTGGGTGTATCCATTACTTCTTCATGCTGGTAGTAGCAGTGCCACACTCAGAAAAAAAATATGTAGGTTTTTATACCTCCTCTTCATTCTAACATTGAAGAATACTAAGTATCCATAAGATGCATTCTCATTAAGTTTATACACATGCTCAATCAATTATTAGGTAACTTAGCTCTTATTAGTAAATTGAGTTTTGAAAGTTCTGTTTTGCTACTTGACTTAAAATTAAAGTGACATTATTATACACAAATATGTTTTCCATGTTCCCTAAAAATGATTCTTTTCTAAAACACTTTTTTATCTTTCCTCTTCCCCTCACAATTTTATTCTTTCTCTTTCTTTATTTGGTGGGGGCAGAGATTGCTTACAGTTTTTACTTTGTGGTTTCAATTGTAGAGAAATGTATCATTTTTTTATTGGAGATCCCAAACCAGTTACATTAGTGTGAGATAGAAAAATTGATGTCTCAAAACCTTTTATTAAATTGTAGTGATAAAAAATGGAAAGCTCCTTCATTTGGTTTTGTGCCTGATATCTTTCACACAGGTATTTATTAAAAATACATACTTCTAAGTCCTTTGGCCTCCCACTAACTTCAAATTTTGTAGCCTCTAAGGTTGTCCTATTTCTACATTGGCATGTTGGATTCTTCTTTAAAGTTATTGTCTATCATCTAAGTGAAAAGCATGAGTTATTCTATTGGGCAGAAAAGGTGTTTATATAGATATAAATGACTGTACAATATAAGTGGGAAAATATCCCATACAACTATGTCAGAAAGAAAATCACTTAGCATGGCATTCAAGGCCTTTCCTGTCTTGTCCCTATATGCATTTCTAGTTATATCATAATATTTTTCCCACAGTCAGCATAATACAGGGGAAGGCAGAATCAAACCTGGTGGTATGTAAAACAGAAGTGACACTGTGGGATTGTCAATGTGTAGTTAATGTAAAACATTGCAGTCTGTGGCTTTGTACATGACCAAACAACATTAACACCAGGCAAATATGTCTATTTTATATTGGAATCTCCTGAAAGCAGTTTCTCAGACTGAGGCCTGCTACAGGTAGTTTATATGGGAAGTGATGCCAAGAAGCTGGTGTAAGAGAACATGAAATGTAAAAGAACAGGTAGGGAAGAGGGAAAGGATATGCTATTGAGGTTGCTCCTATAGGCAGCGGGAGCTTATGAACCTTTGAGGGGGGACATAATGCCTTCCAGAATTGTTTGACCACTGGATGCATGCTGGGAGTTTTATCTAGTAGCTCCTACACTGCCATTGGTTGAGGGCTACTGCCAGTGATGTTGACTTTCCAGAATGCCCAGGCGCTTTGTGCAAGGGCTGAGAACTGAGAGAGACTTAAAGCAAGCCCTGAAAAAGAATAACTAAGAGAAGCATGGAATGCACTCAAGGTGGATGTCTTCAGAGGACATGAAACAGTTCCCCTCAGCAAGAGCTGAAATCAGACTGACCCAGTATATGAGATGTAAAGCACCAAAAGCCCTACTGCAGTTCCTAATCATGTCTATAAATGTGATGGTAATGATGAAGAATCAGCGAGATAGGCAATATGGTGAGAAAATTGTGGGTTGGTTGCATCAATTGCACTACTTATTGTTTGCGTGGGTTAAATCGCTTTCAAAACGAAACATGTTTTTCTTCCTGCTAACTGTGTGTTATCTCTTAAAGGTATCACTCATGCCTAACACAAGTCACCAGTTTCTGGCCATTTAATTCTGTCATCTTTTAATCTTCTTCTCTTACTTTGTTCTTTTTGCCCCAAACGATTTCCATCACCTTCATTTTACCGAATGGGATCTTCTATCAGTCCTCACGCTACCATTATGTTCTAGTAACACGAGATACTTGTGACATCCTGAGGATCCTTCTGTTTCCTTTGATTATGATAGTCTGTCTTCCTAGAATGCTATGCTTCCCACTTCCTATTCGGCTTTTAAACTGGAGTACATATATCCCATTCTTACTCCAGCCTTCCTCATCAGGACCACCAGTATAAACTTCTTCATTTTTGCTTTTCCTAAGACGAGCATCAAACTGTGTTCATTCCTCACTCACTAATAGTTACCTTGTGTTTGTTGCCCTGGCAGGCACCAGGTTGCTGAGAATGGTGCCTTGTCCTTACACAGACCAAAATGCATCTGTTGGTTTAAATGAATGTACAATTACAGAAAATAAAATTAATTGTGCTCATTATAGCTGACATTATATTATGTCAGATCATCTTAGTCCATTTTCCAAAAGAATTTTGAAGATGTCGGCATAGACCTTGTTTGAAAGCTCATTTTCTAATCCTTTACTAGTGTTTTATTGAAGATAATACCACATGTAGTGGAATACCTTTTCTCATCCCATGTGTTATGTAGTTAGCAACATGCTTTCGAAAAAAGCAAAAGCAAAAGTTCTTACTTTGGTTTAATATTTTTAAAAATGGCCAAACAATTTATTTATTTATTCTTTATTTAATAGTAAATCAGCTGTACCTTGAGCCTCACCTTTGTAATATGTTTTAGTACTCATTCATGAAATAAAGGCTTGAATGAATGGCAGGGAAATTACAGTTGAAAACCTTGAAGAAATCAAAATAGAACAGGCAGTAAAGATCATTAAAATGAAGGGAAGCCCTGACCAGTGTGACTCAATTGGTTGAGCATCATCCAACAAAACAAAATGTCACTGGTTAGATCTCTAGTGGGGGCATGCCTGGGTTACAGGTTCAGTCCCCAGTTGGGGCTAATGCCGGGGTGGTGGGGTGGTGACTGATCAGTGTTGATCTTTCATGTGAATGTTCTCTCTCTCTCTTTCTCCCTCCCTTTCCCTCTTTCTAAAAATAAGTCAGTAAAATCTTTTTTAAAATTAAGGGAACCACGGAGGCAAGAAGAATCGACCATAGTAAATGTATCCAGCTCTGGAAAAACATTGCTATAATTATTTAGGTATTTAAAAAAATGGCACAATTTTTCTCCATCTCTCTAGATTTTTGAATGGTGATAAATCAAAATGTATTTTCTTAAAAGCACAAGAAGACAATTTGACTTTCTGCATGTAGTTATATTGTAGATGGAAACAAACATCAAAGCCATTTATATGAAAAGCAATCCCTCTTTAAACCTGTTTCAGTATAGTTAATACCGAGTCTTGCTTCTTCATGTCCCAAATCACTAGGAATAAGAGTTCATTGTCACTGTCTCTGCCCCCTCTTCTCACACTTATTCTTTAAACCACAGCAATGGGACTCCTGCTCTAACTTTTCCACTGAAACTGCTCTAAGCTCAGCAGTAACCTTTTAGTGGTCAAATCCAATAGACAAGTCTTGGCTATTTTCATTTAATTTATTTTTAAATTTGATTCTGAAACCTATTATCTTCTTGAAATTTCTTGGCTCTTAGTCTCCTGGTTTCCTTTATTATAGTATTTAATGACTAACTTTTCCATTTGATTATAATGGACCATGCATTTCATCTTGACATTTTTCACAATACCCTGTTCTTGGTAGGAATGTAAGAAATGGTGTTCAGAATATCTGTTGAATTGAATGAAGTCAAATAGAAAAGAAGATTCAACAAGTTCATAATGTAGGTGTTATAATTGTGTTTGGTAGCATAAGTTCATTTGGAGAACACTGACACAGAGATTTATTTGAAAGTTTCTCCTTTAGTTGTTGGCCATTTGCTCTCTTTGTGTCTTGGCCATACAGTTGTCCCTCACTATATTGTGGTTCACTTATTGTGGCCTCACTGTAAACCTGTGATACAGTGAGGCCACAATAAGTGAATAGTTATACAGAGGGGGACAACTGTAACTTCTCTGGTGAGTCCCCATATAGAATTTTATGTTGTTAAAATTATGTAGGTTTAAGAGTGTAGAAAGTGTTGAAGAGCATATGAAGTGTTTATAAGAGTGTGGAAAATGTTTATAAGAGAGATGGGAAAGGTTTATAGTAGTGTGGGAAGGGTTTATAAAGCCTTAAAATATACATAAATAATAAAATTAATATAACACTGCTACTTTGTGGATTTTCACCTATTGTGGGGGTCTCTGGAACGTAACTCCTGCAATAGGTGAGGGATCACTGTATTCTCAGTCACTTTTTAGGTTTTACTCTTCCATCGGAATGACTCCCTAAAAATGGCTGTTATGCTCCTTTCTCCTTCCAATACCCCCTTCCCCTTTGTCCATTCCTAAGATTTCATCTTTGGATATCGTCTCACTGTACATCTCTCTCTTTCTGATCCTGTCCACTTCCTTGGCTTGAATTGTCTCTCACATGTATGCTGGCTTTCCATTGCATAATTCTTTTTGCTGACCCCCTTATAGCCCACCTTCTATTTGTCCTAACTATGAATGAAAAAAGAAAAAAATGGAGGGCAGAGAGATGGTCATTGAAAATGGTTTTCCTTCTGAGAGATTCATTCTACTTTTCTCCTATATGTCCAGAACTAACACAATTTGTACTTCCCAGTACATGTGCTAATGTACCACCTCTTGCCTGATTTTCTCTGTCCCCTCTTTATGGAAGGAAAACACATTGTTCATTCACTTCCTTTGCCTTGTAACCCCTGAGCACTCTACACCCCACCCTAGTAAAGGCTCAGTAAATATTAATTAGTTGTCATTAGTGATTTGCCTCTCTGCATGCTAAGTAGAATTTTTCCTTGAGGATTTCCTGTAGCTTTTGTGAAATTGCCTGTAGCCAGTATATTTTATAGTTCTGAGCAAGCTCTAATATCTTAGGCGGAGGTATTTCCTCCCAGGAATCTAGAATTATTATGAACTTATTTTTCTATAATTATTATAGAAAGATAGACTATATTTTTTCTATATAACTACATCATTCAACCCCTTGAAAATGTATTATTATTTCTCATATAATTCTAAACTAAGTTAAGTGTCTATTGGTTTTTTAAAAATACTGCCAAAATATAATTTTCACAAAAGGCAAATTACAAATTTTCTGTCTGATAGCTATTCATTTATTTGTTTTATTGTATAGAAATTATTAAATTAAATGAAGGGGTAATCAAAACACTCTGGGGCCATTCATAGTTATTGGCATTATTAATAAATATTTCATGATATTGTGATCCTCAAGGGGTCAATGTTATATAAATACAAAGCACTAATTTTCTAATGCATTTTTAAATTTCTGGAGATGTCTGCTGAGTAGAGTAATTGCTTGATTGTCATTTATAAGCTTACACAAATTCTCATTTAAAAGAACTAATTGTAGCAGAATGTTACACTTGTTTAATAATTTAAGGTGTGAAGGCAAGAACAATTAATGCAAATGAAGAAAATTGGACATCAAATTCATTTCTTATTTTTCTTGCTCTATTAATCCATTATCAACTGGTATAATCAACCTATATAACTTGGTTTAATTATCACAAAGTTTACAATTTAGCTAATCAAAATTTATCAGTTCCTCCAACAAGGCAGAAAACATTGAATAGTTTTATAATTATAAAAATACACGATGTACAATGTTGTTTATACACATACATAAACATTACAATAGAATACATTTTTGAGGAAAAAATTAAGTATTATCATGTATAATCTGCCAGGCTAAGTACAATTAAAGAAAAAAATTAGTGATTTTTAGGTCAAGTGACTTTAAGAGCAAGAGAGCTATTGCTTGATGATATTTTCTTTGCTATTTTGCTTATTTTAGCTTTGTATGTGACATACATATACAGTCTTAAATATGATTTTAAGGACTGTGCAAAAATATATGAAATAAATTTTGTATGTACCAAGGTTTTAAAATACAAAACAACATGAACTATTTCCTGATTTTTTTAAGGCATGAATTTTCTGTTTCCCCTCAGCTCCGTAAGGCCATCATTGATCATGTGTCAGACTCCTTTCTGGATACAACAGTCCCGCTCTTGGTTCTCATCGAAGCTGCCAAGAACGGCCGGGAAAGGGAAATAAAAGAATATGCCGCGATATTTCGTGAACACACCAACAGACTTGTGGAAGTAAGTGTACTAAAATTCTGCTCTAAACCCAGGAAAATGAGGCTCTCATTCCCCATTACAATCGAATTGTACTTAAATAAAAACTTTTGACAATATATTACCAATGAAGCAGAGTTGGGACAAATTAATGTGAAAGTATATATGTCAAACTGTATTAAATCGTTCCCCACTTGCTTGGAAAAGAAGGATTTATTTAGAAAGAGCTATGAAACTATAATCAATATTTTTAAATGCCTATTTTTTCAGAGTCACATAATTAAACTGGTTAGATGCAGATATTTTGTTCTGTTCTTACAAATATTTTCTTTTTTTAATTTAATTCTTGTTCAAGTACAGTTTTCTGTCTTATATTCCAAGCCCTACCCCCCCCAGTGCTCCCCACCTCCCTCCCATTTCCGCCCCCCACCTTAGTTATTGTCCATGTGTCCTTTATACTTGTTCCTGTGAGTCCTTCCCCTTTTCCCCTGTGATTCTCTCCCCTCTCCCTTCTGGTCCCTGTCAGCCTGTTCTGTATTTCAGTGTCTTTGGTTACATTTTGCTTGCTGTTTGTTTTGTTGTTTAAATTCCTGTTAACGGTGAGACAAATACCATATGATCTCACCGTTAACAGGAATTTTCTTTCTATTATAACTTAAAGGTAACAAAAATTCTATTTCATGCCATTTTTGGTTTTTCTACCATATCTTCATGGCTGTATTACTTTTTAAGCCTTTCAAGTAATATGCAACTATGTAATATGACTATAGAACAAGAATATAGGATATATTGAGTAGAGAGGTTCAGAGTAATTAAGTGGGGTTTAGTGGATCTGTCCATGCCTTAGATGGGGGAAGAGGAGGTGATAAAACTATAATTTCCTTCTGCTTGTAAACTGAAAACATGGAAATGCCCCAAAATTTAAGGGATGGGGTGGCATATTGTTCCAGGAGCCATGAAGGGCTGTGTGATTCCCAGGAAAAACATAATGATACCTATTGTATTATGGACATTGATGCGATCACAGTATAAAAAAGAGCCCAAAGGGGAAAATTTCCAGTGATGTGGTGGGGCTTCTAAGACTGGGAACCAGTGGCAGGAAGGAGAAAATGTGGCCGACTGCGTGCATATACCAGAGCTGATGCACTGCTGGTACCCATCCGTATGGTTATACAAATTGTTATGAGTAGTGTCTATAATAATTGTCAGCGCTCATGCCATACTGGTTATTAACTATTTTGACTGTGACAGCTTCCTATACTAGCCATGAATGCTGGTGAAATATGTGTTTGGGGGCCAAAATTGCTTGGTTTGGTTATACAAATTGCTTTGTTTGGTTATACAAATTGTTATGAGTAGTGTCTATAATAATTGTCAGCGCTCATGCCATACTGGTTATTAACTATTTTGACTGTGACAGCTTCCTATACTAGCCATGAATGCTGGTGAAATATGTGTTTGGGGGCCAAAATTGCTTGTAAAACTTGTGTTGAAATAGTCACCATCTGGATTAGAATCATGGTTTTCAATATGATACGGACTAAAATAGAGGGCCGTACTGACACCTTTTAGGTGGATCCAGTAGTAAGAAAGTTTCTAATGTGGCCAGTACTCATACTATAAACTCTCTTTTTGAATCTCAATCTTCACATCTAATAGATCAAAAGAGTAAATAAATAGATGATTGCTAAGATCACTTTATCCATAAAACTTGCCCACCTCAACTTTGCCATGTCCTTTGAACATCCTGAGAATTCTGTAAGACAGGGCAATGGCTGTACTTCCCATTGGCCTTATGTGGAAATGAAGGCACAAAATCCAAACCAGGATGATTACAGTCAGAGCTGATTCCCAGGTTTGCAGTTTTTAACTAATTTATTCAATGATTTATTATTTATCTAGTTTTATTTATTTTTTCTTATCTTCATTCCTCTAATAGTCATTAACTATACTCACAAGAGTGTGTTAAGAGGTACAAACAAGGGGAGCAGGTTGTTAAAAGTACCTGGGGATAGCCCCTGAGAATTGTGAAAGTTTTGTCTAAAAATGTATTATCCAAACTAAAGGCACACCAGGTGATAAAAACAACTTTTTGGTAAAATATTCTGAGAATAAAAGTTGATTTCTGCTAATAAAGTTGCATCCCTATTTCTATTTCTCAGTTTAGTGATTCTGTGAATCCTAAATCTCGTAAGAGTCTCAGTAAAGAGGGGCTCCTTGATCACATAATTTGGGGGAAAAAGCTTATTATCTCGACCATTTTACATTTCTAAAAAATCTGGAGTTAAAGAGACTGCTTTAATTCATGAGAATTTCCCCAAATTTGCCCAAGGAACTCTTTTTCATGATATTTATTACTAAGGAGCTGCCTTCAGGGAACACTTGAGAATGCTGCCTTAATTTACTACCAAGTGATGGCTTTTTATTACACAGGCAGAGCTCTAAGGGTCTGTTTTAAATGCTTAAGAATTTTGGAAATTATGTATTTTATGTGATTATTGAAAGAAAATATTTTGGAATTTTGAGCTACTAGGTGACTAAGAATGAGTCTAATTTAACTCTGTATGTTCCCTTAACACATTATAAGATTATGATAGATTTGGAATCTTGTAGTTCTCACTTTGGTGTAGCTAGAAGCTGGTCTATGTAACTTTCAGTTCTAGTTAGCGTTTACTTACTACATAACAGACCATCCCCAAACACAGTGGCTTAAAACAACCATTCATTATTCTCAAAATGATGTGTGGGTTGACTGGACAGAGCTGGGCGATTCTCCCTTAGGGTCTCTCATGTGATGCCTGGCAAGTATTGGCTGGTAATGTAGCCCTTCAAAGGTCTGACGAGGCCACACATGCACAATGGCACATTCCCGTGAATGGAAGTGCCAGTTAGCTGTGTGCTGGGAGCTTAGCTGCGGTTGTCGACTGGAGCACCAATCCACGGCATGTCCCTGTGGCTTCAGCCTCTAGCAGCATAATTTTTGAGTTCTGATATGAGAAGTCCTAAGAGTAAGGCAGAGACAGAAAGTAGACCTGATGTTCTCTTAAGGCCTGGGCCAGGAAATTGGGGCAGGGTGCAACTTCCTCTGTGTTTTATGGGTGAAAACAATCACAGAGCCAGCTCCAGCCCAAGGAGTGAGTGGCAACTGGAGACCATGAGACTCCACTTCTCAATGGAAGGCGTAGTGAAGGATTTGTTGCCACCTGCAATCTACTACACTTCTCTGGGCTTCATTTGCTTTATCTATAAAGTGAAGGTAAAAAAAAAAAAAAGAAGATATTTAAGGCCACTACCAGTTTCTAAACTTCTATGATCCAAGAAATACTTTTTACAGTTGAGAGACTTCTATTTTTCTGAGAGATATAGACATAGGAGAAAACGAAAATGATTTTTAAGTATATTACTTGCACGCTGGGTTCTTTATCAAGAAGGAAAGAAAGAGCATTACATTTATCTCTCAGGAAAATGCATTTCTGAAAGGAGATGTCTAACCAGAACAACAGAGAAAAATCATCATTAATTTCTTGCAAACATTGAGACAGAAGTGTCTGTGACAGTTGGGGAAATAGGGGAGTTTATATTATGAGAATATATCAGTTTCTCGAGGCATTCTGAGTTAACTTTGTATAGATTGTGTATCAATCCTCCACGTCCCTGCTTCCTACCACCTCCGTACACAAACATGCACATAGACCCATCTTACTCCCAAGCCGGGCAATTTGACATAGCAAGGCAGAAAGTCTTAGATTCTAAATGGCTTCAAGAAAAACCTATTTTCAACATGTCTTGGTTTTGATACCTCTACTATGTTTGTCAGAGAAATCTAAAATCAGTGAACTTGTTGAAGTAAGACTTCAGTAGAAAAAAAAAATCTCACTTTTAAAGAATTCCTATCAGATCTTGAAGAAAAACTCCATACTGTTAAAGGAACATTTTAGATAATGGTTAATGTGTAACTTTAACCAAAAAAAGATAATAAAAAGTGGAATGGAACACAAAGCACAAAAATACCAACCATTATGAAATTATATTGATAATAATTTGAAAACCAAAAGGATTTGAGGCAGTGGAGAAAAGAAATGGGAATAAGGAGCAAATCAGTCAATATTTAAGCCTGAACATACATTCCTATTGTCTAGTGGAGTCGTGCCTGAGGTCTCCTGTTTTAGTACCATGTAGTTTGGCTTAACATTTTTAAAATGATCATGGATGAAATGATGCTTATAAAAACCTTGGTAGTATCAATAATAGGAGACACTAGGTCCTTGTGACTAGTTTTATTTTGAACTAAGTAACTGTCAGGCAAAGCTGTTCCTACTCTGAATATCCAAGCTACTCTGTATTTTCGGATCCACCAAGCCACAGTGGGAAGGAAAAACAAGAATCAAGAGGCTCACAATTTGAAAGTTACCTTCACTTAGTGATTAGTAATTAATGACAAAGGTGCTCATTGATTAGGGCTTCCCCGTCCTTTGATCTTGCACAGACATTGAGTTAGAGAACCATTCACTCTACTGGCTTCCACTAATAATACCAATTAATCAGAAAGTTTAGAATAGTAATCTAAAAAATAAAAATATTTAGTAATTCTAGAGAGCAAAGATTTCTCAAATAATAGCAAAGTCTGAATAGCTAGTGGCAAGTAAATCTGTATTGAATGAAGGAACACATTTCTAACACCAACTCAGTTCTCATTTCTTCTAAAAAGTTGACTTTGGGGATTTCAATGGCTGGACTTGAACTATATGCCTGAGCCCAATTATTTAACTAGAGTGCCTCCTTATGCTACTGTACATGGATACTGAAAATAATTCTTCATAGCGAGTTAGCAGATACCTGTGCCATTAATTATCAAAAGCAGACACTACAAACCCTGCTCCGGATTTTGCTCAGAAGTTTGTGCTGATTTGATAACATCTTTAAAGAACTTTGCCTCCTTAGCAGATACAATTTGTAACTTTAATATGGTGATACAGCTCTTATTCAAAAGAATAATTGTCATTGTGTTCAACAAATGTATTATTTTTTATAATGGCTATTATTTAAAATTTCTCTAAAAGTTGTTTAAAAACTCCACTACTGTTTTTGAATCATATTCTAATTTGTGCTCAGAAAATCAGCTCATGGTAACACCTCCAGTTTATCCCGTGGGTTTTAGTGTATTAATTATTATTAAATATGACAGTGCTAATGTTCGAGACCTGAAAATGTTCTGAGAACTGAGATGTTCCTCTATGTGAAAAGCCAGGTTTGGTGGTGCTTTGACTTACTCATCAAAAATTTGTGTCTTGGTGCACCTTATTTTAGTAAGTTTCATGGGAGCCTTTCATCAAAAAGGAGAAAGGTGGGTGGATATTTAATTATAATACTTCCTTCCAACCTACCAAGCTGATTATTCCCACTCACAAAATGGTGAGCCAGATTTAGCAAAAAGCCCCAGTGCCAAAGAGGGGGTTGTGGGGGGATGCTTGCTGTTCCTTATGGAGTCTTACCGCTCTCAGCTCTGCTGCGGTCCTTGCCTGTGGACACAGCACCATTCAATGTTACACGTTGCTATAATTGATCATCTTCTCTCAAATTAGGATATGTTCAATAAATAAAGCTTTTAGAGTCCCCTTCCATTTTCCTTCTCCCCCTTCAAGAGAAAAGAACAACCGCATGCTTACAGTTGTACACCAACCGACGACTGTTCTCAGTGAGCATCTTGGCCGCTCTCCTTTTTTGGTGGAAAGAATTAGTCTAGTTAAGTCAGGGATGCCTTCGCTCATGTACAATAGAGTGCACAAGTGTGACTGCCCACTGGCTGGATTAGAAACTCAGCATGTTAATCCTCCTTTGGCTAAAGGACAGGGTGAGAATGATCCCTAAAAGCCTGCCCAGTCAGCTTTCCGCATTTCAGAGTTTTCTTTATTCATTTGGAGTACAGAAAAAGGGTAGTGTCTTAGAAAAGTGGCACTTTCAGAAAAGTCAAGAGCCCACAGTAATCAAGGATAAATATTTTTTTAATAGAATATTCCTGTTCTGGAAGTAAGAGGAGAGAGAGAAAACTGTATGGGTTTAGAGTATTATGGGAAGTCAGCATGAAGCAAGCAATGTTTTCATCCAACTTGAAGAGTGGGCAGGAGTTGGATTTGAAGAACTGGAATTCCAGGTGGAGATGATAGCTTGAGTAAAGGCACAACACTTATTCCTGTGTCCCAGAAATGCCATAGACATGAAATCTGGATCCCTAAGTTGGCTGAAGCAGAATAGAGGCAGTCAGAAGCCTTGGATAGTTGTTTGCCAAGGTGGAGAGGTTAGATTTCATCTTACAGACCTGGATCCAGTAAAGAAGTTGGAGCAATGCAGTTGCTTCTCATCAGAGAAAGATTTAAAGGGATGCTATGTTTTAAGAGCATTTGCATATGGACTATTTTGCATCTGGATATAAAATTTTCTAACCCTCAAAAATTGATTTGAATCTCATGAGAATCAACTGGCATTTAAAAAGGACTGCATTTAAAATGTAACATCGTCACATATTAAAGTGAGAGAAGAAACCTACTTTTGATAATGAAATTGGAACCGAAAAGCAAGTGCCTCATGACTTAATGGCACCAGGTCGATGCTACCCAGTAGAAATATAAGGCAAGCCACATACATAAATTAAAATATTCTAGTAGTCACACTAAAAAAAGAACATAAACGGGTACAACTAATCTTAATAATATGTTCCATTTAATCCAGCATACCCTAAGCATTATTTCAACATGCAATTGGTATAAAAACTAATGAGAAACCTTACATCCTTTATTTTGTATCAAGTCTTAAAAATCTGGCATATACTTTATAGTTACAGCCTATCTTAATCTAGACTACTCACATTTTTAGTATAATAGTCATCTGGGGCTGGTGAGGATGTATTGTACTAGATAGATGAGTAACAAGTTGAGAACAGAAGTGTATTCATGCATTCATTTGTTTATTCATTTATTCAATATATATATCTTCACTGCCTACTGTGTGATGTATTCTGTGCTGGATGCTGAGAATGCTGTTTATAGCCTTTGTCTTTGCTTCCCTGGCCTGATATGTACCAAATGCAGCATTCAATAAGTCACTGCTGAGTAAATTAGTATAGAAACAAATAAAGTAGTTCATGAATCCTACAGAAAATCTTAAAGAAGGTAAATAGCATGACTTATTGCATGATGTGTGAAATATGGAGACAGACTTGGGTTCCAATCCTGGCTTCATGTTCTTGGGAAAGTTTTTCTTGTATCTGGCTTATGAATGCATACTGTATTGAAAAGTGAAGATAATGGTGAGATCAGATGGGATAACAGATTAGTGTACTGAGTGCCACATGCTGTGGACAGTGTTTTTCAGTGACTATTAGTCTTCTTTCCTTTTCTCTAAAGTTGTAAAAAACTTTTTACAGGTTTAGTTTAGTTTTTTTCTTCAAAATCTTATTTGCAAATAAGAAAACCTTTAATCTTTAATACCCCTAATAAGCAATGGCATTTTAATTTGAAAAAAATGCTTTTATAAGGTAATTTAAAATTTTCTACAGTTGTTGGACCTTTGTATTCAACTTCCAAATACAGATAAAAGTGTTTTATCTTCCTTGATATATATTTTTTAATGCACACCTTTCCTAGATGGTGTGGCTCATTGGATTGAGCACTGGTCTAAGAATCAAAGGGTCTCCAGTTCCTGGTCAGGGCACTTGCCTGGGTGTGGACCAAGTGCCCAGTAGGGGGCTCACTAGAGGCAACCTCACATTGAGGTTTCTCTCCCTTTCTTTTTCCCTCCCTTACCCTCTTCTTAAAAATAATAAATAAAAGCATACCCTGATATGACAACTGTCCCAATACAATCTAACCAAATTATTTTGAATGAAGTGAAAGAGAACTAAGCACTACTAGAGCCGTCATAAAGGTGGAAAAAAAAACTAAGCAAACTTTTTTTTTTTTGCCAACCCAATATTTCTTTCTTTTTTTTAAAAATCATCTTCCAGGGGCATTTTTTAAAATTGCTCTTAAAGAGAGAGGGAGAGAGAGAGAGAGAAAGAGAGAGAGAAACATCAATGTGAGGGAGAAATGAGAAACACCGATTAGTTGCCTCCTGTACATGCCCGGACAGATCGTTCGATTCCACACCCTTTCCACAACCTTTCAGTTTACAGGATGACACTCCAACCTGCTAAGCCACACTAGCCAGAACAGGGTTGATGTACTTCTTTTTATCAGTTCACTGTTCCACTTAATTAAAATGTACAGTGAGTTCACTGTTCCACTTAATTAAAATGTACAGTGAATCTCTATACTATAGTCTACAGAGCTCATATACACAGAGCCCTACAATTAAAACCTGCTTTCATTTTTGTCTTGTGTTTTATCAAAGAGTTCTACTCTTCTGCTTAAGTGACTTTAGCAAGTCACTAAATCTCTCTGGGATTCAGTTTAATTATCTGCAAATGACAAATGAGGAATTAAATGTTATTCTTCATTCTTCACATTCAAGATTCCAGAAACCAGAGGAAGAGTTATTCTATTTGTTGTATACATTTAAATGATGTGGTCATACATGGAGGAGGCTGGTTAACAAAAGTATTAGGGGAGTGGTTATTTTATGGATTTCACAAGACAAAAATAACTTTTTATGGATAACTAAAAGAAGAGAAAAACTGGGGAAGAAATGAAAGTTAAATATAGAAAACATTTAGTAATCTACACCACCATCATGCAAAACATTTTTCTACCTATTACTCCATTGCACCAGTGCTCACAATGAACATTTTGCTGATCCAGAAACCTAGGCTGAAAGAAATTAAGCAACTCCTCTAAGGTCACACAGCTAATAGATGGCAGAGTAGGGCATCAGCCCGGTTCTATCCATGCCAGAAATCAGAGGAATAAAGGTAACACAATAAATCTAAAAGTAGAAAGTGAGCCCAAGTTTTGCATATTTAATTTCTTGATGGAGAGAGGAAAAACTTTTCTGAATGCTTTTAGACCAGAGACCTTCTATTAAGTAGATCAAGCTACAAAAGTTCCAAGAGTGAACTTCATTTTTTTCCAGAGAATCTCTAATCTTATTCCACTTTTCTGACTAGAGAAGTAGAAAAGCAGAAGTATGCATTTATGCCCATGAACTCCTCTGTATGCATTCTTTATAATTCTTAGGTAACTGCTTAGCTAATATTTAGTGATTAGTCCAGGATGTAAGACCTAAGTGAGATGAGGCATCATTTCCTCTGTGTACAAAAGTACACAAAGTCCTTTTGTAAGTGGATTGTTTGGATTTTAGAATATATTTTGCCTTTTAATCAGTGTTTTGTATACTGTTTATTTAGTTTTTCAGTTAGTCCACAAAAGCCTAGTTAACCAAAGTTAAAAATTGCAGAGCATTTCACTGGGAGTATTCTTTCTGACCTAAAATGTGGTTAGCTGTGCCTCTTTCCCTCACTCAACCTTGTGTGCAGAGCATCCCCAAAGGAGAGGCAGAGAATTCAAGTGCTTACAGTGGGGGAGGCAAACAGATAATGAGTGAAAAAGCTTGGCAGGGGCGTACCTGTGATGCAATGGAGAATATACGATGCAAGTGGAGAAAGCCACTTTACAGAGTGGCCGTCAGCTCATATTTTATCATTGTTGCTGTGCATAAATACAGGCCATGTGTTGTCAGACCCTAGAATTTCTCAAAGAGAACCCAGAAATATAGAATTTAATGTAAAAAATATACTGATTCCTAATTGTAGACAGATACATCAATTTAAAACACAATAAAATAAAAAATGCAGCCCTATCATCTGTGCCAATACATGTGCCAAGGACCACTAGTTTTGCAAGCTCTACTCCTAGGTCAAGTTTTGAGAGATGAACTTCAGCAAGATGGAAGTTTGTAATATATGTAGGTCAGATCTGCAGGATATCTCATGAGTGAGGATCGGTTATTGTAGCTAGGTAGTACAATGTAGGAAAGTAACCGTTCGGGGAAGTGGATTTCTTCCAGTTTTCTTTCTTGTAGTGGTTAACCTTGAAATAAGAAGTGAATTTAAAAGGGTTAAGGGCACAAAGAAAATCAGCTTCCTCCTTTTATCTGCTCTGCTGTTTGCAAGCAATACTAAGGTAAGAGTGGGAAGAGGATAAGGGGGGTCTTGCCAAAAGATGGTTCATGTGTACATTAGACCTGTTGAAAGCTATAGCTGTATATATCCAGGAAGCAGTTAGATTGGGCACTTTCTGCAAGATGGAAGTGTTAGATTTGATGCTTTTTAAGATGCCCTTATTACTGAGAAACAAAGTCAGATTTACTCTGCATTCCGTTTATCACTTTGTGTAGTATAAACAGTATGCAAAGAGACTCGGGTTTTCTAAATCACATAATTTCTTTTGAAATTATGCATGGAGTTTCAAAAGCACAGCAAAACATCCGCACAGGGTTTGACTTTTGTGCTTTGAATCAGCCCCGTAAATGATTACTGCTTGTTCTCCTTCTCTTCCTCTATCTTTCTTTCACTTTAGTTCTCTATCTCACTCTTTCACTTTGACCATTGGTGTAATTAAATTTTACTCATTATGTCAGAGGAGAATATCTAAGTTGGCTTTAATTTTTCTTTGATAGCAACATGATGTCAAAAGAGTTTGCATTATGTTTGCAAAAAGCCACTTATTCCCCAAATGTGTATGTGTGTGTATACACATACGCACACACATATATAAACAGGAGCTTTGCTGGCTGCCAAGGTGGATTCAATCACAGGCAGAGGAGAGAGACTGTGCCCTATAGCAACTTCTCAGCTAGGATTAGTCATTGTCAGGAGTTGGGGGAAGGGATGAATAGGCAGAGCACAGAGAATTTTTAAGGCTGTGAAAATACTGTGTATGATGTGATGATGATGGATACAAGTCATTACCCATTTGTTCAAACCATAGAATGTGAAACATCAAGAGTGAGCCACAATGTAAAGTCTGGTTTACATCATCTTTGGTATGATATGCTATGTCAATGTAGGTTCATCAGCTGTATAATAAGTAACAAAGGTACCACTCTGGTGGAGGATGTTGCTAGAGGAAGAAGGATGCATATGTGGAGGTAGGTGATATGTCAGAAGTCTCTGTACTTTGCCCTCATTTTTGCCATGAACCTGAAAATTCTCTAAAATATACTTTATTATATTACTAATTATTATTTTATTAATTTAAGGTGTATGTAAAACAAAAATACCATGGTATTAAAAAATCTAAGATAACGAGTCTTATTAGTGAATGTATTTATCTCTGATTGACAATTGATTAAAATTATTTAAATGTTTTTATGTAAACACTGTAGCCAGAATCTCCAGAATATCGAGCTGACAAGAGCTTCAGTACATCTGTCAACTAGCAGCCCTTCAGATATAACATACACTTAGGAAAACAGCCACATGACACCAGTTACACTCAAATTAGCAGATTTATCTGATTTCAAAAGTTGGGTAATTTTCAGCAATATTGGCAAGAACCAGAGGAAAACATTAAAGCAGCAGTCTTTTTTTTTAATCCTCACCCAAGGATATGGTTACTGATTTTAGAGAGAGGAGGGAAGAGTGAGAGAAGAGAGAGGGAAAGAGGGAGAGAGAGAAGCATGGATGTGAGATAGAAACATTGACCTGGTGCCTCCTGTAGGCGCCCCAGCAGGGGATTGAACCCTCACGTAGGGCTGTGCCCTGACTGGGAATCGAATCCACACTTTTCTGGTGCACAGGTTGGCCGTCCAACCAACTGAGTCACGTGGCCAGGGCAGCAGTGCCTTTAAAAACCCTGAGGTCAGAGAAAATAGCTATGGAATTGTTTTATAAGCTTGGAGACACACACAGATGTGGCATTCTTGTTTTTCATATGCCGGAAGGTTTAGAAAGCTTTTAATCCCAGATGCATACGTTTTACGTTATCATACTTTTCCAGTTTCTGAAGCCCCTTGCATTAGCTTTTCTTGCTTAGTTTTAGCATGAAGTGATGCTGGTGACTTTGATGCCAGAGATGAGGCAATGGAGCTTTGTGGCAAGAACTGACAGCAGGAGGCGCAGTCAGCAGCTCTTTGTAGGACAGACTGTCACCCTCCATTCTTCTGTGTAGATGTCTGAACTGTAGTCAGTGTAAGCATCCCATGTGACCTGTAAGTTCATGCCAGTGGGGTGGGGAATCCTCTCATTCTGTACCTAACTATTATTTTTATGGTTGCTATAAATCTTCCTCTTGCTAATGAGCAAGAAAGAGGAAGATGAATGAGGAAAAGCATAAGGATCACCCAAGATCCATCTATGTCTAGGATACCTTCCTACTTAAGGACTGTAAAAGAACAACCCACTCTAGAGCAGTTATTCATCACAGGGGTAGAAGTCTCCTTTTGTGGAGTCCTGTTTTCTAAATTTTCTAGGAATGTGAAAAGCACATTTTCATGACAATCTGGACTGTCACCTCAGGAATTTGTGGTCAGTCTCAGACATCTACAGGGAGCTAAAAAAGACTAGACCTGAGTTGTGACTGGCAGGTAGCTAAGTGGGGGTGAATAGATCGGTTTTCCATAATCCAATCTGTGTTCAGAAGATTTCGCAGCTATAAAGCTACCTGCTGAATCAGAAAAGGCCCCTAGTGCTGCAGTGAGAGTGTGACTCTGCAGGCAGATTTACATGAGCTTCAGAGGTCTTGGGGCTTCCGTGGTGTGATCACTTATATCACGGCGGGTTTAGCTGCAACCTATTCACAGATTGTTCACAGAGGTAGCCATGGTTAACCACTTAGTCCTGAAGAATTCCCAGCTGATTCATTATTTTTCTAAGTGTAGGAATGATTTTTTACTGTGTTAAAAGATTGAATACCTTTTCTCTCCAAGATAAAGACCACATAAAAAATGAAAACATGAAGGCCCATGATGATAGGACTTTCTCAGTTTGTAAGCAACATCCAAGTACTATAAAATAAAAACATTTTAATTAGGTTCTGTTCTTGGCTGTGCCAGTGGGCTGTGGACATTTTTACTTTTGGGTAAGTCCCTGTCCACCAGCATGTTATTTCTGTTTTGCCTTCTATCTTTATTATCTTAATGAATAAAACATTTTTTCTTGGATAATTCTTTGAGATTATTGACCAAAAATGTACAAAATAGGCCACTAATAACCCTCTTCTGTCAGTCAGAGCTCCATGTACTGTGTTTTCAGGCTGTACACCCCCACCACGATGCATCCACTTCCAATAATCTGTCAGGGGAAGGTATCTGAAGTTGTGGAAACAAACTTTTAAAGATTAATTATACCAGGGGGGAAATAGTTGTGCAAAATTTGGCACTCCTGGAGAGTCAAGGGAGCTCTCACTTTAGACTGTCTCTCCCTCTGTTCTTCTGTGAAGAGGCACACAGGGTGTTTCCGAATATGCCCTGTAGCAGTGACTGAACTTCTTCATGATTCCTTTTCCTCAAATGCAGATGGGGAATAATACTTCCTTACAGAGTATTGCAAAGATAAAATTACATGGTTAACGTGCCAGGACTCAGGAAAGAAAAAACACTATGCAGATAATGCTTGTAGTAATAGCCATCCTGTGTAAGTGCTTTTGTGTCCCAGACAATGTAACAAGCATTATCTCATTTAGATATTATTTGCCTCAATTTACAGAAAAGGAAGGTTAAGAATGGTGAATCAGTTTACCAGTGTCACACAGTTAGAAGATGGCAAAACTAGATTGTGTGCGCAGGTCTGAATGGATTCAAAGCCCATAATCTTTTTCTTCCCATTATACCTTTATAAATATGCTTCTCTGTCTTGACAAGTAATTTTTGCCTAGGCATCTATTTTTCTAATACTACCTAGTAATGTGTGTCAGCATTTACTCTAAATGATCTGATTGAACAGAAGGAGAGAGCCAAATAGAAGAACCCGAGAAAACTTCTAGTCTGCATTCTTTATTTTGCAAATAGGAAAGCTGAGGAACATGCCTAAGGCATATATGGTTAGCTGGTACAAGGGTGATTATCAATTAAATACCATTTAATATGCCATTTTAAATACCCCTATTTTAAATACCATTAATATGCCTTATAACCCCAAGTTTTTTCATGGAGTAATGTTATGTGTCTTTTCTCTTTAGCTAAGTGTATCAGCAGCTACAGTTCTGGCTTTATGCATTATCAGATCCTCCACATATGGGGTATACAGTGGTCATTCTGTAACTGTTAACCGAATGGCTAGGTATGAACACCCATGGCTCACATCCTTTGGAAGCAGGCCTGGCTTTTACAGGATGGTGCACTGTCACTGGAGTCCTTTAGATGTTTTGTGCATCTTGAGAATGTATTTCTAAATGGTAGGGTTAATGACAGCAGATGAACTTGTTTTCTGGTGTGATTTTTTTTTTCACCACATTTACTCGTTGGCCTTTAACAACTGTAGAATAAGCAAGTACAGGATAAACCTGGACTTTCCTCATGAAGTTGAAAAGATTTAGAATCTGTGTTGATATTTCTGCAGATACTAAACGTGAAAAGGCATGGGACTTGAGGAGACCCAAATGCATCATGCATTGTAAGGAGGGCCCCAGACCTTGTTGTAGTGACCGATCACCAAGCACAAGGAAGTGGTGACATGGTGAGAGAGAGCCCTGGAGTGCTGAGGGCACAGCCGACCGTGCCAATCCACGTAAAATAACAAAGCCAGAGTCTTAAACAGTTATTCTGGACTCTTAGAGAGAGAGTGTGTTAGTGTAGTTAAAAAATTTAATAGTGAAATTTTAAGAAATATCAGAAGTCATTAAACAATCACTTGGAGGAGATGATTCCTGAACTATTTTATTCCAACTCATTGTCCTCAATATAAAGAAACCCTTAGAACACCTGTAGACATAGTGATGACACCTCAGATTAAAAAGTAAAACAAGTGAAAAGTTTCATTTATCAAAACACAAAAGAACCTTAATTACACTGATTTTTTTCTATGTCATTTGATAAGTATTTTATTTGGGGCTCATGTGTTAGTTAATAACCCTATGTTATGAAATAGTATTTGAAACTTTAAACTAACTTAACTAGCCAATGACATGCTAACATAAAGCCAATTTTTAAAAATATAAATGCAAAGTACATAACTTTTCTCTACTGTCCTCTGAGACCATTAGATGACAATTAGAAAGAGGCTATATGGAGCATTAAGTCCAATACACATGTTCAATCCTCCCCAACTCTCTCACTAACTAGCTGATGGAACTTGGCAAAGTGTTAACCATTCCATTAGAAAAAGATATGGTGATAATCTGTCTATTAGGTGCTTCTTGCCCTAATTCTATTACTTAATTCTATGATCCACAGGACAATATCATAAGCAAATGGCATGATTTTATGTTCTCCGTAATAAGTGAGTTAATTATTCAAAGGAATGGTATTTTTGACCAATTCAAAGAGATAGCCTGAACTAAGAGAGGATAAACAGACAGACAAACCTCTGATAACAGAACTACCTGATCAGTCTTTGGTGAATCCAGATTGTTGGTGAAAGCTTACTAAATCATCCAAATCTCCCCCCGCCCCCCAGCATGGGATAAGATCCTTTTAGAAGGGAAATGTCTCAGGGAATGATGTTGCTCCATGACAGCAGCCACCTTTCCAGAGACTAGGACCGTCCTGTCTGTAATTCACTCTTTCCCTCCCCTCCTCCTGCCTTTCCTCCTCTGTGCCCTTCTCCTTCTCCCTGGAGCTCTCACGCTCACTCTCTCTGAGTGCTTTCTTCCTGCATAATCTTCCCTTTCATCAGTAGCTAGCACACCTTACGACAGACATTTTACCATCCAATTGAGTGATTACAGTTTTCCTTACAGCAGAAATAGAAAAGTATTATCTTTTTGAAAATACAGTTTAGTGTCTCTCCAAAATGACTCTAGAGTATCCATCTTGGATTAACCACAGATGTCTCATTTTTTTCAGAAGCTCTTAATGAGTCTAATATACATAAAAACAAAATTTTACAAGCAAGTAAAAAGTCATATCATGATGACATTATTACTTTTATTTGTAGAGGTCTATCCTCTTTGGAGATTAGCACTTTGCATTTAAACATATATAGTAATGCATATTCACATTTTGGATGTCTGAAGCAATCTCGTGATTTGTATTTATCCCTATAAAGACATACGTCTCATTTTGCCAATATAACCAACTAATGGGGAAGTATTTTTGGCCCAACAGGCCTTTTGGTGCGGCTCTGATCATACTGTGTAGGTAATGCAACCTTGGCCCGTGTGTTGGACCATACTGCATCTTAGGTTTCATAATTCAATGTTTTTACCTTTTCATTTTATATTGACATCTTTCATGTTTTTATTTCTAATTCATGAATAAATGGTAGAAAACTAGGGGCAGAGGAAATGGTATAAAATGTAAGCCTACTATTCAAGCAGTATCATAAAACAGTCAAGAATAACCTATATTGAAATATTTCATGTCTAGAGATGCTGACACATGAACAGGCAATACTGAGAAAGAAAAGGTAATTGAAGCACTAGAAATGGACCCTGTTGTCTTGCTAATTAGGTGTTGTCTTTGCATATAAGGGAATGTTGCTAAGAATGCAATGTAATCTAACAGAAGCACTTATCCAATGTGGTGTAGAGTAAGAACTCATAAATCGCATAGTGAGGGGTATTAAATTATCCTGAAGGTCTATTTCAGCTCTGAAAATCTGAATTTTTGTGTTCCCAGTCATCAGTGTACATGACCACTGTAAATGGAAATTACCCCTCTTGATCCGGTATTATAAAACCCACTCTGCCAGGCCTTCCATCCTTCTTCCTGGTTATTAGACCTTTTCTCCCATGGTACTCACAAAGTACTTTGATAACATATTAAGATTTTGTATTTTGACTTACCTGCCCTGTACAAAATGATAGGTTTGTGTTTCCCTAGCCTTAAAATTTTATTTGTGCAGTTCCTTCCCCTCTACATTGTTGTTCCCCATCAGGACCTATAAAAACCCCTCCTTGCTTACCTGCATCAGAAGACACTGCCTTCGTGTCCTTAATCTTCTGAGCTGTCCTTTCAAAAATTTTAGTCATAATTTATCTTGTATTACAGCAGTAGTCTTCAAACTGTAATGTGCATAAGAATCACTTGGAGGGTTTCAACAGCAGGAGGATTTGTTTAAACAAAGCTTCTGGTTTACTAGGTAGGGTTGGGTCCATAAATGACATTTCTAACAAGCCCACAGGTGATGCTTGTGGTGCTCACACGCCACACTTTGTACAGCAGTACAATCTAAGGAGAAAGTTTTGCTTTTCAAAGTCCATGACAAGGTTATTTTTCATCTCTATATTCCCCAAAGTTCCTTGTTCTAGAACATGTTCAAGGGCTAAAGAGCTAAACTAGGTCAAGTAGAATTTAATCATGCCTATTTTCTAGCTCATGAAATCCCCATTGTGATAATTTTGTAAAGATAAGAGAAAGAGAGAGGCAATTCATTTGCAAAAGTAGCTTCTGTTTGTGGTTATGAGAACAACATATCTGACAAAGAAATGACCTTTTCACATAGAAAAAGCAAAGTACAGAAGGCAAAAGAGAAATGAGCATAGCATCCTTTTAGTTTATTTAAAGGGAATTTGCATGTGCTGGGAAATATAAATTTGTCAATCCCTAAGAGAATTGGAAAGAAAGGCATAGTTCCATGTACAAAATAAAAGTATTTTGACAAAATTGAATATTACAGAATAATCACGTAAAGGTAACCTGGAACTTGCTCTCTTTCTAATTCAAACATAAAATAGTCCAAACCTAGGGAGTATGTTCCCCTGAGCCTCACAGCTGCTGTGTCAGTGTGGCATCTCCTAGTTCATTAGGTTTTGCATTGTCATTCAGGAACCATTCAAACAGCTTCGAGTCTAGTTTCTTTCATTTATTAAAATACGTGGTACTCTTATTGATTACACTCTCCTCATGTCTAGCCACACTTAGAGAAATAGAACTGTTTTTAAAATATATTTTTTATTTATTTTTAGAAAGAGGGGATGGGAAGGAGAAAGAGTGTGAGAGAAACATCAATGTAGGGTTGCCTCTCACATGGCCCCCACTGGGGACCTGGCCTGAAAC
Source organism: Sturnira hondurensis (assembly GCF_014824575.4). NCBI lineage: Eukaryota > Metazoa > Chordata > Mammalia > Chiroptera > Phyllostomidae > Sturnira > Sturnira hondurensis. The sequence goes on from NW_028086933.1 coordinate 1,208,979, forward strand.
CCGGGCATGTGCCCTGACTGGGAATCAAACCAGTGACCCTTTGCTTCACAGGCCCATGCTCAATCCACTGAGCTATACCAGCCAGGGCTGAGATATAGAACTTTTAAGACACAGACAAGACTGAAACAGTAACACCATTTTTTAAAATGCCTTTTTTTTTTTCAACAACTCAAAGCAACATATAGAAATAGAGATGCAATGTCCCACAATTCTGCTCTCAAAACATAAATTCTCAGAAGATAAGAATCTGGTCAGCCAGGAGCAAGCAACCCTTTCTATTCAGTCCCCATTGTCTTGTCTGCGCCTGTTGTATTCTCAGAAGGACTTTGTTCTTCATTTTTTTAATAGAGCCAGAAATCAGAATTCTTCTTTGTGTCTTTCTTTAACAATACTTCATATATATTTCCTGGGCTTATATCTATCTTCATATTAAATTTTGTAAATTCTGTTCTCCATTAAAAACCAGTTTTCCCCAGAGCATTTAGGTCCAGAAGTAGATTTACAAATTAAACAGTCTTAACAAAGTAGTTTTGATGATTTTAGTGGTGAATAAAACACAGCATTTCATTTTAACCAATTTCTTTATAACTATATATAAGACAATTTTTAAAAAATTTATTAACAATAATATAATTTTTAAATAAAGTAAATAACAAATATAGTATTTATTTTAACCAAATCACTACTTGTGGATACTTAATTCATCTTAACTGCCCGTGGAAATACCTATGAAAATACACATGCTGTTGCAAAATTTTAAAAATCCCCTATCTGACTGGCAACTCCATTGGAAGAATTGCTCAAAACTAGTGATTTTCAAGGGTAATCCTCAGAGTCACTGTTTCATCTGAGACCTATTACAAACACAAATTACTAGTCCCTAACTTGGTACTATTAATTTACATGTTCTGGAAGCGTTACAGCAATCTGTCTTGTTTTATTTTGTTACAAGTCCTCCACATAGTTCTGATGCACAAAAAAAGTTTGAACCACCACTATAAATACAATAGAGATGGAATGGATTCAGAAATGATCAGGACCATGTAAAAGAACCAGTCGGAACTAAAGACTACAATAATTGAAATAAAGAATAAATTAGAAGAAATCAACAGTAGAGTAGGTGAAGCAGAGAATTAGATCAGAGACTTGGAATATAAGGAAGCAGAAAACACTCAATCAGAACAGTGAAAAGAAAGAAAGAATCTAAAAACTGATAGCATAAGGGGCCTCTGGGACAACTTCAAGTATACCAACATTCATATCATAAGGGTGCCAAAAGGAGAAGAGTGAACAAGAAATTTAAAAATTATTCAAAAAAAGAATGAAAGAAAACTTTCTTAATCTGGTGAAAACAGACAAGTCCAAGGAGCACAGAATCCCAAAGTGAACCCAAAGAGGCCCACACCAAGACATATCATTATTAAAATGCAAATGTTTAAAGACAAAGAGAATCTTAAAAGCAGCAAGAGAAAAGCAAGGGAGCTTCCATAAGACTGTCAGCCAATTTCTGAACAGAAACTGCAGGCCAGAAGGGATTGGTGCAAAATATTCAAAGTGATGGAAGGACAGACCTACAGCCAAGATCCTTTACCCAGCAAAGCTATTATTCAGACTCAAAGGACAGATAAAGAGCTTCCCAGACAAGAAAAAGCTAAAGGCATTAATCACCACCAAACCTGTATTACAAAAAATGCTGTAGTTTTCTTTAAGGAGGAGAAAAAAGATAAAAAATAACAAAATGGCAATAAATACATATCTATGAACAATTACTTTAAATGCTCCAATCAAAAGACACATGGTGACTGAATACATTCAAAGCAAGACCAAATATGCTGTCTACATAAGACTCACTGAAGATCAAAAGACAAACACAGAAAGTAAAGTGATGGAAAAAGATATTTTATGATAACAGAAACAAAACAACAAAAAATCTGGGTAGCAATATCCATACCAGATAAAATAGTCTTTAAGACAAAGGATATAACAAGAGACTAAGAAGAACCCAGCAACTCCAATTCTGGGAATTTATTCTAAGAAACCCCAGGCACTAAATTGTAAAGATACATGCATCCATATGTTTATTGCAGCATTACTTGCAATAGCCAAGATATAGAGGCAACCTAAGTGTCTATCAATAGGTGAATGAATAAAGAAGTTATGCATAACCCAATGGGAAATGACTCAGTCATAAAAATGAATGAAATCTTGCCATCTGTAGCATGGTTGGACCCAGAGGGTATTATGTTGAATGAAATAGGTCGGACAGAAGACAAACGCCAGATAAATTTCACTTATATGTGTAATATGAAAAAATGAAATAAGCAAACAAGCAGATCAGAAACAGATTCATAGACACAGGGAACATTTTGACTGTTGCTGGATAAGAGAGGGATGGGGGGTGGGTGACAAGAGTGAAGGGGTTTAGAGGTACAAATTGGTAGTTACAGAATAGTCCCAAGGTTGTAAAGTACAGCATAGAGAATGTAATCAATAATATTGTAGTAACTTTGTATGGTGTCAGATTGGTTCTAGATTTATCAGGGTGATCACTTTGTAAGTTATATAAATGTCTAATCATGGGTTTGCACATCTGAATGTAATATAATATTGTATATCAACTGTAATTTAAAAATAAAGAATTTGAAAAGAATAATCAAAGTTCTAATAAGAAAACTATATTTTCTGAGCTGATAGATTTTAAATTTTTAAGCTTAAAGGAGTCACTATGTTTCATGAAAAATTAATGATAAAAAGGCTCAGATGTAGAATATATTGATACATTTTAAAATTCCAAAAGTAAAGCATTTTTCAGTGTGGCAGAATGAGGGCTTACTTAAAGGGCACAACCATTAAGTTAGTATCAGATTTTGCTTGCTCTTTGATACTAGATTAAAATGGAGGCACTTACAAGGGGTTTTATAGAGAAGAAAACCTTGGGTTTCAGTAATTATACATCTAGCCATGTTGTCATTTGTATGTGAAAGCAGTTTTTAACATGCGAGGATTCAAAAATTAAAGCACGGATGAATTGTTTTCAAATAATCTTGCTTGAAATTATTCTTCAACCAAAAAAAGAAAAAAAGAAATAAGAAAAATGAAGAGCACTTGACAACTAAGAAATGAAGAATTCAATGCCATGTAAACACTGGTGTGGGCATGATTCCAATTCAGTGTAAAGAACTAATTTACAAGAATTCTTTGCAAGGGTAGCTACTAAGTATTTTGCAAAAGCAAAGTACTTAGTAGCTAGCTAAGTACCTTGATTATTTTGATTTCTTTATTTTTAATTGATTGATTTTAGAAAGAGAGAAGAAGGGACTCAGAGGGAGAGAGAGAGAGAGAGAGGGAGAGAGGGAGGATCAGTTTGTTGTTTCCCGTATTTGTGCACTCACTGGTTGATCCCTGCATATGCCTTGACCAGGAGGGATGAACCTGCAGCCTTGGCATATTGGGATGACGCTATAACTAACTGAACTACGCAGCCATGACTATAATATATGATTATTTTGGTCATAAAATAATCATAATCAACACCTACAACCCTAACACATATGGTTGAATATTGGGAGTTAAAGTTACCTAGAAAGGAAAAGCCATTGCACGTTCATTTTGAACAGTGTTGGGTCTGTGAATGTGTCATGGGCCAGTGTTTTTGTATCTTTTAAATTTACTAATCAGAGAAAGTGGTTCTCAAGAATGTTGTGAAACCTTAGAAGAAAATGAAATTCTGTGTTTTTGTATAACTAAAGAAAATAAAAGCAAACAATGCAGAGATCAATTCAAACTTATCAGTCAAATTAATAAAGGCAATAAATGTATCTCCTCAAATAATTCCAAATTTTCAGATTAAGTTTAAAAATAGAAATATGAAGTGTTACTCAAGATCAAATAAATATTTTTCAACTGTTTACCAAAAACATTTAAAATATAGCACAGGCTATAGAGACAACATAAATCTATTCAAAAAGACAAAATTCATGAGGCCACATCTCTTTTAAAACACTACAATAATGCTGTAAATGAATAACGCATTTAAAGCAACACATATATAGGAATTTCAATATATATATTCTAAGTATCTATTAGGTCAAATAGGAAATAACTATAATTTTCTACTTTAAAAATTTTTTAAATGAGAACTCAAATTTCTGTCGTGTTAACAAAGTTATACTCAGCGCCAAAATATTGGCCTTTTTTATTACTAAATAAGAAAAATGGAGCCTATATACAGTTTCGGTTTAACTGGTTGTGACAGAAAGGATAATAGGAAACTGTATCAGTCACTTTTCACTAGGTCGCCCTGCATGATACCATCCAATCTCAATGGCTGCCATACATGTGTGGAACCTACCTACAAGCTGGATGAGAGAGGCTGGAGGGTCAGGAGCTGTAACTCTACCCCATCCTGCAGGTTGGGGTCATGCATTGTTCATTTCGGGGGTGCTCGCCCCTCACAGTGAGCGTCACAGTGAGCCCTGGGAAGGCTCACTCCCTATGTAGGACATACGTTCCCAAGACAAAGGGCAGAGTACGTGACACACAGGAGGACACACAGAGAGGAACACCTGGAGTGTTTTTAAAGCCCCTGTCTGGACCTGGCGCACTCGTTACCTACATCCTGTTGCTGAGAGCAAGTCTCAGGGCCAAACCCCGGCCAATGGAGCAGGGAGTTTATTTTGCCATAGGAACCATGGCAAGAAAAGGAACAAAGGAAAAATTGTGAAGAAATGACAATTAGAAAAAACATAATAAAAAACATAAGAAATGACGAAAAATAAAAGCAAAATTTTACTTATTAGAAATATCAGAATGTAAAAATTAAATAAGAGCTAAACATGAAATTATAAATTTTATAAATTAAAATGGAAATATATTTATAGAGTAACTTTTTTTGGTAAGAAAATACTATGTCCAACTAAAGCTTAGTACATTTGAAGGTCTTGGAAGCAATTTTCTGAGAAGCTACACATTATCAAAATTGAACCAAGAAGTGTAACATTCCAAATGTGTTATTAGTCATGAATAATATTAAAATGTCATCAAATAATTACATGTATATAAGATGTTAGTCCCAAAGTTTTTAAACTTTAAAATAACTGATTATTCCCGTGCTTAGAATTTGTCACAGAACATACAAAAAGATATAAAAGCTACACTCCACTAAAGGGTTCAGATATAATTCTGATATCAAAGCTGACAAAGATAATACAAAAATAATAATTATAGAAGATAATTCTTATGATTATCGGTGTCAAAATCCTATATGAAGGACTAGAAAGTGAATAAAAAACATTTAGGAAACTTTTACCATTTTCTACTTAGTCAGGTAGAAGAATAATTTTAATATTATGTAATAAAGGAAATATTAATGTTATATTATCACAATGAGATAAAAGTTTAAAAATCCTGAACATTTTTATATATTCTAAAATATTAATAAAATGGATCATCTATTTCTGACTTTAAGTGTAAAAAATTTTTCATCAGCATACCAACAAAATATTTTTGAGAAATACAGAAATAAAAATCCATTTTCTTAACATGCTAAAAAAATACCAATCTTACATTAACAATAGAGGTTTTTTATTCTTGTTCTTTTCCTTCTTATTATTTATATAGTTCTGGAAATTTGAGCTTCTGTGAGAAGAATAGAAATAATAAAGCTAGCTACTAGAGAAAAAATACGGTTTGCAGATGATAGATGCATAGGTAGATAAATACAGAAATATATACAAGTGAATAAAATTTCTTTGAATTAGTAATAAAATTCAATAATGTAAAATGATTTTTTTAATTAATATTTTTTCTAGGAATGACAAGAAATGAGTGGGACTATGTGATGAATACTATGGAAGTTTATCAGTATTTAAGAAAAACAGGAAGAAAACATTTCAATTCAGAAAATATATCACAATTAACTACAGAAAAATTTCATATTTTCCGTACATCAAATATGTCATAAAATGAAAACCAATCATATCTGAAAAGTATTTGCAATATGTATGACAAAAATGTGTTTCTACTTTTAATATGTGTAGCAATCTTAAAAATTAATTTAATAATAACCTGATTGCTTTATTACATTAATAGTTTATTTCTTCTATAATAAGCCATTGAAACAAAATATGGACCAAAAACTTGGTGACGCCATAATAGAAAATAGATGTAAACAAGCATTTCACAAAGTATCATACTTTAGTTACAAATACTGGTAACTAAAATGACCATGGTATGCATTTATTTTCCTATCTTATCAAAACATTATACACACACCTAAGTAAACCATGTATTGAGAATATGCCTGAGTGAGGGTAAGTTGCACTGTCCTGTCTTGTTAGATGAAGTGCAATTTGTTTCAACACTTGGGAAACCACTTGAACGAAGCAACTTCGAGATAGGTTTAGTCTTTGAATCAGTATTTTTATTCCTCAGAAAATGTTATTCCCAAAGATGATTATCTTAATTTTTAAACCCATTGGAAAAAAATAAAGTAGTACAATTGTAACTTTTATAAAAAGCTACACACAAAAGAGATGGGAAAGAGATAAAATCTGGAAGGAAATAAAGAAAATGTTAGCAGTATTTGGGGAGAAAGAGAGAATATTTGTTTTTCTCCTTTCTTCTTTCCAAATTTTCTTTAAATAACATTTAGTTGAGAATAAGAAAGACTATTGAAAAGTAGATATGATTTTGCTCAGAGAACAAAGCCCAAAAGATGGCTTGTCCAAGGCAGTTGTTGTGAATGCGAGTGTATAAATGCAGTGGGAATCGCTCCTCCTTTGGTAAGACAAGGTCTCAGTGGCAATCTGGGAAACAGCATGACTAGTTTTTTCTCTGTGTAGCTGTCCCACCTCAAGCTCACAGTGGGCTGGTAGACGCTTTTGTTGAATGAATGAATGACTGCCCTGTCTAGCTGACTCAAACCTGTGGACCACTTGACATGGACATCTTCTCCAAGCCTTCTATTGTCGGAACGAAGGGAGAGAATAACTTGGGCAAATTAGAGTCAACTATCTCCCCTGAAGTTTAATTCCAGATGTTAGAAGCAGCTGTTATGAACTTTATTTAAACTTAATCGATAGCACCGATTTTGTTATTAGCTTGAGCCTGAGTTATTTTTTTGAACTTTGCAAGTCACTTTGAAGGGAAGACTGTCTCTCGTATACTTGGTGTTAAGCTCATTGAAATCCTAGCCAACAGCGAACTCCACTCAGAGCTCTCTACAGGAACATGTCCTTTAGTTGGGAATGTCATCATGAAAGGCCTCCTTTGTAACACAGATTAACCTTGCTAAACAACTCTGGGCGCTCAAGTACCAAATGTGTTTACTTTTTTTTTTCTTTTATATAGCAAAGTGTGTGCAATATACCATGATAAAGCAATTAGAAAATTAATGTTTTTAGCTAGGGACAACATGACTTATGTTTTACTCCACTTCAGAAAGCTAAGTTAAAAATGTATCATCAAACTGCCTTGTTAATATTCATTTAAATTTGAAGAGTTTTATAAAACAAAATCTTGTAGGCACTTAGCTAATTAACAGCTTTAGCTGCAATTTACAGATAAAGTGGAGATTGCAGACTTAAGTGCCAAGGCTATGCTCGAACTCCCCCATTTAGAGGAGAGAGGGAAGGAAAAAAGGGAGGAGGGAAATAGGAAGGGAGGAAGAAAGAAGAAAAGAAAGAGGAAAACAGGAAGTGAAGTAATTCCCAGGGAAAGCCACCCGTATTCGCTGGAGCTTGCTTGCTTTGACTTAAATGTGTACTAGAACTAAACCAAGCCGTCTTCTCTCTCAATTCATTAACAATATTGTGATTAAAAGAGCACCTTCAGTTCCAGAGGGTAATGACCTTTTTAATTGAACTTAGGGGTTTAGATTGTTGCTGAATAGTAGTGAATTTAGATGCCGAATTTTCTTCTGGGAAATGGGCAATTAGGAATCAGATGTGAATGCCCTAGCAGTCTGCTTCTGTTTTTAATATATGGCTTTCCTTGAAATTCAGAAGAAGACAAACTCTATTGAAATATTATTGTGTGTTTGGCACTTGACTAATCTATTGTAGATTGTCCAAAGCAATTTTAAATATTTAAACAACTTTATAAAACATTATCTAAAGTAATCACTATTTGTACTTCCCAAAGTCCTCCAGTCATTGTGTCATGGTATAAATACACACTTTTTGCGTAGTTTTAATCAGAATATATGTTAGGATCAAATGCTAACAAAAAAAATTTTCCAAAATTTACTGAGTCAAACAAAATAGATAGAAACTTATTTTCTCAAATAACAGTAACAAATGAGAATTCCAGCTTAATGGTGCCTCTGCTCCACACAGTCACTTAGGCACTCGAGGTAACGGCGGCTCTGCCTTCTTCACTATGTGGTGTCTAAGATCCGTCTGGGTCTCATTATTTCAGGCTATAAGAGGGGGTGGGGAACTGTGCAGACCACAGGGCTGGTCCTAAGTCATACATCACTTCCTTGGTCACAAGGGAGACTGGGAAAGGTGGTGATGCTGGGAACCATGTACCAAACTGTAACTCTGTTACTAGTGTAGAAAAAAAAACTAAATTTTATGGACAGCGAATGTCTCTGTCACAATATATGCAATACTATCTTCTTCTTTCTCATGTAACATTATTTCATAACCAACAGACCCTTTGTTTAGTTTCTGACATGAGGTGAGGGCCCTACTACTCTTCAGTATAAAACTTCACTTGCATAAGTACATTCAAGTTTTAACTAAAAAGAAATGCAAGTGACTCTTTCATTCATACCCTGAGTAAATCTATAGCATCTCCTACATCACATTTTAATTAAGTTTTACCTTTGTGTATAAATCCTCATACCCAAATTTACCTTTTAAATTTAATTAAAAATTCTATCCACTACTTGATTTACATATATTCCTAGGAGGCTGGGCCACATTTAACAAATCATTTTCTCTCTCTCTCTTTTTTTTCATAGAATACAGTGGATTAGTTCATGGCTTTAATTAAAGCTACTGCTAATTTCAACATTCCAGTTGTTAATTTCATAAAACTCCTTTCTGTGTTTTGCTATATATTATTCCTTTCTTGGATTTACCAACAGGTTGACTTTTTAAAGGAATTGCTTCTTGAGAAGAAATAAATCGTTAATGTAAATATCAAGAAATGGAACGAGTAGATTATTATTTTAGACCACTTTCAGAATGTTCTCTGAAGATGCATAACTTATCTATACATCTAGCAAAGAAAGATGTGTTTGTTTAATAAAACAAGGTCTACATTGACCTTTATCAATTTAATATTTTTTTGCCCCCAGACCAGTATAAAATAGCCCACTACATACCTTGAGTTAACAGGAAGATACAATAATTGTCTAAATATTGGTCAGTTTGTGCTTACTCTTATAAATGTATCTATTGGTACTTCTTGGCCTTTTCTCCAAGGAAACCTTTTTTTAAGAAGTGTCTAGCATGACAAGACCTTAGAATTTAGAGATAGAAGGAATTCTGAAAGTCATCTAATTCCAGTTCTGAAGTTTGACTCTCTTTTTTAATATTCTTCCAAGTGGTACTGTATTTAGCCTTTGTTTCAGCAAATCCTAGGATGAGAATAACTATCTCCCTTAACATCAATTCCATATCTGAACATCTTTGACATTTAACTGTGAGAAACAGAAAGGGATTCTTATTGAGCATCTACTAAGTCTGAAGCACTAAGCTATAGCTTTCATGCATGTTCCCTCACTTAGTCCTTACGCCAGTTTTATTGTTTACATGATTTACAGTTTAGGAAAATAAGCTCAAAGGGGTTGAATATGCCCTGCCACATTGCTGCTTAATGGGAGATGAAATTTTCTACTGGGATTGTTGGATCTACATTCATGCTTTTCTTTAGTAAGATGGATATTCCCTACATACATAAATTTAAAAATAACTACTCAGTATCTACTCAGTAGGCGTTGTTGTATTGTTTTGAGTTCTTCCCCATGGCAACCCTTAAGATATTTTAAGTCATCTCTCAGGTACTCCATAAACTCCCTCTTCTCCAAGGTAAATTTTATGGTTTCTTTTAGCCCTTCCATCACCAGAAACACTCATCTTTGAATATTTTCCAGTTTGTCTTTTGATAATACACCTCTATGTGATACTCAGAATGAAATGTAGTATTTCTAGATTGGCCTAAGAGGCATGCTACCATCTGAGACTATTATTTCACTTGACACTTTATTAATTTAGCCCTATTGAATTAGTTTTTTAAAGCTGTGGTATAGTATTCATTTCTACTGAGCTTAATATTGGCATATATACTCTATGTATCAAGGAGCTGTTGAGATAGACTTTAAATATTGAATTTTATCATATTTATTCTTTGCAATTTCCTATTTTAGCTCATGAAGGGAACCTGTAAAATCCTTTGACTATTCTCTGATTCTTGCATCCTAAAATTTTCATTATTTCAATTAAAAAGAATAAAATTATGGCTCCACTCAAAGAAAGGTAGTATTCTTAATATAAAAAGGATTTAATATACATTATTTCTAGTTCTTATGACTACATTATGATGTGTACGTAAGTGCACATGTTACTCATTGAAAATTAGTTTTGTCCAAGTTTATAAAGAAAGAAATCTATAAGAGACTTAAATCTAGCCCTGTTTTTTTTTCCTCCTACAATTATAATGACATTAGTGAATATATATGGGCTCAAAGAACTAACTAATCAGGAATTAATAATACAAGGGACTCAGTGGTATTCTTAGCTTACTTTGCAAGGATCTTATGCAGTGTTCACATTGAAAGTGACAAAGGTGAAGATCATTGTATTACAAATATGTCTGGGAATCGTAAAACACATGAGGTTTGCTTTCATATCCAATTCCTGATGCTTGTTCCAATAGCAAGATCAACATTACATTCCAGGTACTTTATTCAGCTGAAGGACAGTAGAATCTTGATATCTGTCAGGGTTCTTCAGGGAAGATATCAGAAGTTGAGTAACTGGGCAATGTGATCCTGCCTGTCTAGAACTGCTAGAGGACATTGCTTACTCTTAATTCTAAGTTGGGAGAGGAGAGTGAAGCTTCACTTTGAGAGCTTCTACAAAGGTACATGGGTCTTTTTGCCTTGTGGGCTTGGTGTACCAGAAAACCAGATACCTCATCTTGATTTCCTTGGCCCTGTTCAAGAGTAAACCCATTAACTACTACCATCTCCTCAAATCAGCAATCTAGGTGTATAGGAGATGGTTTATGAGTGTGATAATCTGTAAACAAAGAAAATATTAAGTAGAGCATATTGGATATGGGTCTGTTCATAGTTTTATCTCTTAGATCTTAAGACAGAAAATAAAATATATTTCCTCAAAGCCTTTCATTACACTGAACATAATGATCAGCACATAGTAAGTGCTCTACACACATATTTGTTGACTACAAGTTTTACTTCTTAATTTAACAACCTGAGGATTAAGAGGAAACTACAGAGAAACAAATTAACCAATTGGTGACAGGAATTTTAACACAGAATTTTAACTCTTATTTCCTCATATGTTTAGGATTTTTTAAAATTCTAAATGTGTGCACAATGCCAACACACATATACACACAAATTATTCAGAGAAGCTTTAAATTCCAAAATGATTTCCCTTTATCACTTAGCATATTTCTCCTCACTTCCAACTGGTGTGTGCTAACGGAATGCAAATTAACTATATTATTAATTTAAGTAAGACATAATTAGTAAGGTAAATCTTCTGCCAGAAATCACATAACACATTCCAAAGCCAAATATAAACGAGCTATGATTAGCCTGCTGTTCCCCTTCATTAGTGCAGATTAATGGCATCTTCGCTGTGGGTATAGAGATGCACATGTGTGTGTGGTTCCTAGGGATCTTAGGGCTCCTTGTGAACTGCAGAGGGAACTTCCCATCTCACTACCTTGTGGTGACATTTTACTTAATCACAGCGAAAGAGCAGGTTGGATTGAACAAGGGTCAATCGATTAAGAAGTCAGAGTAGTATTTGTAGGCAGAACATTTAATAAGTTAAGTGACTAAATTTCTCTATCAGTCAATAACAAATGTGCTGTTTTCATGCAGATATTTCAGTGTTGCTTCTCCTGCTGTGGGTCATTATCCAGACTTTGTGTAGGTTTTTTTTGCTGAAGAATACCGTTAGAAACATTCTTGACTAGAGGAAACACAAGGAGTAACAATACATTAATGAAGCAGATTCACATCTATTAATTACATCTCACTTCCTCTGTTGAGGCCTGTGTACAACACCAGGAGGGAAAAAAAAATGAAGCAAGGAGGAGAAAAGCCCTCAAATTAAATTTTCAAGCCTGATGTATGAGACTGTTTCTGCCTCTGAAAATCTGTTTTGTTTTTTTTTTTTCTAATTTCAATTGTTAGCTCCTCTGCCTCCCTGACTAGGTTGTTCAGTTTTTGGCTTGTTGCCTACATCCCCTTCTCAGCTTGTTTTCATTAGAGCACTTCTGTGGAATAGTAGTGAAGACCCTTGCAACTGGGAATCCAGATTTTATAGAGCAAAACCCATTGCCGACAATGGGCAGTTAAGAGACAACCCAGGCTGTTAACTTACACTGTTGCTTTCTGGTAGCCTTTGCACGCTGCATGCAACCCATTATTCCCAGTCAGGGTCACTGGTCTAGGTCCTGCTGGGGTTCATTTTTTTTTCTCAAGAACAAGTAATGTGGTTATAGAATGTCTTGTGCTGTGAACAAGTGTTTAGGAAGTGTTTGAAGTATTAGCTGTAAAGCTATTGCCTCCAGGAGTAGAGGACTATGGGGTTTAGGAACGTGGGACATTGGGTAGAGTGGTAGGAGGGGATACTAACTTTAAAAACAATAGCAAAACAAAACAATGACAAGAGCAGCATTTTCAAAAAAAGAAAATTTATTAACCTACACTGGAAATAGAAGGGAGTTCATTTTAACTGAAGAATAAAATAAATGTTAAAAAATGAGTGGGCAAGTATTCTAGAAAACCTTATTCTAACGAAATCTTAGAGGCCTTTTATAAGGAGTTTGGGGTGTATTTTGTAGGTAACGAGGTCATTAGGAATGTTTTTAAGGAAGGGAAGTGACATAATCAAAGACATGCTTTTGGAAAACCAATTTTTCTTGAGAAGGAGAATGGGGTATTAGGGTAGTCTATTCAAGAGATAAAAAAAATGTCCCAGTTAAGAGTGACTGCAGAGTGGAAAGAAGTTCACAGCAGAGATTTATGGGTAATAGCATAAGATTACCCAACATGTTGGATATTGGGGAAAGAAAGGAAGGAGAAGGAACTCAAGGTGACTGTGAATTTTAGGTTTGGGTATGTGTGTTTTAAACATTTCAATAAAAAGAATTTTAAGTTATAAACTAATCCAAAAACCTAATTCTTTCAACATAATCCAAGTCCTTTTGAGCTTTTAACTTTAGACTGTATTAAGAATCATTAAAATATTGACACATTATTTTTCCTCACTTATAAAATAGATTAATAGCCTAATGCAATATTGTTAGAAACAAAAATTTTTACTTTCAGAGCAAGTAGCCAGTTCAACTACTCCTTTTTTTAAAATTGAGGTATAATTGACGTGTAACATATTAGCTTCAGGTGTACAACATAATGATTCAGTATTTGCGTACATTGCAAAATGATGACCATAGTAAGTCTAATTAACAGCCATCATCTTATATAGTTATAGAAACTTTTTTCTTGTGATAAAAACTTTTGAGATCTACCCATTTAGCAAGTTTCACATGTGCAGCTTAGTATTTGTAACTACGGAATTTCAAGTCTGGGTTACTAAGAGTATAATGATTTTATTGTCAGATGTAGAAAGATAGGAGCAAGAACAAGGTCTGGAAGGAAGATGGTAGGTTTGACTTTAGACACATACAATCTGAAGTATTAGTGGTGATACAGGGTGCAGCCAGGGGGGGCCCAGAAAAGATTTGGAATGGTGTCCAGAACTCAAAGTGTACAGGAATATTGGGGGAAATATTAAGATATCCTCACCGCCCCCCCCCCCCAAGGTGTCAGTTGGGGGAAGGGATGAATGGAGCAGGGCCATTGAGAGCTGTTTTGCATAGCAACAGTTTTGCAGCTAACCTCTGGAATGGTCATTTAACATATCTATAACCTTTAACTGGTTTCATAGATATGTTAAATAGCTGTGGCCAAGTTTTGGGAGGGAGAAGTGAGTGGCTACCCAGGCTAGAATTGGGAACTGGGAGCTGCTTCTCAGAGAGGGCCTGCTTGAGAGCCATGTGGCTTTAGCAGAGTGGTGGAAAACCAGGCTGGGAACTGGGGCTGCTTCTCGGAGAGAGTGCCTGCGAGAGAGCCATGTGGCTTTAGCAGAGTGAGGACCCCCTCTTGGCCAGGTGAGGGGGAGAGTCACGCTATTTAGAAAGATGTAGACCCCTGTAGCCATTAGGAGGGAGAGCCATGCAGTTTCAGCAGAGTGCAGACCCCCTCTTGGCCAGGTGGAAGAGAAAACCACGCAACTTTGCCAGAATGGAGATCCCTGCGGCCAGGTGAAGAAGAAAGACGCGGCTTTGGTAGAAGAGGCCCACACGGCTTTGGCGTGCTCCCTTTGGCTGAGTAGCCTGGAAAGCAGGAGAGACTTTGACTAGAACTTGGTACAAAGAACTCTTGCCAGTGGAAGGTGCCGCATGACTTTGGATTAATTGGAGATCCTGCCTGGACAGGCAGGCGACACAGCTCACGTGCCAGCGGCCTGGGAGAAAAACGGACGTGTGCTCTTTTCCTGATTTACGGTACCCGGAGTTGGGACAGTGGGAGAAGGGAGCGCTGTGTGTGTGTGTGTAGGTGTATATCCTTAAAGACTTTAATATTTTAAGGAAGGCATTAGGCCTAAATAGCATTAAATAAACATTTTGTTTCCTTTTCACAAATCTCTGGCATTGAGAGATGTGTTTCCAATTGGCGGCGGACAGAAGAACCCTATAGATATTAGAGTATCGTCCTTGGGAGGGGCCCCTGTTTTCTGAAGCAGTTTTTGGCATCCCTTGGTGGGCCAAGTATTGCCCCCCCCGGACCCCTTGTTCGGTAACAGTGGGAAACATGCATAGGTGGATCCCAAGGAGTGAAACATGAGGGACTGAAACATAAAATAAAGGGTGGGGTTAACACCACACACCTGCTTTATTCACGGGAGTCAATGCTGTCCACAAAGAGAAGAAAAGCTAGAAAAGGAAACATCTGAGGACAAAACACTGAGAATATTTAGCTTGAGTTAAAGGAAGCAAAGCATAGGAAAACAGAAACAGAGATGGAAGAAACAGGAATTCAGGTGGCCGATTATAGTGAAAGACTTGCTGTCCAGGACTGGTGGGCGTGGTTCTGGGCATCACCTATTTGAGGATTCTGAGCTCAGGAAAGTAAAGCCCCTATTTGAGGGTTCTGAGCTCAAGGAGTTAAAATGACTCAATACAGAGCAGTACCGCTGACACAAAGGGGTATTGACTACGGAGACAAAGACGAGGAAGGAAGGTGTAATGCATAGATTTTGTTCATTTACTCATTCAGGAAATATTTACTGGTCTGATGTAAGACTTGCAAACTCAGCAGTGAGTCATCAGGACCCATCCTTTTCTCTTCAAGATCCTTGTCTAGAGGGAGAAGACACAGTAAATGACTGTTAAGAGGTGGAAGTAATTGCAATAAAATGTGATGGTTTGAAATTCAAAGGAGCTTTAGGGGTTTGAAGGAAGGAAAAATATTTAGGAAGTAAAAAGAAGGGGATGTAACCCACACATCTACAGGCCCCTGATCTATAGGCCGGGGGTTTTAGAAGAGAAAATTGTCACCCTCTGAGAGGTTTATAGGAGATTTTTTAAAGGGGAAATCAAATCATCTAAAACAGGGGTGTCAAACTCATTTTCCCCAGGGGCCATATCAGCCTCCTGGTTGCCTTCAAAGGGCCGAATGTAATTTCAACTCCTTAACAGTTGAGGAGTAGTTACATTTATACAGTCCTAAAATTACATTCGGCCCTTTGAAGGCAACCAGGAGGCTGATATGGCTCCTGGGGAAAATGAGTTTGACATACCTGATCTAAAGCAAGATGTTGAAGGGAGTGTTCAGATTTTGCTATAAAGATTTCCATAGAGTATGGAGGCAAGGTTGTGATTGGTTAAGGAAGGGTTTGAAATTGAATGGGATTAGAGGATTTGAACAGTTTGAGTAGTCCTTAACTTCTCACAGCGGCTGAAGTAAACAGGGCCGAAGGACTTGATGGGATTCATCCTGATGGTTCCTCAGGCAGTCTGTGTGCTGAGGAGTTAGGCCAAGGGGTGGTGAGTGAGGGTCCTGACTACAGGACTCCGTGGGTCCCCTCTTCAGATGTAGCTCTAGTGAAGTACACAGAGGGGCAGTGTGTGTGTCCTCACCAACTCCACCAAGAGTGACACTGAGCCTGGTGAAAATTCACTCAGCTACATTAGAACATGAAGACAGAGTAAAAGGAAAGAATGCAAGTAGTGAGATGGGTGAGCAGAAGCTTTTAGAAGGCCTGCAGAGAGCGTTCAAATGTTAATCCTTTAGAGGATAAGGTGGTGAGAATGCTCCTCCATGAAAAAGCGAGGCACAAGCTGATAGAAGGGTAGAGCCTGTGGCCTCTTAGATATGTAAGGAGTACAATTCATTTCCCAAAGGAGTATTTTGGTAGAACAGATCAGGCTTTTAGTGTGCCACTCTTGGCCTAGAAGAAGAAGAATATATAATATACTTAAAGTTAAGTAATACTGGAATAGGAATTTATTACTAATTCAAATACACACAGAACACTCTTGTCAGCATAACGGAGGGAAGAACACATTTTTTCAAAGAAAAGGAACTCAGTTTCAAAGCGTGTTGGAAACAGGTCGTTATCCCAGGATGAGCCATCCTCGTGTGGCTTCAGAGTCTTTCTGTGGCAAGAAGTTGGCATATTATGTTCAAAGGGAAAAGCCACTCTTTCTCCTAGGTGGTGCAGTGTGGTGGGGAAGACAACACATGAAGAGTCCAGGTTATGGATGGGGGAGAACTGGAACAGGTTTATGAAACCTGTCTGTTTGTATCTGGACATCGAGACAACAATCTGAAGTGTGGGGAATAGATTTACCCATGCCATCCCTGGACTCTGGGTACAGGCAAGAACTGGACAAAATTGAAGAACAAAGACAGAGGGACTGGATTAAATGCAGGCCTCAGTTCTAGAAAGCAACTTGGCCTCGAAGGAGAGTCAGGAGGTAGGTTATGGAGCAGGGATCAAGGCGGACAGTTGTGGCCTGAAACTTGGACCAACATCTGGCAGACTTCTGGCATTGTGCATCTCAAGGGCTCCATGGAAAGTCCGTGATGGCACTGTAAATCCCAGATTTAATTGAAACGCCACTTAATTCTAAGTTTCACCGATCCTTTAACCAAGCCTGTGAGAGTGTTTGCTGAGCTAATGAGGACTGACTAGGAGCCTGGGGAGGTCCTGGACATGCTAGTGGAGTTCACCAGTAAAGCCACCTCAGTAGAGTCCGGGAAGAGAGAGACCATTTGGGAAGAGTTGAGATGGGAGGAGATGGGAGCTGAAAAAGGGAATGAAGACAGTCGTGGGGCTGAGGGAAGAGGAGATTCTGATAAGCCCAGGCAAAAGCTCTCAAGCTAGAGAACAGCTTACAGGAGACTGCCTTTGACAGACTCTGTGCTCCTTTCTTCCTTTGTGGCCTCAAGAATGGGATCCTGGGGTCTATGGGCTGTGGGATGCATTCAATTTAAACAACAAAAAATAAAAATGGAAACATCAGCATCTTCTTAATGTCATAAAAGTGCAAATACTTCAAAAATTTCTAAAAATCAAACAAGAAAATGTGTGTCTCTTACAACAAGTGGCATGTATCTTACACCCTGCAAAAGCAACAACAAAAGACCCAGCTGATTTTATATCCAAATAGTTATAAAGTAAGGGTCTGTTTGGTTGGCTTGTTTCTGTGGCCTTCTCTCTGCTTTCTTTATTCTTTCTTGCTAGACAGGAGCAGAACAAAAAGTAAGTTCATGACAATCAGGAGGAGTGACTAAGGAGCCTAGAATGTTGAGCAGAAAAGACTCCAAAAATCACTGGACTTGCTAACCCAGCTGGGGTCACACTGCCCGCACACCTGAACAGGGACACTGATGGCGAGTCTGGATCTGTTTGGTGGCTACACTTTTCCCTCAGAGCAGATATAACCCTGATTTCTCAGCTGATACTTGATATTCCTTACAAGTTCACATTTGTGCTTATGACTAAAGGCTTAAAACACAGAGAGACCTAGAGAAGTCCCTCAGGAGTTCATTGTGGCTGACAGAGCTTTTAGAACCACAAATTTGTATGGAGAGTCCTAACCAGGTGGCTCAGTTGGTTGCAGCATTGTCCCACTCACCAATAGGTTGTGGGCTCCATTCCTGGTCAGGGCACGTAACTAGTCTGCTGATTTGATCCCTGTTCAGGGAACATATAGGAGGCAACCGATTGATGTTTCTCATATTGATGTTTCTCTCTCTCTCTCTCTTTCTTTCCCCCTCTCTTTCTAAAATCAATAATCAATATCTTCAGGTGAGGATTTAAAAAGAAACTTCAGATGGAGAGTCTTTGGAAAAGATGCACACAGATGCAGAGTGCACTACGAAATATTAAAGACGTGTGTGTTTGAGGAGTGGGTAGATAAACTCAGCTCTTCTTTGTATGGAGAGAATTATATCTGGCTAGAGGGCCTGAATCACCCAGTAGATGTCACACTTTTCTTAACTTGGAAATTATACTCACAACTGAGGGGACTTGTAGTCTCTCTACTTGGTGGCCTAGGAAGACAGCATCAATTTCCTATTGACAGAGACATTGCCACAGTTAGGATTTTAATATAAAAGAAAAAAAATAGTAGATAAATATAGTAACCCAGTCAGATTCTAATGACTTCAAGTACTGTAATATATGCCTGCTCTCATTGAGTGTTCCCTGATATCACTCATGATCCGTGCTCTTGAGACCACATGACGTAGTGCAGAGAGCAATGGCTTTGGAGTAAAGTGTACCTGTTGCACTATGTATTGGCCTAGAGCTTTCTTCTTCATCTGTGAAGCGGGAATGCTGTTGTGGAAATGAATGGTAATACTGAAAAAGTGGCTGGCAAAATGACCAAAGTTATTAGGTATTCAGTAGGTAGTAGTAATCATCCCTTCCATTGCTAATATTGTTAACACTGGTGATGAAGACGCCCTTTTGCTGCTTTGCCCTGTTTTCATGGTCTCTCCACCATCCCACCAAGGGGAGCGGCCTGCCTTGTTCTCTTCTGGCTTTATTTATTTGTTTACTTACTCATTTCTAACATAGCAATCCAAGATAGTTATTCTTCTTACCAGCCTCTGGGTGGGGGAAACCTCTAGTTCTTCCCCAAATATAAACAACTATCTCAGCTTTCTTAGCAGGGTATGCACTAAGGAATTATGATCCTTTTTTCAGAACACTGTTTCCAAACTTTTAAAATTATTCATGCCTATCAAAATATTGTTGAAGATCAACCCCTAATGTAGGTGTTTTTATTTACAAATCATATATATACTATTATACAAACTCAAGTACATCTTAAAATGTACACTGATAAAAGCACTTTTTTTAAACAGGAAGAAAACATAAATAAGTTTAATTACTTTCTTCCATATCCTCATGGGTCATCTTGCATAACTTCTGAGGTATATACCTTAAAAACCTTTGCTCTAAAGATGTATCACTCTTTTGTAAATCAAACCACTGAACCCATAACCCAAGTACCTATGTCACCTTCCAGGAAACCTGCTTTTCCCACCTTCCTTCAGTTTTCCTCAGTCACTTGTCGGGGAGAACGGCCATGTCCAAATGCCATTCTGGTGAAGGCAGCCTGACGTGCAATGTTCCCCAGGGGTCAGCCCAGCCTGCACAGCAGTACTTATCACCTGCTGCAGGGGAGAGGATGGTGTGCCCGTGTTTTTCCAAAACTGAAGCTTTGCTTTGCTCTCCAGCTGTTTACAAACCGGGCTCTGGAAGGCAACCAAATGTAGTGGATGATTGGCAGGAGGAATGGAAGGAGGGGGTGTAGAAGGTGACTAATCTTTGCTGTCTCATTTTCAGAACAGTCTGTCAGCTTACCTCTATTTCCAAGAAATACTAATAGCGAAGAGCTATTTCTCCTTTTTCTCCCCCTCTTTTTGCATTGAGGGTAGGATAAGGAAAGAGAAGGTCTTCCCAACATCTTTACCACTGTGATGACAGCTCTTACATCAGAGTGAGCATTTAACTAATGCTTGAGAAGTGGTTCCTCAATGAGGTTTTATTTTTGTTTGTATATATGCATACATGTACATAAGCATGTCACCAACTGCATTACTGCCAGGAGACGATTCTTTTCTCCTCTCCCCATCTGCTTTTACCGGTGCCTCTGGCTCTCTTTGACTGAGCTTACATTCCTACCTGGGATGTGAGTTAAAATGCAGACATCTGAAGATTAGTATCTAATTACACTAGTGCTCAGCTGCTACCATTGAAGCCAAAGAACATGTTTCTCCTTTCCAGAGCCAAATCTCTGTCATCTGAAGAAATCTCCCGGGAGGCATACATTTGCACAAGAAGAAGTCTCCAAATATGGCCATCTGACCTCCTCACTATAGTCTCTTTCCCAGAAACTATACGAGGATCACTAGGTACTGCTGTGGCAGATATTCTCCAGGATGACCGAGCTGTGGATTGGCCTGTTCTCTGCAGTATTTCTGGGCATGGAAGTTTTTGTGAAGTGGTTCCAAGGATGCTCTGTGTGCTAAAGCTGCCACACAGTAGCCTGGATACTGTACCAACGAGTGCTTACTGCAGTCTGACTTTGATACAAAATTATTTGCTCGTTAGTGTATTCAAATACTCTGAGTATATGTTTATTTGCTTCTGAAGAGCAGGACAGGCATTATCAGATGATAATCTAAGGTCAGAAAGTTTATGTGGTTTAGTTAAATACCTGGCCATAATGTAACTATAAGGAACACCCAGCATCAGTAAGGGTTCATGCTAAACACAACAGATACGGCGATCAATAGACAGATAGACATTGGACAAGTCAGATACTCCATGTATGTCTGTACATATGCCATGCACTGTGCTATAGAAACGACGAGAGACCTAACTTTTATGCTCAAGGATCTTAGAATCTGATTAAAAAAGGCAGACCTACTAGAAAACAATGAAAATACAATTCATTTAAAATATTTTATAAATACTTAAAATGGAGGGAATGTAAATTCCTTGAGTGCACAGGACATGTAAATTGGCTGGAGGGTCAAAGTGCAAGTATATAGGTGTAGGTGAGAGCATCGAATATATGGAAATATATGGAGACAAGTAGTTTGGCTCCCTAATGCTTTGCTTATGGGAGCAGGACTGGTAGCTCAGATTGTGAAAGACTACACATAGTATGTAGAAATAAATGTAAGTCTAGTGATGTAGCACCATACACAGATTACAGTTATTAAACTGCATACACAGTCATTTCAGTGGTGCATGTGCTAGAGAGAGAAAATAATTTCAATAGTGTTATTTAAAATGATTTTTCCTATTCATTTGACAACTAGTTATTGACTGCCTGCTATATGACTTGCCCTATTTTAGGCTGTTAAGTTACACCAACGAATAAAATGAAAATCTCGGTCCTCATGAAGTTTACATTCTCTTTATTACGGACTGTGAATTACTATATACACAAACACATGAATTATTACACATGGTTTTATATACAATGGGCAATGTATTGTGTTTGCTAGGCAACTTAAGTCATATTCACTATTAATTTTCAGTAAAATTGATTTCTGCCTCTTTTCCTGAAAACTTGAGTAAGATTTGACTTCGTTATATTCAATTAGCAATGGGAAATTACTGAAAATTGGGAACAGAAAAATGAAATAGTATTTGCCTTTTGGAAAGAGGACACAAGCAGTGATGTAAGAAAGGTAATGCCTGAGGCTAACACTGGAGAGACCCATTAGGCTGTCATTGCATTTACAAGGATTAAGTAAATAAAATAGGACAATAAGGTAATTAGAACATTCAGGAATTATTGATACGAGGGAAAGAGGAATTTAGAATCATTCCCAGAATTCTGCTTTAGATAATGGAATGATCGGTTTAGAAAACAGAACAAAAAACCAAACAAACACAAAATAAAAATGGAAAAGTCAATACAGGTGAAAGCACTTTCTAGCTCTAAATTTAACAAACATTATGGAAACTATGGCTTTTGCTTTTATTTGTAACTGGAGAAGACTTTTTAGTACTATCTGTAATATATGATTATGTGATAAAGCTGATTACAAGGTTCACTGTTTAAAGACTAACACTCTAGCTACCTTTTCATCCATTACTCACAACCATGGACTGAGTTCATAAGGGCAAAGGTAGAAGCCATGGCTGAGTAACCACAGAATGTAGAGCTGCTGTCAGCAAATCGACTTGTCAGCGTTCTTTTAAGGAAATCACCTGCTGGCTTATTAAAGTTAATTGCATACAGGTACCAAGTGCCTTTCCTTAGCCAGAGCTATCAAAGTCGCTGTGAGAGAGGTGATTAAGACGGTGCTGGGAGCTTGGGAAAGCTGGCTGAATACCATCTCACGTGGAGTGCTAGCTTCAGGGAGACTGCCTCCTTTTCCTTCCCTCCCTTCCTTCCTTCTTTCCTCCCTCCCTCCCTCCCTCCCTCTCTCCTTACTTTCTTTTTTTTCTTTTTCTCCTTGTTCTACCACCATCACCTATTCCTAGCTTTTACCACATGCCAGCTGATCTAGTTAGATTTTAATTTTGCTCATCTAACATTTGGCTGATATTTATTAAGTGACTAACAATTTCTAGCCTTGGGAATTATAATGATGTGTAACAACAATAATGAATAACACAGCCCCTGCACATAAAGGACTCGCTGCCTAGCGTAAGAGACATACTTCTAAATCTATGACTACAATATTATGCCACAAATTCTAAAGATGTCATTTGAACCCTATATCATGAGAAGGTAAAGAGAGAAGGTAGATAGTACATAAATATGTTACTTTGCCTTGATGATTATCTAACTTTGGGGAATGAGGTAAAATTAGATGATGGAAATATCTACTTGAATCAGTCAGGTTCTCCAGAAGGAATTAGCTTATGTGATTGTGAGGGTTGGCAGTTCTAAATCTATAGGACAGATTGGTTAGAAACTCAGACAAGAGTAGATAGATGTTGCAGACATCGAGTTTGGAGTTTGTAGGCCAGCCTAGCAAGCTGGAAACTTAGGATTTGTATCTTACAGTCTTAAGGCAGAATTTCTTCTTCAAGAACCTTGATTTTTACACATAAGGCCTCCAACTAATGTGATAAGGCCTATTACTTAAAGTCTATTGATTGTGATTGTTAACCACATCTATAAAGCAAATATCTTCACAGCAATATTTGGACGATTGACCAAATAGCTGGGCTCCACAGCCTAGCCAAGTTGATACATTAAATTAACCATCACACTACCTGTGTGTGGAAATAATCCACTGAATTTCTATTTTCTGTTTCACATTCCCTTCATATCTATGGCCACAGAAATAAGGTCATATAATAATGATGCTCAGTGAATATGTTTTGGCTTAAACATTATGAAACAAATGATAACTGAACCAAGGAAATTAATCACAAAAGTATGCTGTTGTTTTTATTTTTTAACTGAATTTACTGGAGAAACATTGGTTAATACTATTACATGTTTCAGGAGTATAATTCTGTAATACATTACTTGTACATTGTATTGTTTGTTCTCAACCCCAAATCCAATAGACTATTTTATTAAACATGAATATATTTTATTAAATGTATTAAACATAAACCATTATATATAAGTCTCTTGGAATATAATGAGGTGTTTTTTCCTTTTTATTGATTTTATTTGGATGACACTGGTTAACAAAATTATACAGGTTTCAGGTGCACAATTCTATAACACATCATCTATATGCTGTATAGTATGTTCACCACCTGAAGTCAGGTCTCCATCCATCACCATTTTTCCTCCCCATGCCATCCTCCACCTTCCTCTACCTCCTCATTCCATAGAGAATCATCACACTATTGCCCATGTCCATGAGTTTTTCTCTTTCTCTCTTTTTTCTTTCTTGATAAATTTCTCCCCCTGTAGCTACTCCCTTTATTTTGCTTGTTAGTTCACTTTGTCCATTAGATTCCACATACGAGTGAAATCATACGATATTTATCTTTCTCTCACCAGATTATTTTACTTAGTGTANTGTTTCCTCCCCCCCCATGCCATCCTCCACCTTCCTCTACCTCCTCATTCCATAGGGAATCATCACACTATTGCCCATGTCCATGAGTTTTTCTCTTTCTCTCTTTTTTCTTTTTTGATAAATTTCTCCCCCTGTAGTTACTCCCTTTATTTTGCTTGTTAGTTCACTTTGTCCATTAGATTCCACATACGAGTGAAATCATACGATATTTATCTTTCTCTCACCAGATTATTTTACTTAGTGTAATGTTCTCCATGTTCATTCATGCTGTGAAAAGGGTAAGATTTCCTTCTTTTTTATGGCTGACTAGTATTCTATCACTGTGTAAATATACCATAGCTTTTTTAATACACTCATCTACTGATGGACACTTGGGCTGCTTCCAAATCTTGGCTATTGTAAAGAACCCTGCAATGAACACATATGTGCATATATTCTTTCAAAGTAGTATTTGAGATTACTGTGGATATATTCCCAGAAATGGAATTGCTGACTCATAAGGCAGCTCCATTTTTAGTTTTTTGAGGAGCTCCATACTTTTTTCCACAGTGGCTGTACCAGTTGGCATTTTCACCAACAGTGCCCAAGATTCCATTTTCTCCACATCCTCATCAGCACTTGTTGTTTGTTGATCTATTGATGATAGTCCTTCTGTTAAGCGTGAAGTAATATCTCATTGTGGCTTTAATTTGCATTTCTCTGATGATTATTGATGTTGAACATCTTTCTATATCTTCTGAGAAGATATATCTTCTTCTGAGAAGTGTTTACTTAGATCTTTTGCCTGTTTTCATTTGATTGTTTTTTTTTTTTTTTGGTGTTGAGTTTTATAAGTTCTCCATAAGTCTGGGATACTAACCCCTTATTAGACATATCATTGGAGAATATGTTCTTCCATTCAGTGGGTTGTCTTTTCATTTTGTTGATGGTTTCCTTTGTTGTGTAAAACTTTTCAATTTGATTCAGTTCCATTTGTTTATTTTTTCTTTTGTTTCTCTTGCCCAAGGCAATGTATCAGAAAAAATATTGAGAAATGTTGATATTTTACTGTGTACGTTTTTTTCTAGGATTTTTATGGTTTTGAGTCTAACATTTAAGCTTTTAAATCGCTTTGAGTTTATCCTTGTGTAGGGTGTAAGGAGGCATTCTAGTGTCTTTTTCATCTTCTTTTTTTTTCTTCACACATCTGTCCAATTTTCCCAATACCGTTTACTGAATAGACTATCTTTACCCCATTGTATGTTTTTGCTCCCTTTGTCAAATATTAATTTACTATAAAAGTATGGGTTTATTCTGAACTTTATATCCTGTTACATTGACCTATATGTCTGTTTTTATGCCAGTATCATGCTCTTTTGATTATGAGAGCTTTGTAGTATGGCTTGATATTAGGTAGTGTAATGCATCCAACATTGTGTTCTCTCTCCATATTTCTGTGGCTCTTTGAGGTTTTTTTAGAGTTCTATATACATTTTTGGAGTATCTGTTCTAGTTGTGTGAAAGACAGTATTGGTATCTTGATAGGAATTGCATTAAATCTATAGAGTGCTTTGGGTAGCATGGACATTTTAATGATGTTAATTTTTCCTATCTATGAACATGAAATATGTTTCCATTTATTTATATCTTCTTAAATTTCTTTCTTTAGTTTCTCATATTTTTCTGAGTGGATGTCTTTTACATGGTTAAATTTATTCATCTTGGTTAAATTTATTCCTAGGTATTTCATTCTTTTTGAAGCAATTGTGAATGAGATTATTTTCTCAGTTTCCTTTTCTGATAGTTCATTATTGGTGTATAAACATACAACTGATTTCTGGATATTTATTTTTCTATCCTGCTATATTACTGAATTCACTTATCAATCCTAGTAGGTTTTTTTTGTGGGATCTTTAAGGTTCTCTATATACAGTATCATGCCATCTGTAAATAACGGTTTTACTTCTTCCTTTCCAGTTTAGATGTCTTTTATTTATTCTTGTCTGATTAATGTGTCTAAGATTTCCCTATTTTATTTCTGACCTCAAAGGAAATCCTTGTGGTTTTTGCCCATTGAGTGTGTTGTTGGCTCTGGATTTATCATATATGGTCTTTATTATGATAAAGGGGTATGATCCCTCTCTTCTCTTTGCTGAAAGTTTTTACCATAAATGGGCACTGGCCTTTATCAAACGACTTTTCTTCATCTATTGATATAATCATGTAGTTTTTATCCTTCATTTCGTTTATGTGGCATATCACATTCACCGATTGGCATAGGTTGTACCAACTTTGCATCCCCTTTGCATGATCCTCTGGATCATGGTGTATGATCTATTTAATGTATTGCTGGACTTGGGGTGCTAACATTTTGTGGAGAATTTCAGTATCTATATTCATCATGAATATTCACATATACTTTATTTCTTTGTTGTGTCTCTTTATTTTAATCCTCACCCAAGGATATGTGTATTGATTTTAGAGAGAGGGAAAAAAAGCAAGGAGGAGGGAAGAGAGAGAGGGAGAAGCATCGATTGGTTGCTTCTCATAAATGCCTCACTCCCCAATCAAACCTGCAACCTAGGTGTGTACCCTGACCAGAAATTCAACCTGCAACCTCTTGGTGTACAGGACAACACTCCAATCAGCCTAGCTTCTTGGCTCCCAGCCAGAGCTCTTTGTAATGTCTTTATCTGGCTTTGTAATTAGGAAAATGCTGGCCTCATTAAATGAGTGTGGGAGTGTTCCCTCCTCTTGAATTTTTGGAACAGTTTGAGAAGACGAGGTGTTAGTTCTTCTTTGAAGTTTTGGTGAAATTCACCTGTGAAGCCATCTGGTCCAGGACTTTTATTTGTTGGGAGTTTTTTGATTACTGCTTCAATTTCCTTAGATGTAATCTGTCTCTTCAGACTCTTTTAATGAGGTCCTTCTTAAACCCCTCTTTTTAGAAGACAGCTAAGTCAAAAATGAGACTCCTTCTTTTGTGATGAAGATAGGTGGGGGGGGCTGCAATAGTTAGTAGAAGATAAAAAAACATTTTTTTTGCTCTGATGGACTGATACTGGTTGAGACCTTGAAAGTATATAAACTTTCTAACTTCTAGATATATTTGGGTTATTTTTTTAAGATAACACCTTAAAATTTGACTCTACTCCTCTGGTTGTGTCTAAGATAAGGACATCAAATACCTAAGCAGAACTGGGCTTAGTCCCAAGGCAGAGGGGCCTCTGTTCTGGGCCCCGTGTGTTAGAGGGCCCCACATATCACAGACACATAAACACAAATGCCTCTGTCAATTGGCATCTGGACTTCAAAAATGTCTCAATGCAACTGTCACCCTACACATCTACTCTCATGATTGATATACCCCAGGAAAATGTTTTCCATATTACCTCCTGCATCATGGAATCAGGAAAGCTCAAATGCCAAGACAGTATTCAGAGTGAGCTGCTGGGGGCATCTTTTGAAGGCATTTTGCTTTGGAGAATGGGGGTATGGAGAAGGGTATTTGAGCAGTGAAAGAGGAATGATAAATAAATTAACTTTTAGGTTTTTTCCCTCTTGGGATAAATGCACTAAATCTTCACATAGCTAAGACTTGTTTTCCTGAGTATAGCTGACCATCAATTTTCTTGCTTCTGTTCATGTTTTATTAGTAGATTTGAAAAAACTTACAAATCATCATAGTATTTTTCCATGTATTCTTAAATTTGTGAACATGTAGGACTAGAGAAAACATGCATGACGTATGCTATCAATTTTTTATATTGGCAAGCAGGTGTCAAGCAATGTTTAATGAGACTTAAAATTAAATGAGAAAATAACATCTTTAATAAAATGTTCTGCACTTCAAATTTAATATCTATTATATGCTTGTTAATTTTTTAACTTATAGGTAATGGAATTTTTAAGAAAAGCTTTGAAACAAAAATAATTTTATTTGAGGCTTTAATTAATTTAATTTTTTATGAAATATATTTATATTTTCTGCCACTTAAATAAAATTGCATTTTACTTTATATTCTTTGAGCATAAGTAAACAATATACAAATTAATTGCAAATCTTGGCCTTAAAATGTGATGATTTTGATAAAATAAAAATAAGAAATATAAATTTTATAGAATACATATGTAAGAGTTTTTTGACTATGTTTGCTTTATTTTATACTAATATGCACATTGCCATCTCATCGACAGAACACCCAGATATACACATTGAATAGTAAATTTAGTGTATTTGTTGTTTGGCCAGCTTTTAGTCATCTGCAAATTACTGGTTCACATACACATTTGACTTGTCATTAGAAATTCTGTCTTTAAGGTAACATAATAATATAACATATTTTATTGAAGTTTTTGTTTTATTTATATCCTTTAAATATTCAGACATATGGTAGGTGAGCCTCCATTTGTACTTTTGCCTTGGGTCCTGAAAATGGAAGAACTGGTTCATCTTTAATCATCTGGCAGAAGCCATCGGTATCCTCAAGGGGCTATGACTGTTCCAAAAGAGAGACAGCAATCTTTGGCCCTTGAACCAGGGGTGGGAGCAAGGAAGGTGGCGTAAGCAGTGCCATTTCTATTCTTATCTCTTTGCATACAGTGCACACACTTCATCTTTTTCTTAAGAGCTGGATATCTAAAAATACTAATTCAGAAAAGTTATGTAGGTGTGCCTGGAAGAATTGGAACAGGCTGTAAGTAAATTATTAAAATTTGTCCTCAGAAATTATTCTGCAGAAGGGGATATTTGAGCTGGATCTAGAAAGATGAATAGAACTCCTCCAGGTGAATAAATCGTGTGTGGGAAGAGGTGCACTAGGAAAAGGCATAAAAAGCAGAGTGCATTTAGAATATATCAAAATGTTCTGGTGACTAAAACACTGGGTGGGAGGGAGGAAATGGAAAGAGAAGACCTGCAGAAAAACAGAACAGGAAGGACATTACACATCTTTCTAAGACTTTCAGCTTTATCCTTCACATGGTAAGAAATTAGTAAAGGGGTGTCAAGCACAGAAGTGACATGACTGATTTTGCCTTTTAAAAAGTATCCTTTAGGCCTTGACCAGCATGGCTCAGTTAGTTGGAACATCATCCTGTAACCAAAATGGCACCAGTTGGATTCCTGGTCAGGGCATATGCGCAGTTTGGGCTCAATTCCCGGTTGGGGCACATGCAAGAGGCAGCTGATTAGTGCTTCTCTCTTGTATCAGTGTTTCTCTCTCTCTCTCTCTCCACCCCCCTCTCTCTCCTCTTCCTCTGTCTCTCAAATAAGAATAAAATAAACCTTTAAAAATATATTACTATAGAACCTTGATTTTCACATTTTAGCACACATGATAATCACTGAAGGGCTCTTGGGACACAGATGGCTGGCTTCTACCCCGAGAGCTTCTGACTTGGTAGGACTGGGGCAGAACCCAAGAATTTGCATCTCTAACAAATTCCTGAGTGGTACTGTGCTGCTGACGTGGGGGCCATCCTCTAAGAACCACTGCTCAACAGGAGGACAGGTGGTGAATAGTTAAGGAAGGTGAAACTACAGAGAGTTGATCAAATAGGGGAATGTTACAATAGATTAGTCAACAATAATAAGAACTGTACAGAAGCAGTGATAAAAGTCTAAATAAAAGAGTTTTAGGGAATATTACTTGACTTGGTGACTAACTGAATTTGGAGAGTGTAGGTAAGAAAGATGCAGGTGTTGAGGATGACTCTGTATCTGGCTTATTTTTCTTAGGATGTATTAAAGAGCCCAGGTTTGTCATCTAGAAAGAGGGAGAAAGAATGGATTTCCATTTTAATTCCAAGTCATTGGTGTGAAGCTACAGCTTAATTGAAGATGACAACACTTTGAATCATCAAGCTTTGGGTATGCTAAATCAAAAAAAGAGGGAAAGGTTATTGATCTACAAAATGCACTAGCTCCATTAGCAAAGGTTTGAAGTAAATATTGTTAATATGTTAATATTTCATGAATCTATTATAGGTAACATACCTTCACAATTATTTCATATTGAATGTGGTTAAGGATTGGTCTCCTTTTCGGAAATTGCCTTAAGTCTATGACTTCCTTGCTTATAAGATGATGCTGTCAGAATGAACATTTTGGATTCATGATGCTATTATGTGATTTTTCTCTCTAAATAGTGTTTCTTTATACTTTTTAATATTATTTTAGGTTGGGTAAAATTTAATATTACTTTCACAGGGAAGGAGACAGGCTCACCCTTAGCATTTTAATGGACCAGTCCAAAGGCATAGATGGACACTGCCCCTCCCATTTCTGCACATATGCAGATATACAAGCATTATTTATAAACCAAGCTGACAAGCTCCTAAATATGTTCTATGCCTCTACCTTTACACA
The DNA here is from genome assembly GCF_014824575.4 of Sturnira hondurensis. Classification (NCBI taxonomy): domain Eukaryota; kingdom Metazoa; phylum Chordata; class Mammalia; order Chiroptera; family Phyllostomidae; genus Sturnira; species Sturnira hondurensis. The sequence continues at coordinate 1,239,638 of NW_028086933.1, forward strand.
TGCATATGTGTGCTCATGTGCACACACAAATATAGATTCACATAACATCATTTTTTAAGCATGCAGAAGGCTATTGTTTTGTGCAAGTGTCAGCCTAATAATGATGTTGCTGGACTAGGCCTTATAGTTTTTATTATGATTATAACACCCTTCAGCAATAACTATCAGGAAACTAAAAAAAAATCAAGGTTTATTACTTATAAGTTCTACAATTACATAGCACACCTGGGGCCATACAATGAGGTCCCAGGTATATATAGAGAGAACACGAGTTGGCGGTTCTGCTTTTGTTGGGGACAAGGGAGAGGGCCTATGGTTTCATGAGCTCACTTTCTTTGGTGATTTCAAAACATAAACACAGGCATTTTAAGTACTGGAAGTGATAAAACAAGTGCCTCAAGTGGTCAACCACTGAAATCAACCGAGATCTCTAGAACAAAGGAGCCTCAATGGGAGGAGATGGTTTGGCCCTTTAACTAATTTTGTGGTCCACAATGTGTTTATTCCAGATGGCACTTTCCCTTTGACTCTCCCTCACCACAAGTTTTGATATCTTAGAAGTATCTGTTGTTTGGTAGAACAGGTGTTCTCAGTAGGTGTTCACATTAGAGAAATCAAATAAAGGACAAATTCCTTATGCAATTAAATTATTGTGTGTAGAGTACCCAAAAAGGCTGAAACTACGGTAGAGGAGATTAGAGACATTGGCCTGAAAGGAAAGATTGTAGTGAGCAGGAACCTTTACCTGGGTGTCTAGAGGGGACTTGGAAGAGGGAAGAACAGGAAGGGGAAAAGGGACCATGGGAGGTGGATGGAGATGGGGAAGTAAGGAGGAGAAAGAAAATAGGTGGTGTATACTTAAGACGTAGCAAGGAATCCAGTGTCACAGGAAAGGAGCGCATGACAGAGAGAGCAGTGGGAGTTGAGGACAGAGACATAGCAAGAGTTCAGAAGGAAACAGGGCCTTTTAAGCATGGTGCATACCCTGAATGACATGGGATGCCATCGGTGAGAAGAGGGACCTGATTTTAAATGATGATTCACACCCTGTTAGGAGAATAAAATTAAGTGGACTAGGGTAGAATCGGGAAAACTCTTTTCTCATGGGTCTGGAGTTCAGACATAACTCTGAGACTCTGTGGTGGACCTTGAGGATTCCAGCTGTTTTGGAACAGTGTACGATGATGATGTTACCAGGACATAATCCACCAAAATCAACAGAGGACTGACAACCCACTGCCGTAAATTATTTATTTTACTATTAATTAATATTTATTATTATTTGATCAATTTGTTTATTTCATTAATTTGTTTAATCATGATCTTTATTACTCACAGTGAAGACGAAAACCAAACAACAAAAAGCCTTGCCAGGAGCCGTGCTGGAAAATACTTTACTAATCTGCTTAATATTATCAAATGAGAGATTCTCTGGTTTGAGTAATTTTCGGAGCCAAACCCAAAAGGGAAAAAGCCACTAGCAATTAAGAAGAAAGATGAGAGGTTAAACAATCGCAGGAACCAAGGTGAGGTTGCTGCTGGTTAATATTGATCAAATTAGGCCTAATTTAATGACACTGGAATTTATTCCTCTCAGATAAGGAGAGTATAGGTGGGCAAGGGGGACAGAGGGACCCAGATCATAGACCCTGCTAGTTTTCTGGTCTCAGTCTATTGTGCAGAGCTAGAGCTCGGGGATCTTGAGGGTTTGGGAAGTCATGTCAAGGAGTCCCACAAGTATATGGAGAACTTTTTAGTTAAGGTATTAGTATTCTACTAAATATTTACCCAGTTTCATATCTAAGCACCCAGTTTTTCCTACCGCCACCAGGGAGACTACCTGGAGGCTGGTTCCTGGATGCTAAAATGAAAAAGTAAAGAAATAGGAAACAGTTGGTATTATCATATCGACACACTCTAAAGCTTATGTACTTATCTGGGGTGCGGCCCAGCACAGGAAGCTGAGTGTGAGCTATCTACGTGAGATGTCTTCTCTATTTGCACTGGAGGAAATGTAAAATAAAGTCATTCGGCATAAAAATGTGTTACTCAATTTTAAATAGGTTTTTTATTATGCTAGCCTAGTGCTCCAAAGGAAAGAGACCCACATGTGTGTCATAGCATTTATAGGCCAAGCAGAGGTGACAGTGTTTTTAAATGTCTCTTGCCGTGATATATGGTGTATGACATAGTGTGTGTTTGTATGTGTGTGAGAGAGAGAGGCACTTTCAGGTGAAGTCAAGCATTTCTAAAACTGAGACTAACTACCTTCTGGAACAATATTGAAATANGTGCAGAGCTAGAGCTCGGGGATCTTGAGGGTTTGGGAAGTCATGTCAAGGAGTCCCACAAGTATATGGAGAACTTTTTAGTTAAGGTATTAGTATTCTACTAAATATTTACCCAGTTTCATATCTAAGCACCCAGTTTTTCCTACCGCCACCAGGGAGACTACCTGGAGGCTGGTTCCTGGATGCTAAAATGAAGAAGTAAAGAAATAGGAAACAGTTGGTATTATCATATCGACACACTCTAAAGCTTATGTACTTATCTGGGGTGCGGCCCAGCACAGGAAGCTGAGTGTGAGCTATCTACGTGAGATGTCTTCTCTATTTGCACTGGAGGAAATGTAAAATAAAGTCATTCGGCATAAAAATGTGTTACTCAATTTTAAATAGGTTTTTTATTACGCTAGCCTAGTGCTCCAAAGGAGAGAGACCCACATGTGTGTCATAGCATTTATAGGCCAAGCAGAGGTGACAGTGTTTTTAAATGTCTCTTGCTGTGATATATTGTGTATGATATAGTGTGTGTTTGTATGTGTGTGAGAGAGAGAGGCACTTTCAGGTGAAGTCAAGCATTTCTAAAACTGAGACTAACTACCTTCTGGAACAATATTAAAATATGAGAGCCAAAGGAAGCTCTTTGGGGAATCCATTCTTACTTAATATGCAAGTCAAGTGTTTATCTGTCTTATATTTTCACCATTTTTTTTGTCATCGGGAATTAGAAAATCCTGTTCTCTACACTTCCTTAGGGGCATCCCTGATACAATTTTGAAGTTCATATACTTTTGGACATTCACTGAATTCATTACTCATTTCTGTTTGTATTAAATATTTACTATTTAGCATTTGAGTGCCTTCAGAGAACTCTCCTTCTCTTTTTAAGATTTGTGGCTAAGTTAGAGGCTATAAACAAGCATTTTGGCTTTATTTCAGCTATACTGGCATTGAACTCTAACAAGAAGGCATTAGGGAAACTCATTTTTGGTGTGAGGGAGGTTGTGGTCTCGAGAAGATGGGTGAGGCCAGAAAAAATGGGTGAGTATGGTGTTGGGAGGAGTCAGGATGAGTGGAAACCACCAGCCTACTATTCTCCTAATAAGTAAAAACATGAGACAAATAAGGAGTATAGAAAGTACAGTTGACCAAACACTCCTACATTGTGTTGCACAGAAAAAGCAACGTGGAGAAATACAAGGAAGGCAGGAGCAGATTGAATGACAGGATGTGAAGGAAGGACGCAGGATGATCCCCCCGTAGAAGAGTCAAGTGCTTAGGACGACACATTTCTTGATTTTCATGATATATGACTCATTTATTTACATTGTTTCAATCCTTTTTGAAGTTTCTGAAGCTAATGGTTAAGATTTGTTTGTGTTTATCTTGCTAGAGTTTTTTGAAAGGGCTAATTGTGTGTTCCAAGTCCCCTATTACTTGACTGCACAGATAAATCACTGAAGTTTGTGTCAGTGATTTGGTAGAAAACTGTACTATTTTCACGCACTGCACATGTCTTTCAGAGGAGGTTTCCACATCATCTACCTCAGGTGGCTAACGATGGATCCATTTATCTATAACTGCTGTAAAGAAAAAGGTGCCTTTCACCAGGAACCACTAACACTTTTCTTTAAGGTTTTATCACAAAACATGATAAGATTAATAGTATATTTAAAAGGTGTTCTACAGATAAAAAGTGGTAAATGTGGTTACATTTGCAACATAACTGAAAAGAGAATTCTAAAACTATTATTGGTACAAACACTTAACAAAGTTTTAAGATTTATTTCAGTCTTGAATGACAAATACCTCAAATAGTTAGTTATTCAATAGTTCTTATCTCAAATCATATTTTATTATATTTTGAAATACATTTTTAAATTACATATTCGAAACATGTACTTTGAATATATGTCCAAAATATATATTGAATTACACAGAGATAACTTGAAGGAAAAGACATTAAAGAATTTTGCATTTCAGAATGAATATATGGAAATGTTTCTAAACCCTCAATTTATCTTATTTTTGAAGAACTCTCTATACAGCATTTATTATATCCCAAACAATTCAGGCCATTCCATCATTCTGTCAGTAGCACATATGATTAGTGATGAATAAAAGGGTCTTTGCCATAGTTCATACAGGCCTCTAAAGGGTAGGGAGTGAAAAACCAAACCTTTTATTAGTTAGAGAAATATTTTCTCAAAAAGAAAGCTGAACTTTTGGGATAAATCAGTCTCTTGACTTGTTTTCTTGTTTACAATTATAAATAGTTTATAAGTGCCAATCATATAATTGCCCTTGTGGAAGAGTAAGAAAACCTTGAGGAACGGACTGTGTTTTGAACTTGAAAAGACATGCGGAAAAAAAAAAAGGAATGTGGAGATACCATCTATCAGACTGGATCTGTCAGCAATTGCTTTGGGTCTAAACAAATCTTTTCGTGTTTCTGGAGCTCAGGTCTCACATCTGCTAATGAGAGTATTTGACCAGGTGGTTTCTAAGAACCTTTCTAATTCCAACATTCTGTGTTGCTACAATTGACCTTAATCTTAGAGTATGGACACATAGACCTTATTTGTATTACTGATTCACTAAGGAAGTGAGTAGCATATTTTGTTAGCTTCCTTTTAATTCCTAACAGTTGGAATTTCAAATATCATAATTGTGTTTTTTCTGTCTTGCTAGAACAGTGACATTTTACATGTTAGGTGAAACGATTTGGTTATTGTAGANAATGTGGAGATACCATCTATCAGACTGGATCTGTCAGCAATTGCTTTGGGTCTAAACAAATCTTTTCGTGTTTCTGGAGCTCAGGTCTCACATCTGCTAATGAGAGTATTTGACCAGGTGGTTTCTAAGAACCTTTCTAATTCCAACATTCTGTGTTGCTACAATTGACCTTAATCTTAGAGTATGGACACATAGACCTTATTTGTATTACTGATTCACTAAGGAAGTGAGTAGCATATTTTGTTAGCTTCCTTTTAATTTCTAACAGTTGGAATTTCAAATATCATAATTGTGTTTTTTCTGTCTTGCTAGAACGGTGACATTTTACATGTTAGGTTTCAGATTTGGTTATTGTAGAAAACATCAGTCTGGCTCTTAATTAGCCTTGGTTGCTGAAACATTTTCAAACCTCTTAATATATAGAAAGTCCTATTTTACCAGCCCTGGAAGCCTTGAAGAGTAGGCATTGAAATGGCTGTCCATTTCCTATGTGTAATTACATATATATTAACTGATCTAATTTCAATTCTTGTTTGTAATGAGACTTGGTATAAACCACACCTTTGTAGACATTGTGAGAAGTAATGAGGAAACAAATACTTGTTCACACAACAGTAGTCATAAACTCGGGCATTCAAAAAATTAACTTTTTTCTTCTCAATAAGTTTTATTTTAACACTTAACAGTAAAAATTAAACCTTCGCCACTTGGGGATTCTCTCAGCTTTCTCTCAGGGTTCCAACTAATGTATGGGAGTTTCCATAGTTCCAAGGGCTAAGTGCCTCTGATCTCCCGTTATATCTGGCATTGCTGAGACTCATTATCCTGCCTAGTTCTCTCTCTCTCTCTCTTTTTGTCTAGTAAGAGTTTTATTAATATGTTCCCAAGGAAGAGAAGGTGCCTGCTGAGGGTGGTGGGGAGGGCTTAGTATAGAAGAAGTGACGGGAGAGCCTAGGCTGGGCTGCCTTAGCTCACTGGGAAGTCAGAGAAAAGGAGATTTCAGGATGGGTCAGGGGGTTAGTCTGGGACGAGCTGCCAGCCGCCCATTGCCTTAGAGTTTAGGAGACAAGTGCAAGTTTAGGAGACAAGAAGTGGGTCTGGGGGAAGACGAAGGGAAAGAGAATGGTGCTGGCTGCTCCCCAGAGGCTTTTCTTTCTCCCTTGCAGGTGGGAATCTCAGGGGAGGGTTTCAGCAGAACATTCATTAGGTCTCCTAGTGCTCCCTTCAGGGTCGTGGTCTCCTCTGATTGGTTATTGCAGTTGGTTCCAGTGTTGTCTACCTGCTTTTGCTGCTTTCCCAGGCCTGGAGCTGAAACACAACTGAGGCCTAGAGGTTATCTTTGTGGAGGTGACCATCTGCACCTGGCTGTAAACTGCTTGGCCACTGTTCAGCTATCCGTCTCAGTTTCTCTGTTCCAATTGCCAAGGAAATTTCCTAGCTTCTTACTGTCTCAGACTCATGTAAGATGTCCAACTGTTAGATTATCTGGGTGGCTAGGAGAGATAATGGACCTCCATCTCTTCCCAATTCATCTCCTTTGAACCAAAGGATCTGTTTCTAGTGAGAGTATATTCCTCGGGGGGGGGGGGGGGGAGATAGAAGACAGATGGGTAGCCTCTGCCTTAGGAAGACTTAAGACAGCATCAGTAACTGTGAGAGCAGAATATATTTTGAAAAATCCCTAATTACAGAGCTGGTGTGTAGAACTAAAATATGGGTTATTACTGTCTGTAAGGAATATAGATGCTAAGCTCAATTTTATTGGTTTAAAAAAAACAGCCTGGTTCTATTATTTAAGTGGATTTAAACAGATTGTACTAGGTAACCTTGGGTTGAAACATGTTACCTTTACATTCCAAAATTGGTCAATGTGTTTTTTTATTATATTGTTTTTTTTTAAGATTTTTTAAATTTTATTTATCTTTAGAGAGAAAGGAAAGGAGAGAAGGAGAGAAGTATCAATGTATGGTTGCCTCTCGTGAGTCCCCAGCTGGGAACTGGCCTGCAACCCAGGCATGTGCCCTGACTGGGAATAGAACCACAATCGTGTGGTTCACAGGCCTGTGCTAAATCCACTGAGCTACACCAGCCAGGGCTTTATTATATTGTTTTTATTACCATTTAAATCCCTTACCCTGTTCTAGTTCTTACCCCATGAAAGTTACTGCTGAACCAACACTTGTCTGGTCCCCAGAGACCTATCTATGTCAGTTATGCCAAAGCCCTTTGGACAGATGGGAATCCTGTTGCTTTCCCACACCAATGCACAGGAAATTCTGTGGATGGTTGCAGGAGGCACGAAGCCCAGCCATGCTTCCCTGAGATCTTGCTTATTCCCTATAGTCTTCTTCAAGTCCGTGTAAGGTCTCTGTGACTGTGGTTTGTCCTTTGGATTTGACCTGGAGGACATGAGGCCTGTGCTAGGTCCTTCTTGATGCCCACAGGTCCTGGACTTTTTGCCACTTAAAAGCTACTACTTGTATTACACATCATTTTCTTGAGGTGATGAAAACTAAGCGGAGTTTAAAAAAAAAAGAAATCATCAGAGGTGTATAAAGGAAAAGAAAAACAAAAACACATTGGTTAATATTTTGAAAGTAGTATCCCACCAAACAATGAGTAGCTATACACATGGAATTCAAATCCTTGGGACTGGTGAATTCCCTGATCAAGGAAGCTGAGACTGGCATGAGTTAGGGAAGCTTTAAGAGAGATTTGTGCATTACTTGGGTGGTTCAAAATTCCACGATAATAAGTAAAAACATTATTTGCTAGAACTTTATCTTTCCTAGAATTCCCCAGTATCTCTCTGGCCTCTGGTTGTAGATTGAACTATGTGCACTTACAAATTCACACACTGAAGCCCTAAGCTCTGGCATCTCAGAGGGTAACTGTACTCAGATATAAGGCCTTAAAGGGATGACTGAATTAAAATGAGTCTGTTAGGCTGGGCTGTAATCCAGTGTGAGTGAGTGGTGTCCTTATAAAAAGAAATTTGGGCACACAGGGACACCAGGAGTACGCACACACACAGGAGACGTCACGTGAGGACAATGTGAAAAGGACAGCCATCTGCAAGCCAAGAAGAGAAGGGTCAGGAAAAAAAAAATCAAACCTACTGACACCTTGATCTTGGGTTTCTAGTTTCAAGAAGTGAGACTATAAACTCTGTGTTTGAGCCACCCAGCCTGTGCTATTTTGTTACGGCAGCTCTAGAAGACTAAGACACCTCATTGGTGTATTTCTTAGTTTTCGGCCTTGTATACTATGGCCCCCAGAACAGGGTTTTGCTAAAGTTAATGTGTAATAGTACTATGTATCTTTTTCAGTACTTTTTCCAGTTAGCGGCATCATCATTTCCAACATATGCTTAGGGTTTTACTATTTCTATAAAACTTATTTCTGCCTTTTATAGTTCGTCAGAAGACAGAAGCCTGCCAAAACTCTAGATTGTGTAACTTTGAGATTATAAGAAATAGAAAATTAATTGAAACTTTCTATCAGTTCAGACTGACTAAACCAGAATATTTTTCCCTAAGTAAATGTAAAATAATACAACTTTGAAAAGGTATAACTGCATTGTAGTCCTGCTTGCAATAGGTATTTTTCTAGGAAGGTACACTGTGAAGACTTGCAGTGTCATCTGCAGTGATTGTCTACACCCATATAAGTTGTCTAGTTAATTAATACTAATTGATACATGTAATATATTTTTGAAAAAAGTAGCTCCCTCCTGAATACCTTTATCATCCATGTACTCTTCCTCCAAGTGATTGATATTTTGAGTTTCTTTTTTTTCCAACTAAAGTAAATGCTTCTCCTAGAGTCTCTAATTAATGATGTAATCTTTAAGATGATTGGCATTCCCAATGGGTTAGAGTCAATGGGAAAGAAATGGATGAATTTCTACAACTAAAATTCACAATCACAGAATAGGCCAGCAATTCTTTATTTAATGGCTAGCATGCTAGATACTATCTGTGAAAAAGAATGTAAGAGAGAACCCTGGCCTCACAGAGTTTAATATCTAGTTAGAAAGAGAAGATACATCACATGAAAATGGAATTATTACATAAGACTATGTATGGGCTTAGTTCAAAATACAGTGTCCATCCTTGATCAGACATTCACTTCATAGCTCCTCTTCCTCTTTACTTTGTATATAGGGTGGATATAGACTTAACAGATATGAATCTAGCCTTATTAGATATAATAAAATGATCAATGAGTTGGTTTAACTGAAGTTTGTTTTATTGATATGAACAATACCTCTATAATGATCTTATCTTGGAGCTTTAAAGGAATGATTTATTTAGGCATCCTTAAATGCTTAAATTAGATATATGTAATTATTTACTTTCATTTATTTAAAATATTCTCTTCTGTATTTTTAGTAATAATATCTTCTTTTATTGTCTTCCTAATGTATCTATTGTCTTTTCTGCTAATTCTGTCAACTGTATACAATATAGTCTTTTGCAATAGCTCTTTCTTTCTGCTTTTTTTAATATATCAAGCCTTTGTCCTTCTCCTGCAAATTTTGCGCATGATTTTCCTGAGCCACTTTCTTGTACTAGAGCTTCAAATCTTTTCCTCCTTTTTGTGTAGACATCTATGGACAAGCTGAACCTCTTCTATTTATACTTTGGTTTGCTCCCATTTTTTATATGGACTCTGCCGGGTGGAAAGGCTATTTATTGATGTATTCTTCATCCTTCATTATTGTTTTTTGGGGGAAAAGATTATCTTTCTACCTACGATATCATGAAGACATTTTATCTAAGAAGCAAGCTGACTTGTCCCTTTTTATTTTCATCACTTTAAAAGTCAGATTCTTAATTAATTTCACGTAATTAATAGAAGCAGCAGTGGCTTCTGTGTTTTTTCATATTTACCCACTGCTTCTCAGCATGCTTGTGTACATAGATGATAATATGCTCAGAAAAGACAGAGATATTTGTCTTTGTAGACAGAAAATCTTCACCCAGAAGCTGCAATAAAAATTGACTTCATAGGACTTGTATAGGGAGTGAGGGAGAATAACATGGGCCAAGTAGAAAGTAAGAGCCATCTTCTGAGAACAAGGAGAAGGAATGGAAGAAAAACCAGAGGGAGAGGGAGAGAGTGGAAGAGAAAAAGCAGGAAAGGACAACCAATTTGGAACTCAAGTAATGACTGAAGAGTTTAGTTTGTGCTTTGCAGGCAGTGGGAAACCCGGGGGTGTTGTTTTATTACACGTGGGTGATGTGCAGAATACTATTCCAGGAACTGAAGTGGTTGACCACAACCGTTTAAGGTATTGCAGCATGAAGTGAAGGCCTGCCCTGATAATAACATGAGAGAGGGAGCACAATACACTAATGGGATAGAGCCTGAACCAAGTAGGTACATGTGTTATAAAAAGGCATCGAAGATGACTCTGGCTGGCTGGAAACTCTTTGTGTCCAGGAGGGCTGGGTTGCTTATGATTGGGAGGGATGCCCGTTTCATAGAGAAGAATGAGGAATTTCATTTCAAACTGGAGGTGGAAAGACCTACTTGGCCTAGAAGTGAAGAGATGAAGGGTAGGACAAAAACCAGTATACTCAGGGTATCACTATTCTTAAAAAGAGCAAAGAAAAACGTGATGAAAAATTACAGTAAAAAAGATAAAATAATTTATAAAAGGAAGGAGATTTCTGCTTCCAAACATTAGAGTAACAAAAAAATCTGTTTATATTTGGAGATTTTGACATACCCCTGTCAATAATTAACAGAACACAGGGACCCAAAAATCAGTGAGGGTTTAGATGAGTTGATTGATGCTATCATCCAAGTTCATCCAACTGACTTTTATAGTGCTGTTCATTGAAAAACAGTGGAATACACATTATTTTGGAGTGCTCACAAAATATTTACTGAGATAGATGATTTTCAACAAAAGTACAAAGGCATTTTGGTGGATAAAGAAAAAATAATTTCAACGAATGGTGCCGGAACCATTGGTTGTCTGTATATACAAAAGTAAGCTTTATGTATCACATTTAACTACAAGTGGCTTATTTTATGCCAGTTATACCTTAATAAAACTGTTAAGAAATAGTAGAAAAGTACAAGAAAGAATAAGAGTATAAAAAATAAAGAATGGGATTGATTAGTTACATTATATGCTGCATAAGGACATTATATTCATTTTTCCAGGCCTGAGGTTCATATGGCTTCTGCTTTGGTACAAAGTGATGTATTCTAACTCACAGGTACAGATGTGGGTAAATAATATTCCTAAATTCTAATGTTCATTTGCAATATGCAAAAGTACAAGGTCCACCTTACAAAAAGAACGGTTTGGACTAGGGCATCTTTCCAACATTATAACCGACGAAGAATCACTTACACATTTAAAATAAAACAGAGCCACTTTCTTCCCCCTCCGACATGAATATCAACTACAAAGCAACGTGGATTCATACTCCCTGACAACCTCCTTACCATTGGAACATTCAATCGAGGTAGAATTTTCATCTCGAAAGTACAGTAGCATGTTCTAGGACTTTTTATGTGCAGTATTTCTTGTCATTACAATTCTTCAATGTGATTTTGCAGATTATTCCATAGTCTGTTTTGTTTAAAGTGCCCAGCCTTCTGGAAGTTATCTAAGAGGCATTGTCTGTGAATTGCAGGCTGATAGTTGCCCAGTCTCATGTGTGTTGTTCTCAAATATTTTCTGTTTTGCTTCTGCCATGATCACGTTCAGGTTGGCCCGAAAACAAGGCTGATTCCCTCATTACTTATTGCTGCTTCTCTAACAGTGCTATGGAAAGTAGTTTCCTTTGCAGACCACAAGGATATGGGTCTTAGTTTAAAAGGATTTGGAATCAAGGTATCTTGGAATGTTCTTTTATGTTTACACCAAATTAAAGCATATAATCTAGATGTGATGCCCAGCATGTTGTTGAAAGTGGTTTAGAAGAGTGACTGGTGTTTTTAAGTGGTTTTTAGAATATGTTTTTCTCATGACCCTATTAGATTTCCCTTCAGGTCACAACAGAGGGACATCTATTTGATTAGAACCGAAGATTCTTATTTAAGTAAAGAAATAGCCACCTACCAAAGCTGTCACCTTTCTGGTATCATCTGTATATACCTTCTGCCTCACAGTACATTCTCCAATAATATTTCTATTATTTCTTTTAAGCTTGAAAATAATATTTGGATTCAGTCCAGTTTTGTCTCTCTTCAAATCCTTCCAAATATACTCTTCTTTCTGGCTTAATAATTCCTAGTCTTATTTGCATCCTCCACGCTCACTGAGAGACCATGTGGTATGGAGTTAAGCCCAGAGGCTCTGGATCAAGACTTTTCAGCTACTACCTGTAAACTGTCATCATGTGACTGAACATCTTCATTCCTCTGTTCTTTTATCTCTAAAATGGGCATAATAAATGTAATTACTTCAAAAGTTGTTCGAAGGATTAAATGAACATATGTAAAGCCTTTTGACTGGGGCCTGGTTCACAGTAAAAAATGAATAAATATTGGCAAAGAACAGACACTAGATATTTTTTTAAATGATACATTCTTTTTTTTAAAGATTTATTTATTTATTTATCTTTAGAGGGGAAGGGAAGGAGAGAAGTAGAGAAGTCTCAATGTATGGTTGCCTCTCATGAGTCCCCTGCCAGGAACTGGCCTGCAGCCCAGGCTTGTGCCCTGACTGGGAATCGAACCGCAATTGTGTGGTTCACAGGCCCAAGCTCAATCCACTGAGCTACACCAGCCAGGGCTAATTCTAAATTTTTTTAATACATAAATCTAGTGTTGCCCTGGCTGGTGTAGCTCAGTGGATTGAGCGTGGGCCTGTGAACCACACAATTGCGGTTCGATTCCCAGTCAGGGCACAAGCCTGGGCTGCAGGCCAGTTCCTGGCAGGGGACTCATGAGAGGCAACCATACATTGATATTTCTCTCCTTCTCTCCTTCCCTTCCTCTCTAAAGATAAATAAATGAAATCTTTAAAAAAAACAAAAACAAAAAAGACTGCTTTAAAAAAATTTTAGAATTACATGGAGTATAGATGGGGCAGAGTGTATTGTGTATGTGACTGTATGTGTGTATAACGTGTGTATGTATATGTCTGTATACATATATAGACATACAGAAACACATATATATATGAACTGTGACATATGTATTCTTCTGCTACTTCAAGCCAACCTTCTTAATATTTATTTGAATTTAAGACAAATGGAATTCTTAAACTGATCCAACAGAATAATAGTTCTTTTATGAGTTTCTCATATCTTGATATTTTCAGATATCTCTACATTTCTTGAAGCATAAATCTTGATGAATTTCTTAGATGTTTTTCTTTATCTCTTGTTCTTTTCTTTCCAGCTAATATAATCAAGAATTTAATGCCATGGCCCTATCTCTGACTTCCTCTCCCACATTTCATTTGTCAGTAATATAGGCTTTAGGGCCTGATAACAGTGTACATCTATTTATTTAGTGCTGGGTTTTGTTCTTTGATAGGATTTTACATCTTAGGTGAACTTGTTTGTGTATGTGTGTTTCTGGACAATTTCTTCTATTCAATACAGTTTTATCTTCTGAGTATGATACACTTGTGATACTGATGAGAATTGTGAATCTCAAGCAGGAATCTGCCCACTCCACCACCATATGAAATGCTACTTAACGTTTTTTATACTTAGTTCCACAGGCATTTCGGATCTCACTTCTGATGCCTCCTGCAGATATTTTAGTTAAGTGATAGATTCAGGGGTAAGAACACACGTGTATTATAGACTGGATTAAGTTCTTCGTTACATTTGCCAGGAACACAAGGACTCATCAGAAATGGCCTGGCCATGTGAACAGGAGCAGATGAATCATTTCTCAACAGAACTGCCTGTAGCACCTGTAGGAAAATCCTTTCCCAGATATGGAAAACTCAGTTCTTGCTAGGCCTTTTCTCTTTTGCGTGGCACTTAACATCAGGAGGATTTTTACGTTAAGAATATGTGTGTGTCTGTTTAACAAAGTATTTACAAATGCAGTGATCTGTTTCCTTAAAAAAAACTGTCACTAAGACCTCATTCTGATGAGGAGAAAGCAGAGCTGCTTTCAATGTACTTCCTTTTTTATTTGCATGTTTTTAAAAATCAGAAGACTGATTTGTTTGGAATGGCCATCAAAATAGTTACCCGAAACTCCACAGTGTGTTATATTCTAAGAAGAATAAATGGTTTATAGAGATAAAAACATCATTTAAAATGAACCATTGACCTAGTCCAGTCTAGCAATGCTTAGTATGTGGTTGAAACCAAAGATCCATGAGATTGTTAACAGAGTTTATGCATAAAGCTCTCTTGTGCAGTTTTAATTTATTGCTTGCAATATTTGCTCACAAGTCCTTGAAAATTACTTCCGAGATGTGGTAGCAGGACAATGTCTTTTCATGTAATGGGAATTCAACTTTTAAAAAGTTTTATATGTTTTAATTTATACTATTATTAAAATTCATAGAGAAGATTACTGAGCATTTTAAAAGCTATGATCATTGGGAATATTGTAATTCCAAGCTATCAGCTATGTTAGATAACTATGCCTATCATTCCTCCTGAAACTGATCCCTCAGAGTAGTTTTCCAGAATTTGATAAACAAACCTACATTTACTATATATATGTATGTGTATATATATGTACACACACACACTCATGTTTTTATATGGATGTTTGTATACATAATTCTTTCTCAAAATTAATTTTTGGGGGTAATGTATATACAAAGCAGAACAAAAATAGGTTTACAATTGTTCCTATACAAAATAATACAATGATTAATAAATAATAATAAAAGAATAAACTCTGTGTTTTGCATTCTCACATTGTTAAACCTACTTTTGCCCCACCCACTATTCATGTATATACTATATAATTGCCTTTTTGCATTCATTTTTTCATATCTCAACACAATATCCCAAAATTTTCATTTGACTAATAAAGATTAGTTTTGCTTCCTGATATCAAAATGTTTTATATATCTATATATATGGTAAGGGATTAAATTTCTTCTGAAAGACTTTTTTTAATGCAAGGAATGCTATCTCTTAGCTTATCCATCTTTGTAGATGGGCAATTTTTTTCTAACATTTCCACCTTGGCATCTTGGAAGGTTGAACATTAAAAAAACTAGTGAGGATTTTGTAGTAGAATGGACCTAAGCAGAGAGAAATGGGACCCACAAAGAATGCATTAGATGGTTAAGAAGCTGTTTTCTTATTTCACCTAGAATTGGTAATTTTTTTATTGCCATCTCAATTTCTTTTGCCCAAAGGAATATTCCTAAAATTTCTCTTGGTGATGGGATCATAGCAGGGAGTAACCTAACAATTGAAAAAATAAGTTAGTTAGCCTTAAAGGCGTTCTTATATTTATTACATCATTATGTACCAAGAGGTTTTATTACATATTATTTAAATACATATTGCCAGCCTGGAGCTTTACACAGTGGATAGTCTATAATGAGATATTATAGTTTCAGCTTTTCCATCTCCTTCTGACATGAATGTGTGACTACCAGAAAGGCTGGAAAGTGAAGTAGTATATAACATTTTTAATTATAAAATGAAAGAAATCTGTTTTTTAAATGCTGCATGGCATCTAAACAAAGGTTAGAAAACTTAGCAAATATTGCTTTGTGCACTTAAAAGTTGAAGGGAAATTCATATAACTATTGTTTTTTTCTGCTAACAGGGTGATTTTTATTTTGTTAAATTGCTCGCCTTGTTGTAGCTGACATTTCAAACTGTGACACATCTGTCTGTTTTCTTTAGCACGTAGTTCAGGGGTGGCTGTATTTTATGTCGCTGACGGTGTCACCCAACTTCCTGCTGCCCTGAAATCCTGGTGAGGATGTGCTCTATTTGTAATGAGAATGCTTGAAGAGTAGTTAGAAAAACATACTTTATTGCGGCTTCCCAAAACTTCTCTTCCATCCTGTCTGAGTTGGGTGAGACTGTGCGCATCACCTTGGAACTACGCAAAAGCACCCCTGGGTTTGCTTGCACTCGTTCTCTTGGGAATGAGAAACTTCTCCTCTTTCACACGATGAATTAGTTATGAATTTTTTATGCAGGAGTCTAGCTTTAAAGATCAGATAGATCGATAACAATATTAAAGAAAAAATTTCATTTTTGCATTCTTATTTCTATCTCAATACACTGTGACAGGATCACTGTTTTCCTCAGAACAAGTTCTGGGAATGACTGTCATTATAGATACAGAACTCTTCTCCACCAAGTTCCAGATTGCTGGGTTAAGCTCTGCCTGTTCCTGTGTGTATCACAGAGGCTATCTGAGGAGTAATAACAGACTCAACACATTTTGCTAGCAATGTGCACATTGCATACATACACTTTCGCATTTCATTTAACTTTATTTAAACCTCTCATTTCCCCCGGGAGCTAAGGTTCAATTTTCAGTAGAGAGAAAACAGACTTCATTTCGCCCTAGGAAGCATATGCCTGTGAAGGTTTGCCTGATTTGAAAGAATCCCAGCCTGGATTGTTTTAGTTTCCAGTCACAGCGTCAGCAAGTCAGGGGTAGACATGCATGTACCGCATTTCCCTTTGGGGAAGAACAGTAGGCGTGTCTAGCTTTACATAGCAACCTGTTTAATGCATTTTTTTTAGAAAGGAAATGAAATCTCTTGAAATGCCTCTAACATTGTTGTGATGGCATCGAGGTATTAGAACTTTGTGGAGAACAAAGTGGTAAGTTCCTTTAGGTGCCAGAGACTTCTCACCAGTTCTATGTTGTGTAGTCAGAAAATAGCCAAATGCATTGCTTTGCCTCAGTTCAGAATCAAATCAATTAAATAAAGAAATCTCATACTGAAACAATCAGTGTCTGTTAATAATAAATGAATTCTGAAAGGAATTTATAATTATTTCTGAGGAGGCACAGAAGGAAATGCCAAATTTATTTATTTATTTATTTATTTTGAAGTGCTTTTTATTTATTTATCTTTAGAGGGGAATGGAAGGAGAGAAGGAGAGAAATATCAATGTATGGTTGCCTCTTGTGTGTCCCTTGCTGGGACCTGGCCTGCAACCCAGGCATGTGCCCTGACTGGGAATTGAACCGAGATCCTCTGGTTTGTAGGACCGCACTCAAACCACTGAGCTACACCAGCCAGGGTGGAAACGCCAAATTTAAAAGTAACATTTTCTATTTGTTAGCAACGGAACAAGAGTTTATATTTTCCCTCTCACTTTCCAGTCCCATTGTGTTTTGCATCTTTGTGGTACCTTGAAGCTCCTACATGGAGATTGTGGAATGAAATTGTTTTATAGCAGAGACAGATGATGTATGGCCTGTGTGACGCAATCTACTTGGTTTTGTGTGTTCTGCAACCTAAGACTATTTTTTATGAATTTTTAAAAGGTTGAAAAAGATCTCAAAAAGTATTTTTGTGGCACATGAAAGTTATACAAAATTCAAAATTCACTCTTCACAATTAAAGTCTTATTGGAATGCACCCTGTGCCCAAGTCCCTCCTCCCACCTGTTTGGAGAGCTATTGATGTACCCTCACAGTCATATTCAACATCTACCTGTGCACATATGCCCACATACACAAATGCACATGTGTACATGCATACTCACATGTACACTTTGTATTCCTTATTTTGGAGAGTGTTTTGCGAAGCCTTAAGGCTCTTGTCTGATTTCCCTTTTACACATTTCCCTTTGCCTGACGATACTCATCAGCCATGTTCTTTCATCTTCCACAGCTTCATTACTATTTTCTTTCCCTTATATTTTATTTTTAAATTTCCAAAGTTTTGAAATAATAGTAAAGAAATACAGGTCTGTATGATTTTGCTTTCTCTATCTTTTTTCTATTATGTCTGTGGCAGTAGGTCCCAAGTATTGGAAATCCTGTGGAAATCTAGCTGCATCAAGTTACTTACCTTCTGATTGTTTTCTCTCTCCATGTAGTCTTGATGCATTTTCTTTTGTTGGTGATCACATTACCTTCATATAACATTAGTTACTGTCTTATTATTTAATTGACTCGACTTGTTATTTATGATTTACAAAATTATTGCACTCCTCATTGAGATGTAAGGTGACATCCCATACCGTCAGTATGTCAAAGAGCTTCGAGTTGTCTGTCTGCCTCTTTACACTGCTCCAAAGATACTTGGATCACTGGAAAACTGACCAAAATATTCTATGATCTAATTCAGCTCACATCTTTATATTTTCTTTATGTTAATATTAATAGCATGTGACTTTGACAGATAATTGAGATCATTATTCCAAAAGTCCATTTAAATTCTGTTCAGTTAAAAGTGATTAAGAAATGATAAAAATACTTGAAATGAAACCAATGCAAACAATTTCTAATAGATTAATCTTTTCCTTTGAGTCCCCATTTTTGGAGATAGCTTCATGTAATAGTTGTTTAGGCCCAAAACCCTTTAGTATGATATTTTTTTCCCTGATAATAATTGATTTGCTACCTATGTGCCAGGCATTCTTCTAGGTATTAAAGAATAGGCATTCAACCCTTATTCTTATATGGCTTTCATTTCAGAAAATGGAGATAGTAAAGTAGAAAGATAAATGAACAAGCAAGCCTCTGGTAAGATGGAAAAACCTGGCTGGCTGTTAAGTAGGCTACTGTAGATAGTGTCAGACAAGGCCTCTCTGAGGAGGTGACACTCAGGTTCTGAGACCTGAGTGGTGATGAAAGGAAGCTAGTCATGGGAATTTTGGGGAAGGGAGGAAGTAAAGCAGAGCATTTTAAGGGGAGAGAACAGCCCCCACAAAAATCCTACAGGGTGAAAACAAGCATGCTGAGTTTACAGTAAAAAAGAAAGCCAATGTGAGGAATATAATGGAAGCAGATGGATCATAATGATGAAGGAAGTAGGCAGGGGAAACATTTGGGTTTTATTCTAAATCCTATTTTAAATAAGCTCTTAGCTGGTTTCAATCAGAGGGGTGACACGAACTGATGATATACATGGATGTGACTCTTGTTCTTCATGTAAATATCTAAGAGATACCCCTTGTGCTCTCCTGCTATGTATGTCCCATTCCCTTCTGGGTCTTTTTTTTAGGGAGGTGGTCAAAAAGCAGTTGTGAGAATCTTCTTTTAGAACTTTTATTCTACCACTTTGTCTCTTTCTAGAATCTTCACACCAAGAAGCATCTCACCTTATATGTGTCAAAAACCCCCTCTCCCTGCACACTTCCAAGCTCAACAGACCTAAAAACTCCTTCGGGGGGTCATCCTGTAGAGCCTATAGTATAATTGTCTCCAATTTCATTTTTTCCAATTTCTAATAATTGTGGAATATGTAAAATGTCTCCAAAATAAATATAGTCCATCCTCTTTCATTAGAATATAAGCTTATAGAAGGTAATCGCTTTCTTCCATTTATGCCTCTTAGAATCTAGCTTATTAAATTTGTGTCAATATGAATAAAGACAGGCAATACAAATCAGTGTTTCTAGGATGACAAAGGAGGTAGAAGAGTTTAGAATAATTCATGTTTTCCTTGGCCCTCTCCTCTTTTCTATTCACTTTGTCACCTATTAGTAACTCATTTAATGATTGCTATGTTCTTGTCAGAGAGCATACATTCTAACAGAATGAGGGGAAAAGAGGATTTAAACATGATTCTTAGAATGTAAGGAAGGGTATGCAGCCATTGAACGTCACGGCGAGAAAATGGAGTGTGTCGAGAAAGTAAGGTAAGAGGCAGCACACACGCCTTGAGGGCTATGAGTTTGAAATACAGCATTTTGGCCTCTTTTCTGCATTGTTTATGTACATATCTTTTTCTTTCTTTTCTCCATATTATTTTATAGATAAAAAAGTACACCTACCCCTTTTTTTCTTACTGGGTACATATTTTCTTATTACATACAGATTTTTTTAAATGCTGTCTTTGTTACATTGTATCAACAGTACATATTTTCTGAGGACCTATTAAGTACAAAGTATATCATAGATACTGAATGTATTTAGTTGTTTGAGTTTAAAATCTTTCAGTGATCTGAATATAGGATATAGTTGTCTATAATTTAAAAAATAGGTTTATATTTTAAATTCAGTTGGTACTAACTATGTTATGATAGAAAAAACAACTGAAATTGTCATAAGCAAATAAAGGGAATTTCTGGGCTCGTCCTTCTTCACGTAGGGAGTGTTCCAGGTAACACTTAAATGGAGTCCCCATTATTTGGTTTATTTCAATCCCTCAGTTCTGCTTTATGCTTTGTTGGTTTAATCGTCAAAATATGCATCATGATTTTCGTTCCAAGCACTCACTTCCCAGTTGCCTGGTCCTGGTTCCAAGAGAAGACACACCACGGACATTCCCCTGACTGCAGTATTCAGTTCAGAAAGCGGCCTGTCAGTTAACCAGAGCGAACTGGAAAGAAGCTGACTTTTGCTAGGATAGTAGGGAGAGAAAGAAAGACAGACTCATCTCTTTTGCTAGAATTCAAAGTTGGAAAGAGTTGTTCTTGATGCAATAGGGAATTACTATGTATATTCTTAAACTTAAGCCAATATGATATAAAACTGAGTTGAGGGATGAGGAAAAACCAAGTACTGTGGTTGCCATTTGACTTCCTAGACAAGATCTAAGTGGTGACCAAGACTTTACTAAAGCTGGGTCAATAAATCCCCTACTGGTTTCAGCTTCTTTGAGTTAGGTTTTCTGTTGTAAATGAATTGTCTTTACTGAAATCAAAATAGAAAAATTGGAAAGTGCTATATCATACATGCAGATGAAAAGATTTTGAGCTCAAACTTTCATAAAGCTTAGAGGGATTTAGTCCATCTCTCCATCCAATCCCCACCACGTACAATGAGGTGAATGATCACTAAGGCAGAGTAATATACTCAACCTCTCAGAAAATGCCAAGGTGAGCTGAAGAATCCGTGTCATGCCTTCTAGTTCTGTGCTGCGTCCAGTGCTCTGGGCTTTAATCACTAATTTTGGAGAGAGAGAGAGGGAAGGAGGGAGGAAAATGAGGGAGGAAAGAAAGAAAGAAGGAAGGAAGGAAGGAAGGAAGGAAGGAAGGAAGGAAGGAAAAAGGGAAAGAAAAAGAAAGAACGAAAAGAAAGAAAGGAAGAAAGAAAGAAAAAGAAAGAAAAGAGAGAGGAAGAAAGGAAAGGAAGGAAGGAAGGAAGGAAGGAAGGAAGGAAGGAAGGAAAAAGAAAAGGAAAAGAAAGAGAATGAAAGAAACCTGTGAATATATAAAATTGATTGTGCTTGGCCATTTTTTTAGTCTTGTTTACAGTGACAAAATTCAAAAACCATAATTCTTGTAAGAATGCCTTATTATAATTCTCATTGCTTTCCATCTGAATATTTCATTTTAGTCATTTTCTTTTAGAAACTTTTTATGTTTTTATGTAACAAATACAATAATTCAAACCAACAGTCTGCAAAACATGAGCCATTAGCCATGATAGAAAATCTATGAACTACATCTAAGTTATTGCTTTTTTCACTAATTTTTATAAATGCCAGCAAAGATTATGAAATAAACTTTTTAGAATTGTCACAATATGTTTACTACATATGGCTAATAAATGACAGTTCAGTTTTTTTAATACTATGTGGCAAATCAGATAAACTCTAGTTACAAGAAGCAAAGAAATGCTTTGTAATAATGTGCCCTGGTTCTGATATTGTTTATGCAATATTATTTTAAGGTTTAGGGAATAAAAATTCAATTCTCATTTTAGAATGATTTATTAGTCATGTAGGCTATGCTATGTTTATGATGAACAGGAATTAATTCAGAAACTGGACATAAGGAGACCTGGGATTTCAATCTGATTCATTGTGTGGCCTTGACTCTGAGCTTCCTTGTCCACACTGATACATCCAGGAAGGAATTCTCTAGCAGTAACATTCTGTTTTCAGCATGAATAACAACTAACCTCCAAAATTGTGCATATGTATTTTTAATTTTACTTCAACTTCCAAAATGTTCATAAATAACATCCCTGAGAAAGGAAGACCTTCTAAATTTACTATAATTTTATCAGAAAAATTAATAATCTCATTGAGTTTTGTAACTGCTCCTAAAAAGTTTAGAAAAATTTTGGCATTCATTGTGAGAAAGCAGCTAAATGTTAATTAATAGGGGAGGAGGACACTGCTGAAAGAGAAAGCTTAAGTCTATTACAGAAAATAAATTTTACTTTACTGACAAGTGCATTATAATTAAAATAAAACTCAGGTGGAAAAGAAGCTTAAGCAATAACAATAATATTATTAAAATATAGATTTTTTACATTGCTTTCATGCTGAGAATGACTAGGCCCTTATTTATAGCCTAATATACTTTTGGGTTCTTTCCATTTAAAACATGCTTTTTTGGTTTTGATATTACTGACTTTGGGCTAGATGACTCTTGTTATGGTAGAATATTTTGTAAATTCTAGAGTGTTGAGCGTCCTTGGTCTCCCCCCACCGGGTGCCCATCGCACCTCCCTCCCTCTGTTATGACAAGCCCTAGAGCTGAATATCCTGAAGGTTGCCTGCACCCATGCAATTGAGAGCCACTGAGTTAAAGGCTCATAAATTGGGGCACTTATTTTAGAGGGCGATTTATTTTATTGTAGGTCATGGACAAGTTAACATTTTATTGCAGGTCTTGTTTTTAGGAGCTTCCAGCCCCCTAGATTAACTTGATCATTGACGAAAGTTCTGTTTTTTTGTGTAGATCAGATTACAATATATGTTTTAGTTAGTGTGGTCCTTTATTTCAAAACTTGATGCGTTCTCCTGTCTACTCCATGTTGGCAGTGTAGCCAGGGATTTCATCGGATTATCAATGCCTCTGGGGAATCCCTAATCCCCATGCCTACCCCGCGTTCCCTCCCTATCTTCACATCATCATAAAATATAAAAAGTTTGTTTTTGTTTAGATCAGGCTGTCACTCAAGATTTTGCCAAGTACAACAATTTAGCAGTTTCCTCAAACCTGAATGAGTTGCATGAAAGGGAAAACATGCGCTCCTAGTGTGATGTTTATTAAACAGTATTAAAGCTGTGATTGATCATTCCCATGGTGATGACTTCCATAGCATATTTCCACATTAATGCAAGTATTCTGCCTGTCAAACACTAAATATGGAAAGATGTGCAGTGTCATTTGGTTCACTTTGCTACCCACTGAAGCATCACTTCTCCATAATGCCTGCTGGTCTACTGTTCCCCGTCCAATTTAAACTCTAAGTAATGACTGTGTATTTCCACTTCCTTTGGGAAAGCATTACAAAGTTTAATTTACTGCTTTCTAACCGCTTGTAATAGTATCAGTAGTTAGTGTTCTAGAATCTTGGTAGTGGGACTTTCAGGTAATGTATTTTTCTCTCTTAGAAGTGAACCTGTTCATTATCAGCAGGTTTGTGGGTGTGCACTTATGTGCGCACACCAGCTTTATTTCCTAATATTATAGAAAGGGTCTAAGGGCTTGCCATTTCCAGTCAACTGTAATCTTTTCCTCCACACAGTATTTGAATAGGTTTGAAACCGGTGTACTTGACAGCACCTTGAATTTGAAAGAGGGTGCTGACATCACTAGACTTTCACAAGATCACTTTGGAAGTAGGCAGGGCCCGAAGAACTTTGTTTGACAGGCGAATGTATGGAGTCTCAGAGGAGTTAAGTAACTTTCCTCAGTCACTAATATTTATATAGCCCTTTAAAAATAGGAGGTGATTGATCAATACTAATTATCTCATTGGCTCCACACCCCTGTGAAGCAAGCAGAACAGGTATTATTTTGATTCCCATTTTTCTGAAACCTGTGGCACAGAAAAGTGAAATGACAGACCAAATGAGTGTTGGCCCTCCATTTAGGTCTTTTGCTTCACATTTAAATGTATTCTTTTATTTTGCATTTCTTTGCCTTGCTTGCATAGTTATTTACCTCTTTCTTTTATTATTGAAAAGCCTTTACCATGCAGATACTGGAGAATGAGATTTTCCCTGGGATTCATAAATAGTAAAATTTAATGATTTAGTGAGAGAATCTCCTGAGAAAATAATTGACTCAACTTGATTTGATGTTTGCATACCAAGTACGTAATATTAAATTCATTCTCCTACTCTGCTTCTGTTTTCCCTCGCTGTCCCTTCCATCCACATTTTAATCTGTGGCTATCCAGAAACTCACTTGGAGGAGAGAGCTTCTGTATTCGTTTTGCACTGAATTTTACAGACCATTTATTCCATTTGATTTTAATTCTTACATTTAATACTTACACATGTGCATATATAAAAAGACCGATTGGTTTGGGAAGAGCTAAAGAAATAATAGTCTCAGTAGAGCCAGGGATCATTCCAAAGCTGTCCCTCCATAGGAGTGTGACAATGACTCTTAGATTTCACAGAGGCTTCATGGAGTCTCTTACCATGAATGGACAAATGGGATAACACTGGAAGAATATGCATCAAAGCTAAATAACTGACATACTTACTGAAACTCAGTAGGGTCAGGCCTCCTCGCAGCCCACTTAGAAAGTGGGCTCATGCAGTGGTACTGACACTCAGAACCCATCATTCCTGCTGCTTGCCAGCTGCAGTGGTCTTGTGCTAGCCTCCTGCTGTGCTAGTGTGGAGAAAATTGTCATTTACCTGTGATCAAAACACGTTCCTTTTGGCTAAAACACTGGCAACAAATTCCCATTACAATCTAAGAACCCCGACAAGCTTTTTTCACGGGAAATGAAAACACTTCCCTCTCCTACAAAAAAGATATCTTGTATACACGAAAAAGAAAAAAAAAGTCGTTTTAGGTTGAAATCACTTTTAGAGGAGTAGAAAACAGGAAATCTTTTAATAAATCCCCAAGGTTCCTCTTCCAATTATTGGGAAACATTCAGCCTGATTTAGAAGGTTAGGTTGCCTAGCTAAATGAAAGGTACAGTACATCGAGCCTGTATGGAGTCTTTTCGCTGCTGAAAATGGTAAAAGTCCAAGTACTCCAAGTGCCCGAGGTGACTTAGGAGTGCAATAACCAACTACTTTATTTAGGCCAAGGCGTCATTGTTGTTGTCTCGTTTCACTTTGCTTTTGAACATGGCTTGCTAGATAAATTCATTTCCAGAACAGCTATTTCGATCTGAATCTTGTAAGGGACAGTAAAGGTACAAATATTTTATTTTCAGGAATGTATATTCCTATTTGGACTGCAATGATCAGTTTTCAGTTTGGATCCAAAGGCACATTCTGTGGGGTTGTTGGAACTCAGAGTTGCTAAACTCGGGCCCAGGTGGGTGAAGGCAGGACAGTTCTCCCATGGTGACTTCAGCAGGTTGGTGTGAAATGAGTTAGGATAACATGCACTTGCTCCCCAGAGCTTCATTTGGGGGTGGGGACACGGACATTTTATTTCTTATATAATACACCAATGGATAATTTCTTCTAAAAAGAAATTTTTTGATACATTTCAAAGATAGTATCTGGCACATCAGTGAATATGCTTATATCCACACGCTTTCCTCCAGCAGTGGTAAAAACCATTTCATCAATGAAGTTGCATAAAGTTTGTGCATACACTGGATGACCTCTGTATTCCAGACACTGCTTTTCTTAGATGTGATCCCTGTGCCTCAAGAATATTAAGACTATTTGCAAAGTTTAGAGGTATTAATAAAAATCCTTTTAGTATTTGTTGCTTATCTCTGTATTATCTTTTCTCATCATTCCCTCTGCCTTATCATTTGCCTTGTAGCCATGCTAAATTGCCTGGATTTCCTTGTGCATCAAGCTTTTTCTCACCTTAGTTCCTTTGTCCATGGCCCATGCCCATCTGTCTAGAAGTATTTCTATTCCCACTCTATCAGCTACCTTGTCTAGATAATTTCTAAGCATCCTTTGAAACTCAGTCTTCCATAACTCCTCTTTTTTGTTCATACAATATGTTGCATCTACATAATACAATCACTGCATTTACCACTACAAAAAATGGTCAATTCTTAGCTTAAAACCTTCCCAGGGTTCCCTAGGTCACTCAAAGGCAAACTTCTTCCAACAGCACATACCTCTCTGAGCACCAGCCTGCACCCCCGTCGTCTCTGATCCCATCTCTCAGGACTTTCCGCTAGAACCACTGACTTCATTTTTGCTCTGCTGCATCAGGACTTTTGCATTGGCATTACTTCTGTTTGAACCAATCTTGTCCCAAATAGCTACATGGCTTGTTTCCTCATTTTCTTCAAAATATATGTGTGCATTTTAATGTCTGCAAAATTCTTCGGTTTCCCACTGTGAAGCAAGTTCCATGAGTGCATTTTGTCTATTTTATTCCTTTCTGTGTCACCAATGCCTAGACAAGCCCCGCCAGAGTGGCAGCTCAGTATTTATTGGAAAAATAACCAATTCTATTGTTTTGTGTTTAGATTGTTAGTTCTCAGAGGGCAGAGATAGTATCTCATTAATTTTCACATCACTAGCCTCTGTCTCATCAGATGGCTTATTTATTAAATAAATTGTTAAATTGATGTATTTAAAATATTTATTAAACAGCAACTATTTTTCAGGTATCATTCAAGTCACTGGATTTAGGGGAGTTATCAAAAGTGTCACTTCTCTTACGGATTTTAATTTTTGTTCAGCAGTTCTTTTAATATTGAGAGGACAGATGAATCATCTAAAAGAAGGTTGTGTACAATAGAGAGAGGGTGAGTAAGGACATATCAATCTAATTTTTGAAATAAAATACATTATGTTATTATAAATGAATACTTGAAAGAAATATAGTTATACATGCATATCAGTTTACCTGGACTCTACATGTGTACTAAGCTATTTGCCTTCCTTCCTTCTTTGCGTTGCCTTACTCTGTTCCTTTTTGTTATTATATCATCACCCTACATTGATGGGTATAATAATAGTTACATAAGTCTCATTTTTATTCAATTTAGGGATGTTATTAAAAGAAAGATGCTCATTAAATTACAGTGTTTTTCTTGTGAGGACCCTCAGGAGAAGAGTTTTTTAGTTCTCCCATGATTATGTCTTTGAAAAATTTCTTTATTTTTTATGGGTAATAAATATATAACTTGTATTTTTCCCTTTTGCATTGCTGCTTGAAAAATCCAGACCCATAAGTGTGACCTAACCCTGGGCAGCAAACGGCATCAAGTTATTTATGCATCATGTGTGAATCTCAGTCCAGCTTGATCTTTATTGTTCTACATCATTGACTTTTCTAGTTTATTTTTTTCACTCTAGTTAATTTTTAAGTGAAAAAGTTTATACTTTTGTATGATTCCTTAACAATCTAGAGAAAATAAAGGAGATTAAAAGTACCAATATTAATGGAATACAATCAATTTTTTGGAGTGGAATAAAATTTCTCAGGCAAGGCTCGTCAAAATGATCACACTCACCTCATGCCTACAATTCATGCTGACCAACTTTTCTCTCTCCAGCCCAGAACGATCTCCTAACCATAGGCTCCTATCCAACTCCCTATAGACAACTCTGTTTAAACTTTCTACAGATATCTTGAATTACTGAATATATTCAAGTCTGAACAAAATTTTCTTTCCACTATCATATGTATGGTACTTACATCAGCATTTTGTCTTTCAGGTAATGAAATCCCTGACCTCCAAATTGCCTAAGCTTGAAAATAATTCATGATTCCTTCCAGTCATTCATCCCCCCACAGCCAGTAATTGCCTTCTTGGTGTCTGTATAAGATGTTCCATTCCCTGCATTGGTAATTGCTACTGACTCAGTCTAAGACCTCATGATTCCTCATCAGAATTATTAGATGAATCTCTTGGCACCCCATCACTATCCCACTCACCTCCCAGATATTCTTTACAAAGGTACCAGAGTGATTTGAAAAACAAATATTGACCCCATCACTTCCTTCTTAAAACTTTTTGGTGAGTCAAAACATGTTCTCCAGGTGAATCCAGAATCCACAGAAAGAGATATCCAAGAAGGTTTATCACCTGTCTCTGGTTTCTTCAGCCTTGTCTCTTCTGTTTGCCTCACCCTTCCTATCCCATTCTTTGATAGAGTCATAGTTTTCATGATAGGCTTCACCATTCACTTTACATGCATTGTCCTTCCTGATTCTTTGCTTATCTCTGCCAAATGCACAAAATTAGTACATACACACACTCTTTTTTTCTCAGTCAGTTAGAACACCCTTAATTAAAGAGGAGTCTACTGTCTGGGAAAAACATTCTTTTAAACCAACACATAACAAAAAGAGAAATAGCAAACCACAAACAATAGTCTAGTGAGATGACTAAACTTCTTTAATGTTACAGGCAGATCACCCATAGTCATGACTCAAGACACCAAAAAACTTATTCTGAAAAGTCTTCACAGACCCTCCAGTTGAACTTTGATGTCTCTTCTGCATGGCCCCCTCCTCATATTCCAGTTGTGATTTTTATCACAATACACTTAAAGAATTGATATGCTCTAAGTTTGAGGGCAAAGGACCATATACTTAATTTTCCTTTCCTTCTTCCTGAACATTGTAAGTATTCAATAGATTGGCTTTGAATGTCTAATAAATGCAATGAAACAGCTTGAATGGGGGTTTAAATATGAAGTAGTAGAAAGATTGATAGAGATATTTTAAGTCTGGGTAATCACATAAACAGAGAAACACAGACAAGGGTAGGTGAGGTAGCAGATCGTGGGGATTCTGTGATAATTAATCCTTCAGGCTACTCCTCTTCTTAACTCTCGTTCAGGGAACAGGAGTAATTATAGGTGACTGGGAAAAGTTATTTTGTTGTTTTTTCATTATTATTTATAACCTTGCATTGCTTTCTTTTGAAACTATTTTGTATTGTTTATGCTCTTACATGTGTCCAAATTTTCCCCCTCCACCCAGCACGCCCCACTCCCTCAAGCCATCCCCACACCGTTATTTACTTCCATGGGTCTTGCATATAGGTTCTTTGGCTGCTCCGTTTCCTACACTGTACTTTATACCCCCATGGCTATTCTGTGACTACGCATTTGTATTTCTTAATCCCCTCACCTCCTCACCCATTCTCTACTACACTCTCCTCCCATCTGGCAACCATCAAAACGCTCTCTGTATCCATGATTCTGTCTCTGTTCTTCTTGTTTGCTTAGTTTGTTTTTTAGATTCAATTGTTGATACATACAAATTTTGCCATTTTATTATTCATAGCTTTTGTCTTATTTTTCTTAAGTAAGTCCTTTTAACATTTCATATAAAAATGGTTTGTGGATGATAAACTCCTTTAGTTTTTTTTTTTAAGATTTTATTTATTTATTTACCTTTAGAGGGGAAGGGGAGAGGGAGAGAAACATCAATGTATGGTTGCCTTTCGTGCGTCCCCTGCTGGGAGTTGGCCTGCAGGGAACTGGCCTGCAACCCAGGCATGTGCCCTGACTGGGAACCGAACCGCGATCCTCGGGTTTGCAGGCCTGTGCTCAGTCCACTGAGCTACACCAGCCAGGGCTAACTCCTTTAGTTTTTTCTTGTCCGGGAAGCTCTTTATCTGTCCTTCAATTCTAAATGATATCTTTGCTGGGTAGAGCAATCGTGGCTGTAGATCCTTGCTTTTCATGACTTTGAATATTTCTTGCCAATCCCTTCTAACCTGCAGAGTTTCTTTTGAGAAATCAGCTGACAGTCTTATGGGAACTCCTTTGAGGGTAACTCTGCTTTTGTCTTGCTACAGTTAAGATTCTCTCTTTATCTCTAACCTTCGGTGTTTTAATTATGATGTGTCTTGCCATGGGCCTCTTTGTATCCTTCTTGTTTGGAACTCTCTGTGCATCCTGGATGTTCATGTCTATTTCTTTCACCAAATTAGGAAAGTATTCTTTTATTTTTTCAAATAGATTTGCAATTTCTTGCTCTTTCTCTTCTCCTGGCACCCCTATGATGCGAATATTGGATTGCTTGAAATTTTCCCACAGGCTGATTACACTACCCTTATTTTTTTTTCTCCTTGCTGTTCTGATTCATTGGTTTTTTTTCCTTGTGTTCCAAATCATTGATTTGATTCTTGGCTTTATCCACTCTACTGTTGTTTCCTTATAAATTGTTTCTTATTTCAATTAGTGTACCCTTCATTTCTGACTGGATCTTTTTTATGCTGCTGAGGTCCTGGCCAGGTTCCTTGAGCATCCTTATAACCAGTGTTTAGAACTCTGCATCTGTTAGATGGCTTATCTCCATTTTGTTTAGTTCTTTTTTTGGAGGTTTGATATATTCTGTCATTCGGGCCATTTCTTTGTCTCCTTGTTTTGGCAGCCTCTCTGTATTTATTTCTGTGTATTAGGTAGAGCTGCTACAACTCCCTATCTTGGTATCATGTCCTAATGTAGTGGGTGTTCTGTAGGGTCCAGTGTCACAGCCTTCCCTATCACCCAAGCTGGGTACTTGAGGTGCACCCTCTGTGTGGGCTAAGAACACCCTCCTCCTGTCGTTAGTTGAGACTTAATTATGGTTGGCAGATCAATGGGAGGGATTTACCAAGGCCAGTCAGCTGCAAGGACTACTTATGACCACTGACCACCAACCTCTGCCCTCTGTGGAGGATCATTTGTACAGGGGCAGGGTGGTGGTACTCTGGTGTAGTCTGTAGTTGTTCAGTGTGTATGCAGGCTCTGAGATTTCCTGGGTGGTGCAGGCCACAGTCAACCCCTACCTGTGTTCAGCCCGGGGCCACCTTTCATGAGCTATGAAGCAATCTGAGAGGGCTGCTACTTATGCTGGTCTTGGAAATTCCCAGGCAAAACCAAACTGTGAATCTAGGCTGGCTGCAGCTAGTGCTGGGCCTAGGTCCGTGGGAGCTGGAGGCTCACTAAGGTCAGTTATTGCTTGTTTGATACTATTTAGGAAGTTGTGAATCATGAACAGCCATTCATATGGAAAAGTCAAGGTTAATAGTTTGGGTGGGCCCAGAGTCGGTTGAAATAGAGTCTCAGGGGATCTCCAGGGTGTGGCAAACAGTGTTAGCCAGGTTGATGGGGACTCAAATATGATACTGGTCTGCTGGCTTTGTGGCTCTGGGGGGTGGTGTTCCAGAAAGGGACAATAGCCTCTGCCTGCCTTTCTGTCTGAGAGAAAACTGTCCCCAGCTCCCACCTCGATGCCAGACACTGCTATTCCTCCCTGTGTGCCACTGATGCATTTCAAGCTGTTGTCCTAGTGCTACAGTTCAGAGAGAGTGAGTCTGAATAAGTCCATGTGTGGGTTTTTTAAAGGAGAACTGCTTGGGACTCCAGACGTTTCTCCCACCAACTCAATCCTCACTGGTTTTTGTATCCAGGAGTTATGAGGACTTATTTCCTGACATTGGAACCCTGGGCTTCCGGCACCTGGTATGGGGCTTGGACTCCTCGTTCCCAAGATATCCCTCCTGAATTTTTATATACCATATGTGAATGTGAAATCAGCCTATTCTACCTCTTTGCCCCCTCATATACATCTGAATGGATGTGGGTTCTTGAATTCCGTAGTTGTCAGACTTCCATTCAGCTCAATTTCTGATGGTTCTGAGTGATGCCTGCTTTACATTTTAGTTGTAATTTTGATGTGGTTGTGCAAGGAAGTGAGCTGTTTACCTATGCTGCCATCTTGACTGGAAGTCAGATTCTTCCATTGCTTTCTAAAGAAGATAGGCATTTATCTTGTGCTGAGTACAGTGATAGGTTGGATTTTATGATTTGGGTAGGAGGGATCAAAGCAAAATGGGTGTAAGGATATCTAGATTTCCTAAGAACTTTCAAAGCCAGGGCTGGAAAGAACCTTAATGCATATGCTGCCCAAAGTGGTGCTGGTCCATGACAATGACCCCAGATGATGAGAAGAATTTACAAGGTTTTATAGCAACTTGTCAGAGTAATTTTCTACTTATTGAATCTAGTAAAAAAAAATCCCACAGGGATTCTGTTTTGTATATATTTATTTTTTTCTTTCATCTTTAGTAATTCATATAGTGCGTATATATTTTGAAACAGTTGGTTCAGACAGCAGATTGGCAATTAAAAAGAACCAATTCTCTAGTACACATAGGGAAGTTACTCCTGTGGTGTGTATCTTTTCAACAATCCTTAAAGAATCTGACTAACATTGTTTTCCATGTGACTTAAGTCTCTTTGCAGATCCTCATGAAATTCATATATAGAACCCCACATTAAGGACAGGTGATATGGCTAAAACCAGTCATTTATGTATAAGAGCAGTGAACAGTAAAGAACTAGGGTAATCTCTCCAAAATCCTAGAGAAAATTGGAATCCAGCAGTTAATTTTCTTCCACTGCACCAAAATAATGTCTTGGTCCTCCTGCTTCTAAATGCCCCACTTATACCGCTTAACAGAATGGGGTGGTATTTCTGCATTTTAAGCTTTGTGATTCACTATCCTAGGCCATGGTGCTTTGGGGAGATTCGCCTTCCCTGCTTACCTGCTTAAAATGACATATGAAATACACTCATAGCCCTGGCTGGTGTAGTTCAGTGGATTGAGCATAGGCCTGCAAACTAGAGTATTGTGGTTTGATTCCCAGTCAGGGCACATGCCTGGGTTGCAGGCCAGTTCCCTGCAGGCCAGTTCCCAGCAGGAGACACACAAAAGGCAACCATACACTGATGTTTCTCTCCCTCTCTCCTTCCCCTCTAAAGGTAAATAAATAAATAAAATCTTTAAAAAAAAGAAATACACTTATTATGACATTGTATCAAAATGAAAGAATGTGGTCCAACCTATGCTGCTGGCATGGCTATTAGCTGTTGACTCCAAAATCCATTTTTGCTGAAGTTTACTTTAATCTTTAATGAAAGAATCATAACTCTTGACTGACAATTTTGTTTGTTGAAATTGCCTTTAATTTTATCCCGAGCCTGGTGGTACTACCTTGCCAATATGGGCATTACTAACAACTGCATTTTATCTTTTAATTTTGTTTTCATTTGAGTCCCATGAACATAGCTGATTGTCACACACACACACCCAAACACACAAATGTGAGAAATGGCATCTCAAGTGTGTGTTGAGGTAGTAGGTTCTGCAGAACCACAAAAGAAAGCATCCCAGGCAGAGGGGACGTCTTTGGCCTTCCGGTCATGATGATCGATGCTTCCCCTGTATCATCCCAGCTCATGTGTCCTAGTATTTTCCTTTGCTCTCCTGCTGCCACAGGCATAATTAATGAGGGAAGGACATAACTAACACAACACCTGGCTATTAATTTAAGGCAGTAGATAGGAGTGTACAACATACGACCTCACAGACATTCAGGGGCCTTCTGTAGAGCTCCCTTCATGGCATAAATCCCAACACCCCCACTTTCCCTGACCCAGCTGTGACTGGACAACCTGCTCACTTGGAACTAGTCAGTCTACCCCTTTTTCTATCACTGTTTTTTCCAGCTCATTTCACAAGAAGGAATATGGAAGGAACATAAAATACAATAAATTGCAATTGTATATGTGTTTTAAAGGTACCAAATCCAAACTTTATAAATTGCTATTATGTATGTTAACAGAAAGTCAGTCTTTCCATTGTACCAAATATTTTCCTCCAATGTTACAGACATGACTGGTTTTATTTAAATAACTCTGAAAGCTTGCACCTGTCTTTGGTCCCTTTGGTTTTATAAACAGTCAGTGTGACCTCTGTGTTTATCTATGTGAATCCCTGGCTGTCTTGATTTTTCTTTTCTTTTTTTTTAAATTGTTGTTCAAGTATATTTGTCTCCATTTTCACACCACCGTGCCCCCCCACCCCACCCTCCCTGCCTCCCACCCTCAACCGCCCCCCCTTTGGCTTTGTCCATGGCTTTTCTCTAGATATTTTCTTACTGATATTCTGGGTAATAGGCACAGAGATTTAAATCTCATGTTCACATTGGAAATTAGCCCAAGGATAATACAATTAGAAAGGCAATACGTAACTCACATTATTACATAATGGGCATATGTGCCAATAAAGATCATTCTTTCTTTTCTTTTCTTTCATTCATTCTTTCTGTTTCTTTCTTTTGGGTTGTCCAAATCACTACTCTTGACCATGAACATAGAAATTTTAGAGATGAACTAAACATACATCTTATTAAGTGGCCAAGGCGGAAGGAAATAAGGAAATAGCACAGCTCTCAAATGAATTACATCCAGATTGCCAATAATTTTAATCGTGTCAACAGCTATTTATTTTGCACCAGTTTAGCTAAATAAGCAACTTAACAAAGATTCTGTTCCTCAGCTAACTCTCCTGCCACAGAAAAATGAACATCTCAGCTACATTCAAGACCTGAAATAGGATTTGCTGCTGCAGGATGGGAAAATAATCCAACCTGTGTCCCTTTCTTTTTCTTTTCTTTATACTCTAATCCCATGGAAATAATGGAAGAAGCTCCAAAAAAGGGAAAGAAAATTTGTAACAATACTGGAAAACAGTGAAGAGTGATATCAATAAAGCAGATACTTTCAGTAACTTGTTTTTAAAACATGAAGTGGGTGTATTGGGTTTACTGAGGAGTCCACAAGGCTTTCTAAAAGCCCAATACAAGTGAAGTAAGAAAACCCTGAGAGGTAAGTAGGCAAGTCTCTCCAACAGAAAAACTGATGAAACCCTAGGCTTGAAAATTATAGCACTACTAACCCCCCATTTAGTCAAGTAGGGGTGTCAGTGAGAATCAGAGGATAGGGCTTCTAGAATTTATCAGAGCTCTTCAGAGAGATGCTGAACAAAAGGTTTGCTCTGGTTCTTCCTCCAGCTGGTGCCATCAGCATCCAAATGCAGTTGGGTCTTCTCTCACACATCTTATTCTTGCATTTTCTTTTTGGAACAAATCTTCCAGGTTCATTCCCAGGACATGTACCCGCAAGAAAATCAGCCTTTCCACTTCCCACTGTTCCATGAACACTGTAACTTCATGACATCAAGTGTTGGCCTAAGCATAGGGAGGCCATGCCAGCCACCAGTATGGACCATCTAAGCCTGTGCACATAGATGGGAAAGGGTAATGAAGTATTACCAGTCACTGGGGAGGAAGAGAGGAAAGAATCAGAGCAAATGGTCCCAGTAAAACGAATGAGACATAGATATTGTAAGTAACTGGAAGAGAACTACCTATAATTCTAGTAAGTGTCCTCATTGATACTTGAGTTTGCTTTTTTTTCATCTTACTCTGTAAAATAGCACACTTCTAGGTAAAAGGAATAATAGGGTAATTTTGCTGAAGATTACTATATTCCATGTCCTCTCTCGTCTTACATACATCAATTCACTCAGTTCTCTCAACAACTTTATGGCAGATGTTAGTGTCCTGTTTATGTTTGTGGGGTGAGGAAGCGGCGGCACAACGGGCCCTCCTTGCCCAAGGTCAGGTAACTATTGAGTTGCTGAGCCAACTCTCTAACAACCAAAGTCCGGAACTCATGCTGTTCACGATTACACTTGGGAGGGTGGCTATTGTTTTAAAGGTGAAATAAAAAAACAAGCAAACCAAACAACCTTACTAGGAAAAGTGAAAAGGAGAATAGCTACCAATAGAAACCGGAGGCAACCTCAAGGAATTACACTGTACCTTAAAGAAAATCTTAGCAAATATTATAAACATTGGAATCTAGAAACAAAGATCTAATGCATACAATTTCACAAAAATAAAATGAGTTGTCTGAGGAGAAGCAATCATCACAAGAAAAAATTATTCCACTTGTCTAAAGACTTGAGACATTAGACCAAAAAAAAAAAAAGAAGGAACTGAGCAAGACTTGATTCAAAATACTGGAAGAAGACACACACCTACATATTTATTGTGAGGTTTCTGAATTTCAGTAATAAAAAGAAGACCCCATAAACTTTCTGATAGAAGGCAAAAATATTTACAAGTGTAAGAGTCATTTGGCATTGACTTTCTAATCTGACTCTCTAAAGCAATGTGCTCTGAAAGTGCTTGACATGAGGAAAATGCTGCTGTTTGTTTTACTCGATGTCTTTGATATTTACTTAGCAACGACGACCGTGTTGTGACCCATATGCAGTGTGCACTGCTTTCAAATTCTGCAGTATATCCTTTGATGATGCAGCTGCAATTGCCATGTCTAATTGTAGGAATTTAAGTCTTGAAAAATTTGAAGCTTTCATGTGTCGTTTCTAATCAGTGAAGAGATTCTTAACAAACAAGTGTCTGAAAGTTTTGTATACTAAACTAAAAGAGAATTTTGATATTAAGGTGTTGTCATTTTCTTTTGTAGTTATTACATATACATTATTGTGGTGTGATTGTTACTTTTTTTTTAGTGGGGATCATAAGATAGACTGATGCGAATTAGCAGCATTTATTAAATCTTTTATTATTTTTCCAATAATTTTTAGCTGCACGGACCCCAAAGTCAAGGTTATAACTTCATTAATGTATGTAATTTGTCTATATAATAATTTAGTGAGTAAAAATCTTTAACCAAGAGGTAGGCATGCTGAAATACATAAACAAAGGTGGTACACACTGATTAAAGTGATGGTAAATGATGATAAATTCAGTTTTCAAATATTTTGCATGCTATTTGTTATCAGCTGTGGACATTGAATGCCTCATTAGCCATAGATTAAATCACTATTTTAGAATCTATCCTTGGCAATAGTAAATGCCCATGACAGCCAATTCAAATACAAGCTGATGTGGAAAGAAGTTGAAATAGGAATGGGATTTAGGTTCCAGTTCTGGCTCTGCCACTGACCACCTGTATGGCCCTGGAAAATTTATTCAACTATCCAGAAAAAAAATAATTGTATTAGATATTAAGTTTTCTTTCCAAGCCTGAAATTCTGAGTTCTTCAGAATATAGGCACATGAGAGCTGATGAACCAATCCTAAGACCTTTTTGGATCTAAGTTACTCATCTTATAAAGGACCCTTCTGAGGTATCCCAAATCTCAACTGGAACTAGTGTAACTGAGCTGACAGTACAGCACTGGTTGCTGAGGTAGAGCTTAAGGCTGGAAGAGGGAGAAGAAGCCTTGGTGGGTATGTGGAAATAAAAAGACGTGAGTGGCGACGTGGTAAGAGTTTTAAGAAATGCTGATACATATCCTAAAAAGACTTCATAGCATCTCAGCTTCTGTACCTTATGATATAATTTTCAACATGTTCCCCCAATTTTTCTTACTTCAAGTAGGAAAAAAAGGCTTTTTTTGTTAAATTAAAAATAGTGAGTCAGAGTAAGTACGGCCTGGGTCTGCCAGTGTGTGTTTGCAAACCTGCAAACCTGCAAACCTGGTGAGGGCAGAACATTTCATATTCATCCCTGTATCTCCATCACACAGAGCCTGTAACATTGTGGGCACTCATTAATTATTTGATGAAAAAAATGAAGGACCCAGATGGATGGGCAGAATGAAGGACGTGATAACACTGATGGTGTTTTTGCAGCAGTGCAAACAGCTGGCGAGGAGGAGTGCAGGACTGGTTGCTGGAGTCTCTCGGCCTCTTTTTCCGTCTTTTCTGTTGACCAGCTGAGTTCCCAACATGAGAGTTTTACTGAGGTGAAGGCTGTACCCCTTGCATGTCCTAGAGGCACATAGATTTATTAAACAATGTAGGTCTCTGTCACAGTCTGGGTCCTAATGATGAACATCCCTTTACGAATAATAACTAACATTGACTGAGCCCACACTAAGTGCCCAGCACTTTCATGGCTTTATATGTAATTGCTATATGTTATGCTATTTCATTATGCAACAACCCTAGGAGGGATGTGGTACTGAATTATCCCCATCTTAGAGATGGGAACTGAGACACAGAAAGGCTGAATAATTTGCTTCAGGACACTGGGGCAACGTACCAGAGCTGGTTTGCGGTCCAAGTAGTCTGACTCAAGAGTCCCGTCTTCTCGATCATTTCCCTCTGTTATCTGATGTACCAGCAGGATGTACACGGATGTAAACAGTCTTGCTGCCACCCTTGCATAGGTCAGTGTCCAAGAGCATTTTCATTACAACTTTTACACCCAGTTAGAGCTTAACAAGAAAAATAAGAGAGAGAATGCAAAAGTAATTTAAGATTGGTTATTTCCATCATTTCAAAAATGCTTTGATTCTTCAGTAAGTAAATTCACTGCAAGGTAGATTTTGGAGCAGTAGAAATATTTTCTATTTAATTGAATACCTTTAGCTGGTATTTCAAAAATTGGTTTCTTTTTTCTTTGGTAATACATAAATCTTAAGAGAACCTAATGTAATTCAATTCAAATATTAAAAATGGTGATTTGAATAACTGGTTTTCAGCAGTTGTACACATTAATATGGACTAAATAGTTTTTATAACATTATTGCATCATATTTTAATGATAATAATTCTTGTTTTTATAAATTCCCTAATGGGTTAATTTCCATAAAAATTACATTTAAACTAATGATTCTCTAGTAAAGACTTAACAATTGAATTTTCAATTTGGTACTTAACTTACACTGATAATTGCTTTTTACAAAAAGACACCTTTAATTATAATCATAGAGTATTCTGTCTCTCTTGTTCGAACAACTTTTCTCAAGAAATCTATGACCTGTTTAAAAACACAAAAACAATTCAAATTAAAACATTCTTAACTGGAACTCCTAATAGAAAAAGATTTGTCATTAGCCATAAAATTATCCACTTGAGTAATCAAATAATGTTTGAGAATGTTTCATTTAGATAAACTTATGTTTTACAGATTTAAAAATATATAATCATTCAATTTTCTAATTGGTCATGTGTGGAAAAGACTAAGTTTATTGCCATTTTGTGTGTGTGTGTTCACATTCACCATTTATAAATGGGTTATTAGTGGCATCCTTCCAGGCAAATACATTTTCAAGTGTTTTCTACTACGTGTAATTCTAGTTCACTTTGAACCTGGTGGGCACACTGTGTGGTAGGCTGAACTTTGGAGGTATCCCCTCAAGATTTTCTTTCCTGGTTACAATCAAGCACTACTCTAGGTACTGCTGTGAAGGTATTTTGCAGATTTAATTAAGGTTACTAATCCATTGACCTTTAAAAAAGGAGGATTATCCTGGATTATGCCAGTGCGATCAATGTAATCACATAAACCCTTAAAAGCAGAAAAGGAAGTCAGGAGAGTCAGAGAGATGAGCACAGAGGAGAAGAGGCAGAAGAGAAGGTCAGATATTTTTGAAATGTGACAAACAATCAATCCATTGCTGCTGCCTTTGAAGATGTAGGAAGGGAATCCCAAACCAAGGGGTGAGGGTAGTTTCTGGAAGCTAAGAGAGACCCCTGGCTAAGAGTCACAAGGAAATACTCTCCTGCTGTAACATGGAACTGAAAACAGCCAACAATGTGAATGAATGTGAAAGTGAATTCTTTCTCTAAGTCTCCAAATAGAAGTTTGGGTTGGTCAGCATCTTGATTTGGGCCTTTGCAGTTCCAGAGCAGAGGAATCAGCTGAACCCACCCGGACTTCCGATCTGTAGAACTGTGAAATAATTACCTTTGTGTGGTTTTCAAGCTACTAGATTTGTGGTGAATTATCTGAATAGGAAACTAACACCATAGACACATTGCTCTCAGCAGTTCTTTGTGGGTAACTAAGAACCCACTGAAAGAGGAACTTAAAAAATTTTCAGGTAAGAAGAATTCTATATACTGTTTTTCAAAATTCTTAAATTTCAATATTAGGAAGCTTTTTTAAATAGAAATCTCTGAATTTATTTTCTGTGTGATTTCTTTCCTCCTACCATCCACTCTCCACTCTCACTATCTTGCTGAAAGCACTTAAAAACCTCAGTATTTCCTGCTTCTAAAGGTGGTAAGATTGAGAAAGAATAATCTCTACTTCATTACCTATCTGCTTACAGTAGTTTAAAGATTAATCCTCCCCTCAGCACTTTGATTCTCCTCAGAGTCTTTGGGGGATACCTGCTGAGGGGACTGCTGTTCACAGAGCTCCCAGGGAGGTGTGTGCCATGCTCCCCCCCCCGCCCCCCGGCAGAGGTTCCCCCAATCAAAACATCTGCCAGAAGACAGGCACTGAGGCTAAATACAGCAGTCGAATGAAGAAATGAAATCTCTAGATTTTTTTAGTTTATGCTTTTTAATCTTATCTGTTACATCTGATATTACTACTGTAATGCTTTACTATAAAATATTTTTATTTTTTCATTTCAAAAATTTATTATATTTTCAATTATCTTTATTTTTTTTGCTCCTCCATACCCCCCATTATAGCAACCTCCCCACCCCAACAGCTGTCACCCTGCTCTGTATCTATGAGTCTGTCTCTATTTTGCTTATTCATTCATTTTGTTCATTAGATTCTACTTATGGGTGAAATCATATGATATTTGTCTTTCTCTGACTGGCTTATTTCACTTCGCATAATGTTCTCCAGGTCCATCCATACTATTGCAAAGGATAAGATTTCCTTCTTTTTCACTGCTGACTAATACTCCATCATATAAATATACCACAGTTTTCTAAACTACTTGTCTACTGATGGACGATTGGGCTGCTTCAAATCTTGGCTATTGTATATAACACTGCCATGAACATAGGGGTACTTATATTCTTTTATATTAGTGTTTCGGGTTTCTTCAGGTAAATTCTCAGAAGTGGAATCACTGGGCCATAAGGCAGTTCCATGCTTTCCACAGTGGCTGCTTTAGTCTCTATTCCCACCAACAGTGTACAAGGGTTCCCCTTCTCCACGTCCTAGCCAGTACTTGTTCTTATAAAAATAAACTCAAAATGGATTAAAGACTTAAATGTTAAACTTGAAACAATAAAATCCTAGAAGAAAACACAGGCAGTAAAATTTCAAACATTTCTCATCACAGTCTTTCTTCTGCATCTCTTTGGGCAAGGAAAACAGTGTCTGGCAGCTCTCCAATGCTGACTTGGCTGGGAAAGGTGGGTGCCTATAACATAATGATTGATTATTCTCTGTGAACCATTCCCATGCCCACTTTAGACCAACTTTGTTTATGTTTTTCTCCTGTGAGCTCAAATATGCTTTATGAGCTGAAAAGGCAGAAGAGTGGTGTGATGGGTGAGAGGGGTTAGGAGGGAGTACTAAAGCGTAATGGGAAGGAAAGACTTACCCTCTGTCTTCACCCACATGAATGAATAACAACACTGGCCTAGTCAATCTTTCTTAGATAGTCCTTCATCCTCACTGTCTGTTGGAATCTCTGGGAGAGTCCTTACAATGTAGAGTGTCTATGGCTGAAGCTAGTTTGTAGGAAGGCCCAAATCTCTCCCTCTCTCTTCTTTTTTTCTTTTAATCTCTTTAGGTCAGCCAAATGAGTAGGCAGAGTTGGAAACCACACTTCCATAGTATACTGTTTTGAGGACCAATTGAGTAATATTGTTAAAGAAACCTGAAAGGGACTATTCAAATGAGCATTTCCCAATGGAAAACAGGGGTGACATTTTCCCATAGGTTTTTCTTCCCAGCAATAGCAGTATCCAGGGTGATTGCTGTCTCCTCCCCCTACCAAGAGGACTCAGGAGAGACAACGTGCCTAGAGGATTCCACTCAGTCAAGAGTCATGCTCCCAGGTCCCAGGCCTGCCCTCTTCATGGCACCAACAACGACCAGGCTGCACCGTGGTTTCCCAAAGGGCCTGGCAAGGCTCAGAACTACCAGCCCTGCCTCGTTCAACCTCACAGTCAAATCTGAGGCCAAAAGCTGCTAACCAGGAGGACAGCTAGATCAGGAGTGGAACCATAGAAATGAAGAACACATGGAGGGTTAGCAACAGGGGAGTGGGAGGAGGAGAAGGGGGAGAAGGCACAGAAAATAGCATAGAGGGTAGGTAGAAAATAGACAGGGGGGAGGGTGAGAATAGTGGGGGAAATATAGAATCTAACGAACTTGAGACACGTGGTTATAAACTAAGGGGGGAGAATGATGGGGGAGGGAGGGTGCGGATGCAGGGGAATGAAGGGGGGGAATAGAACAACTGTAATGGTATAATCAATAAAATATATTAAAAATAAAAAAAAACTGCTTCTCAATGCACAGAGATAAGGTCAATATTCACGAAGGCTTCTACCAAACTCCAAATGTTCCCTAAAATTATTTCTTTGTGGTTGGTAAATTTAGGGTCCTCAAGCTATGTTCAAATGTGTGGCTTGATTGGTGCTATAAAGCTGATTGACACTTCTTAAAGAACTATTTGAGATATGTCAGGGCAAGAGTATTATGGGATTTCATTTTATTATTCAATGTCAATCCTATAAATATTCATAGTGCAGTGTATGGGAAAGATTAAACTTCTGATAAGTATTCAACAGGACAAAGAATAAAGATTAACCTTTTGTATAAAAGATTAACCTATTGTATGTGATAAAAAATTAATATAAAATATAAAATTAGTACTGAAGACATTTGGCAGAAGAGATGTAGGCTGAATTTGTATGTTGAAGTGGCTATACCAGTTATAATCATCTATTAAGAGGGACAGAAGATTAGCCAGCAAAGAATCTTGCTTCTTAAGGTGAGAAAGGAACGAATATAAAAGTAATAGCGTTACTGAACAGCAAGTTGGGGTCCTGCTGCCCACTGCCACCCTCTAGGCAAAATTCCAGAGGCAAAGGTTTGGTGAGAAAGGAAAGGGTTCTTTATTCAAAAGCTTCACAATTTTGGAATAATGGCTTTCCATAAGCATTAGTCACTGAGGCCTGTCAAATAAGGCTAAACTCTAAACCTGGTTCTCTTAGCATTCCCTTCCCTTCCCCAGTCAGTTTTTAGTTATCTTATTTCTATGGGGCTAGTTTATAAACTAAAACAACATAAGATACAGATGCTACACAATTTTGGAAGAACAGCAGTCCTCTGCCCCAGAGCCTGTTCCCTCTAGAACACCCAGAGAAGAATTAACCTGCCACCCTCTGCCAGGTCAGCCAGATCCTAGGCTGTGCCCAGAGTTCCTTCCCATCCAAAATACCATCCCTTGAGAAATGCAAGTAGCTGTAGGATGATCATCTAGGAATCCTTGAGGAAGAAGAGAGCCCGAGAGCCAGAAAGACCCTGCACCAGCCCAAGGGCCCTCTTTCATTTTAAATCTTCTAGCTCTTATTCCATGCCCTCTGGAGGCACTGTTTCTCAGCCAATCTTGCCCCCCTAGACTGTTTGCCATTGCTTCCTCCTATGGCCTTCCCCCCCGCTTCTCCCCAGTGATCTGATCACAGCTCTATGTGTTAGTCGGCGTCTTTGCCCACCCAGAAAAGATTCTTTGAGGACTAATGGTAATTTTTTTTAAAGAAAACTTTTTAAAATTTATATAGTATAATGACCCTTAATTTTAATATTTGAATTAGATTATATAAGTATTAATAAGTTTCTGGCTTCCAAACTATACTGTTTAAATTTATTTTGCTCAATTTAAGCATTCACTGATCAGAAGACTTTGAACTTGTATACAGAATTGAACTCTGTCTATTTTTTAGTTATCTCTATGATTGATTTATCAATTCTTTCTTTCAACACTAATAGTTGGATAAAGACGGACAAAAATCTCAATCCTCTTAGAACTTAGTTTCCAACGGAGAAAACGGCAACAAACCAGAGAGCTAGAAAACTAGAGAGATGATTTTATTCATTTGTAGTGTTTCAGATGGTAGTAGGGCTAATGTGAAAAATAAAGCAGTAAAGGAGATAAGGGTACTAGAGAAGCGTTGCTTTTATTTAAAAAATAGTTTTATGAGAGAAGGTCTAACAGTTAAGTGGGTATTTTTGCAGGGAACAAAAGAAGAGAGAGGGAGAGAGGGAGAAAGAGCAAGAGAGAAAGCAAGAGAGCCATGAATGGGAAGAGTTAGTTTTTAGACTGGTTTGGAGACTGATGGGGGAAGGAGGGGCACCTTTAGGCCACTATAAGTACT
This sequence comes from Sturnira hondurensis, assembly GCF_014824575.4. Taxonomy (NCBI): domain Eukaryota; kingdom Metazoa; phylum Chordata; class Mammalia; order Chiroptera; family Phyllostomidae; genus Sturnira; species Sturnira hondurensis. The sequence continues at coordinate 1,283,549 of NW_028086933.1, forward strand.
TTGTCAATTACACTGAAAAAAAGGCAGTAGCCAGAGGGTTTTAGGCGGAAAAGTAACATGATCTCGCTTTTTCACAGAATGTTTTTTTCTCCCGTATTGAGAATAGCTTGTAGTAAGGTAAGACTGCATGCACCTAAACGGTCAGAAGGTTGTTCTAATGCTTTAAGAATGCTATGCTGTGGGCTTGGGCCAGAGTGGTAGTAATGGAGGTGGGGAAAAGTAAAGACCTGAAAAAGTTTTCTAGGGGATATGATGTGGGGTGAAGAGAGAAAAGAAGAAATCTACTTTATAGATATTTTCATCTAAACAATTGTAAGAATGAACTAGCCATTTTTGAGGTATGGAAGGCTGTGGAAGCAATACATTTGGGGACTTTACTGGGTGTTTGGATTTGGATATGGTAAGTTTGAAATGACTGTCAACATCCAAATAAAGATATCATGTGTTCTCCCTAAAAGATAAGTTGAAGTCCTAATTCCTGGTACTTCAGAATGAAACCTTATTTGGAAACATGGCCTTTGCTGATACAATTAGTTAAAATGAGGCGATGCTGAAGTGATAAGGTGGGTCCCTGATTCAATATGACTGGTGTTTCTGTAATAAGATAGTCATGTGAAGACAGAGATATGCAGAGAACACTATGTGATGATGAAGGCAGAGAGTTGGAGTTTTGTCCCAGTGTTACAGAACAAGGGTCCGAGGGGGGGGGGGCAATACTTGGCCCACCGAGGGATGCCAAAAACAGCTTCAGAAAACAGGGGCCCCTCCCAAGGACAGTATACTAATATCTACTGGGCTCTTCTGTCCCCAGCCAATTGGAAAGACATCTCTCAATGCCAGAGATTTGTGAAAAGGAAACAAAATGTTTATTTAATGCTATTCAGGCCTAGAACCTTCATTAAAATATCAAAGTCTTTAAGGGTATACACCTACACACACCCACACACAGCACTCCCTTCTCCCACTGTCCCAACTCCGGGTACCTTAAATCAGGAAAAAAGCACAAGTCCGTTTTTCAGGTTGCTGGCACGTGAGCTGTGTCGCCTGTCCAGGCAGGATCTCCAAGTAATCCAAAGTCATGTGGCACCTTCCACTGGCAAGAGTTCTTTGTACCAAGTTCCAGTCAAAGTCTCTTGCTTTCCAGGCCACTCAGCCAAAGGGAGCACGCCAAAGCCGAGTGGGCCTCTTCTACCAAAGCCGCACTCCACAAAAAGTGCGTGTCTTTCTTTTTCACCTGGCCGCAGAGATCTCCATTCTGGCAAAGCTGCGTGTTCTTCCCTTTCACCTGGCCAAGAGGGGGTCTGCACTCTGCTGAAACCGTGTGGCTCTCTCTCCTAATGGCTACAGGGGTCTACATCTTTCCAAAACAGCATGGCTATCCCTCTCACCTGGCCAAGAGGGGGGTCCTCACTCTGCTAAAGCCACATGGCTCTCCTGCAGGCCCTCTCTCTGAGCATCAGCCCCCAGTTACATCCTGGGTAGCAGCCACTCACTTCTCCCCAGCCCAAAACTTGGCCACAGCTTTTTAACATATCTATGAAACCAGTGAAAGGTTATCAATATGTTAAATGACCATTCCAGAGGTTAGCTGCAAAATTGTTGCTATGTAAAATAGCTCTCAATGGCCCTGCTCCATTTGTCCCTTCCCCCAACTGACACCTTTGGGGGGGGGGTGAGGACATCTTAATTATTTCCTCCAATATTCCTGTACACTTTGAGTTCTGGACACCATTCCGAATCTTTTTTTGCCCCTCCCCCCTTGGCTGCACCCTGTATCACCAGCAAGCCAAGGAATGCCAGAGATTGCTGGTAAGGTGCCAAAAGCTAGGAGTAGCAAGGAAGGATTTCCCTGTGGGTTTCAGAGGAAATAAGGCCTGCCAACACTGTGCTTGTAGATTTGCACTGTCCAGAACTGTGAGATAATGCACGTGTGCTCTTTTAGTCCGCCCAGTGTGTGTGGTACTTTATGGCAGCTCTAGGAAATTAATACGGAGAATAAAGTGACTATGGAGAATTTGCCACTGAACTCAGCTAGGCAGAGTTATTGGTGGACTAGAAGGGAGCAGTTTCAGTGGAATGCAGGGTTAAAATCCTGATTGGAGTGGTTTCAAGAGAAGAGAGAAGGTGCAGTGAATTAGGAGCAGCAAGTACAGGTAAATCTTTTCAGTGGTGTTTCTGGGAAAGAGGAAGTGAAGAAATGAGATCATAGCTAAAGAGAGATAGTAGATCAAAGGAAACACTGTCTTGCTTCCTTCCTCCCCTTGTTTCATTCTCTCCTCTCTTGTCTCCTGCCAGTTCCTGTTCCTCTCCTTCCCCTTTTCTCCCCTCTCTCCCACCATTTATCTCCTTTTTCTCTTCTCCTTTTCTTTCTTTCTCCTTCCTTCCTTCCTTCCTTCCTTCCTTCCTTCCTTCCTTCCTTCCTTCCTTCTTTCCTTCCTTCCTTCCTTTCTCTCTCTCTCTCTCTCCCTCTCTCTCTCAACATATTACCACATGATTGAACACTGATGGAAATAATCCATTAAAGAAAAGAAAGTTGATTTTGGAAGAGTGACAAGCAACAATTGTAGGAGAAATATCCCTCAAAGGCAAAATGGGATCCACTGCATAAAAGGAAAAATGGACCTTAAATAGGACTGGGACAGAAAGCAGAGAGAGTACCCTGGCCTCTCTATAGATATAGAGAGGCAAGTAGATAAGAAGAGAATATATGGAAAAACTTCTTCAGTGGCTTTTATTTCTCAGTGAAAGGGCAAACAAGTTTACCTGCAAAGACAAAGGGCAGTGGTGGGGTAGTTACATATTGGAGAGAAAAAAGCTAGGGTATAATCATCAGGTGAGCAGGAAAGTTCCAAGGAGATGAAGGATGGTAGGTTTAGGCTAAATGACATTTTGAACTCAGTGGTCATGAGTTTAGAGAAACCAATCAGTAGATTTTGTGTTTGTAGTTATGTAAGAAATGTATGTTTTAATTAATTGATTAATTGTTATTTTAAGGAATCAAATTAGAAAGTAATAGTATAACTGGGAAAGACACCGGCATTTGGGCTGCCTGTCACTACCAAACCCAATAGGCAATGGCAGTGACTGAATCTTTATGGGCACTTTATTCAGATGGCTGCCGATCTGAGAAGAGGTGGGTTCATGCCCTAACAGTCCATCTTTCCTTCTCTTTTTAGGCCAGACCTTTTATAAGTGGGGGAAGGATAAACAAGGTGTGGTGAGGACTTTGAGATTCAGAGGCTGCAACATTCCTGTGCTGGGCAGTTAGCTGTTCCCCAAAGAGGGTGGTCATCTGTCTCTCCCTGGAACCAGATGCCTTCAACTTGTCGCCAGGCGGTCATCTCTAGCAGTGCCCCAGGAGGTTGGCTCTTTTCCCAGGAGCCAGGATGGGCCTTATCTGTAGTTTCTGAAACAAAAGCTTTAACATACACATTACTTGCTAGACTTAAAACGATTTACCTTAAGCTAAAATTTTCCAAGTTTTGAGGCCCCTATCAGTAGTTTAACAGAAGAATTTATGGACATTGTATTTTACCCATGAATAGGGTTGACAGATACAATACAGACACTATGAAGCCTGAGTTGGAGATAAACAGTGAATAATTTTTTTAAAGATATGTTCCCTGTTTGCTAAAGTTTATGGATTTCCCACTTGCAACTATTGAAGTAACTTGTGGTGGTTGGACTCATTTAATATCTGGATGTGTATACGCGGTGTTAACATTTTTACTAGGAAACAATGAAAAGATGTTAATGCACTTAAATGCTTTACTTTGCTGTTCTCGCTGTCTCTCTGGGAATTTTTGCCCTGTTATCAGACTCTCAGAATGACTTGACTTTAATCTTTTTAGTGATAAAGTCTGCATTAACAGCCTTTAGGCTAACAGTAAGGATGGCCAAGGTATACATAGTGTTTTCTTTTTCTTTTTGCATTTATCAAATCCTGGAGAAAAAGTGTATCTTCTCCCTTGAAGGCTTACTTTTTCTATCTTGTGAGGTTATTTTTGACCAATATAAATGTTTTAACAGGATTAAAAATAAAAATGGTATTAAAGCCTGAAATTAGGAGAATTGAAACTAGTGATATGAATGTTCTAATAGGACTGATCTAAATGCTCAGTATTGAAAAATATATGTACTGGTTCAGTTGGTTCTCAGATAATAATGATTATAGCTATTATTTATTCAGTGTTTAGTATGTATTAGGCACTGTCCTGAACTTGATATTAAGTTCTAACAAAAGCATAATGAGAACTCATGAATCTACTTAATAAATATTGGTTGTACCGAGCCTTGGAAATACTAGTGGAATTAAAGATACTAAAATCACTAACCCCATCAAGTTTACATTTCCATGGGCAAGAGGCAATAAAACATAAATAAATAAGTTATTGCATGGTGAGAAATGCTTTGGAAAAAATAAAGCAGGAAATGGGGATATGGGATAATGGGAATAGAGGGTAATTTTAGATAAGGAGCTCAAGGAAGACTTTATTGACAGTTGAGTAAAAATCTGAAGAATGTAAAAAGTGTTACACATGGTCATTTGAGGAACAAGCATTCCAGGGACAGGGACCAGCATATTAAAAGGCCCAAGAGGGAAAAACCTATGGGGACTGTTGTTTCAATAACGAAAGTATTTGGAGTAGAGTGAGCAAAGGGGAGATGAAGAAAAGATTTGTCAGATGGAGGGAATGGTACTGTTCGGGGCTTTGTAGGCCATTGTCATGACCTCAGTTTTTACCCTGAATGAAATGGAAAGACGTTGGAGGCGTTGAGTAGAAGAGCAGCCTGATTCAGTTTCAGTTTTGTAGAAACCACTCTGGCAGCGAAGACCAGACTGCTGGGGAACAGGCGAGGCAGCAGGAAGGCCAGATTGAAAGCTGTGTTAACAATCTGGTAAAAGAGGCAATAATCCAGGGTGGGAGCAGGAAGGAGAGATAGGGAGAAGGAATTAGATGCTGGATATGTTTCAGAAGTAGAGTTTTCAGGACTGTTGAGTTTCGGGTGAGAGATGTGAAGTGGGTAAGGTTGAATGAGTCCAGAATTTTAACCTCAGCAACTGGAAGGTCAGGAGGCGCCACTGACTGAAATGAGGGACACTGCAAGAGGAACCTGTTTGCCATGGAAAATCATGAGTTTGGTTTTGTAGAAGATGAGTTTAGGTTCCCAATAGATAGCCTGGTACGTATGTCCAGCACACAGTTGGACATATAAATCTGAAGTTCGGGTGGCAGATATAAAGAGGGAGTTTTATTTAAAGCCATAAGGTTAGTGAGATTACATAGATGTTATAAATAGACCAAAGTTCAGGTTAAAGCCCTGACTGGCATGGCTCAGTTAGTTGAGCATAATCCTGCCAAGCGAAAGGTTGCTGGTTTGATTCCGTATCGGGACACATGCCTGGGTTGTGGGACTGAACCCTGGTTGGGGTGTGTGTAAGAGGCAACTGATCAATATTTCTCTCTCACATCGATGTTTCTCTCCCTCTCTTTCTCCCTCCCTATATCTCTGTCTAAAAATAAATAAATAAATTTTTTAAAAACCAAAGTTTCGGTCAAAGAACTACAGCAATCCAGTATCTATTAGGAAGATGAAGAGGAATAAACAAATGATACTGGAAAGAAGCCAGCAAATCAGAGAACTAACTGGAGACAGAACCTAAATTTGAACCCAGGACTGTGGAATGCCTTTAATTCCTATGGCTTTAAACTATTGTACATGTACATTTTGTTTTTATGGCTATCAATCTGTATTCTTTCTTTCTTTATTGTTCAGTTATTGTTCTCCTGCCTTGTTTCCTGCTGTGCTCCCCTCCCCTGCCCTGCCCTGCCCCACTCCCACGGTCAATCTCCCCCAGTGTCCATGCCCATGAGTCCTGTGTTCATAATCCTTGGCTTGCCCTTCCTCTTCTCCCCCCATTACCCTTTGGTCACTGTCAGTTTGTTTTTTATTTCCAAATCTCTGGTGTTCTATTTTGGTCATTTGTTTGTTTTGTTTATTAGGTTCCACTTATAGGTGAAATAATATGGTATTCGTCTCTTATTACCTGGCTTATTTCACTTAGCATAATGCACTCCATTTCCATCCATACTATTGTGAAGGGTACTTCTTGTTTTCTTTCTGCTGCTTAGTATTGCGTTATGTAACTGTACTGCAGTTTTTTTATCCACTCATTTGCCCATGGGCACTTAGACTGTTTCCAGCACTTGACTATTATAAATAATGCTTCTATGAACATTGGGGTGCATAGGTTTTACTGAATTTATGATTCAGGATTCTTAGGGTATAATCCCAACAGTGGGATTGCTGATCGACAGACAGTTCCATCTTTAGTTTTTTGAGGAAATTGCATAGTGTTTTCCACAATGATTGCACTAGTCTGCATTCCCACCAACATTGGACTAGGGTTCCCTTTTCTCCACAACCTTGGTAGCACTTATTGATTGTTGATTTATTAATGATGGCCATTCTGACTGGTATGATGTGATAGCTCATTGTAATTCTATTTTTTTAAGATTTTATTTATTTTTAGAGAGAGGGGAAGGGAGGGAGAAAGAGAGGGAGAGAAACATCAATGTGTGGTTGCCTCTTGTGCATCCCGCACCGGGGACCTGGCCCACAATCCAGGCATGTGTCCTGACTGGGAATTGAACTTGTGACCCTTTGGTTCACAAACTGGTACTCAATCCACTGAGCCACACCAGCCAGGGCTGATTGTAATTTTAATTTGCATCTCTTGAATGGCTAGTGATGCTGATCATTTTTTCACATGTCTGTGGGCCCTCTGTACGTCCTTGTTTGAGAAGTACCTGTTCAGGTCTTTTGTCCATTTCTTAATTCAATTCTTTGTCTTCCTATTATGGAGTCTTGTGAGTTCTTCATATATTTTAGAGATTAAATCTTTGTCCAGTGCATCATTGGCAAATATGTTTTCCCGTATGGTTGGTTCCCTTTTCATTTTGTTGATGTTTTCTTTAGCCATGTAGAAGCTTTTTAGTTTGATGTACTCCCATTTGTTTATTCTTTCCTTTATGTCCTTTGTCCTAGGGGATGTATTGGTGAAATATTCTTTCGTGGGGTATCTGAAATTTTCCTGCCTATGTATTATTTCAAAGGTGTAATGCATACCTGGAAAAAAATGCTAATTGGTACCCAAAATGCTTGAATGAGATAACACTCCTCATAAAATCCTGAAAGATATGAAGAAAAGTAATGGATATTAAGAGTTTTATTTTATATGTCAAGCACCGTGCCTAGTGAATTATAAATAATATCTCATTGAATCCCCATTTCAGGTATTATGTTCCCCATTTTGAAGAAGGAAGATTTGAGGCCAGCAGTGTAACAACTTCGCAAGTCTATTCAGCTTTTAAGTGTCAGAGTTAGAATTTCTAGCCCATTCTGTCTCATATTTTCTACTATTCAGTATTTCATCATCCATAACACCCTGATCGTGAGGGAAAATTATTGCTTCAACAAGCAACATTAAAAATTACGATATGCATAGTAACTGTTTTATAGGCTAGAGAAATTCTTCATGTGCTATTACTTATGTCATCCGAAATAAAGCCAACATTATAAAACTAGATTATAGCTCCTATGGTAAATAAGACATGCTTAGATTCTAAATTTGAAATCAATGATCTGTGAATTCACATGGTTTAGTCAAGACCCTTTTGTAACCAACCACCTATTTCTGAGGTGGCAGTTGGTCACCTATCCTTGCAAGGTGCAGTCCCACAACCTTGCCCACTGGCACATCTCTGAGAACTAGAGCACTTTGAAGGTTGTCCCTCAGGAAGTATGGAGGAGGCCCCCACCCCTGAGAGTATGGACTAGAGGTTTAGAGCATGTCACAAGGCAGCCTATCCCAACTGCCTCATGAATCAGGGTATACTCAGTGAAAACAGTATTTCAGGGATCTCAAAGAAATCACACCACACTTGCACAGGGATCTCAAACCACACTTGCACTGTGAGGCACACAGTGAAAAGGAAAAGTGCTTTTCCTCTTATTTAGCCAATGCTCCGTGCCCAGCTGTGAGGGTCAGTGGTCAGGACCTGTCCTGCAACCCAAGTGGATGGGCTAATTCTCTATTCTCTCTTGAAACCAGAGGTATTGCCATAATAATTTTTTTATTCTTTGACATTCTCTATTTTTGTTAAATCTTCTAATGTCCATACATTTAAACATACCTAAAAAGTATACACTTCATAGGTCTTCCTAAAAGCTGTAAGTTTTTTTCTAGAAACAATCAGTTAGAAAATTTAATGGAAGCAAAGATCTTAGTGACTAAGTTGACAAAATGGAAGCTCTCTCCAGAAACCTTTGTGCCGTTCTCTCCCTCCCTTCACATGGGTCTCTGCACAAGGACCGCCTGCGAGGGAGCTTCCCTGTCTCGGCCTAAATAGCCTGTCTCTTGGTCAGTTCCCCGCTCACTACCCTGCTTCACTTTTTTCATTGTATTGAACTGTATTTTTGAGTACTTTCTTAATTATTATTATTTTGTCTACCTGCCTACTTAAAAGGTAAATTGTGTGAGGGTTGGAATATTATCTTGTTGAACGTCATAACTGCAGTTCCAAAAAAGTTTGATTTACATGTACGTCTTCAATAAGTATTTATTTAATGATGACATGTTGAATGAATTAAAGAAGGAGAAGGAAAGAAGACTGCAAAAGACATTAAAGACAGAGGTGGTCAAGTTACAGATGCTCAGGATGCCTTCCATTGGCCACACCTGTTATTTTCCCAGGCTTTTACTCATTTGGGGTCAATGTATTAACGTTTAAATGCTGGTGCTTGACGAGAGTGGTCCCACTGACTGGATTTGCCAAGAAGGTATTGAGAGTTGCCATCTTTTATGTACTTTTCAGTGGGGGAGAGTAATTTGCCCCACTTTCCCCCTGAATTATTGAGGGATTTTTAAAGATAATTTATTCTCCCATACCATTTTAGTCACATTTTCTGAATTATTATACCACTCAAATTTTAGTGGTTTATTTCCTAATCACAAAAATAGTATCTCATAGAAACAGAATTTTAGAGCCTAATGGTATTTGAGTGATTATCTAATTCAGCCCCAGGTTTTACAAATAAATAAATAGAAGCAGAGAGAGAGAGAGGAAGAGAGAGAGATTTTTTAGTCACTTGCTGACAAGTGACAGAAGTGCGACTGGAGCCGATGCCTCCTGACAAGTTACCAGAGTGTGGCGAAAGCTGCAAACAAAACAAAACAAAACAGCCCTGGTCATTGTGGCTCAGTTGGCTGGAGCTTTGCCCCATAAACTGAAGGATCACAGGTTTGATTCCAGGTCAGGGCACGTGTCTGGGAAGAGGGTTTTTGTCCCTGGTCAGGGCATAATTAATGTTTCTCTCTCACCCCAATGTTTCTTTCCCTTTTCTCTCCCTCCCTTCCCCATCAATGAACATGTCCTCAGGTGAAGACTCAAAAAAATAATAATGCATCTTTCGCTATTCATTAGACAGATTAGTGTAAATTGAAAGGGACGCACATCTTCATGATGAGTCCAGGTGTCTCCATCTTTGTGTAATATTACAGCTACTTGCTGCCCAAATTCCTGGTTGCATTGGTTTCCAACAATTGGCAAAAAAAAAAAAAAGAAAGAAAATAGATAGGAACTCAAGTGTAACCATTTCAGCTATGATGTTGCTATGGTCAGTTTCCTTCTCAAAATTGTTAATAACCAGGGCCAAATGGCATGACTGTCTCTACCACACAATCGTTTTGTAAATGGTTTGAAAGAAAAAGAGTAATCTGATTTTCAGTTAGCAAAATTGTGGGGGTATTTTTTAAACATGATTTGATGAGTAGAACTGTCATATATTATGTTATTGGTGAATAAGTGGAAGTCCATATTCAATTAATAACATTTATTAAAAACAGACATACAGTGGCTCATAAAAATGAAAAGATTCAGGTGTTGTGTTTTTTTCTGAATAATATAGAGCCAGAGTTGAGAGAAATTACAGAGATTGCAGTTCCTGAAAAAAAAAAAGACAAATAAAGCAAAGGGCATACTGAAATAAGTCAAAACTGTCAATTGCTTCAAAATATGATGTTGAAGCTTTACTGTACATTAGTAGCTGCATAGGATGCCCCTGGGTCAGGACAGATTGGCATAAGGGCTGTATCTAACTGTGGCACCCTGTCATCCCAAACAAACACAGATAAACACACAGATAAAGGTCATCGCATTAAAGAACAAGAGAGAAGAATACAGTGAAGCTGCTGTAAGACTGAAAAACAAGATATATAAGAAAATGTTCTCCAAGGAAGGCCAGGATGGAAACTTAAAAGTTGCCACCTAAAACCTATAGAGACTATTAATCTTTTCAACAAAGCTGGCAGCCAAATCAAGACAAAAATATTCAACAAAATATGGCATGGACCCTCTCTTGGCATGAGGTCCAGACAGAGACCATCTTGCTTCTTAGCATGCAGTTTCTTTGTGTCTTCTCCTAAGAGGGAGGAAAAAAAAATCTTCTCATTAGAACTGGCACTGCACCAGAAACAGTGACCTCTGCTCAGAAAAGAGCTTCAAAACCTCATCTGTACTTTCTGCCTCAATGTGTGAGTATGAGGAAGTGTGAGAGAAATGTGGAATATTTTTTAAAAGCTTCAAAAAGGATAATTTTGGCAGGAGAGAGTTTCACAATTGTCTCTAGGATATTTGCCTGCTCTTGGGAAAAAGCTAACTTGTAAACTAGATGATTTTTTTCTCTCTCCCACGTTCCCCTCCTCCTTCCCTTTGTCCCTCTCTCCTTGGGTCCTTCCTTCACTCTATTCTTCCTCCTTCTTTCCTCTCTCTTATCTGAGTTGTCAGAGCTTCTGAATCATTTGAAAGCCCAGATGTAGCACACCTGACACAGCATTATTTCTTATCTTTTGTTTCCAAATATTGTCATAACAATGATCCAAATTTATTTTTTTAAATCCAAGTTGATTTTTTAAAAATATTTTATTTATTTATTTTTAGAGAGAGGGGACAGGAAGAAGAAAGAGTGGGAGAGAAACATCATTGTGTGGTTGCCTCTCATGGGTCCCCCACTGGGAACCTGGCCTGCAACTGAGGCATGTGCCCTGACTGGGAATCGAACCAGCGACCCTTTGCTTCACAGGCCCGTGCTCAATCCACTGAGCTACACCAGCCAGGGCCAAATTTCTTATGTATCTACCAAATGTTCTACTCTGGGGAGAAAATAAATGTTCACTGTGGGTTAATAAAACGACTTTCAGTATTAGAAAGGGAGTTGAACTTCATTTAGGCCAGCTTGTCCTTTCTGTCCGTGGGTCTGAATGCCTTCCCAGTCCCCTCCTTCTCTGCTCAGATTTCTCAGTCTCTGGACTTTGCAGCTGCTCCTGCTTCACCCATATTTCTCACAGATACAAGAAGTTTCATTGTTTCCAGCCAAATTTTACTTCCTTGCAGCTTCTGCATATTAGTTTACTTCTGTTTCCCTAAACTACATAATATTAAAGTCTAATTCCTTTTCAATATGGCAACTATTAAAATATTGAAGTAATAGCTATTTGTTGCTGCCTGTCTTATTTAAGCAAGAACTTCTCAATGATCAAACTCTTCCTTGCATTTCAGAGATTCTAGACTCTTTGAGGTCCTGCTCGCTTTTCCTCTGGACGTCACTCACGGTCATTTCAAGAACTCTGCCATTTTGTAGCTGCTTGGATTTGGGAAAATTAACTTCTCTGTGTCTTTGCTTTGTCATCAGAACATTGGAAATGATGATAGTACTGACCACCTGTGTGCTGTAATTCGTGTCAAACAATTAAAACAAAAAAATCACAAGCAGTCAATAAGTGTTTACTACTCCTGCTGTTCCTGTGGCAGGTATGGGCTGTGTCTCCACTTTGGTGAGCGCGCTCCCATTAGTGAGTGCTTTCCCAGCAGTCCATCATTCTGGTCCATGGAACTGAGCCTAAAGCTAGTCAGTACTTGTGTAGCTTTTACACATTTTTGTCATGTACTTATTATATCTCCTAAATCGTATACTTATCTTTCTAATTCAAAAAGAATAGTGGGGCTTCCATGCCCCTTGAGAATGTCTCTGTGACTCCCAATCAGTTCTTGTCTTCAGATTCTCTGTAGTTATTCTTTCAAATACATTCCGCTTCCTCAAATCTTAGGTTCTATTATTTCTTCCTCACAATCTGATCTGTTTTTCCTTCAGTGAGGAAATGGGAGCAATGAGAAAGGACTGCCTCCTTATTCTGTTACCAGTCTTCCAATACCGATGCACCCATGCTCCTGTTTTCTTTCATTCTTCACGTTAGTCCAGAATTTTCTCTTTTCACAGAACAAAACTCAGGCAGGTTAGTCCCCCCCACCCCCACCTTCTCTGTTCCCATCCTGGGTAACTTGCTAAATTTTAATAATTATTATTTCTCTTTCCTTTAGTTTCACCATCTTTCTCTCTTCTAGATTTTCTTCATCAGAATTAGAGTGTTCACATATCTTTCTTCTTAAAATATATATTAAGGTTTAGTACTATATTGAATATGTTATGCTTCAGAAAAGGAGGAAAGTCTTTTAATCAATCTTGCAAATATCTATAAAGAAGTAATCAATTTGCATCTCTTTGGTGTCTAGTGATGCTGAGCATCCTTTCATATTTCTCTGGGCCATTTGTATGTCCTCTTTGGAGAAGTGTCTGTTCAGGTCCTTTGCCCATTTTAAAAAAAATATATTTTATTTATTTATTTATCTTTAGAGGGGAAGGGAAGGAGAGAGGGAGAGAAACATCAATGTATGGTTGCCTTTTGTGTGTCCCCTGCTGGGAACTGGCCTGCAGGGAACCCGCCTGCAACCCAGGCATGTGTCCTGACTGGGAATTGAACCACAATCCTCTGGTTCGCAGGCTCGCGCTCAATCCACTGAGCTACTGCCCATTTTTTAATTTGATAGTTTGTCTTCCTGGTGTTGAGTCATGTGAGTTCTATACATATTTTAGAGATCAAATCCTTGTCTGAGATATCATTGGTGAATGGCCCATGAACATGGACAACAGGGTGCGGATTGACTATGGGAGCAGGGGGTGGGCCGAGCAGAGGGGAACAAAAGGGTAAAAACTGGGACAGCTGTAATAGAAGAACAATAAAATATTTAATAAAAATAGAAAAATAGTTAAATTTGTTGTTTCTATTTTTTCTGTTACCCATCCACCCCTTGATCCACTATAGTATGATTTTTTCTCTTGGGACCCATTAGGACCCACTCTCTTGGTTTTCCTTCTCCTCTCTGGCCATTTCTGATTAATCTGCTCTATGGATGTTTTTTCTCCTGCTAGCTTTAATGTTCTTTAAATTTTTTGTCCTAGTCTCCAGAGTCTACCAACCCTCCCAGGGCAAGCTCATCAACTTCTGACTTAAAAACCAACTGTATGCAAATGGATCTCAAATATCTTTCCTGTTCTTTTTCCTCCTGAAGCACCCAAAACTCAGCACATGTGTGGAAGAAGTTGTCATGTTCCCTTCTACTCTCGCTGCCAAGCCTGTGTTGTTTTCTCTATACCTCTCAGTAAATGGCATCTACATTCAGGTGGTTTCCCAGATGAGGCTGGGGACCATCTTTGCCCTTCTCCAGTTCGTTTTCATCTATACAGCTAGACTGATTCTTGTAATGTACACATTTTAAATTGTCAGCGTGCTCCAGAAAACTTTTTCCAGTGATTCCCCATTACACCTAGGATAACTTTAGAAAAGGAGTCACTTGTCTCCAAGCTCTAGGTAACATTCACATCTTCAACTCTTTCCGAAAGATCCTGGCTGCAATATACAGATCTATCTTGGGCAAATTATTTCTGCATGATGGTATATGAGTCATTAAGTTCTGAACTCCCATGGAACTTCATGACTTTAATTCTTTCCTTCTGATGTTTGCTCTACACTCTTCTGTCAGACACTCACCACAGTAGGCCAGGGAGGTTTCCCACGGAGCTTTTGAAAAACACTAGTTACCAAGGGCAGCACAGGGGTCCCCACCCCAGATCAATTGAATCAAAATCCTGGGGGATGGACCCAGGCAGAAATCTTTTGTAAAAGCTCTTCTCTTGATTCTAATGAGCCGCCAGGGTGTTAAAGCCACCGGTTGAGAATTGCTAAGCTGGGTGAGGATACATAAAAGCAGAGTGAATGGAATAGAAATACGAGGTTCAAGGGGACAAGGAAGAGCCACATCAAAGGTAAAACTTTTTCAACCTTTGTAGTATTTGCTGTCCCAGATTTTTACAGGTCACTTACATCTTTGGAACTGGCCAGGGAGGGTGCAATTTGGCTCTCTGACCCAGGTCGTTTTTCTGTTTGCCATTTCTTTGAGCTCATTAACATCTCACCACTGGTTTTTAAACATGCATTTCTTCTCATTTTTTAAAACATATAGTATTTTTAAAATTCTGTATATTTCAGCTACTTTTCAAAATGATTCAGAGGTTAATTACAAGGTGAGGCTTTGTGCACTTTTCTTTTGCCCAAGCTCAGTTAAGAACTCTGTTCTGCCTATTCTCAAAGCACTTTAAACAATTATCTGTTTGTACTTACTTTCCTGTATTTTGATTTATTTTGTTTGTTTGCATAGTAGTTTCTTACTCTGGACTGTGATATCCTCAAAGCAGAAAGTACCTGATGTATAAAAAATGTTCAATAAATCTTTCTGGATGGTATGATTAGGTGAACACATCATATAAATTCTTTGACTCTCTTGGCTTATAGATATGCAACTTTTACATGTTTATATTTAGTCGTACAAGATCCACTTATTATTTTACCAGAACATGAACACATGTATATGTGGGGTCCTATCCTTGGCATTTATTTTCATACCAGTTTTGTCTATTTCATACATAAACTTCTTGTGGAGTTTGAAGTATAGTCATCTCATTTTCCTGTTTATGATCATATGATATTTTGAGAGCCTTCAAACCCTCCCAGACCATATCTTTTATAGAATTTGAGGACATGAAATTGTGCTTACCTTTTTCTAGACTTTTTGGAATCCACAATTTTCAGTTTCTGCAAAGTCTTTGCTCAGGGATTTTACCGCTTCGATCACAAATTGTTTCTCATTAGTTAGCATGGTACTTACAAAGCTCTTTTCCTTACTCCCTTTCCATCAGAGTGAAACTTGTAAGGACACTTTAGGCCAATGGGAACCCAGTGATTGAAGCTCAGGTCACTCAGGCCTGTGTTCCCATTGCTCCCTTAATCTGAAAAGCCACATCCCTCTCCTTCTTTTTGCCTGGCAATTTGGAGTACACTTTAGTAAGATCACATATTTTCTTCTCTCCTTTTACCTTTAAAAGTAGATGGCTTTGTACCAAACAGCAACTCTCCATTTTCCCCTCCCAGGTATGTAAGATGAACTAATTCTAAAGACCTACTGTACAACATGATTTCAGAAACTATAGTCATGGAACTGTATTGTACACATAAAAATTTTTCAAGAGGGGAATCTCATGTTAAATTTATCTTTACCAAGGACACAGAAAAGGAGACCCAAAGAAATCTGGAGGTGGTGGCTATGTCTGTTACCTTCAATTGTCATGATGGTTTCATGGATTTATGCATGTATTCAAACTCATCAAATCATGTATATTGACTATGTGCACTATTTATATATTCATTATACCTCAATGGAACTTTTTATAAATGATATTGCTTCATACACTTAAGAGGTATTTAAAAAGCAGATAGTTTTATCAGACTACTAACCCAAGATGTATGTATCTCCATGTAGGCATAAAGTTATCGATAAGCTTCTACTTTCCTATTCCTTTCAAAATTTCAATCAAGTCAGGACCTTTACATTAGGAAAGCCAAACCTTCTATTGCTGTGTGAGAGTTAAGGGTTTTGTTCCAACAGCACTCTATGATGGTTATGTATTGAAATTTAACTCCTTGTTTTTCGCTACTGTCTCATCAATTGCATATTGGTGTACACACAGACACACACATGTGTGGTCTAAACAGATATCCTATTTTCACATACCAGTTTTTTCATCCTGAATTAATTTACTAGTTTTCTTCCAGTACCATAACATTATCTGTTTCCTTCTCTAATTTTAATTTATAGTTCCCATATGGAATCATAGGTTGAATATAATGTCTTAGAAATTCCGGTGAGCTTTCGTAGACATAGATACATTTACTGTAAATTTATATGGAAAGGCACAATCCTTGAAATAACTGAAACACTCTAAGCAAAGGAGAATAAAGTGGGAGGGGTGATGTTGTTTTTACCATATAGCTGCAATAATCATGGCAGCGTGGCACAGGCAACAGAGAAAGATACATAGACCAATGGAATAGAGTATGGGACTCAAAACAGACTCAAACAAATATGCCCGGTTGAATTTTATACAATTTTTTTAAATACTTTTTTATTTTTTTAAAGATTTTATTTATTTGTCTTTAGAGGGGAAGGGGAGGAGAGAGGGAGAGAAATATTAATGTATGGTTGCCTCTTGTGCGCCCCCTGCTGGGAACCGGGAACTAGCCTGCAACCCAGGCATGTGCCCTTGACTGGGAATTGAACCGTGATAGTGTGGTTCACAGTCCCACGCTCAATCCACTAAGCTATACCAGCCAGGGCTGAATTTTATACAATTTTAAAAAATATTGGGGTGACATTGACTAATAAAGTTATATAGGTTTCAAATGTACAATTCTGTGGTGTTTAGCACTCAAAGCCAACTCTCCTTTGGTCACCATATATTTGACCCCCTTTACCCTTTACCCCCCCTCCCGCCTCTCTGGTAACCACCATACTGTTGTCAGTGTCTATGAGTGTTGGTTTGTTTGTGTTGTTTGTTCATTTGTTGCTTGCCCTTTTCTATCCAAAATATGCGTGAAATCATATGAGTGAAAAAGCTAAGAACAGCTTTTTCTGACAGACTTATTTTGCTTAACATGATATTTTCAAGGTCCATACATGTTGTCACAAATTTTTCATTTCATTTTTTCTTATAGCTGAGTAGTATTCCATTGTGTGTATGTACCACATACTTTAAAGTAGATTTTACTGATTATGCTATTACAGTTGTCTCATTTTTATCCCCCCTATATTCCCCTCAGCTCTGCATCACCCTTCCCCCAGCATTAACCTGTTTACCTTAGTTCATGGGTCATACGTATAAGTTCTTTGGTTTCTCCATTCCCTAAACTGTTCCTAACCTACCCTGTTTATTTTGTACCTACCATTTATGTTTCTTATTCCCTGTAACTTTTCCTCCTCATTCTCCCCATCCCCACTGATAACCCTCCATGGGATCTCCATTTCTGCGATTCTGTTCCTGTTCTAGTTGCTTAGTTTGTTGTTGTTGTTTATGTTCAGTTGTTGTTTATATTCAGTTTTTGATAGTTGTGTTTGTTGCCATTTTACTGTTCATAGTTTTTATCTTGTTTATCTTAGATAAGTCCCTTTAACATTTCATATAATAAGGGCTTGGTGATGATGAACTCCTTTAAGTTGACTTTATCTGGGAAGCACTTTATCTGCCTTCCATTCAAAATGACAGCTTTGCTGGATACAGTAATCTTGGATGTAGCTCCTTGCTTTTCATGACTTTGAATACTTCTTTCCAGGCCTTTCTTGCCTGCAAGTTTTTTGTTTTTTTATTTTTTGTTTTTTATTTTTTTAGAAATCTGCTGATAGTATTATGAGAACTCCTTTGTAGATAACTGTCTCCTTTCCTCTTGCTGCTTTTAAGATTCTCTCCTTGTCTTTAGTCTTGGGTAAGTTAATTATGATGTGTCTTGATGTGTTTTTTCTTGGATCCAATTTCTTTGGGAATCTCTGAGCTTCCTGGGCTTCCTGGGAGTTTATTTCCTTTGCTAGAGTCAAGAGGTTCTCCATTATTTTTTTCAAATGAGTTTTCAATTTCTTGGTCTTCCTCTTCTTATTCTGGCACTCCTATGATTTAGATGTTGGAACATTTAAAGTTGTGCCAGATATTACTAAGGCTCTACTCATTTTTTTTGAATTCTTATCTCTTCATTCTGTTCTAGCTGAATGTTTATTTCTTCTTTTTCCAAATCATTGATTTGAGTCCTAATTTCTTTCTCTTCACTGTTGGTTGCCTGCATATTTCACGCTGCATAGCCTTCACGTTGCATAGCCTTCACTTCTTCCTGTATTTTGCCATGATACTCAACTATTTCTGTGAGCATCCTGATTACCAGTGTTTTTAACTCTGTATCTGAGAGGTTAGCTATCCCTTCACCAACTAACTCTATTTTTGGAGTTTTGATCTGTTCTTTCATTTGAGCTAGTTTTCTTTTTCTTGGAGCACCTGTTATGTAGTAAGGGCTGGAGCCTTATGTATTCACCAGGATGGGGCAACCCACATGCTGTATTGTGGATCTGTATGTGGGGGAGGAGTCCAAGAGGGAACAATGCCACTTACTCAGGTCTGAGCCCCTTTCAATCACTTCCTCCACTACCCACAGCAAATCAGGCCCTTCTGATGCTAATTCCCAGGTGTATGGGTTTGTGAACATTCTAGGATGCTGTGGGTCTCTCCTATGAACTCTCCTGTGAGGCTGGGAGTTTCTCCTGCCACCACAATCCCCATAGGTTTTTACAACCAGAGGTTTTGAGTTTTTATTTGCCTGTGCTGGAACCCTGGGTTGCTTGGTCTGTCTCACTCCCCAGTTGTTCCTCCCAGTTTATCCACATGTAAATGTGGGACTGCCAGCTGCTGTCTCACCTGCCCAGTCCTCCAGCCTCCACCTTGCTGAGAGGTCTCTCTGCCCTAGCTGCCCATCTCCACCCTTTCTACCAGTCTGGATGAATGTTTCTTCTTCAGCTCCTTCATTGTTCAACTTCTACACTGTTTGATTTTTATGGCAGTTCTGGTTGTTTTTTATTTTTAAATTTATTGTTCTCTTTTCATTGTGCAAGGAGGCAAAATGTATCAACCTATGCCTCCATCTGGCTGGAAGAGTACCATGCATTCTTTATCCAATCATCTATAAAGGATACTTTGCCTTTTTCCATGTCTTGAGCACTGTAAATAATGTTGCAGTGAATATAATGTTACCTGCATCTTTACAGATACATATTTTCAATTTTGGGGGGTAAATGCCTAGAAGAGGGGATTGCTGGGTGGTATGATAACTCTATTATTAATTTTTGAGAGATCTTTGTACTGTTCTTTCTGGTGGCTGTACCAGTTTACAGTCCCACCAGCAGTGAATGAGGATTCCTTTTATCCACTACCTCTTCAACAGTTAGTAATTAGCTGTCTTGTTGATAATAGCCATTCTAACAAGTATGAGGTGGTATCTTATTTTAGTTTTGGTTTGAGGTTCTCTAATAGTGAAGTTATTCTCGGCTGATTTTTGACAAGGTGCAAAACCAGTTCACTGGGCTAGATTAATAGCTTTTTCAACAAATGGGGCTGCAGCAATTTGGCATTCATTGGCTAAAAAAAAGAAAGAAAAGAAAAAAGGGACCTTGAACTAAGTCTTACACCATACACAAAAATAAACTCAAAATGGACAGTTCAGTGCAAATAAAACTTTGGGAGAAAAAGATAGTAGAGCATCTTTTCATTTTTTTCAGATCTAGGGCTAAGCAAAGTGTTCTTAGACTTGATGCCACTTAACATAAACCAAATAGGAAAAACCGATGAATTGAATCTAATAAAATAAAAAAATTTTACTTTGTGGAAGCCAATGTGAAAAGGAGAAGACACAAGGTGCAGAATGGTAGAAAATATTTGCATCGAAGTATAATCATATAATAAAATGCTAGTCAATAATAAAAATAAATAAACTATCGATATAGATAACACTCTGGATGAATCTCCAAGGAATTATACTGTGCAAAAAACCAAAACCAGCAAAAAAATCAATCCCAATGCACTAATGTAACATTTTCAAATCATGAAATTGAGAAATGGAGAACATAGGTTTTTGTTTGTTTGTTTGTTTGTTTGTAGGGACAGGAATGGGCTATGTATGATTACAAAACACAATTTAAAAGATCTTGTACATTTGTAACTGTTCAATATTTTGATTGGGGTGGTTAGCGAATATATTAACCTACACAGGTAACAAAATTTTGCAGAAATTAGTATAGGGCACATCTCCCAACACACACAAAGTGTACAAGCAAAACTGGGGAAATCTGAAGAAGATGAATTGATTATATCCTTGTTAGCATTCTGGTAGTATAATTTTACAAAACCCAATGTAGGAGGAAATTTGCAAAGTATACAAGGCATGTAGCTATTATTTCTTACAAGTGCATGCCAATTTGTAATTATCTTCAGGAAAATGTCATTAAAGTTTTAGATAATTTACAGTGTTATATTGTGTAAACTAACTGTGTTTTTGCCCTTTTCTGTGGAGCAGTTTAAATATAATCCACTGAGGATAATATCCATCTTATACTTTCTTCTTTGTATACAATGTATTTGAATGCATCATGATTTGAAGATAAAAGAAGATTTGGCTATTGAAAAATGGATATGGCCAATATAAAATAAAGACAATGGGATATGTATCTTTTTATTACAGTGGTCAATTTTAAAATTGTGAGGACAGATAGCCAATACCTATAATTTGTAATTATCAATGAGGTAAATTAATAAACATTGATTCACACCAGAGGAATTTTAGGATAAAGTATTTACTAGACCCTTTTATGTGTTATAACAC
Organism: Sturnira hondurensis; assembly: GCF_014824575.4. Taxonomy (NCBI): domain Eukaryota; kingdom Metazoa; phylum Chordata; class Mammalia; order Chiroptera; family Phyllostomidae; genus Sturnira; species Sturnira hondurensis. The sequence continues at coordinate 1,304,250 of NW_028086933.1, forward strand.
ATGAAAAACAGAGCACAGAATCATGGGAAGTTGTTACACAGCTAGAAAAGGAGATAGTTTAGACTCAGATACCTATTCCACCTACATGGTTTGGTGATAATGATATCAACTCTACTAGAAATAAGAAGGTGCCCATAAATAGTCTCCCACTTAGAACTTATAATGCAAATATAGCTATGCATGCAAAAATTTCAAGTTCCAAACCAAGTGTTGACAAAATTCAACACTTGTAGATTCATTTGAGGACTGAGTACTTGAAATACATTCATATCGTGCTCCGAGTCACAAGTAAGGCCATTGATTACCCAGAGGGGCAAAGCTGTTAACTTTTGCCTGAGAATAGCAAAGCAACACACAGTTAAGAAATAAAATATTTTCTACTTGAAAATAAAATTTCATTTAAATATGAGGATAAGCCCTGGCTGGTGTGGCTCAGTGGATTTAGCACCAGACTGTGAAGCATAGGGTCACCAGTTCCATTCCCAGTCAGGGCACATGCCTGGTTTGCAGACCAGGTCCTCAGTAGGGGGTGCATGAGAGGCAACCACACATTGATGTTTCTCTCTCTTTCTCTGTCCTTTCCCCCTCTCTAAAAATAAGTAAATAAAATATTAAAAAATAATAAAATAAAACAAATATGAGGATAAAGTGGCCTCCCAATTCCTATTGTTATGATTTAAAAGTTTATATTGTAAATTATATAATTAATATTGTATTCCATCACTAAATTTTTGGATGATTTGTTATTCTCAATTAGCTTATAAGAACACCAGAGACTTAATTTGGTTATTATCTGATCTTTGTTATCATCTGATGTATGTCTGTCTGTCTTTTTAAGCTTTCCTTTACATGTAAGATTTAAAAGGCCTTTCAATAATCTGCTATTGAGTGTGGTGTAAGCACAGGTTGTTTCATGAATAATCACTAGAACGTATCTAGGTATGCCCCTGGGATTCTAAAGTAGGGCCATCAACAGCTGAAATACTGACTTTTTTATGTTATTGAAGAAACTGGCAACGATGTCTCTGCAGAAATAATAAATCAAATGCCTAAGAGTGTGCTAATAAAGTACTCCTTGCCCTTATTCTCTAATCCATGTACACAAAAGCTTATTGTTAACTGCAGGCCTTCAAGGTATTTCAGAAATGTTTATTATGGGTACTTTTGAAAATGGCAGGAATTTATATTTATGACCCTGTTTGGAAATATTCCTAGCCAAGGGAATTGAGCTCAAGTGAACACGCAGGCGCCTGTATTACAGTTATAGCGCATTGAATACCAGTGGTAGGTTAAGTGCATTGTAGCAAATTGAAGAGGGGAGATATGCCAAAGCCAAATATCTTGGCCACAGTTCAGACCCTGCAACATTCTGCACAACTGTTGTGTAGGGTGAGTAATTTTCTGCCTGACCGCCGATTGTCTGTGAATAGGTTGGGTATTGCTTAATGACCTAGTCATGTTTTCAGGGTGGAAGGAGTATAAGGTTTGACTTCAGGCTTGTATGTGTGTGTGTTTTAAAGAAATATTGCCATTTTTGTTGGAGACGTTTTCTGAAGGAAATGAGAATTTTGGCTATCTTAATCTCACACTGTGGTAGTAGTTTAAATTACGTATGGGAAGTTAGGGGATAAAGGGGCCTGACCCAAGGAAACATTTAGAAGCAAGCTGCTTTCTTGACCTCTGTGCCAAGCTGCTTTCTTGACCTCTGTGCCATTTTTATCTGCATTTCACGACACTGAGGTATGAGATACCTGCTTCGAGTTTACCTGCCAATGTGCTTTGTCACAGAACAAGGGAATGGGCTCTAGTGAGTCCTGTATTCCCAAACTTTAGCCTAGACTTGGCATTTTTACAGTTTTTTCATAAATCCAAATGTGACCTACTAGTTTTCCTTTGCCTACAGAGTCTCTATAATGAATGAGAAGCCTACTGTTAGAAGAAATAATATATTTGGCACACATTTTGATGTACTTTTAACAAAAGGACAATAATGCTAATCATTACTATTTTGCCAGATATAGTTTTAACTACAAAGACTCAATAATTCCAGTGTAAGGGTCCTCGATTCTACCACCTAACAAACTAAACTTAACATATTTTTCTCATTTTCCCTTACAATGGAAAAGGACAATGGTCTCATATTACATATTTTAAGTAAACCTATAAACCTCTCTATAATTTTTAAGTTGAAAAACAACTGTATTTTGAAAGATCAGATACTAATTATAATAATTTACAAGTGTTCATGTTATCTAACTGTGCATAACAATTCATTTCAAAATGTAGTAACTTTAAAAAAAACAATAATCATTTATTTTGTTTTTTTTTCTTCTGTGGGTTAGGAGCAGGCACAGGCCCTTGCTCAGATTCAAGGTGAGGGAACATAGACCCCACCCCTCAGTGGAAAAATGTTACACTCGTATTTAGGAAAGCATGTGAGATAAGATATATATTAGTGTGGTCATCCTATAAGAGACAATATGCCAGAACAGACATTATCTATTTTTTCTATAAAGAAGCTTCACAAGACCAGTGGCTTCATCAAACATAGAGGTATGTATGTGTTTAATGGGATTTATATCTTTAAACTTAATATGACATCATGAGTACTTCTCAACAGCATTAAATCAGTCTTTGAAGGAATTATTTTAATGGTTATTATTTTCCTTCCTAAGGATAGGCTACAGGTTACTATTTACAAAACTCTTCTATTTCTTTGTTGTTTTAAAGAACACTCAGCTACACACAGGCAAATATTTATTGATAGAGTGATTCCTTAATTTTATCATTTAGGAATTGCATTTGGCTGTAAGTAACGATGAACTGTAAAAAATTGGTTTTTATTTTTTTCCCTCCACTTAATCCAAAAGTTTAGAGGCTGATGATTGCTGACATAAGTTCCCTTGCTCAGCGGTGTTCTCAGGAGTCCGAGTTCCTTTCAGAGGCTTGCTGTGTTAGCTTTGATGCTGCCGCCCTGCAGACACCCTGTCTATGACCAGGGTGGGAGGAAGACAAAAGGGAAAAACGTCAAAGGAACATATCCTAGTGAAACCTTCCCTGGTAAATTGTGTCTAATATCATTGGCATAAGGCCAAGCTAAACAGGGGAGACAGAAAAAGTATTTTGTTTTCTAAGTATTTAAGTTGAAAAAAAAATAGATTCCCTAGAAACAGTCTGTGATACAGAAAATCACATGCAGAAAGTTTATTGAGATGTGACTGCAGAAGAGAAACCGGTGAGGAAAGGAGGGGCAGGACTAGAGAGAGGGAGAAGCCAGCTTCCAATGTGGTTGCAACTGAGATGTCGCCCAATCTTTTGGGGATTCTGGAAATCAAGTGATCTTTGAAATTTGTCACAAATTGAGGCAAGGGGGGCTCAGCCTCCTGGGAAGGGACATTACCTTAAGAAAGGTAGTTTCTTATAGCCAAGGGCAGTTCATAGTGAAGGTCAACAGCCGGAGTTTAGCAGCGGAGGGGAGATGGGCACATGCATTCTGAATAAAGGATCTGCCTAGAGCTCCACAGTATGCAGTAGAGGGGTAGAAAATGCAAAAGAAAAGTGGAGTTGAGCATAGGCATTGTGTGAGCTAACTTATCTATGTAATATATGTTTACCCTTTCATACTTTACTATTTCCCAAATATTTTACACAGACACACATGCATTTTGAAATCATCAAATTTTTGAATGAATTTTTAAAGTTATATCTGTATACATGTATATATCTATATGCAAAGAGTTCATCTGTAGCATGATAGACATTGTAAAAAAGAAATCTTTCTTTGAATTATCCAGGAATTTAGTATGATTAGAGTGATGAACTAAAGGTGACATGTGTGAAGCAGAAAGTGTGACTTGCTAAATTTATTAGGGTCATTTATGTCTTTAACATAAAATAACACTTAGTATTAAAATGACACTTGTTCCAGATTATATCTTTTTAAAACTGTTATGAACTCCAAAAATACAGTGTATGCACAGTACTTCTAAATAGATGATTCAAATATTTGTTTGAGGGAGACTTTGAAAGATCGGAATTTGGAAGTACTTGAATTTATAATATTAAGTACTATTTTAGGAAGTATGCTATGTTACCACTAGCCTGACCTATTTCAGGGCACGAGTTTAGATCAATAATGAGACCTCTGAGGTTAGTGGTCCACATGGCAGATGTTATAAGTAAAATACAAGATAATAGCAGAGAGAATTCAGTCTCTGGGCCCTGATATCTGTACTGCCATTTCTCCTTTGTCAGATTACGCTGCTTCATGTTTTCATAGGTCAACCTCAATCTCATCTGCACCTATTAACAGAATAAAGATATAGCTGAGTATTTTGCTGGACCTATTTTAAAAAATGGCCACTCTCACTGACTACAAGTTTTAAATAGTAAAATAAATTTTTCAAAACTCGTTTAAATTTTGGATATTTATCCTTTATCAGATGTATTGGTGAATATGTCCTCCCATTCTGTGGGTTGTCTTTTTATTTTGTTGATGATTTCCTTTGCTGTACAAAAACTTTAGGTTGATGTAGTTCCATTTGTTTATTTTTTCTTTTGTTTCCTTTGCTTGGGCAGATATATCCGATAAAATATTGCTACTAGCAATGTCTGAGATTTTACTGCCTATTTTTTCTTCTAGGATTTTTATGGTTTTGGGCTCTAATATTTAAGTCTTTAATTCATTTTTAATTTACTATTCTGTGTGGTATAAGAAGGTGGTCTTGTTTCATTTTCTGCACATATTTGTCCAATTTCCTGATGCCATTGATTGAATAAACTATCTTTAGCCCATTGTATGTGCTTGCTTCCTCTGACAAATATTAACTGACTACAAAAGTATGGGTTTATTTCTGGCCTTTTTATCCTGTTCCATTCATTTGTGTGTTTGTTTTTATGCCAGTCTCAGGCTGTTTTGAATACTATGGCCTTGTAGTATAGTTTGGTTTTAGGTACTGTGATTCCTTCAACTTTGTTCTTCTTTCTCAGGATTACTGCTGCTACGTAGGGCTGTTTGTGGTTCCATGTAAATTTTTGGAATATTTGTTCTAGTTCTGTGAAATAGGAATCTTGATAGAAATTGTGTTGAATCTGTAGATTGCTTTGGGCAGCATGGAGATTTTAAGGATGCTAATTCTTCCTATCCATGAACATAGTATGTGCTTCCAGTTATTTGTGCCTTTTTCAGTTTTTTTCTTCAGTGTCTCTTATTTATTTATTTTTTAGGGAGAGGGGAAAGGAATGAGAAAGAGAGGGAGAGAAACATCAATGTGTGGTTGCCTCTCACATGCCTCCAACTGGGGACCTGGCCCACAATCCAGGCATGTGCTCCGACTGGGAATTGAACCAGTGACTCTTTGGTTTGCAGGCCCATGCCCAATCCACTGAGCTACACCAGCCAGGGCTCTACAGTGTCTTATATAAATCTAGGACATTTGCACAATGGAATACTACTCACCCCTAAAAAGAAGAAAATATTACCCTTTGCGATAGCATGTATTTAGCGAACATTACGCTAAGTGACATAAGCAAGTAAGAGAAAGACAAATACCGTATTATTTCAGTCATATGTGGAATCCTATGAACAAAGTGAACTAACAAGCAAAATAGAGACAGACTCATAGATCTAGAGCAGGATGGCAGCCAAGGAGAAGGGAGGGTGGCAGTGGAGGCATTAAGCAGAAAGGGAAAAGGACTCATGGACATGGACGACAGTGTGGGGACTGTGGAGAGATGGGGTATTAAGGGGGCTAAATGGTAGTGGAAAAACACAATAAAAATTTTAAAACAAACTAGCTGAAACACTCACTGTAACTCACAATATTTACTTGGATAAGCAATTAGAATGACTTACTTCCTGTATGGTTTAACTAATCTACCGCAGCATCTGAGTCTTTACCCTCAGGACTTCATAGCTCCCAGAAGAGTGATTCCAGTATACTATGTCATTATCACAAAATAGTCTAGTATTCAATTTACTAAATATAGATGTAAAACTAGCCCCTGGCTTACAGATTCTATTAGCAAAACAATAGGAATGAGTTGTTAACCAAAAGAGAAAGAAGATGAATATGATATTTTTAAAGTACAAAGAGAAAAGAAACCATATTGTTTATATGTGATGTTTCACAGAGAGAAAGTGAAAAGGCCAGAATGAGAGGAAAAGTGTGAGGGAACCTCAGACTCTGGAAGATGAAGGAATTGGTGAGGGAGAAAGCAATTGTGTGAGGAAAATATGGGGTGGGATAAGTTAAAAATAAAGAATGATAGTTCAGAGTTCAGAAATCAATAGAAGTCACTCGACTGTGGTGCTGGGAGATTCCAGAAAAGACCAGCTGTGATTGTGGCAGTATATCGATTATGTGGTGAGTGAGGGGTTTAGTTTGCAGAGGAGGTAGGTGATGGGGTGGGCTTTGCAAAAAGAGACTGCTATGAAAGACGAATTAAGGTTACTAGTAGGAACTGACATTAGTCTAGTTATGGGAACAGAATGGGCAATACAGTTGACAGTCTTGCTGGAGAGAGGAAGAATATTCCCACCTAAGCAAGCAGGCTGGGTAGACAGGGCTAGGAGAGAGGAAATGAAGAATTGCACTTGAGTTTTCAGTGACCCTTAGCGGTGTCTGAAAAGCAAATTTTAAAAGCAAGCCACTTGCAGAAAAGATTTCTAGTTCTTAATATAATTCAGCATTTAGAGAGAAATTACTAACAAAGATTATAAGAGGGATTTTGCCTACCTAAAAACCCCTGCAGAGGAACCCCAGATTGGCATTTCTTAGATTTAAGCTTTTTCTTGGAAATGTCAGTGGCATAGCTGACAGTCTTGTCTTGTTCCTCTGTTCGTGGAGGTGATAATGAGCAATAATTGTGCAAAGGGTGGGATGCTAGAGGGGAGGGAAACACTGTGCCTGGACCGTGTAATTAGCACTCCCGTAATTCCAGTGATGGCTGTGGCTTTGTGCAGGGTTGACGGTTGCCCTTTAGTGTTAATGAACCAACAGGGGAGAGAGGTAACAAGGTGTGGCTATGCTTTCCAATGTCTGGCAGCCCCAGGCAGGAGCAATCCAGAGTAGTTGGAGGATGAAGGTGAAGTGGGGCTCAATTGTTTCTGGCTACTAGGCATTCAGGGAGGGCACTGCTACTCTCCTTTCAGTCCCAAGGGGAAGGCACTCATTAAGGTTATCATCTCAGAAATGAGAAAGCCCACCCTCTGCCCACAAGAGCCAGGAAAGGAAGGAATGTGTCTCCTGACTTTTGAAACAAAATTGCACACGGCCAGCAAGACCAGAATACTCTGAGATTTCTTTCTTCAGAGGCTAAGCCTGATAACATTTGGATGGAGGTATGTGCAAGTAAGCCAGCTTTCTGAAGCAGGGTCGAGGACTGGACTAGATGATGCAAAATGCCCTCCAACACCTGCAGCCGTGATTCTGGACCTTGGAGCAGTGCTGGTGAGAATCCAGCCCCGATCACACAGCTGTGTGGAGCCATGTAGCTGTGGTGCACAGAAATACCTTCGGTGTGGCCCTGCCTTTTTGAACTTGATTCAACTTTTACTTATCTTGAGATAAGAATTGAAAACAACTACATACATAGGAAGTATTATAAAGATAGAAATGGAATAATGTAAAATTTAACTAGGTTTCATTAGACATTTCACTATTAATTAAATAGAATTTTTAATTTTATCCTGAAGTTTCTGATTTTGTATTATTCAGAAATCTGCCGGTACTGGATTTATTGAAACTTATGTTTCCTATTAACACACATCTTTTAACAAGATAGTCATAGTCATAGTTTTAAAAACAATTAATTTGATATATAGGAAATTATCTTTAAGATTTAAAATACTCTAGGTATTTCTTAAAACTTTGTTGCATTATTTCTTTTTCTTTTTTATTGTATTTTTCAATTATTATTTAGTCCCTTTATCCCCACCCTCTGAATCACTACACTATTGTCTATGTCCATGAGTCCTATTTGCCTTTTGCCCAATCCCTCCACCCCCTTAGTTGTCACCCTGTCCTCTGAGTCTTTCTCTATTTTCTGCTTGTAAGTTTAGTTTGTTCATTAAATTCCACATATGAGTGAAATCATATGGTGTTTGTCTTTCTCTGACTGGCTTATTTTTACTTAGCATAATGTACTCAAGGTCCAACCAGGCTGTTGCAAAGGGTAAAATTTTCATCTTTTTTATGACCGAGTAGTATTCCACTGTGGAAATGTCCTGTAGTTGTTCTATCCATTCATCTACTGTTGGGCTATCTCAATATCTTGGTGATTGTAAAGAACGCTGTGATGAACATTGGGATGCTTAGGTTTTTTTGGAATTAGTATTTCGGATTTCTTCAGATACATACCCAGCAGTGGGATAGCTGGGTCAAAAGGCAGATCCGTTTTTAATTTCTTGAGGTACCTCCATGCTGCTTTCCACAGTAGCTATACCAATCTGCATTCCCACCAGCAGTGCAAAAGTGTTCCTCTTTCTCTATATCCTCACCAGCACTTGTTTTTCTTTATTCTGATGCTCATCAGCAATCAGTATTTTACTCATTTAATATCTTGTTTTGTGTACTTACATCTAAATCTTTCATTTCTTGAAACTTGGGAAGTATTTCTTTCCCTATCATCTTTTTTTCCTTGAGTCTCTAAAATAGACCAAATATAGCATAAATAGTTGTGGAATTTGTTGTTCTCTTTAGTTTTCTGTAAGCAGATGAATTATCAACTTTTGCAGAGAAGACAGTGTAAAAAACACATTTTACTTGCAATGTCGAGGGGAATTCATTCAATTTGACAGAGGCGTTCTGAGCACACCAGTGCTTGCAAGGTCTTAGAACTGCAAGGGCTGGGTGGGACGGCTTCTGTTGAGGACGTCTCAATTTAACCTTGTGCTGGTAGAATTAATGTATTGATTTGCTCTAATTAAGGAAGGCTAATAATAAGGTCTCTCTCTTTTTTTTGTCTCCATCTTCCTCTCTAGAGCTCTTGACACTGTTAGTTGTGTTAAGAAACACTCAAGATGACATGACAAGTCTCTCATCATTATCATAGGTTCTAATGACAGCCACTGGTCACATGACTGACCTGATGTTTCAGTGTGCTATTGAGGTACCAGGGATAGTTCAGATCAAAGGTGTAACTCGTGTCCTTCCCATACCTACAGGGGCCTGAATCTTTGATTTTTCTTTTCATCCTATATCACATTGTTTAGCACCCCTCACTATTTATCATGTAATTGAAATCCAAACCACATCCAAGAAGCCCTTATCAGATTTGGGTAACCTGAGGGTGAGGGGGACACAGAAATCATAAAATTTAACCGCGCAGATTTATATTTATACAATATGCAAATATACACATACACAACCACACTTCATACACACATATGGAAGCACACTTACCCCACTCCCACTTCTCTGTACACATGTGCCCACAACTCACACACATTGTGTTCTTTCAATTTGACTTGCTCAGTATGGGCCATTAATGCCGAGGGAAAGGGTCTTTCTCCAGGATCATGACTACGGTAATGTTAAAGCTTGTTTGCCTATACCCGTCAAAGTTAGAATTTAATCCTCAACAGCTAACTGCAATGAAAAACACAATAGCTGGGCAGGTTGTTGATCGGATACCTTCCCAAAAAAGTCTGTCAGCTAATTAATTGTTAACTGTCACTATACTAAGGAAGCCCCTTCTTTTATGAAAGTAAGGAATGTGTCTGGGTGTGGGCCTATCATTGAATTAGTGGGTCAGGTGGTCTTAGCACTCTCAGCTGTATCTGAGAGGTGTATACAATATGATTCAATTAACTTTGCAGTATGAGGCAACTTCTGTTTCTATACTGGTGATCGAATAAAGTAATATGTACAAAAATGTAGGTTTGTTATTAAACTAACTGAAAACTTTAGATTGATGTTAGCACATTCTGTCTCAAAGGAAATCAGTTATCTCTCTGCCACTTGAGAAATCACATCACTGATCATAAAACTGATTTGAAATTTGATGTCAATTTTAATGATAATGATGTCAATTATAGAGTGTTTTGCCTCATGCTCTTAATACAATAATCCTGCTAATAAGGGCCTTTTAAAACTTCATGGTTCATATTTATGGTTGCCCCTCAGCAGACAACAAAGTTTATCACTAGTTTAGGAAACAGTACCTTAATTTACAGTTTAGATTTTTTTAAAAGATTTTATTTATTTATTTAGATTTTATTTATTTATCTTTAGAAGGGAAGGAGAGAGGGAGAGAAATATCAATGTATGATTGCTTCTCGTGCATCTCTCTCTGGGAACTGGCCCCTGCTGGGAATTGGCCTGCAACGCAGGCATGTGCTCTGACTGGGAATCGAACCACAATCCTTTGGTTCACAGGCCCACGCTCAATCCACTGAGCTACACCAGCCAGGGCTTACAGTTTAGATTTTTTTTGTCTCTTTGTATAGCTAAATAGATTTTATTTGATCCTATTCTATTACATTCACTTGGCAGGTGGAACCTACTCTTATCCTTTGGGTGGTGATTCTGAGGTGAAAATTAGATTGATTTTGACCTTGAGGAAACCATCCTCCAGGTTTTCCATTATAATTTACACTCTATATCAGTGTGGTGTGTGTGAATTCGTGTAGTTATATATTGTTCCAAAATAAAAGATGAGAAATATTTTTGGCAGATGGGACTCTTACAGTGGTATGTTGTAGAACTCCATTTGAACTATAGAACATACACTTCAGATAATTCATTAGAAGCACCACTGCCATCCTGTGTGTGTGTGTATGTGTGTATTTCCATCTCATTTGTTTCTGTTTGATACTTGGTATACTGACACAGCATACCAAAGCTTGTTTCTCAGAATGACATTGACATATGTCCTCTTAGACAAATGAATATTTTCATCTTTAATAACTCATTGGAGAGGGACAAGTTCAGATGCAAATTTGAATAGAGTTGGAGGACAAGGGTGAGATAAGAAAAAAAGGAAATGTGAAACTGTGTTATGATCACTTAATCATGAGAATCATCACCTTGTACCTTCTGCAGGCAGACACACAGACATACACATTATGCATGGAATACGTTTAGAATTTTAAACACATTGGATTTTATTTGTTATTAGGTCAGTTTTGTGTGGTCTGATCTTATCACTGGCAATGGGCTTTGATTCCGTTGATATTTGACATTGTATGAAATAAACATGGAGCAAAACCAATGCCTAGATCCTCTATTGTGAATTATTTAAAGTGTGCAGCATACAAGAAAATAAAAACTCTTTTTTTTTTTACCATAGAAGTGCTTAATTTTTATATCTGTATTTTCTGGAAACCTGTTTTTAAATGATTCTGTATTCTGAGAATTTGCAGTGTCATGATTAATGTGATAATCCTGATGGGTATTAAGTCCAAGTATGGTCTAGAAAGCTTTTTATTTTCTTCAAAATGAAAATTACTTTATTGGGGTTTCTGATATAAAAACAATCGTAATAACTCAAATCACAAATTTTTAAAAGCACGAAAAAGGAATGTTGAAATTATCTTGAGTCTTACTCCTCAAAGTTAACCACAATTACCATTTTAATGAACACTATTTTAAATATCACACTTCCATACACACACATGCACACTCATCTTTAGTAAATGAGAGCATGTTACACGTTCTTTTTTATTTGTCATTGGCATATTTTCAAGTCAATACACATAGAACTATTTCATTAATCACTGATTTTTAAATTAAATAACTATTTAGTATAAAAAAGATACTTGGAAAATTTCAGCCAGTATAGAAACATACGGTTAAAATGAGATGCTTTTCTTCCTGGCAATAGTAACCCAACTTCCTGTCCCATGTACAACTCATGTAAACAGTGGGGGTTTGTCACTGTCAAGTTTGTACTTAGCATTTGTCCACAATTGTACATACATAATTTTATTTAAATAAGAACAAACTTTATCTACCTTCTCAGATAGTTTTTACTTACCAGTAATTATATATTTGCCATATTTTGTCAGCAGAAAGTCTTTGTTCTTTCTTTACAGAATCACAGTATTATGTAATGTAATTTACTCTTCACTGACATATATTTAGATAACTTTTCTTTTTTTTTTTCTTTTTTTAAAATCTATTTATCTTTAGAGGGGAAGGGAAGGAGTGAGGAAGGAAACATCAATGTATGGTTGCTTCTCGTGCATCCCCTGCAGGGAACTGGCCCCTGCTGGAAAGTGGCCTGCAACCCAAGCATGTGCCCTGACAGGGAATCGAACCGTGATCGCCTGGTTCGCAGGCCCACGCTCAATCCACTGAGCTACACCAGCCAGGCTAGATAACTTTTCATGTTTACAAATAAAGTTGAAGAGAATCCCCCTGGGGCTCTAGGTCTGTTCACATACGCAAGCATTTCTGGAGGGCGGATCATGTTCCATTGAATTGAGGAAGTTTTGCAGTTTGAATTTTCACGGATGAGGTGAAACTGCTCTCTGACCAGTTGCCCATTCGCCCTCCACTTGCTTCTCCATACCTTCAGCAATACTAGGTAGTAGCAAACTTCTAAATTATTATAATACAAATAACAAAAATGTAATTTTATTAGTTAAATTTCCTGCCTCTTAGATCAAGCGATAGATTGGAAAATTTGTAATGTAATTATCAGTCATTGTATTTCATATGTGAAGTATCTATTTAAATATTTTGTCTTCTTTAAAATAAACTTTCTTATCAATGTTTTAGAAGGTGTTTATGCCTTATGGATAATAATCCCCCTTGGATTAATATATATAACACATATTTCTGCCCATTTTTTGGATTTTGACTCTTAGATTTTCATCAGTTTGAAATTTTAAAAAATGTTGTGCAGTCATATATTCCAGTCTTTTACACACATGGAATTTCCCCACCTCACCCATTGTATCCCATTGAGTCATCACTGTTATCTTTTCCATTGCTCTTTAAAACAAAATTGTGTGTTTTAATGATCACTCATTATAGTCTTCTTTACTTTTCTCTTTTTTAAATCATCTTTGCTCGCCTATCATGGGTACATTAAAATTAACTTCAGTTCAACTTAGATCTATTAAATTAATAAATAAATTTAGGGAGAGTTGACATTTTATTTCATAATATTGACTATTTCTTTCTAAAAATATGATATTTCTTTTCACTTATTCAGTCATTCTTGTATGTCATTAAGTAAAATGTGATATCTGTACATATGCATACAAAGATATGTGCATATAAAATATAGTTGTGCCTATTTCTAGTAAGTACATATGCTATGAAATTTATAACTTTAGTCGCTATTATTGAAGAGACATCGTGTCACTGAAACTTTTCTTTTCATTCTAGCTGATACACAGGAAAGTAATATATATTATTCATCCTGTATAGAGCTGTGTTAGTTAATACTCAGCATTTTATATAATTGTCTTACATTTTCTAGATAGACAGTTTTGTCACCTGAGAATATGTTTTCTTTTTCTTTACGATATTTGCAGGTATCATTTTTTAGGTTCATTTACATTGACTAGAACTTTCTGTAAATTATTGATTAACCTCAGTGACAGTGGGAAAGCCTTCTTAAGTTTTGAGCATGGTATTTGCTTTAAGTTTCTGGAATTTGACCTATTTCAATTAAGAATGATTCCTTGTATTAGTTTACTAAGGTCTTTTTGATTTGTTTAGTTTTGCTTTGCTTTAGTAAGAATAGACATAAAACTATTATTAAATGCTTTTCTAAAATTTGTTGAAATATAGTAAAATATGCAATTTTATGGTTTGCTTTCTCAATCTTAAGATCTTGGTTTATTTCTAAAATAAACTACATTTTCTTGCTCTATTATTATTCTTTTACTACATAGATTTAATTTGTTATTATTTTACTTAGGCAGTTTATATTTAAATTAATAACCAAATTGCCTGATAACTCTATCCCCTCTCTAAGTCCTGTGTAATTTTTTAATCAGGTTACATAGCAGTAAAATAAAATTATTGAAATGGGAGAGGGCAAAAGAAATCAAATAATCCACTCCTCCTCTTGTAGATGGATAGCCAAAGACAGACGCAAATGCTTGCATTAGCAAAACTGTATCAGAGACCAGATTGTGTGATTTAAGATTTATAAAGTTTGGGAGGCAGCTTGAGATGCAAAGGCCAAGAAAACATGAAGCTCCTTGATAATATTTGTTTTCATGAAATATCCTGAGCACAGTTGTGCCTGTGAGATTCACCTGCCTCTAATTACCTGTTGTATAAAAACGAGAGTTTTATTCTTGTACTTCTTCATGTATTTTCTTAAATAAGTAGTGTTTTTTGAGATTTGCTTTCATCGTCTTTGACTTCTCTGGCAGTTTCCCGCCCACATCAATATTTGTTACTTGATGACATTGTTTCCTTTCAGGTGCACAATCAATATTTGTTACTTGATGACATTGTTTCCTTTCACCTTGCCATGCACTTTTATGGTACAATTCTATTAATTAAATATTCTACAAAATTCATACTTCATGGTCACTTCTTGTTACTACATGTAGCTGCAGAGCCTACAGGAGATTTTACCAGGAGAAATGGAAGCACTGGCTCCTTTAGTAGAGGTCACCTTGATGCCCAGGGGAGGAGGCTGCAGACCCCCTGCTGTGTGTCTCAGACTCAGCCCCAGCCTCTGAGCTGGACTTTCTTGTAAAGAAAGCAAGTGTTCATCTCTGCAGGAGACACTAAAGCTCCTGGGTTTGCTGAAGGGAGTTCCCGCACCTCTTTCCATCTGCCATGCTTACCAGCATTCGGCAGCTAGCTTGGGCCCTTTGAAAAGTTGTTTTACTTGATTAAAAATAAATTAACTAAGAACTAACCTGGGAACTTTTCTGTTATTCCCAATGTGATAGCTTAAGTGAAAGTAAAACTTGAAAGAAGCTGCCCCCTAGGCTTTGTTCAGTACGATGACCAGACAAGAAGGAAAGGATGTCACTTTTCTTTGAAGTCCAGCTTTCTAAGCCTTTGTGGAATATAGCAAATGGATTTCAAAGGGAAATTTCATTCCTCTTTCTTGCTTGTCCTGAATTTCTGCTGCTGTCTCCTCCCTCTAACCTCCATTTTTCTTTCTTTCTTTGAGGATGATACGTTCTTAAGCATACTAATTTATGCACTTATACATTTATTCAGTCACTGAAAAAGTATTTGACTACCTTGTATCAGGTACTAGGAACTGAAGGTCCAGTGATGAGCTCACAAGGGTGAAGCTCCTGCTCTTACAAAGAGAGGAGATAGTCACTCATCAAATAATCTCCTCGGGGAATGTTAGTTACAAACTGAGAATCATGCTGTGAAGCAAAACCCTGAACTGAGTAGAGAAGGGATCCGGGGTAGGTGGGACAGGGGGCTGCTGTGTTGGTGAAAAATTGCGCTAGGAATTACTTTGGAGCAGAAATTTGATGGATATCTGATGCGGACACTGGCTCACAGTGTCTGCGTCATTATGGATGAAATGAGACATTCACACAGACTACCTGTGGAGGGTGGAGGAAAAGGGCAGGCATGGCTTCTCTCTCAAGGGGAGCAAAAGCTGCAGCCCCTGCTGTGACTGGCCTTTATTGGGTGCCGGTCCTCATTTACTATGCACAGGCTGCTTTAGGTGGTTACCTTTTACAGAAAACAAAGGAGCCAGTGCTGCTAATCACATCACAGAAGAGGGATATTTGCAAATGAAAAGGGCAAAAGTGGTTGAACGGGTTACACTAGTCCTTGGAAGGTATAGCATGGATTTTAGGAAGTTACTTTGCAGTAAATGTTTGCCACTGGGGGCTGGGCCCATGCCACATAGAATGGTCTCCTACAGATATCAGTTAAGCAGGTATAAGTGGTAGAAGGGTGGCAGTGAGGAAGGAGGAGGAGCACATTCTGGGCTAAAGAAAACAGCATGTGCAAATGTCCTGTGGCAGAAGGAAGCATGGATGTCTGAAAGGTTGGTATCTATGAAGCAAATTGATAATAATAATAACTATGCGTGAGAAGTTCGTAGCAAACTATATAGGACCTTTTAGGAAATACGATAAGGTGTGTGGATGGGGAAATAATAGTAGGGGAGTCAAATTTGTTATTTGAAAAAAATCTGTCAGTTGAAGTATGATGAGAGAAGTATTAGAGAGAAGGCACAGTGGCTAGGAATGAAAGCTAAGACTATACACAAGATTTGAAAGAAAAAAAACAACACTAACACTGAATTTGACAAGGATGGGGAACTTGAAAAGTAGATAATACAAAAGATGTGTGAGAGGTAAAATGGAAAGAAATGCATAGACATAGGAATGGGAGAGCGAGTCCTGTCCAGGCAGCCTCTAGCTCTCTACTTTGGGACATAAGCCACATGGAGTCACATTCCTAAGTCTATACTAGTCACCAGGCTAGTGTGACCATCATCATTCCTCCCAAATAACTCTAAGAACGGCCCTCGGTGTGGCTGAATCGATGAATAATTTCAGGATTACTCATTCCACCTCTCGGTGTTTGTTTTTTGAGATTATTTTCTTGAAACGTTCTCTTCTTCCAGTCTTTATGACATTGGAGTATTGCAGGTAACCTTCTCTCTCTTTGGCCATCATCGGGTTATTTTGTTCTATCTGACTGATAAATATGAGTGTCTTAGGTAAGCTTCTAAGAAGGTTTGCTCCTTGCACAATCACATCCAATGGTCATTGTTAATCTAGTGACTTCCTGATTAATACCCACTGTAGATCCCTCCTGGCTACACTTCACAGCTACATACCTAACTACTCACCAGTGGGATATCTCAATGGCACCTGGAACTCAAAGTGTCTAGTTCAACTCTGGATACCTCCTACCGACCTGAAGAATTTTTAGTGCTGCTTGCATCGGTGATTTTGGTCAGTGACTTACAATGTTTCTACTTACTAATGCGTCCAAATGACATGGGCCTTTCCTCACTCTTCATGCCTCTTCTTAGGGTTTTGTGAACCTTGTCATTATCCAAATTCAGAAAGAAATTGAAGTCTCCTTTTCAAACACCAAGTTAAAAATAAAGAACTGATTTCGGCTGTATTGTTTCTGTACCCAAATGAACAAAGTCTGCTTGTGTTCATTTGTTTCTTTGCTGCAGATGTGTTCGATTTTGCTGTTCCCAGTAAATAGCCACAGTCACACAGAAATCACCTCTGGACAATTAAGTCTGATGACTCAAGGGCCTTCTTTTCTCAAGAATTCTTCATTTAAAGCTCGAAGTAGTGATACTTGCCTTTATGCTCATAATAATGATAAGTAGGAACTTTTCTTTTTTTGGTAAGGAAGGGGCAGAGGAAGAACACAGCTTTCAATGAGTAAATTAGGTTGTCATAAGGCCTGTAAAAATAACAGTTCATTGAACATATTAGTTTTCGATGCAACAGAAAATCATTTCTATTCATGACAACTCATTTTCTAGATAGGCAAATTGCTATTTTCATTTATTTGCATGGACTAAATATTATTTTAAGGTACTTTACTTGCTGAAAAATAATTTTTTAAAAGAGCATATCATCGTTTTTGCCCTCTAATGGCTCACCATCTGAAAGGTACATAAGTGTGTCTAGGAAAAATAAAATGTGCGCTCCATTGTCGGGGTATGGAAGGTAGAGGTGTGAATTCTGAGTTGGGGCGTCTGAAAAGGGTTTATGGAGGAGAAGACATTTGACTGAGGCCTTGATGTGTAAGTATGAATTGAAAAGAGCCTGCGAAAGAATGATTTTCAGACAGAATGGACAGCTCACAAAAGGATACACCCCAAAATTAAAAAAAATTATTTCCCTCAAGCATTGGATGTTCTTTTGTACCTGATACGTAAAGCATTCTAATAGACATTGAAGAATTCGATATTTAAGAGAAGACAAGTAGAAACACATTTATCTGCACGTATAGGAACTGAACTAAATACCCGCTTCTCTGCGTCTACACCTGATATTAGGGTATTCAGGTAGCCTAAGGCAGGTATTTGATGAGATGGTTCATCCCACTAAATGGATATGGTTTTGTATTGCTAGCTTTTAATTTTGCCGAAAGTAACATTCTGAAATTAGTATATAATTGGTGTGCAAGTGTCTGGTTTAGTGCTAAAATCGTTTATGGTTGCATGCAAGATAAAATGAATTTAAGTAGAAAACAAGAGAGTTCATTGGAAGATACTAGGAAGTGCACTAGTAAAGACAGGATGAGAGATGGCTCATTCTGGGCAGGAACAAGGACTGGTCCAGGACTCGGGGCTGTACGGAGTATTGGCCAGGCCAGGCTGGAGTTAGGAGATGACTAGGAGCCTTGATTAAGAGCCATACCAGCACTTCACACCACTTGCCTAGAGTAGGAGAGAACAATTCTCCGAAGGGAAATCATGGTATTATTGCCAGAAGGAAAAATGGATTCTGGGTAAAAGGCCAGAAATTTCTCTTACACTTGATTTTCTTGGTTTTTTTTTGTATATTTTTATTTTAAACTTATCTCTATTTGCTATAGACTAAATGCTTGTGTCCCCCCAAATTAATATGCTGAAATTCTAAACTCCAAGGTTTTGAAAGGTGGGGCTTTAGGGAGGTGATAAAGTCCTGAGTGAAAAACCCACTTCAGAAGTGGGGTGGGTGCCCTTGTAAAAGAGGCCTTGGGGAGAGCCTTCACCTCTTCTGCCATGTGAGGTGACAGCTAGTGGCACAGGTCCTCTGTGAAAGAGGAGGCCGACATGCATCAGACTCCGACTCTACCGGCACCTTGATCTTAGACTTCCCAGCCTCTGGAGCTGCCAGAAATAAGTTCCATTGTTTATAAGCTAACCAGTGTGGCATTTCTGGTAGAGTATCCTGAATGACTAAGCACTATTTCTTAGGTATTAGTATAAGTCATTTTCCTTGTCTTTAATTTGTGAAGGATTTTCTTTTTTTAAAATATTTTATTTATTTATCTTTAGAGGGGAAGGGGAGAAGGAGAGAAATATCAATGTATGGTTGCCTCTCATGAGGCCCCCACTGGGAACTGGCCTGCAACCCAGGCATGCGCCCTGACTGGGAATCGAACCACAATCGTGTGGTTCGCAGGCCCGTGCTCAATCCACTGAGCTACATCAGCCAGGGCTTTAATTTGTGAAGGATTTTCTATGACTTCTTAGCCTCTCCAATACTTTTTCAGGTCGTAACTCTTGTAGATTTTTTCTCCCTTATGTTAATCTTCAGGAGAGTGTATCTTCCCAAACATATGGAAATCAACCCAAAGTCTGAATGTGTATCTGTTTTTCTGTGTGTGCGTGTGTGTTTCTTTTGAGAGATGGGGTATCAGAATCACTTGGAGAACTTTTCAAAATAAAATGAGACATACCTTACACTGCACCCCCCACCTTCTACTTGTAGACTTGCTTAACATATTAGAATATTTGGCAGAAGAGACACGGTCTTTTCTTTTTAATAGTCATTTACTGGTGATTCTATTATAACCATCATATAATTCACCCCATAAATTGAGGACCACTGCTGTAGACTTTCTATGGGCCCAATCTTACTCCTCTTATATTTAACATTCTGGATTCTATGACCACTGTGAGAACATTGTTGAGAAAAGATTTTACTCCAATATAAGGAAGAACCTTTTAACTTACATAACTGCACTTTTCCCACAAAGGTTGTGCAGGCTGCCCTTCACAACCGTAAATTGCCTGTCCCTAAAAGTGTTTGCACAGGAGTTGCACAACCATGTGGCAGAAAGAAATACGAATAACCATGAGATGGTGACCTTTCCCATTGAGAGCTAGGATACACTGTGACATCATATTAACATTAGTTATGTGTAAACAATAAATATGCTACAATGGAAATCTCACTGAACATCAAACTTTTCTTCATGTTCTTAATAAATCATATCATAGGTAAATTTAAGTATGAGAACTCTTCAGTGACAAGGCTGATGGATATATGGTAAGAAGCTGCCCAAATGGTGAGCTCCTCCCTGNGACCTTTCCCATTGAGAGCTAGGATACACTGTGACATCATATTAACATTAGTTATGTGTAAACAATAAATATGCTACAATGGAAATCTCACTGAACATCAAACTTTTCTTCATGTTCTTAATAAATCATATCATAGGTAAATTTAAGTATGAGAACTCTTCAGTGACAAGGTTGATCGATATATGGTAAGAAGCTGCCCAAATGGTGAGCTCCTCCCTGAGATTTCAATAGTATGACAATGTTAAAATATAGCATATTTTTGTGTTCAATACTCTTTACCAGATCAGAAAAAGGTGATGATGAAAAGCACAGTTAAGCCTATGGCATGATAGACTGATGTAAAGGTGACTGAGAAAATCCCCAGTCCTCCTATATCTTTTGTATTGCTTTCCATGGCTCCACCATTATTGAGTCATTCTTTTGGGGAAGTTATGGCCACCTCCAAGATCTGATGGAGAGTGAGAGACAGACTAGTCTACCTGGCAGGATTCTACAAGGCCAAGTTCTAGAGCAAAGAATTTCTCACTTGAGATGATAAGTTAGGGAATGAATGGTACCATGTTCTATGCTAAGTGAAAGGATAGCAAGCACATATAAAACTGGCTGTAATACAAAATCTGGTCTAGGAACCAGGAAAACAAGGATAAACATCAACAGGATGATAATAGATTCATTCAAGGATGGGTGTTTACAACTTTTTAAAATAGATCATATAGTGTAGTGAACTTCTTCACGTTTAAAGGCTCTAGAAAAGACATACATATTAAAGGACAGAAGAACTGGTGACAAGGAGAGAGGCTCACGAGGAGGGTGGTGATAGAAAATCAACACATCACAGTTGTCAATGTGCAGAACAGAGTTTATTCTTGTATTATTATAATCATAGCTGCATGTTTTTTCCCATACAAATAGCTGTAAGCCTACTTTTTCCCAGTCCCATATTTTATGATGTAGTTTAATCTTGTATAAAAATGACAAAACATTATGTTCTAGTTTCTTTTTAAAATATATTTGTCAATTTATCGTAGTGCTTTTGGTTTCATTTATTTAGGATAATTTAGAGTCTGCTTTTCTTGTTTTTGGCTAAAAGTATAGCTCCACATCAGTAAAAAAGTCTGGTCAGTCATTTCAGTGCAGGTACAATTGTGAACACTTTATTTTTTGTGTGTGTGTGTGTGTCAAATAAGTAATTAATTGTTATTGTTGATTTCAATGAATCAAGATTATGTATTTTTTCTGATAACCACAAACACTATACAAAAACAGTATAGATAAAAAGTTAACACAGAAGAAAACAAAAGATAAAATCATCTCAAGTAATCTAAAAGGAAGAAAGGAAAAGTCATTTTGTTTCACACATTTCTTTTTTTAATTTTTATTATTGTTATTCAAGTACTGTTGTCTGCATTTCCCCCCCCACCACTCCCCTCCAGCCCAGCCATCCTCCCCTCACACCCTTGATCCTACCCCGTTTTGGCTTGTTCATGTGTCGTCCTTTATATACGTTCCTCCGTGACCCCCCTCCTACTTTCCGCCTCTCATCCCCACCCACCTCTCTTCTGGTTACTGTCAGTTTGTGCTTTATTTCAGTGTCTCTGGTTATTTGATATAGCAACAAGAAAAATAAAGTACCCAGGAATAAACCTAATGAAGGCTTTAAAAGACCTACACTCAGAAAACTACACAACACTGAAGAAGGAAATTAAGGAAGACACTAATGAAAACATGTACCATGTTCATGGATTGGAAGAATTAACATCATCAAAATGTCCATACTATCCAAAGCAATTTATAGATTCAACGCAATCCCTATTAAAATATCAATGAGATATTTCACAGATGCAGAACAAACATTTCAAAAATTTATATGGAACCATAAAAGATCCTAAATAGCCGCAGCAATTTTGAGGAAGAAGAACAAAGTAGCAGGGATCACAATCTCTGGTATCAAACTATATTACAAGGCCACAGTAATCAAAGCAGTCTGGTACTGTCATAGGAACACTTTAATTCCTGGTGGCATAAAGAACACAGACATTTTCCTGGTTAACAGTCTCCCATCATTGATTGGACTGAGTGTGTTTCTTCTCCTTATTTGGCGTTTTCCTCCTATCTGTGCAATAGAAAAGTCCAGAAATTAGTCAAAGGTCAAAAACTGGTGACCAATGAACTGAAGGCAGCCAACAGACTGTCAGTTTGGTCAAGGCAGTGAGTTTTTCCTTTTATTTCATCTTCTTTGGATGACCTCAAACACCTTTAGGTAGGGCACGCACTCTCATGGGGCCCCACCACTCTACCCCAACAGAGTCACATCCAGACTCCAGTTTGTATTCCCTGCACGAGTCCTAAAAACATTTGACTTTGTGACCCTAGGATTAGACATTTTGTTAAATTTCTTTATGCTTCTAAGATTATAATTCAAAAAACCTCTTCAGAGAATGAATGTTCTTTTCCAACCCAATTAGCAGAGATATGGACGGCCGGAAAGGAGAATCATGCCATGTATTAGGGCTGCCAGCTCTCAGGCCATCTCCCTACACTATCTCCTTTAATCCCCAGTGCACCCCAGGGAGGCACGTGTGCTCGCACCTATGTTCCAGGTGACAAAACAGGCTTGGAGAAGGTCCCATCTTGCCCACAGTCAGAAAGCCTATGAATTGTGAGAAGTACGTTCCAACCCACACCTGCTTATCTTGAAAGCCTTCCCATGCCATGGTGCCGCTAACTGGGCAGAGACTGTCCACACAGATCCCTCAGACACAGAAGCTTTTCACAGGCTTTTGAAACACTGTCAAAGTTGGATGTACAGAAGGTGTCCCAATATCTCAAACTGTTTTACAAAATATTTTGTGTGCATGTTGCTTTCTTTGACTAGTAGGGAATTGCCTTCCTGCTGCCAAAGAGCCCCACAAAATTTAGAAATGATTATTATTGGAGGAAACTTGGCTTTCATTTACACATGGATACGACTTTGGAAAATATGTCACAAATCACTGAAATTAGAAATGTAAAGAGATTTTACTTCTATCACATTTTTTTCTTTGTTTTGTCACACAGTATACCTCTTTCATGAGTTTGGATTTGTATAAAATATTATTAAAATTCTATGTTACTTAATCTGGAAGTAATACTTCTTGGTTTATCTAGAAAGTTCACCTGACAGAATAGTTTTGGTAAAGAAAAGTTCAGGTATGTCTGAGTAAAAGAAAACAGTAGTAATATGATCATTAATTGAGTATTAATGATCATTGACATGATCATTAATTTAGTCATTGAGTTTTTTAAAACTTAAATCTGCCATAGAAAATATAGTTAACAATGTTGTAGTAACTATCTAGAATGCCAGGTAGGCACTTGAACTACCAGAGGGAACACTTTGTAACCAAATGAATGTCTATCTGCAGTGCTGGACACCTGATTAATTAACACAGAATAGTGTCCAATGCAAGCTGTAATTAAAAAAATAAAATAATAAGAAACAAAAAATACAAAGAGATCCAACAATAAAGGCAGAAGCCCCACCTCAATGTTCCTCTCATAATTTCTTTTCTGGCCAGATGTACATGAAGTTACCAACAGTTTGAATTCAGTCCAGCTTTGCTTTGCTATTAAATTTATTCAAAGAAAAAGGAAAATATTGCTTTTGAACACAAGCGTTGGAACATCCAAGCAACAATGGTGCTGACATTAGAGCCATTTAACTTTCCTTTACAACCTGGAGGGTGGACATAAATAATTTGAAATGACAATAGATGACAAAATTAAAAATCCCAAATGTAGTGGTATAAGCATAACTTATGGAAATATAGAGGCAAATGATCAGAATAACTGAAAAAGCGGGAAATGATTGACCCTGAAGAATAGGGTTTAGGGCTGTTGTTTCATGATGTAAGGGATTGCTATTGTTCTATGTAAACCTTGCAATACTATTTTTTAAAACTAAGTACAGATAATTAATGATAAAAATAAAGTCAATGGGGGTGGGTAGGATTGAGTGTGGGAGGTGGGGGTGGGTGGGGTGGGGGGAGTGGTGTGGGGAAAATGGGGACGACTGTAGTTGAAAAACAAAAATAAATAAAAAATGATAAAAATAAAATTTTATCTACATTTAAAAAGTGAACTCTGCTAATATGAAGAGAAACTTTGTGTTTAGGATGATTTCCCTGTTACATTGGTCACAGAACTGCTGCAGGATAAGCATGGTGACCAAGAAATGTCCCGAAGGAGATATCAATTTTTTAATGGGAAGAAAGAGAGAGAGAAGGAGAGAGAGAGAGAGAGAGAGAGATGGTACATTAAAAATAAATAAGTAGGTATATGGGGCACCTTTTTGTAATTTTAAAATTTAGGATTAACCAGCATCCTTCTAATTTGACCAAAATAGTGCACCAATGATATTTTTTTTACTCAGTGCTCACCTTCATGGACAGATATTTTCTGCAAATGCAGAGCAAATTATCATAGGTATATTAAAGCAATTAGGCTGCTGAATTTCACTGTCTGTGAATAAGACGTGGGGTGGGGAGAGAGGCACAGAAACTGCTGCCCTTTTCCAGTAATTCACAAATGAGCTAATTATATGTCAGATATAAAAGTTGAGGCATCGTGACCTTCAAGTCAACAAAAGACCTTTTCAAGTAAGTCATTTCCATGTACATTTAATAAAGTGAACAATGCCCTTCACAGTGAAATAATGTATGGCTCTTATTTCATTATATGTAAATGGAAACCAAAGAGTTGTTTCACTGTTGACATGTAAACAAAAACTATAAATCCGTTTAGTGACATTCTTCAATACTGATCCTCAGATGTGTCTGCTGTTTGTCCCACTACATGCTGCTGACATGTGGTTTCTCTGTAGCTAAATGCATTTTGGACTTGAGCAGTAAAAACTACACTGTATTAAAGTAGACAATAATAATACTTTGCCCTGGCTGGTGTAGCTCAGTGCATTGTACAAGGGCTGTGAACCAAAGGTGAACCAAAAGGGTCACCAGTTCGATTCCCAGTCAGGGCACATGCCTGGATTGTGGGCCAGGTCCCCGGTATGGGGCATGTCAGAGGCAACCTCACATTGATAGTTCTCTCCCTTTCTTCCCCTTTCTCTAAAAATGAATAAATAAAAATAAAAAAAAATAAAGTAGACAATAATTAAAAAAGACACTAGGTATGTTAGAGAAATAATTGTTAGAACAGCAAACTCCTAGTGGTGATAAAGACAATGATGTGGCCCTGGCTGGAGTAGCTCAGTAGATTGAGCCTGGGCTTGTGAATGAAAGGATCATGGTTCGATTCCCAGTTAGGGCACATGCCTGGGTTGCAGGCCAGTTCCCAGCAGGGGATGCATGAGAAGCAACCATACATTGATATTTCTCTCCCTCTCTCCTTCCTTTTCCCTCTAAAGATAAATAAATAAAATCTTTAAAAAAAAAGACAATGATGTGTTTTGCAGGTCTTAGAAACATAACTGTGTACTAATCCCCTGCTACCAAGAGGAATGTTTTTTTTGTTTTTTTTTTATTTTTTTAAATTTAACTCTTGTTCAAGTACAGTTTTCTTTCTTGTATTCCCAGCCTTGCCCTCCCCCAGTGCTCCCCACCTCCCTCCCATCTCTGCCCCCCACCTTAGTGATTGTCCATGTGTCCTTTATACTTGTTCATGTGAGTACTTCCCCTTTTCCCCTGTGATTCTCTCCCCTCTCCCCTCTAGACCCTGTCAGCACGTTCTGTGTTTCAGTGTCTTTGGTTACATTTTGCTTGCTTGTTTGTTTTGTTGTTTAGATTCCTGTTAAAGGTGATATCATATGGTATTTGTCTTTCACTGCCTGGCTTAAGAGGAATGTTGATAACTTGAGGGTCAAAGAAAAGAAGAGAATCTCATACTCTTTCCCATGGCTCTTTCATGATATAAAGAAAGTATTTGTAAATATTGAACTTAGGTAATGGACATAAAGTAATTATTTAAAAGAGCATCCATTTCACTGGAAGAGTGGAAGTTTTAAAAGCAATAACGTATAAAGGAATTCGAGTGTCTTGAATGCTTGAATCAAACAGGCTGCTAATGTCAGCCCAGGAAGTTGTCCTGGAAAGTCAAGAAAGGGAAGAAGATTTAATTGTCTTGTATTTGTCCAGCTTTGTAGTATATTTGATGCTGAATAAGACATAAATAAAGATATAGTGATTCTTAATTCAACTTAAGTAGGCATAATAAACCTCTGGGAAATAATAAATCAATTACAAACTTAAAATAAACCACAATCCTATGAGACTCCAAGAACTTATTAGCATTCAATTCACAGATACATTTTTTCAGTCCCATAGGAAACTGTAATACTTAACATCTCATTTTGGATTAGACATTGGTACCATGAGATCATATAGAGTTTACTGATTCAGTCACCAGTTGTTCCTTTTGTTTTAAACAATTTTATAGGGCCCTTTGTTGTTATTTGTTTTAATATATTCTTTGAATACTTTTATCAAACAGATACCACTGGCATCTTTGAAGTAGGGTGTTCATTACTGAGACTTTCAATGTGTGCATATATGTGCTTGTTTAAGATAACAGCTGTTTCTGCAATTCCTTGATAATCTGAAATAATTTTTGTTATTTTGGATTGTATTTAAGGTGGCAAATCTTGCTTGTTCCATGTCAACAAATGAAGATGGGATTAAAATTGTCAAAGTTGCTGCCAATCACCTGGAAACTTTGTGTCCACAGGTATGATGACTAAGTCACTGCGTCTTTCACTAAACCAGCTAAAAAATTATATACAACACTTCAGACTTTTAAACACATAGAAAGATATTTAAATATTTATTTTAAACACAGAAGATAACTTATCTTAAGGTCATGGTTTATTCTTTACAAAGCACCTGGTTCTTCTAACACTCCCTAAGGACCCATACCAGAATCTTGTAAGAAGAAGGTATAGTTTGAAATGAAAGCAGTGCTTTGTCCAACAAATTTTATTTATTTTAGTCATTATTTATTTTGAAACTTCAAATTTAATTAAAGAAATGCCATTTTTGCCCATTTTATTAAAAGAAGGTGCAGGTGTCAAAAAAGCCAAGAAATGTTTTCCTGTCTGCAATTCTGTTTTTGAAATCTGAAGAGAAACACATCTTTAGGGAACTGTTTCTAGATGACTAGTTATCTTGAAGCTGTGAATCAAGATACACATAAGGAAAATCTCACCTTGTCTTAGAAAAAGCAGGAAATAATATGGATGATTACTTCCTAAAAAAAAACCACACATGTTATAAGGATGTGACATATGACAATGATTAGAGACTTCAAATCCTTGGACATCTGCTGAGATTCTCATTTTACTAAAAGTGTTAAACTCTTGATTTGCCTTGCTGACAATTTCATCTCTAAGAATATTGAGGAAATGGTAAGAGAGACTGTTTCTTTGGACTTACATTGATTAACAAGTAAGAATTTGCTGCACAAGTGGAATCCAGAGAATCTTCAACTGAGACCTCGCCACTGATGTCAGTTTTTACTGAGGTCCTACAGGGAACAGAGTTCTACAATGAGGTCTCTAAGGGGGCGGGACCACTTACCCTCCCCTCAGCAGTGCCTGAAAGATCTTTTTTCTCCACATAGTGACCGGCACTTGATGCCCTCATTTTTGAAAACATCTTTATGAATATGAATAGTATTAAATGAATATCACTGGGTTTCCTTTGTAATTCTCTGATTAAAAGGAGAACATTTTTTCAAATGTTTATCAGTCATGTGGCTTTCTAATACTGTGAATTGCCTAAACCTTTTGCCAATTTTTAGTTGTTTTTCAAAATATTTTTATTTTGGGTTTATTAAAAATATATTACTTGGGTAATATATGGGTAATGGGTAATGGGTAACAAACCCATTACTTGGGTTTGTTAAAAATATACTCTGTTGACTATGGCTTTCCTTTTAACTTTAAAAATAATATTTTGTAGAGAATTTTAAGAACTTTATTGAAAATATAGGATCCACTTTTAATCTTTTAATAAATACTTACTGAGCACCTACCCTTTGCTACATGTCCATTGCTTGGTGCCTTGTTCAGAAATTCTTTCAACAAAAATGTTATATAATTTCTAGATTTTTAAACAGCTTAAAACATTTAGATCTTTATTTCTTCTGAAATTTGTTTTTGTTGGGATAGGAATCTATTTTATTTTATTTTTAGAGTATTAACCATTGGGCCATAATCATGTATTAAATATTTGATCTTTCCCATTTGATGTAAAATGCTGCCATTGCTGCACATGTCCACATACATGCGTACAGATTTTCCATTGGTTTATATATATTTGTATACACACATATATTCACATACCATATATAATACATGCACATATATACATGCTTTATATAACATATTATACATATAATACATATATCAAATGTGTGTCATATTTTACTATTATTTCACATGTAAATATAGATGATAGCTAAATGAAATATGTTTCTGAGCTCAATATTTTGTTTCATTGGTCTATTTCTTTATTCCTGTAGCAGTATTACAATGTCTTAAGGTATTATACTAAATTTAATATATTTTAGGTAAATTGGCTCACCTTTTAAAAAATATTGTTATTATTCTTGTTTTGCTCTTTCATATAACTTCTAGAATCAACTTGCCAATTTCCATAAAGATACATGTTAAGATATTTAGTGAAAATTTTTACGTGCTTTAAATTTTAGGTAGAAAATATCCTTTAAGATATTGACCTTTTTCATTAATAAATATACTATATGAATTTCTACAAACAGATCTCTTTTTTGTCCTTCGAGGATTCCTTAGTTTGATGTTCTTTACTAAAATAAATTCCGTGGCTACATGCTGATGGCTTCCAAATTTTTCTCCTTAGGCTAGACCTCTGCCTAACGACCAGCTCAAATATCTACTTTTCCCCTTGACAATTCCACGTTGATGTCTAGAAGACATCTGAATGCTAAAGAGAAAAAAATGGACCTCTGGTGGTTCCTTCCCCCTCTCACTTTGCTGCTTCTTCAGTGGCCCCGATTTTACTGATACCATGGCATCCATCTTGCTGCTCTGGGGAAATGCCTGCAGAATCTCCTCTACTCACTCGGTGAATGTTTACTGAACACACAGCATGTGCTGAGCAGTACTTATGTGGCTGGAGACATTTAGAAAGAAAACAAGCAACAGACAAAACTGCTTGCTCTTGTGAAGCTTATATTCTAATGATAGCTAATGGCCATTTTTTTCTAACTAATCCATTAGCAAGTCCTATCAAGCTCATCAAAAATATTTATCTTGAGTCTATATACTTGTCTCTCAACCCCTTAGCTTAGGTCACCTTCATCTCTCTCTTGGGCTATGGAAAATCATACTCTATAGTATCCATGTTTATCCTCATCTCTCTAACCTACTTTCTGTATAAAAGCCAAAGTAAAATTATAAAAATGTTTATCATATCAATTGCTTTTCAGAGCTTCTTACAGTAAAATGCAACCTTTTTGTGGCTTAATGAGACTCTTATACCGTCCTACTGTCTAACTTGCAGCCCCACTCCGTGTGACTTTTCATGTTAATCGTTGGATCTCTGCACTTCGGTTTTTCTGTCTCCAGCACACAACAAGCGCCTTCCCACCTGGGGAAGCTCGGCAGCTTCCCCAGGCTCTTTTCCCTCATGGCCATGCGGACAGTTCCCGTTATGGTCGATTTGTGAGGCCTCAGCTCACACGGCATCTTCTCTGAGATCAATCTACTTAAATCACTCCTGCAGCTGTATTATGTTATGTCACCATAACCATATTTATTTCTTTTAGAGTCTCTATCACAACCTGTAGTTATATTTTATATTATTTTGTTACTTTTTATTGTATATTTTTCACACTGAAACATAACCGTCAGGAAAGCGATGATTTAGTCTTCCTAATTCACCACTTCCATCCCCTGGGCCTAGCAGAAATGCAGCATATATTGGATGTTCAACACATTTTTTGTCCAAAATATAAATGAATGACAGGGATTTCAGAATAATAAGTTAGTCTATTCATAGAGAGCAGCAAGGCTTTTTGGCAACATCTTTATAATGTTTTCCCTAACATCATCTGTCTTCTTTTTGACAACATAAAAATACAGCATAATTAGTTTGGATTGTAACTAGTGAAATTCTTAAAATGGCAGATTATAGTTGCTAGCCAATGGTGAGGCCGCTCTTGATGGGCTGCAACGATCTGCTCTTGACCTAGTTCATTTCAGTGTTTACTAGTGATTTGATAAAATTATAGACTAACATTGTTAACATTTTTAGTTAAAAATAAGAGGATAAAGGAAACATGTTAGCCAAAAGAACCCAGTCACAAACAATTTGGGTATTCTACAGTATGACTAAATGTCAATATTCAGATGAAAGATACTAAGTATTTCATCTGGTTGTTGATGACTACATAAAGCATACATATTAAGCACTCTAAGACAAATTTCAAAGATACAGAATGGAAGAAATACGGCTTAGCAAAAATTTATGCTCTAAAAAGCTTGCAGGTTTTAGTTGATTGTAATTTCAAGGTTAATGAAGAGTATGGTATAGCTGTCATAAAAATGAACAGGACTAAAACTTTTTAATAAAAGAATAAGTTCTAAAAATTATTTTCAATATTTTTATAATTAAAATTATTTTAAACACTGCATAACTTTTATACAGCCTGAATGTCAGAATTAGTTTGTGTGTATGTGTGTGCACACACATTTGTGTAAGTTCCAATTTTTTAATAGGTATATTGAAATAAGGTGTGCACATGCATTTAGGCCCGTTAATTCCACCTCCAGACCTGCGTGGTACAGATGTGCACATGCATATGCACGACCCTCTATAAGCAAGGTTTTCGTGCAGCTTTAACTGTAATAGCAAAAGCTAAGCCACCCTAAGTGTCTGCTGGTAGTAAGTTGGCTCAATGTTATGTTTTGTTATGGAACATACCCAGGAGAAGGGAAAAAGGCAAATTTCAGATGAATAGCTATAGTATAACATACTTTGGAAAACAGGGGGTAGATAGAGCCATATGTGTGTGTAGTCATACAAAAGTTTTAAAAAGGCCCTCAGGAGAGTTTTTTGAAGTGTTTAATGTGCATATTTTATTGCTTTGAAATTTATCATTCTATTTATAGTATTTTTCCCATTATCATTTAATTCCTTCAAAGCCCCCTGCCCCCTGGCAATGACATCATTGTCCATGAGTCCTTTTTCCTTTTGGCTTAATTCCTTCACTGTTGCCCTGCCTTTGCCTTAGCTGTCCTTCTGCTCTCTATGAGTCTGTCTCTATTTTACTTGTTAGTTCACTTTGTTCATGAGGTTCCACATATGAGTGAAATCATATGGTGTTTGTCTTTCTCTGACGGGCTCATTACACTTGGCATAATGTTCTCCAGGTCCATCCGGTCCATCTATACTGTCTCCAGGGGTAAAACTTTCTTCTACTTTATGGTTGAGTAGTATTCCACTGTGTAAATATCCCATAGTTGTTTTATCCACTCAGTGGCCACTCATTTATCCACCGATGGGCACTTAAGCTGCTTCCATGTCTTAGAGATTGTAAATAATGCCGAGATGAACATAGGTGAGCTTATGTTCTTTTGAATTACTGATTTGGGTTTCTTTGTATATATTCCCAGAAATGGAATCACTGGGTGAAAATACAGTTTCATTTTTAATTTTTTTGAGGTATCTTCATACTGGTTTTCACAGTGGCTGTACCAGGCTACATTCCCACCAACAGCGCACGAGGTTGGTGGGAATCTTTTTCTATGCATCTGAATCAACACTTGTTTGCTGATTTATTGATGATAGCTGCTCTGACAGGTGTGAGGTGGTATCTCATATTTGTATTAGTTTGTATTTCTTTGATGATTAGTGATGTTGAGCATCTTTTCATATGTCTATTGGCCATTTGTATGTCCTCTTTGAAGAAGTATCTACTCAGAAGTGTCTATTCTTTGCCCATTTTTTAATTGGGGTATTTGGTTTTTTGGTGTGATGTTTTGTAAGTTCTTTATAAACTTGGGATATTAACACCGTATCAGTTGTATCGGAAAATATATTCTCCCATTCTGTCTTTTTATTTTTTTGATAGTCTTCTTTGCTGTGCAAAAACTTTTAATTTGATGTAGTCCCATTTGTATATTCTTGCTTTTGTTTTCCTTGCCTGCAGAGATATATCATATAAAATATTGGTATGAGCCATGTCAGGGATTTTGATGCCTATGTTTTCTTCTAGGACTTTTATGATTTGGGGTCTAACATTTAAGTCTCTAATAAATTTTGAATTTATTCTTGTGAGTGGTGTAAGAAGGTGATCTAGATTCATTTTTATTCATTAATATGTCCAATATTCCCAACACCTTTATTGAATAAACTAATTTTAGTCCATTGTATATACTTTATTCCTCTGTCAAATGTTAATTGACTATAAAGGTGTGGGTTTATTTCTGGGCTCTCTATTCTGTTTTATCATACACATAGACACATTTATCTATGTGTCTCTCTGTATGCCAGTACCATGCTGTTTTGATTACTATGGCTTTATACTATAGGTTGGTAATGGGTAGCAAGATTACTCCAAGTTTGCCTTTCTCATGATTGCTGTTCCTATACAGGACTGTTTGTGGTTCTGTATAAATTTCTGAAATATTTGTCCTAGTTCTGTGAAATATGTCATTGTAAACTTGATAGGACTTGCATCAAATATCTAGATGGCTTTAGGTAGTATGGAAATTTTAACAATGTTAATTCTTTTATCCATGAACACGATATGTGCTTCCACTTATTTGTATCTTCTTCAATTTCTTTTTTCAGTGTCTTATAATTTTCTGAGTACAGTTTTTACATCCTTGGTTAGGTTTATTCCTAAGTATTTTACAATTTTTGGAGCAATTGTAAATGGCACTGTTTTCTTAATTTCTCTTTCTGTTAGTATATTATTGACATATAAAATGCAACTGATTTCTGGATATTAATTGTGTATGTGCTAGTTTACTGAATTCATTTATCAGTCCTAGTAGTTTCTTGGTGGAATTTTGGGGGTTCTTTGTGTACCGTATCATGTCATCTGCATAGGAAGACAGTTGTATTTCTTCCTTCCCAATATGGGTGCCTTTATTTCTTCCTTTTTTCTGCTGTGGACGGACATTGCGGTACCATGTTGAATAAGAGAGGTGAAAGTGGACATCCCTGTCTTGTTCCCAAAGTTAAGGGGAAGGCTTGAAGTTTTTACCAGTTGAGTGTGATGCTGGTGGTGGGCTTGTCATACATGGCTTTTATTATGTTTAGGTGTATTGCTTCTATTCCCACTTTGCTGAGAGTTTTTATCATAAATGGGTGCTGAATTTTTTCAATAACTTTTTCTGCATCCATTGGTATGATCATGTGGTTTATCCTTCATTTTGTTTATGTGGTGAATCACATTTATTGATTTATGAAAGTTGTACCAAGTTTGCATTCCTAGAATAAATAGCACAAGATCATGATGTATTATTTTTTATGCATTTCTGTATTATGTTTGCTAATATTTTATTGAAGATTTCAGTGTCTATGTTCATTAGAAATATTGACCTATACTTTTTCTTTATTTTTTGTAATGTCTCTATGGTTTTGAAGTTAGGATAATGCTGGCCTCATGAAATGAACTTGAGAGTCTCCCCTTGTCTTGAATTTTTTGAAATAGTTTGAGAAGGAGAGGTTAATTCATCTAAGAATGCTTGGTAAAACTCACCTGTTAAGCCATCCAATACAGGGCTTTTTTTGTTGTTTTTGTTTGGAGTTTTTTGATTACTGGTCAATTTCACTAGGCATAATCTGTTCTCCAATTCTTCCTGATTTAGTTTTGGAAGAATGTATGTTTCTCAGAATTTATCCATTTTGTCCATGTCATCCAGTTTGTCACCATATAATTGTTCATATTATTTTCTTGCAATCTTTTGTATTTATTTGGTGTCAATGGTTATTTCTCCACTTTCTTTTCTTATTTTATTCATTTGTGTCCTCTCTTTTTCTTGAGGAGTTTGGTTAAAAGTTTGTCAATCTTGTTTATCTTTTCAAAGAACCAGTTCTTGGATTCATTGAGCTTTTGCATTGTCTTTAGACTTTATTTCATTTATTACTGGTCTGATCATTTCCTTCCTTCTACTGGCTCTGGGCTTTGTTCATTGCTCTTTTTTAGATTGTTTTAATTGAGTTTTCCTTGTTTTTTTTTCTTTTGAGATAGGCCTGTAACACTATGAATTTTCCTCTTAGGGTAGCTTTCCTTGTATCCCACAGATTTTGGGTTGCTGTGTTCTCATTTCCATGTGTTTCAAGGTATCCTTTGATTTCTTCCTTGACCTCATTGTTGATCTATCCATTGTTTAATAACCTGTTATTTAGCTTCCATGTCTTTGAGTGTTTTTCAATTTTGTTCTTGTGATGGAGTTTTATTTTCATAGCATTGTGGTCAGCAAAGATGCTTGATATGATTTTGATCTTAAATTTATTGAGACTTGTTTTGTGTCCTAACATGTAGTCTATCCTAGAAAATGTTCTATGCGCACTTGAAAATTATGTATATTCTGTTGCTTTGGAGTGAAATGCTCTGAAGATATCAATTACATTCATTTGGTCTAGTGTGTCATTTAAGGTCAGTGTATCCTTGTTGATTTTCTGCCTTGAAGATCTACCCACTGAAGTCAATGGGGTGTTAATATGCCTGA
The DNA here is from genome assembly GCF_014824575.4 of Sturnira hondurensis. Classification (NCBI taxonomy): domain Eukaryota; kingdom Metazoa; phylum Chordata; class Mammalia; order Chiroptera; family Phyllostomidae; genus Sturnira; species Sturnira hondurensis. The sequence continues at coordinate 1,338,925 of NW_028086933.1, forward strand.
ATATGACTGTATTTCTGTCAGTCTCTCCCTTTATGTCCATCAAAGTTTGCTTTATATATTTTCTTCTAGGACTTTTATGGTTTGGGGTCTAACATTTAAGTCTCTAATCAATTTTGAATTTATTCTTGTGAGTGGTGTAAGAAGGTGGTCTAGATTCATTTTTATTCATGAATATGTCCAGTATTCCCAACACCTTTATAGAATATAAACAAACTCATTATGTTGTGTGCATAAATGTCTGCTAGGATTTTATCCTTTTATTTGGACTGTTCCCTTTATCATTGTGCAGTGTCCTTCTTTGTCTCTTACTATACAGTCTTAGTTTTAAGGTCTATTTTGTCAGTTGTAAGTATTGCTACCCTAGCTTTTTCTTTCTTTTTATTTGCATAAGATATCTTTTCCTAACCATTTACTTTTAGTGTGTGTGCCTTTCGATCTGAGGTGCATCTCTTGGAGGCAGTATATGCATAAGTCTTGTTTTCTTATCCATTCAGCTGCCCTATGTGTTTTGGTTGGAACATTTGAGCCATTTACAGTTAAGGTGGTTATTGATAGATATGTATTTAGTATCATTCTATTGTTAGACTATTTTCCTTTGTTTATTTTCTTTCTCTTTTTTAAAAAAGAATTTATTTATTTATCTTTAGAGGGGAAGGGAAGGTGAGAAATATCAATGTATGGTTGTCTCTCATGAGTCCCCTGCTGGGAACTGGCCTGCAACCCAGGCATGTGCCCTGACTGGGAATCGAACCTCGATCCTGTGTTTTGCAGGCCCGCTCTCAATCCACTGAGCTACACCAGCCAGGGCTTCTTTCTCTTTTTCTTTTTCTTCTTAAAATGAACCCTTTAACATTTGTTGCAGTACTGGTTTGGTGTTAACAAATTCCTTTAGCTTTTTCTTGTCTGGGAAGCTCCTTATTTCTCCTTCAATTTTAAATGATAGTTTTGCTATGTAAAGTAGCCCTGGTTAAATTCCTTGCTTTTCATCACCTTAAATATTTCACACTACTCCCTTCTAGTTGGAAATGTTTCTGTTGAGAAATCACATGACAGTCTAATTGGTGGTCCCTTGTATTGGACTACCTGCTTTTCTCTTGAGGCTTTCAGAATTTCTCTCCATGTCCTCAAGCCTTTCCATTTTGATTATGATGTATCTTGCTGTAGGACTCTTTGGGTCCAACTTATTTGGTACTCTCTGAGCTTCCTGGACTTATCTTTTTCCTTCACTAGATTAGGTCATTATTTTGGTCATTATTTCTCAGATAGGCTCACAATCTCTTGCTTGCTGTTTTCTCATTCTGTTATTCCCACAATGTGGCTGTTGTGATGTTTCATGCTGTCTATAGTGTTTCTTAGGCTCTCATTTTTTAAAAATTATTTTTTCTCTTTGCTGTTCTGCTTGGCTGTTTTTTCTGTCTTGCCAAATCACTGGTATGATCCCTTGCTTCGTCTAATCTACTGTTTATTCCTTCCAGTGTATTATTTATTTCAGATATTGCATTCTTTATTTATGACTGTTTTTTATGGTGTCTATGTTTTTCTTTATTCTGTTGAATATCCTTATACTTACTTCTCTAAACTTTGCATCTGATAATTGCTGGCTTCCATTTCACCTAGTTCTTCTAGGGAATTCTCTTGTTCTTTCATTTTGGACCTCTTTGTCTTCCAATTTGGCTGCTTCTTTGTGTTTGTTTATTATATTGGATAGATCTGCAAGAACTCTGGTGCAATCCTTTATCCGGTGGTGGTTGTGACAGGCCCTGGGCAGCCTGTTTAGAGCTATCAGCAATCAAGCACATTGGCTCCCTCTGCTGGGTCTGCTTATATGCAGAAAAATCCAGGCTGCACATCAAGGGCGACTTCTACCAGCGCTGGGCCTGGGGGAGGGTTAGCTGTAGTCTCAGAGTTCCCAGAGATCTTCCTTAGTTGTTGATCAGTGATACAGCCTCAAGCTGTAATCAGAAGCCTGGCTTAAGCTCCACCAGGTGGGGCAGATTAATTAATTCCTGTGGGAGGGGCTACTGCTTCTCCCTAGGCTGATGCCACTTGGAGGGGTGTGCTCTGTCTGAGAAAGATGGCTCCTGCATTTGGGGAATAACTCAGCACAGGGATTTGGGCAGATCTTCCTTCAGTTCTCTCTCCAGAGCCACCAGTCCCAGGCTCTCCTCAAGTGTCTCTAGTCCACTCTGACCTCCCTCTGCTGGAGCCCAGGGTAAGTGGCTGCAAATGGAATTTTGTGCATTGGCCCTTTAAGAGGCTCTCTGTGTCTCCAGCCATCCCTCGCTGGTAGACAGAAACCCTGGTGTTTTTTATAGCTGAATGTTTATCTGGGTTCTTTTTCTGGGTTGGTGCTGTATGCTGGGAAGCCCAGCTTCGGGTTTTGACCCCACACGTCTCAGGGGGATACCCCCGGGTGCTGAAATGTCCCTCTAGGATTTCGGCTGCCCAGCCAGTCCTGGTGCACCTCTCTCATAACTAGTCACTTGTGGTGAAGTAGTTTCTTCTGTCTGTCCGTGTTTATAAGGCTTCTCTCCTGCCAGTGTTCAGTTGGTTATTTAGGATGATTTGGGAAGAAGTTAGTGTAGCTTCCACTTCCTCTCTGCCATCTTGGGTTTCAGTATTTATCATTTTTTAAAAGAACAGTAATTTAGGTTCAAGCTTCAAAGATGTGCTTGTTTCCTAGCAATGAATCTGACCTTGAGCAAGGACTGTTAGAGGACTTGAATCTGGGGCTTGATCAAAGGCCAAAAGAAAGTGCTCACCACTGGTGGGTCCTTCATGCTGCTACCTGGCTGGCCTTTCTGCTTTCACTCATAGTGAGGAAGCTCCTGAGGGCTACCAGGACAGGGATGGAATCTTCTAGGTATCATGAGAGTTTTAATAGTGATCACTTCTGAGAAGTAAGACTGAGGACAAAGAACAAGTAAGAGTACTTTTACATCTTGTCTTATTTCTTTTAGGACTCTTAATTTTATTAGAAACAGGTCCTTTATTGATTTTTAAACAAATCCAAGCAATTAAAAATTTTTTGGATTGATTATGGAGTGAATGAAGTTGACAAAACACAATGTCAGGAGGAGCAGATAGGGTGGCATGTCATTCCTATTTGATCAATATGGTTGAATTCGCCTGGGTGTCAGTGAGTTGGATCATTCTGGTTCCTACTGTGCCTAATGGACTGCAACCACAATGTTTCCCCAGTTACAGATGTCACACAGCAAAATAGAATTGTCACTTGGAGCATTGGGGCAGAGGATATCTGAAATAGTGACATTTCTTGAAACTGTCACATTGAAAAATTTATAAAAGCAAAGGGACGTTTTAGCCAGGAAAAAAGGTATGGCTTGTAGAAACATGATCTCTGTCATCAACCCTTTCAAGGGCAATGATGTGAAAGACTTCCTTCTGAAGCACCCTGGGGGACAGGACTATAGCCTATGACCAGAAGCTAGGAGGACGCAGATCCACCTCAATATAGGATTAGTTTTCTAACCAAAGTATCCTGAAAGGAAGTGACTTTGTGGAGAAGGAAGGATTTGGAATCTTTTGAATCCACAGACATTTAAACACAAGGAGGCTGATGATTAGACTAAGCTATTGCATGGTGGGTACAAGCCCTTGGGAAGAAAGTGGCTTACCAGCTTTTTGAAGTTCACTTCCAAGATCCTATAATGGATTTTCTTTTACATAAAGGAAAAAAAAAATGTGATCTTGGTGGCAGCCTTGCTGGATTGCTCTGCCTGTTTGAACAGAACCTGAAGGAAGGATAAAGCTATCTACAGGGATTAACTTTTGTTACATTTTATCAGTCAACTTTGAAAAATATTTCAAAGTAAACATTTACATTTGCATATGGCATAAAAATGAGAAGAATTCAAGGTTCTAAAATACGTTGCTAATTTGGATTAATGTTTGAAAACTCATAAGCTAAAATTTAATAAAGGTAAATATCAAGTCAGGGCCTTAGGTTAAGTAAAATCTATTGCACGAGTGGATATAAAAAGCACTGCTTATCAGAAGCACCAGGGGCCTCAGAGTTTAGCAGGACATTTGTTACCTAGTTTGAGGAATTCCAAGCTGTGGTCTGAGAAAGCATTTTCACGGTCTATTGTGAACTTAATCAGTGTAGTTAGCTTTTTCACAAAGTAAACTTTATTCAACTTTTATTAGAAATCTATGTAGTTTCTACTTGTTTGATATTCATCTAAAACATTTGCTCTAGGAAATAATAAAAGTAGATACCTTTTCATATTACTCTTTCTTTACTTGGCAAACTAAAAATCTCTCAGATCTATCTCAGTCACTTTTCTTTTCCATCTACCTCCTTCTTTCAAAAATAGTTGTGGTTCAAAAAAAAAATACAGTATATTTTTAAAAATAATTATGGTCTGAAAATTTCCAAAAATTAAAAGTTCTAATTCAGGGCACTCACCTCTAAGTCAGTGGTGTGACATGGGAACCACTTTACAGCTAAAGTGATTATGAAGCTTAGCTTGTGAAATGGGAAATTCCCAATGCACTTGACATGAGGATGGCCCTATGTAGAGTACCGTGCTGTATCAGGCCTGCAGTTAAGGGCTAGGCAGGAAAGAATGAGTTGTTTTAAGCCAGAGTGAACAATGGCCTAATCACTGGACATGTTTAAACAAAAGACAAAGGCTGAGCCTTGTCAGAGATGTTAGAATAAGAATTGTGTTATTGGGTGGTAGTGGTATGAGATCGTTTTATGTGGTCTTTCTAGAAATAAGATGTTTAATTATAAAAATCATAGTGAGACCTGGAACATTTTTCCTCTGGTGATCACACACTCAGGCAGGCAGGCTCTTTCACAAGTGCTTAAATTTTTCAATAGCAGGTCAAGTTTTCTAATCACTGTCTCACTTATGTCGTTATCTAGTACAGTTTTTGTTGTATCTTCTTCTGATTATCTCTATTATCAATTGGTGTCTAATGACCAGACAGAGCTGAAATATCTTTCAGAGGTATCGAGTTTATTTTCAGTGATGTGTTTGAGAATATATCTTTATAAATTGCTTCTTGGAAATCTATTATGACTTTCTAAAAGGGTTACATATTGAGTGTGTTGAAAAGTAGAGAGGAAAGTCAAGGTTGCTCCAGATATAGACACTTATGAAGTATTAGGAAAACCCAATAAAGTATCTGAGTGACAGTGTGCACTTGTATTCACATTTAAACATGGAGCAATATAACCTCCTTGAGCGTAGGGAATTTTGGTTCACTGATGTGTTCTAAGAGTAATGCCTGACACACAGTAGGTACTAGGCACATACGGAGTAGGGCAAAAACAGGTTTACGGCTGTACATAAAACACAGGGTTTATTCTTATATTATAATTTATTATTTATTGTACTATTTTTCCATACAAACAACTACACGTCTATTTTTGCCCCACCCTGTATCTATGGAGTGAATGACTATATCAGCATGAACTTATTTCTCCTTGCAGATATTGGCAGGTAGATGCCGAAAGCCAGTACTATCCCTCTTTCCCCTTTGTTCTTTGGGAGGTGTAGAAACTCCCAATTTTAACCAAGTGATAAAAAGTCTCAGTGTGACACTTTGTCAGCTTGAAGTACTAGTCATGCGAAGTGACTGACATTATCTCTCTCTGCGTGGACAAGATTGTTTTGTTATAACAGCAGCTTCTCCTGATTAAGTTATGATGTGTTACTGTATTTAGCACACACTTCACCAAGGGCATTGCATTATCTCTTTCAAATGGAGAAATATGTTCTGATGTACAGGTTTTTCGTTTGTTTTTGTGATTGAGCAGCTGTCATATCTATGAATTGAAAGCATTTAATTTTCTAAGTATCATGCTCTAGGGAAGCAGATTTGTTTTCTTTCATCTTCTGTGGGCCGTAATGATGGATGTTTTGTTTGCAACTAAACAATATAGGGCTCAACTAATCAATGTGAAATAATCATATTCTTTAAGAATCTCCTGGTGTACTTAGAAGAATTGTGACAGACTTTTTACAAATATACCTAATTTATTTCTTTTCTCTTCAGAGTATGGCAGAAAAAAAACGTTTAGAAGCCAAGTCATGTGGTCCTTTTTTAAAAAGCTGATTATAATTAATTAATGGATTCTCAAGACTGTGTGGGGTAGTTTAAGACTGGGAGCCTAGGATCAGTCTCTTTCCTGTGGTGCTGTGATATTAGTGAGGAGAGACAGCCAATGCTTGAGTGTGGCTATGAACACAATTGCTTTCTAAGCCTGGAAATTAAGCTCTGTGTTATTCTATTATCATTATGCTATATTCTGTCCCAGGCACAGCTAGCTATTCCCTTCCACTCATTTCAAGGGTCATTTCATTCACCGAATAGTTGCTGAGCACCTACTGGAGCATCTATGAAGCTAGGGTGAGCCAAGGGTAGGGAAAAGATTCATGGGGTACCCACTGGAACACTTCTGAGGAATAAGATGAGGTTTAACTAGGAGGGGTTTTAGCTAAAAACTCTGATGTGGTATGTCCTGGAAGAAGAAACAGAAGTTGTGGAAAAGAAGTCATAACCATTAAATATTAGCGGGGATATGGGGGTCTGAAATTAGATAATGACTTAAAAGTAAGCAGACAGAATTAAATATGCTTTAACCTGCAGACTGAGGCAACAATATCAAAATTGAGCACAAACCAGAGAGTTTATGCCTGAGCCCTCATTTATGCTCACTGCGTGTATCATAATATTAGGCATGTTAGCATAAAGGGTCTGGGTCAGCCTTGGCAATGACCTACTTAGAGAAGAAAACAAAGATGGAGCTTTGCTTACATGCATTAAGCTTCCAATGAGAAGGGAAAATGTATTATCTGGGTAGAAATAAAGCGGTGTTAGAGATTAATAGGTTGAAATGCCATGGGAGTTAGAAAGAAATTTGTGTCAGAGGATTCAGGGAGGACTCTCAGAAAAGTAACATTTTCTATGGGCCTTAAAGGATTAGCACGATTTGGGCATTTAGGAAAATATAAAAAGGGAATTGTAGGTGGAAGATATGGGAGAGTATATAACAGAGATGGAAAAAAAGTGAGTCATTGAATCTGCCTGAGCCACGTTTTTTTTTTTGTTTTGTTTTTTTAACAGGAGAGCTCCTGGTACTTTGGATAGAACAGTTCTTTGTTGTGTAGGAAAGTCAGAGTGGTGGAGTTCTATATGCCAGGAAACCCAGAGACCAGGGCACTAAGTACACAACCACTACCTCCCCAAGCCCAGTCTTTGCAAAAACCAAAAATGCCTCCACACTTTTCCTAGTGTCTCTCTGGAGATTCTGCCCCATGTGAGAGGTGGTAAGGCATAAGCTGAGGAAAAGGGAGAGGTTGGCCACTTGGTTGAAACACAGGTTGTGGCCCTTACTGTCAAGTCAAGGAATTTAGATTTGGATTTAGTAGACAATAGCAAGTCACTACGGCTACTTGTGCTTCTAGTGAAATAATCTGGAAACTATGTGTCAACTCAGTGAATAAAGGGATAGGTATAACCAGTAGAGAGATTATTTAATATTATATAAGAATTCAGATTTTGGATAAGGGGCATAGGAATAAAAATTATAGATGGAACAAATTATAAATTGAGTATCCAAACTGATTGGAAATCAAAAACAAAGTACACGATGGTAATGATGGAGGCAAAAGAGGGTGAATATGGGAATTTTAGTCTTGCCTCTGGGAGAATAGTGGTTCTCTCGGAAGAAATTAGAACTATGATGAACGAGGAGACACTTTAGGACAGAAATTACTTTATTCAAAGTACTCTCAATATAGGTTGAGATTTTAGCAAACAGCATGTACCAGAACTTGAGCTACCCCAGCTAGATATGGTAACCATTCATGTAGAGGTAATGGTTAGAACAATACATGTAGAACAAGATTGCTAAAGAGTAAGAGCAAATACTGGGATCAAAGGTAGAACTGTAAAAGAGCACATCTAGGAGAGCACAAAAGGACCCTGAGAAAAAGCAGACATCAAAGTAAGAGGAAAATCAGGAAAGTGTGGCCAGGGGGAGACCTAGTGAGTGGAGCACATTCAGAAAAACTGTAAGGGGATTGTTCCACAAGAGAGAGTGAACCAGGCAGGGGAGTTTATGAAAGTCAGAATGTTGTTTCTAGGAAGCAGCAAGGTATCAATATGGCATTACATAGTTTATATTTTTAGAAGTAAATTTAATACTTGTTGTAGAAATAAATTATTGTTTGTATACCACCAAGTTTCACTTTGTCTAATGGAAGGCAACATGAGTTTAATACATAACAAAATAAACGTACATTTTTAATTGTATTTTTTCACTACCATTTATAAACTTTGTAACCCCCTCCCTAAGCTTCAATGACCACATCGTTGTCCATGTTCATCTTTCTAAATCCCTCCACTCCACAACCCCCTGTAGCTGTCAATCTGCTCTCTATCTATGAATTTGTCTCTATTGTGCTTGTTAGTTCAGTTGGTTCATTAGATTTCACATGTGAATGAACTCATATGGTATTTGTCTTTCTCTGACTCGTTTATGACACTAAGCATAATGTCTCCCCAGTCCATCTATGCTGTTGCAATGAGTAAAATTTTCTTTTTTTTTATGGCTGAGTAGTATATTGTTTTATTCACTTATCTACTGATCAGTGAATAAAAGGGACACTTGGACTGCTTCTGTATCTTGGCCAGCATTATACTCAATGGGGAAAAGCTACAAGTGTTCCCTACTAAGATCGGGAATAAGACAGGGATATCTGCTTTCACCTTTCATATTCAACATAGTACTAGAAGTTCTAGCCATAGCAATCAGACAAGAAAAAGAAATAAAAGGCATACAAATTGGAAAAGAAGACGTAAATTTGTCTCCCATTTGTCTTTATTTGCAGATGACATGATACTGTACATACAGGACCCTAAAGAGTCCATAAATAAACTACAAGAACTGATAAATGTATTCAGTAAAATAGCAGTATAAAGATTTAATATCCAGAAATCAGTTACAATGAACATAGGGGACCTTATGTTCTTTCAGATTAGTGGTTTGGGTTTCTTTGGATATGTATACAGAATTGGGATTGCTGGGTCAATTCATGGATCTTCAATGCAGAAAATCAACAGTGAGACAGTGGTTTTATGTGACACACTAGATCAAATGAATTTAATTTATATCTACAGAACATTTTATCCAAAAGCATCAGAATATACATACATTTGAAATGCATATGGAGCATTTTCTAGGATAGACCATGTGTTAGGACACAAAATAAGTCTCAATAAATTTAAGAAGATAGAAATTATATCAAGCATCTTCACTGACCACAATGCTATGAAACTAAAAGTTCATCTCAAGAACAAAACTGGAAAATACTCAAAGACATGGAAACCAAATAACATGTTATTAAACAATGGGTGGATCAACAATGAGATCAAGGAAAAAATCAAAAGATACCTTGAAACACATGGAAATGAAGACACAACAGTCCAAAGTCTGTGGGATGCATGGACAGCAGTCCTGTGAGGGAAATTTGTATGAGATAGGCATTACAGGTCTATCTCAAAAACTAAAAAAAGCTCAAATAGCAACCTAATTTTACACTTGAAGGAACTTGAAAAAGAACAACAAACAAAGCCCAGGTTGAGTAAAAGGAAGGAAATAATAAAAATCAGAGCAGAAATAAATGAGATGGAGTGTAAAAATGCAATACAAAAGATCAATGAATACAAGAGCCAGTTCTTTGAAAAGACAAACAAGATTGACAAACTGTTAACCAGACTCATAAAGAAAAAGAGTTAGAGGACCCAAATAAATAAAATCAGAAATGAAAGAGGAGAGATAATAACTGATACCAAGGAAATACAAAAGATTGCGAGAAAACATTTTGAACAACTATATTCTAACAAATTATATAACCTTCACAAAATGGATACATTCATGGAAACATACACTCTTACAAAACTAAATCAGGAAGAATAGGAGACTCTTAATAGACAGATTATACCTGGTGAAATCGAAGCAGTAAGCCAAAAACTCTCAACAAGCAAAAGTTCTGGTCTGGATGGTTTCATAGGTGCATTTTACCAAATATTCAGAGAGCTGACACCTCTCCTTCTCAAACTATCATAAATTTCAACAGGAGGGAATACTCCCAAGCTCATTTTATGAGGCCACCATTATTGTAATCCCAAAACCCAACTAAAATTCTACAAAAAAATTATAGGCCAATATCCCTAATGAATAGATGCTAAAATCCTCAACAAAATATTAGCAGACCAAATGCAGCAATGCACCAAAAAAAGGTCATACACTATGATCAAGTGGTATTTATTCCTGCAATGCAAGGTTGCTACAACATTCATAAATCAATACATGTGATTCACTACTTAAACAAAATGAAGAATTAAACCACATGATCATATCAATAAGAAGCAGGAAAAGTATTTGAAAAAATCCAGCACCCATTTATGACAAAATCTCTCAGCAAAGTGGGAAGAGAGGTAATATACCTTTTTTAAATTTTTTATTTTAAATCTCTGATCTTTGAGAACCACATTAAAGCCCTGAATCTGCTTCTGGTCATAGACACATTTTCTGTGTAGTGTACTTGGCAATGTGTGGGCGCAGAAAAAACAACTTTCCTTCCACCTTCTAAACTTTTTCTGAATCTTTTGTTTCTTAAAACCAGCTTAAAATCAATATCCCAAAAGGCATATTATAGAAAACTGTTTCCCTTCATCAGTAAAGTCCATTGAGGGGGTGAAGGCCGTCCCTCATGCATCTATGATGCAGCAGGTGCTTTACCAAGCTTATCATATATACTTTATGTAACAGTCTTGTGACGAGGATTATTGGTCTAATTATAGATGTGTGCGTGTGTGAATATATATATATATACATTTTTCTCATGTATATATATGAGATGTTAAGTGAGTTGCTCAAGGTTAAGGAATCAAAAAATCCTATAGGATTTGGATACTAACATTCTTTCAGGTTTTAAAGGGATTATTTCAACAGAGTTTTATCTATTTATATTAGTATAATTCTTCAAAGAACAGAGATTTTTTTTCTATTTCTCTTGCCTTGAAAATAGTGGTAAAAAAATCTTTGAGAAAGCTTTACATTCAACATTGAGTATGTAATGCTTTTTGACCCTCATGTATTTAGAAATTGGTTGACGCGTGTACTGGCCTGCAGTGCCCAAGACATCATGGACGAGATATGAGATAAATTCATACGGACTACTGAGTCCTGTGAAGGAAAAGGGACCGAATGGCTACTCCCTTAAAGGGGGGGACACCTCAGAGCAGCTTGGCCACTCTCTCAAGGGGAGAGCTCGCTGACCCTTGCCTAGACAGGCTTTTATTGGGTTTAATTTGCACAGGAATGCAGGTACAGCTTATTAATCATTGTTAGGCAGTAAGGATCAAATGATAGATAGCGTACAAAGAATTATTAGGGCTTCTTCTGAGTCAGGGTTTATCAGCTAAAAGGCTACAAAACTTTGGGAAACAAACTCATTTCCTGCTCGGCCCTTATTTAACTAAGAGCAGTCTTAGCAAAGCAGGCTCCACAGGATTTTACATATCCTTTCTCAGGCCTGATCACCCAGGGAGCCTGCCCTTTCGAACATAGGGCTGCACCGCCCTCTGTCATTGTTTCAGGCTTCAGTCAGGCAGAGGAGGTGGATAGCCAAGAAATTTTGGGAGACTTCTCATGGACTCAGGGGAGTCAGGCTTTGTCAAAGCCAAGAAGCAAGGGTCCATCATCCCCTTTCTCCATAGCCCCCCCAAGTCCTTCCCTGGGGCCTCCATGTGATCATACCTGTCTTAGGTTGTTCCCCCCTTGGGGAATCTTACATGTCATTGGCTAACTGATCAAGCTTTGGAGGCCAGTTATGGAAAAAGGAGCAGAGGCAGCACCCCTGCCAGGGAGATGAGCTTTGTCTCCTGAGTGGCTTATGGTCCGCAGGTCACTTACTCAGCCTTAGCCATGGGGGGTTTACAGCTCCTAAAATCAGGCAGGGCGGTTCCCAACACTTGGTATTTTATAAATGCAGTTCTTAGGTCCTTCACAGAAGATAATAATATCACTTGACATTTATGTATCATTTTATTTTTTAAACAGGCTTTGTAATTTCTTAATCTAACACAGTTAGTGAGGTTCTATCCCAGAGAGGTTGGGTGGGTCTTGCAAGATCATGCAGGAAACTAAGGGAAGAACTTGGAACATAATTCTTGCTCTCCAAAATCCCTCAGTTAACATTCTTTATCTATTTAATAGGATGGGCAAAAAATGGTGAATCAGTGTGATAATCATGTCTTTTTGGTGTAATATTTTGAAACATTTATTAGTTACAACTTTTGGTTAAAAACAGAGGGGTTGTTTTCCTGGGCAGGTAGTGGATATAAAAGTTCATATTTAAGATAATGGAGCAATATTTAGTCTCCTAGAACCCATATGTGAATGATACTACAAAGAACCATTTGAGTTTAAAATACTGAATTGTTTCAAGCTATATATAAAATAGACTAGTATATATAAGTATATACTTTAAGTATATACTTATATACTTAAGTATACTTATATACTCATTACCAGTGTGCTCTGGGACAGTAGTACAAAGTTAAGGAAAGTATCTTTAGGTATTTGTCTTTTACACCCTGGCTTATTTCACTTAGCATAATGCTTTCCAGACCCATCCATGCTATTGCAAAAGGTAGGAGCTCCTTTTATTCTGCTGTGTAGTATTCAGTCATGTAAATGTACCACAGTTTTTTGATCCATTCGCTTACTGATGGGGACTTAGGTTGGTGGGGGGAAAATGGAGACAACTACACTTGAAAAACAATAAAAAAGTGACAAAAATGAAATAAAGGTGCAAAAAAAAGTTAAGTACCATATCTTTAGAAGGAAGACAAATGAGATTTGTCTATTTGTCTGTTCACCTAGAAATAACAAGTGAAAACTCTGCTGGTGAGTTTCTTTTCCTGGGATCTTATCCATCTCATGGCTTTAAATAGTAATTGGATGGTTATGGCCCCCAAACCTGCTTGTGCACTCTCTATTCTTTCCCATGTTCCAGACATATATACCCATTTGACTCTTTATGATTGGATATATGATAGGCATGTTGGCCTTTTTCTGCACTGCTATCAATCCCTAGTTCAGTCTCCAGAGGGTTTCCACCACTGCAGATATCACTGTATGAATGAAACCCCAGGATGAACATATTTTAAGTGATGGCATCCATGATTCCATGGGAAGTCATGGACCATTCTGATTCATGGGTGAGCAAAGGATTCTCACTGCTCTCATCTTATGGAAATGGATCCTCAGCTAATATGATGAGAAAATAGAACAGAAGCAAAGTTTAGCGATCACCATACAGAAAACAGCCCACATTCAGAGGTGGTTTATTGTTAAGGTTTCAGCCTTAATATGAAGTATCAAAATTATATAAATATACATAAAATTTTAATATTGAAACCTATGCTTAGGATTCATGGCACTATTCTTATTTTTTACCATTAACAGTATTTTTAGAACATTGGATTTTTCATTAGATAATAAAAATATGTAACCATGTAGTTAAGAAAATAAAAAAAAATATAGCCAGTTTTTAGAGCCTTTTGTTGTAGAATATTTGATTTCTATTTAAAATCATTTTTGCAATCCCCTGCTTAACAACCCTGGTAGTCTGCTATAAGTATATTGCACTAATGAGCAGTATCATTGTATAAACAAAGATACTTTATGGATAATACAATACTGAAGTAAACCATTTTAAGGAAAGAGCCTTTGACTTTCCAGATATGTCTAGTACCAATCTAATAGCAGGGACCCTCCTATAGGAAAGAAGACTGTAACGTAAGGCATCTAGAGGGAATCAGTCAGCTAAGGGAAGATCACAGCTCCTGAGTGCAGAAGTACCTGTCAGTGTTCCAGGAGAATTCATTGTAGTACTCTTAAGCAAATACTTATGTCTATGACCTGAGAGTAAAGTGCCTATTAACCAAGCTTTGCTGATAAGTTAATAGAGAGGTGACAGTCATTCCCCGTTGAAACATTTATTTCTCCGTGTTTAACACACTTAACTGCCAATAAATAATAATTATGATTTCTGTTTCTGCTAGATGTTACCAATAAATCACACAATGCAAAAACAAAGATGGGAAAGGCACTCTGAACAAAAGTATGATGGAGGTGAAGTCATTCGTTGCCGCTGTTGGTAGCCTTTCTCAACAAAGAGTTTTTATAAATAAATAGTATAAACTAAATAAATAAATAAACTCCATGACTCCCTCATTGGGAGTCATGGAGTTTTTAGCTTACATTGTTTGTAGGTCACTGGTTAATGTTCATAGCACTTCACAGAGATGATTCATCCTTTCATTCCACAAATATTTATTGAGTGTCTGCTTGTTTTCTAGGCATTGAGGATAATTAAGCCAAAGATAAGGGTCAGAGTGCCTGTCCTTTCGGAGCTTCCATTCTATATGAGTAGTCTATAGAGATAATAAATATGGGAACACATAAACAAGATAATTTTGTATGAAACTAAGCTCCTATATATGCCAGACCTGATATATACATATATCAAACCTAAATGGCAGATGCTATTATTTACCCATTTTATTAAAGCTGAGGAAACTGAAGTTTAAAAAAATTTGTGTAACTTGCCAAGCCAGAGAGAGAAGAAGTGGGGAGCTAGGGTTCCAACCCAGACAATCTGGTTTTCTAACCTCCCACAGTACATGCTCCACTGTGAAGACAATTCAGTAAGTGACGAAATAGAGATTATGGGCAAACTGTATCTTGCGGCAGGGTTAACATTTGTTTAATCGCAAAAGGCCATGTAAAATTCTGAAAAGAGCTTCCCAGGCAGGAGAGGTAAGTACAAAAGCCTCCAGGAGGGAATAGACTGGGCCTATTTGAATGAAGATGTATAAGGTTGGGGGAATAGGGGGAAGGAGAGGTCAGGGACCAGACCCTGCAGGACCATGCTAAGGATGGCCTACATCCTTAGCATGGAACAGAAATCCTGGGTGAGATGGCTCAGATGCATTTTGACAAGTCTTCCAGGTGATTCTAATGCCTACTACACAGATTCAGCTGGGACCATGGTGTACAAGAGGGGCCTGGTAGCACAAGGTCTGGAAAGGTGATTGTGTGTGTCTCTGACCAACTCTGCGTCACTGGTGGCTTGAAATTGGCTATGCTGTGCAAATATATTTCAGAGAACTCAGAAATCTTTAAATACTCCCAATCAAGTTTCTCCCCATCTTTCTTTATTAACATTACTGGTAAATTCAGTGCTCTGGGCGGAACCTGTGAATTGGCTTTTCTAACACTTTCTCAAGTGGTGCTGACGTTGGTGGTCCTGGGACTATGCTTTGAGTACTATCAGAACTAAATTTGTTTTATTCCGCCCTATTTCTCAATTGTTCTCCTCTTCCCCTTTACACATTTCTTAATTGCACAGTCCTCAACATTCTCTTTCAATTTATTTTCATCTTCATGACTGTAAGTAGTGAATTTGGAAGTCACAATCTCCACTTTATTTCCATTACCATTATTTAATCTAGGTCATCGTTACTTCTGGCTCCCATTGATATCATAGCTAATCTTCATGACAGTCTTCTCTCACATGTCTAAGATAGTTACACTGTTCAGACTCTTTGGTGTTTCCCTCTTTCCTCCTCCCACCTCAGGTATAAGGCTATTCAATGGTGGCATCAATTAATGCTTCTGGCATCAATTATTCCTTTCCATACTTAAAAACTCACTACTAATTACCAGGTGTTTTCAACCTCACATCAACATGTGTCTATCTGTTAATCTTTTTAACCTTCCTTCTATTTCTACATCCAGGCTTTTACTCATAATCCTGTGGAGACATGACCTGCATTTATTTTGTTCTATCATTCTTGACCTCCACATACATTGTATCTGTCCTAAACAATTCAATTCAATGATAGCTTTTGCCAACATGTATTTGAAAAAGCCTCTAATCGTATCTGTGTGTACAAGACAGAAAGAAAGGAAGCTGCACAGTAGTCTAAATAGAAAATTTTAGCAGGTTAATACAATGAGTTTCAGTAAAGATGTCAATTTTATCATGAAGAAATTTTTATTCTTACTTATGTCCTTTTGAAATATTTATTTTAAAGAAAGGAAAAATCTAACATTTATTGAACATCTACTATGTTCTAACCATTGTGATAAGCATTTTCCTAACATTATCTCATTTGTATTCTCACATCAGCTCTTTGAAGAGATATCATTGCATGGGTCCCTTGAAAACCCAGAAATCTAATTTATCAAATCTGTGCTCAACATATTTCCAGGAAAAAAAGCTAATGTTACTGATGGTCGAGTTTTGAGTCACCATACCTTGCCAACCTAGAAGAATGAGTCAAAAATCAATAGGGCACATTTAAAAGCAATAACTGTAAAGTTTACATTAAAATTAAATGTATCATCCATATTATACATTCTTATAGAACCTGCTTGACTGAAGTTTGTGGGAGAGATCAGCTAAAACTCTTTAACACTCAATATAAGCTGACAGGGTGATAGAGTTTCTAAGAAACGTAACATCCTTTGGTATTGCAATTATAAGAATATGGCATTCAGGTGGAGGACAAGAACTTTTTCTGTGTATTCTCACTAGCCGATACTAGGAGTATTGTATCATTTTTGGCAATTATATTTAAGGGGATTTTGGCTAGTTACACAGCATAAAATGATGAATACCAGAACAAGATCTTTGTCATTGTAGACAGGATAAAGAAAGGCCACTGGGTGGTAATATTATGTGCATTGAAATTCTGTCACATGGAAGGACTGGAGCAGCTGAGAGCTGAAGATAGGCAGATGGGTTGCATTTAAAGAGGGGTAGATTCCAGATCAATGTGGAGAGAAGCATTCCTGAGGTCAGAGCAGCTCAGCGGTAGCATCACGGATCAGGAGGTATCTATTCACTGAACGGGCTCAAGCAACGTGCTTTCCATCTTTAAACATTCTGGGACTTCATGACTTCTGTTTGCCTTCAGGCTACTCTTATTCAAAGCGATGTTTCCCCCTTCTGATATGTAATTGCACTGATGGACCACATTTAATAATTGAAGATTTTAATGACTTTTCCTTCCAGATGAATTGATTATATTCTCCAACATCCCTACTCCCACTGAAAAGTCCCCACTGGTGGGGGAAAGACAATATTATTTTATATCTCACACAATATTGTTCTGAACACATAGCTGGGATTCAATAAACACTTGTTGACTGATCAGTAATTTTCCAACCTGCTGAAGCAGCTCTCTTTTGCAAGGGCAATTATAAACATTTCTAGGAGCCTACTCAAGTTCTTAAAATGATAACGGATGATATTTTATTCTCTCTGGCTTGAGCAGCAATCACACTGCAGGAACCACTGTCAGCAGAATAGGACAAAACTGCTGTTTTGATTCTCCTAATAAGAGAAGACAGGATAATAATTCTCACGTAAAATCACTCCCATTCAGTTACAAACTATATGAAATTGTACTCTGCATAAAGAATTAAGTCTCTGTGTTTTTAGCTCCCACAAACAACTTAATGCTTCAAATACATTAGCAATGCCATTTCAGCACATATGTAAGCCAAAATTTGTCTACCTTTCTTTATTAATGGAATGCATCATCAATCAGTGGTATATTTTATAGCTTTTATAATTACTTTCCTTAATACAGTTTTTTTCTTTTTCTTTAGAAGTGTGGCAAACTATATTTGATTTTGACATGATTCCCATATGTTACATGACTGTGTTAAAAAAGGAATGCAGTAGCAACTTTAATAAATGAATTGGTCTCACTGAATCAAATATTAAGGCTGGCTTCCTGATCCATTTTCCTTGTTTTTCTTAGTTTATATATTTTCTTCATTCACTGTTTTTTTTTCTTTCTATTTTAACAGAATCATAATCAGTAGGTTGGTAGCTTGAATGGGCATGCATGGCTTTAGGTATATGCCTTAACAAGTAGTAGAGAGTAACCTAGATTTTATTTTCTCTCAAAGTGAAATATGTAATATGTTTTGCTGATGTTCAGCTGTCCTGTGGGGTGACATTATATTTCACATATATCAAAAGTAGAAAGAACTAGTTTTGAAATGGGCACTCCAGTCTTCTACCCTGATCAACTATGTGGCTTTAGGCAAATCATTTGAACCTTAAATTCTCAGTTTCTCTAATCTTTCCTTTGTAAGTCAGTGGATTTGAACTAGAGTTCTAAAATTTCTAGATCTCAAAATATACAACTTTGGGAAGTGTTTAATTTTGTGAAAATTTGTACCTGTAAAATGTATTTTGTCTTACAACAAATATTTTGTCTTATAATTTGATAGAAACAATACCTTTCAATTATGAATTCATGGCCTTCAATATTATTTAACAATTTTACACTAGTAAATATTTTTCTTTAAAAATATTAGTCCTTTAAATATCTTTCTTCTGTGTATCTTAAGAAGTAATTTATTTTCTCTTACTTCACTGTAAAAAATACGGAAACATTTATTGAAATCATGAAAGCAATTTATGTGACATAGCATACTAAGAACACTTGTTTTATTCCCATTGAAATATGTTGAATGGTCCTTCCTTTTATCTAGTGAACACTATTTCTTCCTAAATATTCTCATCTAAGGGCAAAAGCAATGGAAACAAATAATGAGTCAAAGCATGTTAAGCCATCTGTGTTAGAGTCAACTAAGCAGCTGCCTTTATTCCCATTAATATTAACACATCTCAACTTGTATGCTGTTTCTTCATCAAAAGTGCACATCTCACTACTGAAAATACAAGAAAAAGGAAGTTCTGCTTTTGCCACTGACTGATTAAACCCAGTCACACAGGTACCCTAGTCTCCCACCCTGAGGAAGGGGAAGTCTCTGCTCATGTTGATGCATAATGATATGCAGAGCAACAAGGGTATTTGATGTAAAACATAATGCCAATGTAGAAAATATTGCCAGTGTTCTCCTATACCCCTTTCACTGCTCTTCTCAGTTCCGTGGGGAGATGATGGTACTGGTGAACACAAACCAACTATCCTCTGTTGGCCATGTGATGTACACTGTCACAATCCAAGTGAAATCCAAGGATTGTATTAGGTAGCTGGGGGCTCTGTCCTCTCCACTCCTCTCCTCTCCACATCTCCCCCCTCCCCTTACTCTTCGTTTTTCTTCTCTCTCTCTGCCTCTGAATGTGATGTGACCAAGGACATTTAATAGACCTAAGAGCTACTGGCAGCCTTCATGCAACCACAAAGAAAACCAACTGAGGACGAAGTGAAATTCAGAAAACACTGTGGAAATCAAGGAAAAGAAAAACACCTTTTCAATGATGTTGTTGAGCTGCCAGATCAGTCCTCACTTGAAACCTACTAATAGCTAGAAGTTTTCAGTTACACGAAGTAACAAATTTATTTAGTTGCTAATTTATTTAAGTTGAATTTCTATTTGCAATCAAAAGCAACCTAACTGATAGAGCTTGCTTCAGAGAAAGGCTTTTGTTTGTTTGTTTGGTTTCCGTTTCCACTGCCCTGTCATCCCAATCCCTACAACTAGGTGTGTTTTAAACAATGCTTTACCTTGCCCATTCTTGAAAGCAAACTCCCACATTGTGCCTTGTATAATCCAAGATTTAAAACCATAATATTTGATTCTCAAGGTTTCTTTCTTCTTCTTTCTGTCCCACCCAAATGTACTTGTGCTCTTTCCCCTCTTACTAAGGCTGATCTGCTAACTAGTTAGTATTCAAGACCATATCTCAATATCAATCTGCCCTCAAATAACATAATTAAGAAGCATGCCAAGTTGCAGGCATTTTAAGAATTGTATTAATAGGAGGTATCTGTCCTGTGGGTTTAGCTACTTGGCTTAAATGAAGAGCTTCTCTTTGCGTCCTTCATTCATTGTACAAATTGGCTGAAACCATCCTATATAAAGTGACTTATTTGGGAATGATGCTGTAAATTCAAGATCTCTGCCTTCAAGAAGCCTACAGCTTGTTAGAGAAGACTGACAACAAACTGACATAGAATATGGAATACAGGGTGTAATGGGCAGAAGAGCAGAGACAAAGCATTGTCCAGGCAAAGAAGTCGGGAAGGCTCATTGAAAGGGTAGGTGATGTACTTCATGAGTACAAAGAGCACATCTTATTCAGTCTTATATCCCTTGTATTTAATTGGTACTCTTCACATGACCTTCAACAAATGTTTGTTGAATAAAAGAATGAAAATGAAATGAAAAATGAATTCACATATTAGAACTGATTACTAGGCCCCATGTGCCAAAAAAAGAAATTTACAAAAAGCCATTACTTTGGGAAATTTTCCTTTTATTTATTTAATTTTTTTCTTAATAGCAGGTTAGAATAAAGTTTAAAATATGTTGTTTACTGATCAGATATTGTCAGACTCTATAGTGATATTTTCATTGATAATTAAGGAATTGTAGGATAGAAACTGAAATAATTCATTAAAATCAATTAGCTAGAATAGTTCCACTAACAGGAAAAATGGAGTGGACATAATTTTCCCTATTCTTTTCACTGTCTGCAACTTAACACTCTGGACTTTATATATAAGGCAATATTAGAAGACTTGAAAGGTAGAGAGAAAAAGGCAGACTCGCTAGGAACCTTGAGTCCAAAGGAATTACATGGTGGTGAGATCACTGGGTTTCCTCTTAACTTCGTATAACCCACATTTGGAGCTAAGGAAGCTAGCAACCCAGAAACACACAAACACAACTGTAATAAAATCCTCTTTTTAGCCAAAGGACTAGGAAAGGGACAGTCTAGGAAGACAGAGAATGTTTAGATAATAACTACTCTATACCAGTAAAAAAAAAACACACAGAATAAACAGTGACTCCATTTTACCTATGCCAACAAAAGGCCAAATAGGAATCTAGACTTTCACCAAAGAAGGACCAGATGTAAATAGCAGTACTTAAAAATACCATAACTAAAATTTAATATAAACAAACAAATGACCCTTTTAAAAATTATTTATTTATCTTTAGAGGGGAAAGGAAGGGAAGGAGAAAGGGAGAGAAACATCAATGCATGGTTGCCTCCCATGCATCCCCTGCCAGGAACTGGCCTGCAACCCAGGCTTGTGCCCTGACTGGGAAACGAACCGTGATCGTGTGGTTCACAGGCCCCCGCTCAATCCACTCAGCTATACCAGCTAGGGCTAAACAAACAAATGACCCTTAATAAATGTGCTCAACAGCAGAATGGAAGAGATAGAGGAAAGAATCAGTTAACTGGAAGATAAAACAATATAAATTATTTGATCCAAACAACGGGGAGAAAAAATAGGCTGAGAACACACACACATGCACATACTCCTTTAGGAGTATGTGGGACTATGATGAAAAACCTAACATTTGTGTCCTTGGAACTCTAGAAGGAGAGGAGGAAAAGAGCAACTTAAGCACTTGAAGAAATACTAGCTAAAAACTTCTCAAATTTGGCCAAGGCCTCCAGAGCTTACAGATTCAAGAAATCTGGAAAAAACCTAAACATGATAAACCCAAAGAAATCTATACCAAGACACATTATAGTCAAATTTCTGACAACTTGAAATAAAGAAAGACATTATTGAAGTAGCCAGAAAGAAACATTGTATTACATAAAGATGAAAAACAAATCACTGACACTGAGTTTCTCAGGAGAATACATGAAGGCCAGGAGAAAGTGACGCAACCCTTTTTCAGGGCTAAAAGAAACAAATTGTCAACTCAATCTTATATCCAGTAAAAAATATCCTTCAGGAATAAAGAGGAATCAAGAAATTCTAAGTTGAAGGAAACTAAAATATTTGTCATCAACTGACCTGTATAAAAGAATGCCTATCCTGAGTATTTTTGACTAACTAAGAAATACATGATTCATTAAATTAGGTTTGTGACAATATAGATGAAACAATTAATGCTTTCTGCTGAACATAGTGAATTAAATTTCTGCCGGGTGTTTTGTTCGGGCACCTTCCTCTCCCCCCCTCTCCCCACCTTTTGTCTATTTCTTCCAGACTGACCATCTATAGTGCATGTATGAAGTATGAGTGGGAAGATAGAGAAATGCAATGTCCTGACTTCTAACACTTTACCTTTTACCTTGCGTCCTTCTGAGTGGACTGAAGCTTGATGTTAGCAACTTCATCCATAGACTCTCACCTACTCAATTAGGGTGCTTAGAATGAAGCCCACAGCCCATTCCCATCAGAATTAGCTAGAATGTTTGTAAAATGAAAATTCCTGCACCTCCTGTGGCCCAGACTTACTGGATCAGAAACTCAGGCGAGGTCTCACTGAAACTGTATTGCCCACGAGCTCTCAGGTGATTCTTATCCACAACATTTGACCATACACATGTTGATACCCACAACACTTGATTGTACAAGGACCTTTATCAATGCCACCACACTGCAGGCAGTGTGGCTCAGTCAGTTGGGCACAATTCTGGAAGCCAAAAGGTCTCTAGCTTGACTCCCAGTCGGGGCATGTGCCTGGGTTCCGGGCTTGCCCCCAGTCCTGAATGCAACTGGTTGATGTTTCTCTCTCACATTGATGTTTCCCTCTCTCCCTCCCTTTGCCGCTCTATAACTTTTTAAAAAATCAGTGCTACCATTGTGGCAAAGTGGGAGTGTTTTCTCCCATCAACACACACACAGTTTTGTACTGGGCTTCCGCCCAATCACTCTGCCTTTTTTAACGGAACTCCTTTGATGTTCTGCCCACTGCAGCCTAGCTCTTCCCATCAGGGGAGGTATCCAGCTGAACTTCGCTATTCTCAGCAACCAAGTACATGGATATTTTCACGGGGATATTTTCAGGTAATATATTCAGCCTGGTTCAAAGGTTTTAGGGTTTTTGATCCCGCACCTGTGACAGCAGATTTTAAGACCCAGATCTGATGCTTTGAGAGGCACACATTTTTTGTTCTTCATTATCCTTGTCCACAGGGTTCAGTGGTAAGATGATCCTTGTCCACAGGGTTCAGTGGTAAGATGCTCAGAAGTCAGGTTGACTTGGGCTTGACTCTCTGCCTGGCCACAACTAGCTTTGGGCCATTAGCAACTATCATTCTCCCTGAGCTTATTTTCTCATTGAAAACAGAAGTGATTCCTCTTGCTGAACTCAAAGGGTTGTTACATGAACTTGTGGAGGGCAGCCAGAGTGGAGCAGTGAAGAGCACAGGATTTGCAGTTCAGAGGGAGCAGGGTGAATTCTCGACATCTCTCTTGCCAGCTACAGGATGGGGGGCAAGTTATTTTCCTTCTTTAGGCCTCGTCTTCACAATGAGGGCAGTGATATATATCCCTTGGCTGGCATTGCCAAAATTAATTGATCCAGACAAATGATGGGTGCTTAATAAATTAGAACTGTTATGATTTTCAGCTTTGGGGAAAGAACTTTCACAGTGTCAGATTCAACCCCGAAAAGAGAATTTTTGCCTTTTATTATTACGTTTAAATTATTTTAGCAGAATTTCTAGTTGTACAGCAATAAAGTAGATTTCTGAGGCACAGAGACCTGGGATGAACGCCTGATCTAGTATTTCCTATTTCTGTGGTTTTGGCAGAAATTTCTTAATTTTACAGAGCCTTATATTTTCATAAAGGAAGGAATAGTAATATCTATCTCACAAGACTGGTATAAGACACTAAAAGAATTTAGTGTACTTTTCCTCTTCCCTTCCCACCCCTTCTGACCACCTCAGTCTTCTCCTCAGGGAAAAATAAATGAAAAACACAAAAACCATGGATAGGACAGTACAGGGTTTTGCAATTTGATTCTGGCTAATAATACTGATATTCAGTTTCTGACTAAATCACGACTGCAGCTTGCAAACCACAGATAGAGCCAGAGGACTCCAGTTCTCTGGACTACAGTCAACACTGTAATTCACAGATGCTCCTGGAGTTATGATGCGGTTATGTCCCAATAAACCCATCATAAGGGAAAATATTGTGAGTCAATAATGCATTTAACACACCTAACCTACTGAAATCCTAGCCTATAGCATGCAAATCCTGGCAACACAGTGCACTGCACAGAATCACCTGTTTACCTGAGCGTACCTATGGCTGATGGAGAGCTGCATTCACGGCCACTGCCCCATGTCACGAGAGAGCGTCCTATTGCATATGGCTACTCCAGAAAAAGATCAGAACTTGAAGACCAGGTGATCTTTCAACAACACGGGTGTGAACTGCAGGGTCCACTTATACGTAGATTTTTTTTTCAATAAATACGTAAGACTTTTGTATCTCTGGGTTTTGTATCTATAGATTCAACCCCCAAAATGGCATATTCACATTCCCTAGTGAGAATTCCCTATCATGGACTGAAAATCCTGTTTTCCATCCACAGTTGGCTGAATCTGAGGATGCAAACTGCTGAGTGTAAAGTGTTTGAGGAGTCAAAAGCCACGTGCAGATTTTTGACTGCACGGGGGTTAGTGCCTGTAACCCCTCATTCTTCAAGAGTCAATTGTACAGCTTCCACTGAGTGCTTCTCACTTTTTCACCATTGTAAAGTAGAATAATCATCAGTCAAACCATTGTAAATCAGAACCATCTGTGGTTCTTCTGGAAAGCAGTTTATCAAGTTTTCTAGGTTCTTGCAGAACAACTGCACACGTCGTCACGTGCCTTCCAGGGACACCCAGTGCACACAGCACCAACTGTAAAAGAAAGGGTATGGTGAACCCAAGACATAGGTTGGGTCTAGAGTACGGACTAAGATTCCTCTCTTGAACAAAATAGCCATGTTTTAATCCATAAACTGCATCTCTGTTTCCAGAGGGGGAAAAAACATAATGAAAAAAAATTTGAAGAAAACTCTAAGTAGTCATAGAAAATGTTATTTCTTAAGTGACATGCACTTTACCTAATACTCTGAGGTCACAATTGGGTTGTTTGCGGCAGTAGTGTGCCAGGAAGAAAATCAACTTCATTTAATGACCCTTTCAAACTATTTTCTCTTCAAATGAATTTTTAAAAAATAGACCTGTGATTTATACTTCATAAACTAAGAAAAATATTATCTAGATGTAGAAAGCAACATATTTACTCTTTGTTCTGATTTCGTCTTTATTATTTCTTTTATTTTTATTTATTTCATTGATACTTTTGACTCCATTTCTCTCTGAGAGTCCAGTGGATATTCTTTCTTTACAAAATCAACAGAAACTTTTCTCTCATTCTACTACATCTTACTGGATTTTCAATGACCTTTGACCAAAACAGTAATGATTACATTTTTTACTTTCCTCTTAACTGTATTATTCATTGTCACTGTGTACCTTTGTTTTTCCTCTTTTTTTCTACCCTGCCTCACTGCTGCCTGGATTATCATCATATTATGGGGTCATTTCTGAGTTAAATTTCTCTGTAGGACAGAAACGAGACAGATAATTAAAATGGATATATGTGTAGCAGGTTTATCTGGGTTCAGCTATCTGCACAACCTCAAAAACGGACAGGACAGTCTTTTGAGGAAGCTGTTGCTATCTGAAGAGAGTGATAAGTGATCTCATTAACCTCCCCAAATATGGAAAGCCCTGAAATGTCTTTAATATCTATTATGTCTTAAAATATATTAAGCATTGTAGTATCTATGAGTGTACTTATAGAGGGGTGGGAAAAGGTAGGTATTCAGTGGTAATACAAATAGATGACACAATAATTAATAAATAATAATATAAGTTTAAACTGTGTTTTGCATACTTATAGCTATAAACCTACTTGCCCACCCCTGTACTATTATAATTCTTCAAAGAATATTGTCATTTGTTGGCATTGCTGATGGTAATCCAGTGCCCAAAGTCATCCAAAAGTGTATAATTTGAGTTAAAAATTAATAGTGTTGCCTACTGGTAAAAATAGCTTTGGTTATATAAAAAAAAGTAATACTTAATCCTTTGTAAGTAAGAAAAATTCTAAGATATTGGAACTAAACTTTAAAAAATTGAGATGAAAGGGCATTAAAATAGAAGAAATATTTATATTCCTCCTAATAATCATCTTGCTGACAACTGTGGATTCTTTGCAGGTAAAAATGAAGAGGCAATTTACTAGAATAAGGCATAAAAAAGAAATCCCTCATATTTATCTGTTATGTAATGATTTTGTTACACTTCAGTGCAATTTTGTGAGGCACTTTGTGTGAAACACTTTGAATTTTTCCTAAAATCCTGGGGCATTGTTGCGGTTATTAATGTTAAACAGAAAATGCTGCCTCTTTTCCTGTTCATGGTAGGAGACAGATGCTCTACCTGTAGCTGAGCTGCAAGCAACCCTCGTAGCTAATCACCTCATCCATATGATGTGGGATGGTGCCTTTGGCATTTGCTTACTCAGAAATCATGCATATCATTAGAATTTTTTACTGTGATCGCATCTCCAGTTGATGCACTCTGCTAGGCCTAACCCTCAAATACAATCGCACGGAGCGTCAGTTGAATCTCTAAATTTTGAGAAGAGTGCGTCACATTCTGAACTAAGAGGTTTCTATTTCATGTGAATCTGAGCCTAGACAACACTCCCTTCTTTTCCTTAACCAAGTAAGAGACACGCTGCGTCTCTCATGTGCGCTGTTCTGTTGCTCTGCATAAGGATGTGGTATCAGTCCGGTTCGTGGATCCTCGTTGTCAGAGCACCGTCATTCCATTTGTCATTAGAGGAAACACATGGGAAACTGTACAATTTGGACTCCAAACATCTGATAGCCAGATGGCTAGTTAGCCTCAATGTTGTGCAAACACTGTCTGTTTGTGAGACTGATATTTGCACACACATCTTTGGCAAATGATGGCAAAGCATTGCGCAGAAGAAACATGTCTCCTGAGTCATAAAGAAGGGAGCATCTTTCTCCAGTCTATTTTCTGTCTTTGAAAAGGCTGATGGATTCTTTTTGAAGATGCAAGGCTATTTTGAGGAAGATTTTGAAAGTTAAATGTGGAGGGGGTATGTCTTCAATCTGTGAAGTTTTTCTTTTTTTCTCCCTGAGACAGTTTAGGATAAAAATATCACACTCATCTAGGTTATTTTTTAAATCCTGGCCTAAATGAAGCGATAGCCATACACAGGGGGATCGTCAGCCATACTCAAGCCCCTATATAAGATTTGTGTGTACACACAGGTAGATAAATATTTGTGTCTATGTGTGTGTCCTGTATGTGTGTGTGTATGTTTGCTATACTCATATTTATTATTTATTCATTTTCTGCCATGGAAGGTCATGTATATAATGAAAAGTATAGTGTAATGAAAACTTGTGCACGGGGTTTGTCATCTCTAGAGGCAATGTTAATAATGGTTAAAAAGATGGACTCTGAAGTTAAAGTTGCCTCTGTGATCCTGTGCGAGTTGATTGCCTAGTTGGCCCCCTCATCCATGCCCTGGCAGTGGCAACAGCACTGCAGCACAGGTTTGTTATGGGATTAATGAAATAAATCTATAAAGCTCTTAGAAAAGGGCCTCTCAGATAATGAGTACTGTATGTGTCATCTGTAGCCTACCTTATATCCAAAAGACTTAGGACTGTGATTTTAAAGTACTCAGTGAATAAGTGTTTTCCTGAACGGGGCCTAATTATGAGTCAGAGGTCTATAACTGCTCAGCCATGAGGCCTGAGTAAGCCACTTTAACTCTCATAAGCCTGTTTCCTCATCCATGAAATGGGGGCAATGATTGCAGCCCTGTTTTCCTCACCGGGTCATTTTGTAGTCCAAATGAGATAATGATATGAAAGCATATGTTTAGTTCGAAACACCAGACAGACCATCGTAAAGCTTTTGGAGATCGTTTATCTCCGAAAAGGAATGAGGTAACTGAACCGGGCTTACTTATGTTTTAGCAGGTGTGATGAAACACCTACTTGGGCAACTATATTAAAGTCAAAGTTACAGAAAGATCCAGAGCAAGTGCTTTGCTAAAATAAGTATAGAGAAATTATTTCTGACTCTGAAAATAATGGAAGGATAATCAATATTCATCAGCCAAGTCTTAGCACATGGTTTGAAGCAATTTTTAAGTTTTTTTTTCACATTTTCAAATTTTTGTTCAAGTACAGTTGTCTCCACATTCCCCCCACCAATCCCCCTTTCCCCAGCTACCCCCACTTCCCACCCTTGATCCTGCCCCACTTTGGTTTTGTCCATGTGTCCTTTTTAAAGACTCCCAGTCACCTTGATTATTATCTTGCTTAAATTATGTTTCATTTAGAGCCAGATCAGTTGGGAACCTATACCCAAAGCTAGGAGAATCCCAGCATCTGTAGATTTTATTTCTTGGTTTAGTAGAACATCCTATCACTTTTTTTGAGAGCCCCTGACTCCAAACTATTTTCACCTGAGGAAATGAAAAATGCATGCTCACAGATATTTTGCTCAAGGCATTTTGTTCAGGCAGGAAGCATTTGGTTCTTTCTTATTTTATAGATAAAGAATATGCTTCACTAACTCATGTGGTTTAGAAAATATTCCCATCAGATAATATCAGTCTTATCTATTATTCAGGTAGGTTTTAAAAGTCAAGTTAGGTAGTCTATTCTGACATGTTTGGCTTCTTAAATCCAAATTACAGAAAAACTAATAAAAAAGAAATAGCTATGGTACCTTTAATTTAAGGAAATCCTGAATTTTCTCCAGGATCTAGGTCTCCTTGATAATAGAAAGGTTCATTGAATCCCCATGGAGCCAAACCTTCTAACTAAAGTGTCCTTAAAAGGGTCCATTTTCCACCAGACATCATTCCTGTTTATTACCTAGGGACTCCCTGGCACCCGACTTGGGAAAGGCAAGAGATTACAGTCACTCTGAACACCTGTGTGGATTTGTGCTAAACTAAAGAAAGTTGAGCACCTCAAAGGTTGCAAACGACTTCCCTACCCACACTTCTCCCTTCATAGCCTTGTCCTTAAAAATAAACACACCATAACTTTTGATAATTCTCCCTGTCTTGTTAGTAATGCCTCTGCATTGAATCAGCTCATTGAACTCTGTTTTATTATTGAAATGACTTTTACGCCACCCACCTCAGATATTGCTCATCATGTCTTACTGAAGTCCTTTCGGTCATCACATGACGCATCGATGATTCACAGCCGCACACACTTGCCGGGGTAGATCATAGCTGACTGCCTGAGGCTGATGTGTTTGAGATCCCTAAGCAATCGTATTTAGTATCCAGAAGTTCACTTTCTGGAACTCAACAGGATAATAACGCCTATCATCAAAGTTCATGTTCTGAGAATAATGATGTCTTATTACAATTTTGAATAAATATGTGCTGCTTATTAATTAAAATTGTTCTGTGCACAAAACATATTACTACCATGTTTTCTTCCAGCGGAGTCATAGTACTGAGATGATTACTTTTGAGATTAATTATTTTTAAATCTTACAAAGTACACCCGTTGCTTGTTGCTTAATAGAAGCCTATCTGCAGACTTCTATTACAGTTGAATACATTTTAGATAAAGCCCATTTTAAAACATAATACTGTTTTTACATGGGCCATTCTTATTTATTAACCCTTGAGAATATTTTTTAATCAATGAAAGAAAGTAGGGGGTTGTAAAGGAGACAAAACTGCAAAGCAGAAGGTGGGTACCGCTAAGGATTGTGTTGGATAGTCTCTATTTGTCCTCCCTACATCCTCTCTCTCGCCTCCTGTGAACCTAGGAGAACGAAGTGGGAGTTCTCTGCTTTGTGGTTTCTGGTTGGGCAAGGTCAGTAGTAGTCATTAGTAGGAAACTGAAGGATAGGAAGAAAAGTAAGGTCAGAGTTTTGCTCCCTAGGTCTCTCCTGAGTCAGTTTATCAGAAACTAGGTTCCTTTACAAGGCCACAGTTCATTCAGGCTCCTTATAAACACAGTTCTTTCTGGATGTTGGTAGCCTCTTCTCTCATCTTATTCCTCTGGGTATTAGAGACAGGAAACAAAGGCTTCCTGGACTGTGTAGCCCTCATGGACTTACCTCCCATGTTGATTTCCCTTACCTTTCTCTATAAATTGTCCTGTCATCAGTCTCTCTCTTGTTACCATTTCTGAGTGCTCCATCTTTTCTTGCCAATATCTGGTTAATACAGGTATAAGAATAAAAAAAAAATAGGCCAAGGCAGCAGCCAGATTTGCTGGCTTTAAGCTCTGGCTTTGCTGCTTCCTGGCTGTGTGACCTCGGGCGAATCCCTTACCCTGCCTGGACTGCAATTTTCCGACTGCACAATGAAGGGCAGTTGAACCAGATTCTGAGCTTTAAAAATTCTATGTTCTGTATTTACCTCAAAATGTAGAAACTACCCCCTCTGTGATCTGTCATTAATAAATCCTTCGGTTGCTTCCAGAGGAGTGAAAACAAGTAACCCTCGTGAAACAGGTGTCAGTGCTTAGTAATGTTGTTCATGAACTTAGGGGACACTACTCCACATATTGAAATGGCCATGTTTGGATGTTTCTCCGGTGATTTCTCCTCTGATATATAAACATCACCAAATAGAGACATATTCCTTGCCGGTTCTGTGGAAAGGCCTCCATCTGCAATCAGGTTAGTCTCTGACTGGTTTTAAGTGAAGTACTCTCAGCCCCTACTTCACTAGGCACCAATTGGGATATGAAAGATGATTTTGTTAGGTACCGTTCCACTTCTGTTTGGAAAGAATTTTGTGGAGCATCACTTTTCTAATACTTGTCTGCTCTTTCATGGGGCCCTGTCTGCTACCTGCTTGTCCCAATTTACCTCACTGCAAGGTAAAGGGAAACAGAGGTGAGTGAAAGTAAACCTACAATGATTACTGTAGATGAGAAGTATAAATACGTGAAGAATCTCTATATTTTAGTGTGATTATCTCATGGATGGTGATGCAGCTGTGTCGGTTACAACATTTTCAGGGCCCAGATTGCTTGATCACAGAGCGTGTGAGAATTGTGCTGTTGGATCCTGGAGAAGCAAACACTGTGGCTCCTAATCTTTGAGTCAGAAACATGAATGACCAACCAAGATAGACAGACGCCAGCTCAGAGATAAAGAGAGCAAAACTGAACATGGTTGAGAGTCTGTGACCTAAAAGAGGGATGCGGAAAGACAATATCTCGATAAAATGCCAAGATGATTGATTTATATAGAGTAGATAGCTTTTGCATTAGAGAAAATGGTGTCTTAACTGCAACAGCATTGAAGTTGTTTTCTGGGACTGTTTTCAAAATCCCCTTTAATTCAGGCAGTTATTTTCCTCTGATGTCAGATAATGGAGGAGAGATCTTTGGAGCCCTTGGTTTCCGGAGAATGTGTAGTATACAGTAACATTGTCTGCTCTGTGTTTTTTTTTGGTGGGACTTTATGCTATCTATTTTATTCACAGAATTCCTTGTTCATGTCCCTCAACTGCCAGTGAGTTCCGTTTACACAGTTCAGCTTAGCATTTAGTGATACTGCAGAATGAACCTTAGGCCTAAATTATGTAGGCATCTGTATCTGTGCATTTTTTTCAGATTCAGAAGAGGGGTAAAAAAGCAGTCTATGATGTATTTGTAGTTTAAAGTACTTTGCTAATACTCATTTTCACTAACAATTTCCAGCACTTTATTTTAAACTGCTGTTTAGAAAAGGGATTCACTTGGGTTTCTTTCTTGCCTTTTTTTTGGATGATTAGTGATATTCCTACTCAAGAGTCACAGGAAACCGATAACAGGGATTGCCTCTGGGTAGAGCATTAGGGGACTAAAGAACACCTGGGATAGTCACTTTTTATTGTATATGCTTTGTTTTGTTGTATTTTTCTAACTAGGTATTACTATTCAAAAAGATTTTTCATGTACCCCCAAAATAATATAAATGATCTCACTCAATTCATGAGAAGTATTTTTGGATCTGATTTTGAATTGTTTCAATATTTAAGAAATGATCAGTATAATTTTGTACGCTAAGTTGCCTGTGAGTCTGAGTACACATTTATCATGAAAATATTCCTTTAAAAAAGCTCTTGTCCTTTCCTTTAAACTACAAGCAGTTTTGTACTCACTGACCCAATTTCGGACACTAGTGATAGTCGTCACTGACTCTTCCCTTTGCCACTCTTGGATCACTCACCAAACCCTAATGATGTGAATGCATGTCAGTCATGCCCTTCTTCTTTTCTCCAAGTCCAGTCGCTGTTTTAGTTAGGGATTTCCGTATCTCTTACTGAGAATACTGCGGCATTTGTTTCACTGGTCTTCCTGTCTCCAGGCTCTCCTTGCAGCAACCTGTCTGTCCTCTACACGGTAACCAAAGCTACCCTTTAAGACATTCCTGATCATGCTTTCCTCCTGATGAAAATAAGTGAAATGCAGTGGTTCCAATTTTTCACTGGACAATGCCCATAAATCCCTTGACATTCTGACCCCTACCTAATGCCTCATCTTGGTGATTTCTGTCAACTTTTATTTATTTGATTTTTTTCTTCCAAATGCCTGCTAATATGTTAGATCCTGTGCTAGAGACAAAATAAAGGAAAATACCAGATGAAGTTCTTTTCATAATCTTTGCTGCTCATTGGGGTGGGGACATACAAACAAAACGCACAAATGTTTATTTAGAAACAAAGATCTATTATGAGAGGAAGAAGCTTCAAGTTAGGTAAGCATACAAGGTCTCTCCAGAAAGTCTACAGTCTTATAATATGAAAAATAGGAACATTTATTGAAGAAGATACATGATACAAGAAGCATTGTACATAGGACAATGACACCTCACTCCCCTTCAAAGTAGGCACCTTAGGACCTCACACAGTTCTCTCAATTGCCATCGCTGCCCTGTCGTATTTCCTGAATGTATTTTCACTGACAGTCTGAAATCTCTTCCCTTTCAAAGGTGATTTTAGTTTGGGGAAAAGCCAGAAGACACAGGGCACCAAATCTTGGCTGTAAGGGGGCTGAGTCTCCTGGGTGATTTGATATTTCACCAAAAAGCTCTGCACCAGATATGATGCCTTAGTGGGTGCATCGTTGTGGTAAAGTTGTCAATCACCAGTTGCCCATAGCTGTGGCCTTCTGAATCATCTGAATAGTTTCCATGGAGGAATGTTCAAGCTTAACACAAAATTTGGTGCAGAGCTTCCCTCTACTTCCTCAGTCATTTTGAAAGTGAGGGACACAGAACACACATGCTCACTCAACAGTATCTACACTCCCACTTGACTAGTACAGTGAAGTCTAGTACACTTGTTCACACATGCAAATTCCAGTGTACTCTCCTTGGCTGCCAGGTTACATTGATATCACACAAACCATTGTCATTACGTTAATAATAGTTGGACTTTTCACAGCAAGACCTCTCATACTAGAAGGACCTAACCTAGTCTTGGGGTTCAGAAAAGCTCCCTGAATTTATGTTGCTGAAGCATAGATCTGAAGAATGAATCAGCAACTTCAGGTGTGAGCCTGTGCAATATACATCAGGCAGCCTGCCATCTTCAACCTGCTGCCTTTTCCTGGACCTTTGCCCCAGGCTTTTCCTACTTTGTTTGATTCTTGGTAAAACTGTGTAGTTATGTTCATCTTTTATTGTGCTTTCTGGGGTATTATCATGCAAAGTCCAATTCAAATCTTATTTCTAAAAACAGTCTTCCTTGACATTATTTTTGGTTCCTGTTCACCTAAAAGAATAAATAGCTCCCACATCATTTGATATGAATTAATTATTGCTTTGCATCTATCTCATTGTTACATGAACATCTGACTATATTTCTCTCTTGTCTCTTGTTGTTGAACAAGAGATTTGTATTCCCAGAACCTAAAATGGTACTCAGAAAACAAAACAAAAATTAGTGTGTCCTTTGGATCAAGCAAATTGATAGAGTAATTGTATAGGTGCTATCAATTTTATTGGCTTGAGATAATAAATATTTACAGATTATCTCTTTTTGTCCATCAATTTTAAAAGTGTCATCAATTTTAAAAGTTCCCATCATAAAAAAGTGAACTATTTCAATTATGTAGTGTGACTCAGTAGTTTAAAACTTGGAATACATTTCCCCAAAGAGAAAGATGGCAGAATCTATTTGATTCTCAGATATGTGTAAAAATACAATACTGCCCAATGGAAACAGCCAAACATAGCTTCAAATGCTGTATTTTACTAGCATGTTTCCACTCCAGAGGAAATTGTTTCTCTTGCATGAAAAACATAGTACTTTCCTTCCTTGTTCATTATAAGAATTGAGTAAGTAGTATAATATATAAATTACTTAGTTCAAATAAGGCAAGTTGATTATATGGTAACTCTCCTTCCTGTTTGTCCCTCTCCTCATTTACCCTTCATTGCATTGACACCTTTCACAACTTTTGAGATATGAGTGCATGAGCAAGTTACTGAGAATGAGAGTTTCTATGTTTTACAGGTTCCTGAAAAATTAGTAAGAGAAGATTTTTGCATTTACATTGTGAGGTCTACTTTTTGACTCACCAAATGTTGACCTATTATCACACTTTATGTGCCAATTAGTAGCTGAGCTGAGCAGTGGGACAGTCACACCCTAAGAGCCTCATCATTTTCCACTTTCAGGCCAGCTTTGAGAAGCTATGGGAAGGGGGTTATGTTCTGAAGGAAGAAGGTCCATGGATGAGAATAGGGGAGTGTAGTTGTGGAGGCCATAGCCTAGCTGACTCCTGGATGAGACCAAGCCCTCTTCCTGTAGTCTGGCCTAGTCTGGCCATTGTGTACCTGCTGGTTATAGACTCTGGCTAAAAGCCCTGTCTGTGATATGTCATAGGAACAGCAATAAGGGCTTTTTCCACCATTTAACTCTGAGCCAGTACAAATCTTGAAGCTCTGGATGCCTAAACATAGTAAACTACTTTTGGCCAAGTCTCTAAAGACAGGAGTATAATTAGATGGGACCTTTATGATGTGTATGTATGAAATAATATCGGTTCTTCTTATGAAGGAGAGTATAAAACAACTAGCAGAGTTATTATGTAATTATGTCTTCACAAAGTCTTTTTTTCTGGAATGCAATAATTTTTCTTCATCTTTCAATGAATTCAAAATGACAGCCCATTTCACCATAGAAAACCAAATCAGGATTTGGAATGCCTGTATTCATGGAGAAAAATAAATCTTTGATAAGAAGAATTACTTTTAATTCTTATGTAATTTGCAAAATAAAGGGAGATGTGGTTATTTAATTTGATTTGCTCCTCTGTGTTGGTAAAACTGTGCTCTAGTCTAAAACAGCTGTGCTGCCTAATGCATTTACGGCTCGTGTGGAGGACTGAGAATTTCATTAATGATAGAGATTTTGAAAAGAGTGGTAGTTATTCTATGCTGTGCTATTTAATATAGTTATTAACTTTGCAATTCTAAAGCTCCTGTAATCTATAAAACACAAAGGGATGATGAGTGCTCTAAGGTCACCCACTGTGTTTCATTTTAGTGACAATTCTGTACCAGCACATAAAAAGGAAAAGCAAATAAGGATGTATCCATGAAGCCATCCTTCTTAAAAAATATGTATATATGGATTAAACTCATGTCAATGATTTTCAAGAAAAGTTATTCTAATTCTCCAGGAATATAGTAAAATTTTCATTAATAACAGCCTATATTATGTTGGGGCTACACTGAAATGTAACTGAGTACGAAAAATGAGTTTATTTGTCAAATAATGTAAAGATATTTTCAATGAAACACTTTAAGCTACTTAGGGGAATAAAATACTTTTTTTCTTAAAAATACTATTCTTGATAAAAACAATTATAGCCATTAGAATGTTTTATAATTATTAGACTAAAGAGGTAGTCTAAAATGATCTGCATTCATATATGTATTCACATAATGCAATCACAACACAAGACTGAGCATCTTCTATGTTCCAATCCCTAGACAGGGCTATTATATACCTAATGTAATTGAATGTAGTATTAAGTATTATAAAATAATTGAGTATAGTAAAATTTGATGTGCCATTAACATTTATCCTTTAAAATTTTCTTCAAATGATTATATCACAGACTCTCAGAGGGTAAGGGATAAAGAGGACTTAACTATTTCTCAAGAAGTTGCAAAGTGGTGGTGGAAAAGCTGTACTAGATTTTGAGTTAGAAATCCCAACTGGTTTTTGTCTTTCACCACCTGGCTTATTTCGCTTAGCATAATGCTTTCCAGTTCTATCCATGCTGTCTCAAAGGGTAGGAGCTCCACCTTTAAGAGGAACCTAAACAACAAAATAATCAAACAAGCGAAATATAACCAAAGACACTGAAATAGAGAACAGGCTGACAGTGTCCAGAGGGGAGAGGGGTAATTTCAGGGGAAAAGGGAAAGGGCTTACAGGAACAAGTATAAAAGACACATGGAGGAGAACAAGGGGAGGTGGAAATGGGAGGGAGGTGGGGAGCACTGTGGGAGTGGGCTGGGCTGGGAGTAAAAGACAGAAAACTGTACTTGAGCAATTAAAATAAATAAATAAAAAGAAAAAATAAAGAATGAGCAAAGCAAAAAAAAAAAAAAAAAAAAAAGAAGAAATCCCAACTGGGCTATCACCTTGCCTCAGTGAACTTCAACCAGTTGCTTAACCTTATCCCAGCTCAGTTTCTGTTAAAATGAAGATCATGATGCGTACATTATAATACTTCAGTAAGTATGAAAAACAATGTGTAGAAAGCAATTTGTGAATGACTTTAGGACAGCAACACTGAGCTTTTAAGCTCAAGTTCTTGATCAATGATATTTCAAAAAAGTAACCTCAGTTTTTTTCACAACACCAATATTCTGTGAGATGTGTAATGTCTTGTGCCTTTACTAAGTTGTATGTATGTGTTTTTTATCTATGTATTCATCCATTCATTTATTATAAAATTTCAGGCCTGTTTCCATGGTAATTTCTGATTCCTGAGTTCTGTTTTTTTCCTCCCAGCTTTACTGAGATATAATTGACATAATATTGTGTAAGTTTAAGATGTTCAATGTGATGATTTGAGATTCTATTTACTTATTTATTTACCTAAACAAGGTTAGTTAGCACATTCTTCACCTCCCACAATTGCCATTTTGTTGCTATGGTAGTGGGGAGGACATTAAAACTCTGCTCTCATAACAGCTTTCAAATATACAAGGGTGTGCAAAAGTAGGTTTATAGTTTGCATGGCAAAAAACATTCAGGCTATGATTATAACAGTATAAGAATAAACTCGGTGTTTTGCATACTTATAACTGTAAACTTACTTTTGCACACCCTTGCATGATATACTATTATTAACTATAGTCTCAGATATTTCTTGAGATAGTGATTTAATCTTTCATATATATATACCCAGAAGTGGGGTTGCTGTTGCTAGCTCTCTCTTTAACCTTTTGAGGCAATTTCAGACTGTTTTCCATAGTGGCTGTACCGATTTACTTTCTACCAACAGTGCACAACGAATTCCTTTCTTCCCATTCTCACTAACATTTGTTATTTATTTATTTATTTTATTAGTAGCCATTCTCAAAACTGTGAGGTGATATCTCATAGTGGTTTTGATTTGATTTCCCTAATGATTTGTGATGTTGAGCACCTTTTCATGTACCTGTTGGCCATTTATATGTCTTCTTTGGAAAAGGTTTATTCACTAGCTTCAATCAAATTGTTTTTTTGTTGTTTTATTTTGCTCTTGAGGTGTATGAGTGCCTTATATATTTTAGATATTAATGTGTTATCAGACTTATGGTTTAAAAATATTTTCTCCCAATCAGGTAGGTTCCTTTTTTCATTTTGGTGATTTCTTTTGCTGGGCAGAAGCTTTAGTTCGATGTAGTCCCACTTGTTGATTTTTGTTTTCTTACTTGTGCTTTTGGTGTCATATCCAAGAAATTGGAGATGACAATTGGATATTGCCAAAATTAATGTCACAGACAATTGGATATGACAATTGGATATTGCCAAAATTAATGTCCCGGAGATTTGCCCTATGTTACCTTCTAGTTGTTGTATAGTTTCAGGTTTTATGTTTAAGTCTTTAATCTATTTTGAATTAATTTTTTAAAAGATTTTATTTATTTACCTTTAGAGGGGAAGGAGAGAGGGAGAGAAACATCAATGTATGGTTGCCTTTCGTGTGTCCCCTGCTGGGAACCACCCTGCAGGGAATTGGCCTGCAACCCAGACATGTGCCCTAACTGGGAATCGAACCGAGATCCTCTGGTTCACAGGCCCGCGCTCAATCCACCGAGCTACACCAGCCAGGGCTTGAATTAATTTTTTGTGAGTTATGTAAGGTAGAAGTCTAATTTCATTCTTTTGCATGTGGATATACAGTTTTACCAGCGTTGTTTATTGAAGAGACTACCCTTTCCCCATTAAGAAGCATTGGCTTTTTTGTTTTGTCTTTTTCCAAAAAAATATTAGTTAACCACATAGGTGTGAGTCTGTTTCTGGGCTATTCGTTCTTTTGATCTATGTGTCATTTTTACAACAGTATTATACTGTTTTGCTTACTATAGCTTTGTAATATATTTGAAATTTGGGGGTGTGATGTGTCCAAATTTGTTCTTCTTTCTCAAAATTAATTTGGTTATTTGGGGTCTTTTGTTGTTTCATACACTTTTAGGACTTTTCATTTTTTTACTTCTGTGAAAAGTGTCATTGGAATTTTGATAGAGAATTATACTGAACCTATAAGTGGCCTTCAGGCTCTGTTCATTGAACTCTTACTCACACTTAGATCTTACTCCCCTCCACCTCAGCCCCGTGTTCTTTTCTATCTGTTCTTTCCCATCTCACATGTCACACTCAGTGCCCCTTGTCTTGGATCTTCTCCTTCCTCCAAACCAAACCCACAAGGTATTTGATCAGTTTGACTAAAGATTTTAGGCAGTTTAAAGCAATGCAAACCATTCAGGAATATATCAAATGTAGGATAATGAAAACAACTAAAATTTGCATGTAAAAATATCTCTTCCTATTTATCTTTCAGCCACTAAAATTTCTGTAAAATTTTCAAAGCTCTGTAGCACTTTTGTTCATGTCTTTTTACTTCCTTTATTCAGGTAAACAGAATGTCATTTCTTGTTTTGGAAGTTTCCTCTATTCAGACTTCTCCCTTCATCTCTTTTTGTATTTCAGAGTCTCACTCAACTCTGGTCCCATCTTTGCACAATCAGATATTCCTTTTTGTCCCTGGTTAAACCTATCTCTGTCTCTTCCAGTCTCTTTACAAAGAAGGGAGTTTTACGTGACATTTTCTTCCTATTTTTAAGACATATACCATTTCTCTTAGAAAATAAGACTGTCTATAATCCATTTTATTTATTCTATTAAAAAAGTACTATGAAAACCTATTCTAATTTCCCATCAGATCTTTGCTATGACAGAAAGATTTTTTTTCCTCCTACCTACTGTGTAGCTAGATTATATTACTGAAGTTTTATTAAAGTGATTTTAAAAATGTGCTCTTAATTTAAAGAGTCTGGGTTGAAAACTTGTTTTCACTGAGCACTAACCTGAATTGGGAAGGTTTTTCTCAATGTATCTGAGTAAAATGTGCTAAATAATATTGTCTTATATTAGATCTTTCCTGTGATGGCTAATACAGATGATGTATGTCAAGTATTAGGTACAATGCCTAGCATAATGTAAGTATTTAATAATGATTTTTGGATAGACTGTAAAACCACTAATGCACTTTTTCTAGTATGCATGGACCTCTATCTTGCTCCCTTGGTCTATTCACACATTATGTTAAAAGAGATGTTAAATATTTAAGAACATTGACAGATTTCAGTATTATAAACCCCTTGGTTTGAGCTAAAAGTCTTGTAAAACTTCATTTTGTAACTTGTTACTGATTAATTTATAATGACATCTCTATGTCATTTTTTTCTTTCTTGAGTTTGAGTATTTTTTTGAAGAGTTATTCCATGGT
Organism: Sturnira hondurensis; assembly: GCF_014824575.4. NCBI lineage: Eukaryota > Metazoa > Chordata > Mammalia > Chiroptera > Phyllostomidae > Sturnira > Sturnira hondurensis. Next base: position 1,378,850 of record NW_028086933.1, read on the forward strand.
AGATAGCAACTGAACACATAATGGTCTTATTGAAATTTTGAATTTATGCAGCAATATAGATTTAGTTTTACAAAAAACCTAGGACTTGTAGCTATAGATTTCAAAAGAATTAAATGCAAAAAAAACTGCTGACAAAATCCATAATATTATAGCAGTGGTGTAGCAGTGAATTCTCTGTAGGCGTGCTACAACGCTTTCTGCACTAACCAGGGATTGCAAAGATAGACCTTTTTTCTAGTTTTGGGGTCAGCAAAATAATAGATTATTTTGTCCCCTACTATGTGTTAAGTGTCTTGCAGGCAACACAAATGAAAATAGTTTTATGAGGTAGCTGATTGCTTAACAAATAAGAAAACTGAGGCTCAAAAAGTTAGGAAATTTGCTCAAGTCTGCATCTCAAAATTTAAAATCAGAGAAATCTAACTAGATAAACCTAAAATCTTGCCACCATGCTTTGTTTAGAAAAATGTAACACAGTTTTCATTCTGATGTGTTTAATAAAATGTCACAGCACAGTTTTTAGGAATACAATTGACCCTTAAATAATGCAGGGATTAGTGGGACCAACCCTATCTCACTTGAAAATTCAGATACAACTTTTGACTCTATCATTGGCCCTTTGCATCTGTGGATTCAAAGTATTTTTGAACTGTTTTTGGTAAACTGTGATTGGAGGTGCAAAAATGCTCTTTTCAGTCTACGGTTGGTTGAATTATCAGATGCAAAATCTGAAATTGAAGGGCAACAGTACTTAACTAAAAAAATCTGCATATAGGTGGCCTCACATCATTCAAGCCTGTGCTGTTCAAGGGTTAACCGTAATTCCCATTTGTGGAGTTTAAACTTCTAAATGGATGAAGACACCGTCTGGCTTTTTTTTTTCAGTCAAACATTTATGAGATGTCTCTGTAAGAGCTAAAAATTTGTTACCCTCTCCCTTCTTCGTACACATCTTTAACTTCTGTCTGCCATATGTGAGAGAGAAACACTGACCAGTTGCCTTCTGTTTGTGCCCCAACAGGGGATGGAATCCTCACTGTAGGCATGTGTCCTGACCGGGAATCAAACCAGAAACCTTACAGTTCATGGAATGACACTCCACTGACTGAGCCACATGGCCAGGCCAAATGGACAAATCTTAAAACCCCTACTTCCACCAGTGATTAGATGGGGACCATGGCCAGTGATTAGAAGCATGGCCTCTTATGTGAGGCAGTACTCTTCAGCTGAGGCATTAAATTCCTGACTGACAGATGAAAGTATTTGATGAGCATTTTAAACAAAAAAAATTTTTTTTGCAAGCGGATCTAGAGGGAACATCACTGGCATTATGCCTAAAACACATAGAGCAAGATTTCTTAATATTGGCACTTTAATATTTTGAAATTATTATTATTGTTCCTATTATTACCATTATTTTGCCAGAGGTTTTCCTGCGCCTTGTATGATGTTTAGCAGCATCTCTGGCCTCTATTCATAGATCCTAGTAGTAGTGAATCCCCCCACCCAATTTTACAATGAAAAAAAGTCTCTCCAGACATTGCTAAATATTCCCTGGGAAGAGGCAATAACCAAATCATGCATGGGGCTTGTAGGTCAAATCAAGGATTCTTGTCCTTATTCTAAAGATTTTATTTTTTTAATTTCATTGTATTTTTTTCATTACCATTTAACCCCCTCATAGCTCCTCCCCTCTGCAATAACGACACTGTTGTCCATGTTTCTGAGTCCTTTTCTCTTTTTGCTTGATTCCTCTTTGTTCTAAAAACCAGAGAAAGCCGATGAAGAATTCTTAGGAAAGATGGCAAGAAAAGCAGAGTTGTGTTAAAAGTATCAGTGTGGCTGCAGAGTGGAGAACAGAGTGGAGATGGGTCAGAATAGATGTGAGTAAAATCATTAGAGGAGGCTATTTGAAAAGGTAGTAACAGATATTTGTAGGGGAGACTCTGCTATAAATGTAAAACTGAAGATACACTTGAGAGATACTTGGTCTGGATAAAAGGAGTCTGAAGGAAAAAGCTGTTGAAGAGGAATTCTCAGTTTTTCCTTGAATAAATGGGTAGAGACTGGAGTCATTTACTGATGCATGGAACACAAAAAGAAAAATAAATGTGAGGGATAAAGATCACATTGTGACTTTTCTAAAATTTAAGTTGGAATATCAAGAACACATTTGGATATGGGTCTAAAGTTCAGATGAGACATAGAGACACAAATCTTTCTGTAACATTTTGGTAGATATTGATTAAAACTACAGGTACAAAATTGAATAAGAAATTTTCTCTACCCTCAGTGAAGTTTCAGTCATAACTGACAACTTTACCCAAAGCAGTTTAAATTTCTCCCAGACTCTCATTGATGAAGTGTTCAGATATTTTAAAATATTTATTCATTTTATCCATTAATAGAATAACACAAGGCATAGTTTATATACATATATATGTGTGTGTATATATGCATATGTATAGTTCATTTACACATATGTGTGTGTATATATATATATGGGATTTGAAAACTTTTCAAAAAATAGAAACTTTCAAGTACAATGAATTTTTATCTTTTTTATCTAAAAATGAATATAATGTATGATATCTAATTATTATCATAATGTAGGATTATTAACTAAGTTGTTCTCCTGGAAATTTGCAAGCCGCTAGTAAATCTTGGGAGTATTAGAGATTTCTAATACCTAATATGCTTCTAAGCAGTAAAGCAGTTATTTCTTCCATTTTTCCAAAAGAAAACTGTAATATGAGCAAAATTTTGTCAATGGTAGGAAAGAAAGACAGTGAAATTAAAAACATAACTCATATAGATAAGTGGAAGTGTTTTGGCTGTTTGTAAAGGATTAGACTTGGTAGACAGAGACAGTTGCTACACGCATAACTGAAGGCTTCGTGTCTGACAGCAGTACCTAGGAGGTCAAGGCCAGAAACCTAGTGGTCTGGACCAACGTACCATGTTCTTATCTAAATGGTGGCATCCACTTATCCACATCTCAGGATTCCCAGTGTTTGTTTCCTTATTTTACACCTACTATTCTTCACTCTCTGGAAATTTGCAGTCTCTCTGATAACTTCATTCTCAAGGCTGAAGAGTATACTTGGCCTTGAAGGTTATAATAATTTTATTTTTAAAATATATATACTAGAAAAAATTCAACATACTTAACTAATAGCTGGTTGTTATACTAATGACGGTTTCTCTCACAGGTTAATCACCAGAAGCAAATGAATCAAATAAAACCAATTCAAAATTGGTAAAAGGAAAAAATTAAAGTAAAATCAATATGTGTATATTATAATATGAAAATCAGGATATCTAAAGCTGAATATTTAATAAAGCAAAAAACACTAAGAGTATTTCTTCTAAAAACATTCTATTTGAACACACTCAAAAGATGTACAAAGATAGACTATTTTCTTGTATATATAATGAGTCTCAACTAATTTCAAAGGTTTGAAATTATACACTATAGGCTACATGTCTGCAATAAAATTAAGGTAGAAATCATGAACAGAAATTAAAATCATTAATAAGAAATTCAGTAGATTTGAATATTATTCAATTCATTCTTAAATAAACATGTCAAAGAATAAATTACAATAGAAATTAGAAAAAAATTTTAAAACTAGTAATGAAAAATTTCTAATGCATAGGTGAGTGACAGAAAATAAGTAAGCATCAATCTAAAAACAGCAAAAGAAATTCACATACATTTACAGTAGAGAAATAATAAAGATAGGAGCAAATTATGAAGTAGAAACAAATACAAAAAAACACTAAAGTTGATTTTAAAAAACTGATAAAATTGATAAACCCCAATGAAACTGATTCTGAGCAAGAGAATTTGAAAGTGAACAGTATGTCAGGATAATAAAGGAAACATCATCATAGGTCTTCTTATTTTTTTATATTTATATTTTTATTTTTCCATTAAAATATAGTAAGAAAATGCTATGAACAATTTAATAATGATATTCTTAAAAGTTTCAATGATGTAGACATTTTTCAGGAAGAATACAACATTAAAGCTGACACAAGAAGAAATTAAAAATATGAAAAGTCCTGTCAGTAGTAACAAAATTGAATTGGTCCATTCAATTGGACCATTGGTCCACTGCAAAGAAAAACCATCTATGCAAGTCAGAATCAAACTGTTAAAATCTAGACATGAAGAAAAATCTTTAAAACAGGTAGAGAAAAATGACACATTACAAACTGGGACATAGCTATATAAATATTTGAAATTTCTCATCAGAAACAATAGGGACCAGAGATTAGTGGAGCATTTTAAATATTTTAAAGTATTTAAAGAATTGTGAAGCCATAATTTTATATACATTGAAAATATTCATTATTATTATTTTGCAAAATAAAAATTAAGAGGAAAATAGAAGGCTAAAGGAAGAAGAATGATACCAGGTGAATACTTTGATCTTTTGAATGATGATAGAGCAATAGAAAAAATAAATGTAAACAATATCAAGTTTTTTCTGCTTGAATTTATTTAATACATAAATAATTTTATAGGTATTTTCAATATATGTAAATGCAATTAATAAAATGAGTAAAACCTAAAATTTGGTGGGACAAAGAGACTTATAAAGTAGCAACGTATCTATATTTTATGTGAAGTGATGCAATAAGAACCCTTAGTAGACCATGAAAGGTTAGATAGGTATATTGCAATTTCTAAAATAACCAGTAAATTAATAATAATAACTATTATTATTCAAAGAATTATAGCTGAAAGGCCAATTGATACAAAATCAGCCAAAAGATACAAATTATGATATACTAAAAATATTTAAATAATTCAAAAGTAGACAAGGAAGTGAGAAAAGAGGAATAACAAATTAACAAAATGATAGAACTAAAAGAATCATATCAATATTTACATTTAATACTAATGGTCTAAACTAGTGATTGGAAAACTTTCTCTGAAAGAGAAAAATAATAAATATTTTATTTTTGAGAGCTATGTGGTCTAAGTTTCAATTACTCAGTTTTGCCTTTGCAGCATAAAAGCAGCATCCATAAACAATATGTAAATGAAAAGTCATGGCTGTGTCCAATTTCAAATTGCATTTACAAAATTGAGTGGCTGGACTGTGGGCCCTTATTTGCTGACTCCTTACAGAAACACTCCAATTAAAGAACAGAGAATCTTAAGGCTGATAAAATAAAGCATGATCTTACCATATGCTACTTCAAAAAACACAGATAGGCCCTGGTTTGTATAGCTCAGTGGATTGAGTGGGGTCACTAGTTCGATTCCCAGTCAGGGCACATGCCTGGGTTGCAGGCCAGGTCCCCGTTGGGGGCCACATGACAGGCAACCACACATTGGTGTTTCTCTAACTCTCTCCCTCCCTTCCCCTGTCTAAAAATAAATAAAATCTTAAAAAAAAACACAGATAGATTGAAACTAAGGAAATGGAAAGTAATAAACATTCAATCTTTAAATATAAGAAGGATTGAGTAGACATTTTAGTATCAATAAAATGGACTTCAAGACAAAGCATACAAACAGAGATAAAGAGGAATATTCTATAATGACAAAAGGGATGTCGGGACTTTTACTATCAACAGCCTTTATCTAGTTTGGAAAACTACACATTGCTGGAAAATACATGTTCTTTTCACAAGTGTATGGTGCATTTACAAAATTAGACCCTATTCCAGTCCACAAGTAAGTCTCAATAAATTAAAAAATGTTGAACATCATACAAAGTAAATTCTTTGACAACCAATGATGACAAAATATCAAGGAAGATTTAAACATCTAAAAATTAAAAGCCATGCTTTGAAATAATTTATGGGTCAAAACATAATTGCAAGATAATAAGAAGATATTTTGAACTAAATAACAGTGAAAATATAGCATATCTCAATTGTACTTGGAAATCTATAGATTTATATGCTTAAATTAGAATAGGAAAACGTTGTAAAATTAATGACCTAAGATTCTGCATTACTAAGGAGAAAATAATTAAGAGATGAGTAAATAAAAGAAAATGATAGAGAAAAGTAGAAATTAATGAAACAAAAAAAGACAGATGATAAAAAAAAGCCTACAGCTCATTATTTAAAGCTGTTGAATATAGACAAAATTAACAACACTCGAGCTAGTCTGATTAAGGAAAAAGAGAATGAATACAGATTGTCACTGTTATGAATAAGAGAGGGGTTATTATTAAAGATCCTATAGGTCCAGATGTTTTCACTGGTAAATTATGTTAAACATTCTTGGAAGAAATAACACAAATCGTCTATAAAGGTTTTTTTTTTTTTTTTAAATAATAGTAAGGAGAAGGATGGTTCACTGCCCAAGTGAGACCAACATAATCCTAATACCAAAACCTTTAAAAAAAACTTGATAAAAACAAGACAGACAGTACCAAGAATTGGTGAAGATGTGGAACACCAAGAATATTCATATAGTGCTAGGAGTTTACGTTGGTAGGGACACTTTAGTAATATCTTTGGCATTATCTTCTAAAGTGGAAAGTGCATACACACTATGACCCAAGAATTACACTCTCAGGAAATGGCCATTCTCCTTTTCTCTCCCACTTTGTTCCCTTACTGATCTGTAAAATCCCTTTGCCTCTAATATAATAAGAGATCTTAAGACTGGAGGTTGAACCTTTTCTCTAGCTTGAGAAAAGCCTGTCTCACGGGTGTGGGAAAGGATAACTAGTCATTATGAGCAAAGTTTGAGTTGCTAAGAGTAAAAATATCACTTTGGTCCATTCTTATTTCAATAATTTTGTGAGTACACAACTCAAAAATCAAGCCAGAAGACCATTTTAATAAATGTAAATTGAGATTACTTTTGTAGATAATAGAAGAAATTTCTGTTTAATTTTAGAGTATATTCTACCAATAATGCATAAATAGGTGGAACAACAAAAATCAATGTGTGTCTCTTTCCTCCTTTCTCTCACTCTCTAAAATAGAACAAATTTTATATTATAGGTTCAAACTAATAAGTCTCTTGACTATTTCCTGCATGAAACTTATATGATCATGTCCTATAAGTAAATAAGTGATTATCTTAGGATAAAAGGAGTCAAAACTGAATTTCTATGTGAGATAATTGTGCTTTGTTTTTATTTGTTTGTTTTTATCTAAAGTCCACAGTCTAGGTAACACAAAGCTATCAGAAGAAAGTTTAGTAAAATATATCAAACTACATTGTTAAATAATGTTAAGAACTTTATTGCATTTCACGTAAAGAAAGAACATATGTTGCATAAGTTTCATTATTTTAAATTTGTCTAGGATGAAATCAACAATGTCCTATTGCCTTTCTGCTGGTTTGGGAAAAGATTTATGTGACAAGGCATTATCTTCTAGATAGTGCAGAAAATGGCGGCTTCAGACCCTGCCATTAATCACACTTCAGTGTGGACATCTTACACAGTGATTTAACAAAATGTGTCCGAGTAGGAATCTTAAATATTGAGAAAATAGATTAGAGATGATGAGTAGGATATTATTTTCTTCTTTTAAGCCATTATATAGTGAAATAGAGCAAAATATATATAAAACAGAATATATAGTTTTAAAAATTGAGAAACAAATTTTTTCTCACCCAAGTTGAGAAATAGAGTATCACTCTGACTTACTCATTCCTGTATTCTTATTTTTCGTTATAATTTTACTGCATAGACATCCATTTTTTAAACACTATAGTTTTACCTGCTTCAGAAATTTATGTGAAGAGAACATTCTATGCCTTGCTCGTTTTAGTCAATATTGCCCTGTGAGATTCATTTAGGTTGAGATTTGGACAGAGAATAACAATGAAAAAGAATATGAGCATCACTGTAGATTATCTATTGAAATCATTGGATTGATTTTTTAAGAAATTAGTTAAAATATTGATATTTGTTAAGATTTTTGGGGGTAGTTTGAGAGGTTAGCATATATCATAAATATTTCAGGTAAACCTAATTGATATAGTTTAATTTTTTTCTCACATGAGTATATGTTTATTTTTCTTAGGAGAGAGAAAGGGGACAGAGATGTTGATGAGAGAGAGAGAGGGAGAGAGAGAGAGGGAGAGAGAGGGAAAGAAAGAGAAGGAGAGAAAAGCATTAATTGCTTGCCTCCTGAACATGCCCCTCATAGAGATCAAACCTGTAAAATTTTGGTCTACGGGATGATCCTCCAACCAACTGAGCCACCTGGCCAGGGAAATATCTTAATCTTTAAAAAGTGGGTATGGAAAAGACCCAGATAAAATTAAGGAGAATAATCAGAAGAATTTGTATGTGAGGGCTATCCATTTAAAAGATAAAGCCTAAAAAGAGTAATTTCATAAAATTTTGAAAAGTATATAAAAGATAAACACAGGTGTATCAATTCATAGACTAGAACTTGGAATGCAGCTCTTTGCCAGTCACCCCCCACCTAGATTCAACTCTGGCTTTTCCAAGTTCCAGATATCATTGTCTCTGCACTGTGTTTTTAGGAATTTTTTTAAAGGAAAAACACACCTAAAGGTAGTGCTACTCATGCCCACCTGCAGTTTGTGTGAGAAATGGCCCAATCTCATTTCTACAGTTTAGAACAACAGGCTAATCACTTGCAATTTGGATCTTGCCCCAGACTCCATTTTTTATTTATTTTTTTGTCCAAAGTCACACGAGCATGTCTTTTTCAATCAGTGGTCGAGTTGTCCTCTCTTGTATTGTGTCTCCGTGTGTTGCAAACATACAAGGCTGGACAGGTTCATGGTATTCATGCAGACAGAAGATGTTCATGGAGCCATTGGGTTGTCTGGCATGCCTTTATTCATGGGTGTGTGAGCCACACACTCTGCAAGCTGTGTGTCTCCCTGCATGTCACACTTCGTGGCCCTTGCTCCCCAGTGCGCCACCCACCATGGCACTCAGCAGGGAGTCCCTACCTGTTTAAGTACTAAAGGTAAACAAAGCCATAAAAATGCTAGAAAATCATATAACATAGCATAATTCTGCATATGCGAGCCCACTACATGTTATGGAAACAATTTATCTGACATAGTCTCCAGGCTATGAGAATATGACTTATCAGGTCCATTCAAGGCTATGGGAACACTGCTTCACTTAGCTACCCAGACACCTGGGTGAGGAAGCCAAACTGCCTCCATTTACCCTACACTCTGTTTTTGCTGATCTCAGAGGTGGCCATATAACTTTCTGGGCTATGATCTCTTCTAAACTAGAAACTGATGCGGACTCTGTCCTGTGGAGTCCAAATGTTGTGGATGTGACAAACAATTTCACTTTACAGAGGTCCTGTGGAGAAAAAGGGACAGCACAGCCACTCTGAGAGAGAGAGTGCCCCAACCCCTGCCTGGATGGGCTTTTATTGCTTTCTAATAGCACATCAAAGAAGGTTCTCATTCATTATGCTAAGGTTTGCTTTCGGTGGTTACTTTTTACAGATAACAAAGGAAAGGATATTGCTGATTACTTCTTACAGGTTAACAAAGAAAAAATGTTGCAAATGCAAGGGAATGATAAGAGCAATTGGTCCGATTACACTCATTCTTGGGAGAATTAGTTAGCACAGACTTCAGGAAGTTACTTTAAAGATATGCAGTAAGCATTTCTGCTTCAACTAAGGGTGAGGGAGTTTTAGCAAAAGCAAGCCTCAAAGCAGCCTAGGTATAATGCAGGCCTGGTTTCCCACAGGAAAGCCGATCCATGGGTTTGGCTTCCTGTGTGCTGACTTGCACCTATCGGTTTTCCGAAAGGGCTGGACTATGTTTGCCATTTCATGCAGATAGGTCCTCTCTAAGAAACTAGCAAAGTGAATTTTATGGACAACAAATAACCTGTATATGGCATAAGGCCACTCCAACATTTCAGCCACCCAGTTCTTTTGTTGTGATGCTGACTTTCAAAAACAAACAGAAATTCAATCTTGTTTACATAGAGATACCTCATTTTTAAACTATCTATGTAAAGGTCCTATCATCCCAAACAAATTATACTTTCTAGTTCAGGGATCATGACTTGTATATGTATCCCCAGTGTTTAAATGCATAGGTATTTAATGCTTATTTTTGTTATTGGTATTTGTGATGATATTTTTTAGGTGATAATATCAAATAAAATAAAAGAAAGGTAGCTTTCTAAGATGGAGAGAAAATGGATTATCCATTTGCTGAGTAAGTAAGTAAGGAAAGGAAGTAATGATTCAACATCAACCATGAACTAATATAGGGGTTTTAAATAAGTAATTTTAATCCTTTAGGTTAGTGCTTTTAAGTATCTAAGGTGCCTATGAATGACCTGGGGATCTTGATTAAATGCAGACTTTGATTAAGTAGGATTGGATGAAGCCTGAGATTCTGCATGTTATCAAGTCCCTAGGTGAGGTTAATGGAGTCAGCCTGTGACCCTTTCAGCAACAAGGTTTTGTCCAGCCCTCTGAGGTAATATCATTATGATGTAGTTTATAACATGCACCATGTTACTGAAAGGAAAGCTCTACAACTCTGGTAAGTTATATCTAGTGAGCAAACAGATAAATCTGATAAGTTAAGTTGAGGAATAATAAAATAATAGATCTAGAAAAAACCCACAATAATGAAAATAGGTTAAGCCTAAAGAGGAAAGTGCATTAACTGTCTCTAAAAATGCTTCTTTCCTACTCAGCTAAACTCTAGCTAGGATGGATTTTGTTTACATTAGGACAGTATTGTGACAGAAAACATTTATCTTTTCTTTAATTCCACAGCGGCTCCTGTCAACAAGATGCTTAAAATCAGCAGTTTTCTTTATTCTTTCAATGGGTAGTCTATCCAGTAGCATATGCAAGTGGCAGTTTGGTAACTATTTAAAAGGTTCATCAATAAAGTCTCAAGTGCCTGAATCCGTAGCCACGTATCTGCTCTACAAGCACTCGGGCTGAACTGTCAGAATAGCAAGCACTTTCCTTTTGAGTATATCGGTTGCAGCAACACAGCCCCGTTCTTAAAATTTGCCACAGGGAGGGCTGCTCAAGCTCAAAGTTGACAGGTCCAAAGTCACTAAATGTACCAGCTTCCAACACAGCTGATTTATAAGCACCAAGCTCTGAAAGCATAACTTTCCCAGAAATAGCGAGTCTGCCTAGGCTAAGTTTGCATTGGCCAATTACCCTATTTCTAAGGCTGCTACCCTGGAAGTGCTAGAATTGGGGCTTCTGCTGATTTTTATGACAAAGGTATTGTTTTGATCACTGAGCTGGGCTATCCTAGCCTGTGCTCTTATAAAGATAAGTTAGAAGAGAGAAGAAAAAATTAAAATGGGTGTCACTAAGGGGTAGCTAGTGAGGAACTGATGGTTTTGAGGCAGTGGGGCCCCGAGTGTGTTTGTGTGTGTTTGTACACTTAGGGAATGCTCTGTAAGAAAGAGTGTATTATCTAGTGCTAAGAAAATATCAATGGCCGATTTCCCCAAAAGTGGGTAAGGGTTGGCTTTGTGATGTGACCCAAGGAATGGCTAAGTCTTTTGTCCTGTTAGTACAGTAAAAGGCTCTCAGAGAAACACACGAAAACCTGGTGTTCCTTTTTGTTTTTTGTCTTTGAGGAGAATGTGAACCCTTTTTGCTGATTTTAACAACACCATAGAAAAGGTTCTATTCTTAAAGAACTGTGAAAACAAAAATAAGTGGGGCCACAAAAGTTCACCTTCAGTTTATGTCGCATAACATAGAAGAAAAAAAACTAAGAAAAATCTTAATTTCAATGGGGGATTTTTCAAACTTAATTAGTAAAACTATTGTATGCACTAGGTTCTGTGTGATCACCAATCTTGCCTTTGCATTCAAGAATATGGGGGGGGGGTGAAAAGGTGAAGGGATTACACAGTGCACGTTGGTAGCTACAGAATAGTCAAGTTATGGATTGCAGTATAGAGAATACTTATAGTCAATAATATGATAACTATGTCTGGGGCCAGGTGTGTACTTGAAGCAGCATGATTTTCAAACCACTTTGCTATATATCTGAAACCAATACAGACTAATATTAAATGTAAACTGTTATTGAAAAAAGAAAAAAGAAAAATATAAGAAATGCCATAATGCATAAAATAAAATAAATAAATAAAATTTTACCTCTAGATTAAAAAAAAAAGAATATTGAACTTTCAATGTAAGTGAAACCGCTACCCTCTAACTCAAAGACGTGCTCTGCTCCTTGCGACTGTGATCCCAATTCTATTCTTTCTTACTCCTGTTGATCATTAGTTTCTATGGTTTAAGTGAATGATCGGGTTTATAAAGGAGATGATTGTTACATTTTCTTATTTATTATAGACTGGTTTTTATAATCATTTGTCTAACTGAAGAAACCACTCACATTATATGCGAAATGGAGACAATTTCTATGATAGAAAACAGATTGCCACATAGAGCTAAATGAGCAATCCATATTTTGAAGTTTCATTTAAGTCTTTTATCAGTCAAAATTGTGTCACATGTAAAATGCTACCCTTGTAATTTAATCTCAGGCTTTTGCAGCTGATAATTTTGCTCCACCAAACCATATGTTCTGTATTGTTTTTGTCCATCGCTGGAACCACCATTAATCGTGTAACTCCAGCCAGAGACTTGGGAACTCTCATCCCTGACATTCAGCTGATCATAAGTCTGTGAGTTTTGCATGTTAATTACCCCTCGGCTGAGTATGAAGAAATGTAGACCCCTCCCTTCCACCCATCACCCCAAGGGCTGAAAACAAGGCTGCAAAATTGAAGGACACCCAGTCCCTTATGTCAGAAAACTTGGTCATCATAGGAATTATGTGTGGCCCGTGTCTTGGAGAACATCCAGTTCTTCCTAATCCATTATATAAAATGGCATGAGCTTTTCAACAGATTCTGCAGCTGCTTAAAGCCATTGTTGGTTTGTCACCAGAGAAAATTTCCTCCTATTCCTAGCTTTGTGTCCTACTACTCAATCTAATTTACATAGGCCAACTCCCAGGAAGCAGTAGTATTTTATTCCTGAGCTCTATGCATAGCCCAGGGTATCCAAGTCCGTAATTAAAACCCACAGCCTTATTTATCTTTTACTATGCTTGTTATGGCTCTAGCCTGCTGAGCACAAAGTAATAGCACTTTGAAATTAAGGATTTCAGGTTTGCATTCAACAAAGAGGGGCTATATTCCAGTGTATAGTAGCATTATCTCTTCCTGGGGTAGTATCTATTAACCAACTCATTTGTAACTGAGAATTCAGGTTGTTTGTTTGTTTGTTTTGCTTAAGAAGCATACTCACTAAGAGAGTTCTGAATGCAGGCCATCGCTCCGTCAGTAAGTGGTAAAGCGTGTTGCTGTGGCATTTTGCACATACCAGTCTGTGTGCTTCGACAATGAAGGATGCCAGGTCCTACAGAGTGCAACAAACATTTAAAGCTTTAAAAGTCTTTTGTGACCAAGGAGTAATCTTCTCCAATGTAGTAGTAAATGATTTGATGGGGAAACATGATTTTTCCTCCTTCTGTTTCCAGAATGATAAGGACAGTTTCCTCAATACCCCAACCCCTAATAACTTAAAAATACCAGGAAAACATTGTCAGTATAGTAATGCTTAAATTTGTATAGTTCATTTATATTTTAAATCACTCAGAATGTACTTTACTATTCAGTTTGAAATAGTTCTATAATATTCCAAATGTGAAAGATTTAGGGAAAAAGATGCAAAGATTGAGATGGCCAAACAATTCATCAAAACATTCTCTGCATACTACATCACTCACCCGTTACCCTGTACCTTCTCAATGTACCACGGGACCTCAGGGATGGTATCACTTATGTGATCTGGACTGTAGTATGTGTTTGATAGCTAGTATGGAATATTTGTACATGACATTTTGCTCTGAACACCCCTAAAATATTTTTTTCTGAATCTTTCTTGTCTAATGTTTTCTACTTTAGATAAATTGTAGGAATATAGTAAATATTCTTTGAAATTAAAAATGTTAAATCTTCTAATGTTACACGAACTCCTTTTACCTCATGGTTTTAGATAAAACCAAGTTGAATCTTCATAAATTCCAAATATATGGACAAGATATCTAATTCCAAGCATTCAGACATTGCCAATATATGCTTATTTTTTTAGCTTTTGTCAGCCTCTTATTTTAAAATACATTTTGGCAGTTAATAAATAGCTTGCATTTTGCTTTTATTTTATATAGAAATGGATGGTGCATCAAACTTTGTAGATGCTTCTCACATAAAGTGTCATTTTTAGAAGAAGGAGAGTTTATTCATTTTGCAAAAATATCAAATAAATTTTTAATTCCTCAATGTGAACTCAAATGATTTTAAAAAACTGTACATTTTTTTTCTACTCTAAATTCTAAACGTATTAAGTCCCCCACTGGCAGATTATAATGGATCTTAAAATCTTTGATTCTGCTTTTTCTGATTGGAAATTAAAATTATTTTCTAGTACCTTAAGTTGTAATATATGCTGTTGATTTCAGATTTTTTCTTTTTTATATGAAAATTTCTCTTAGTTTTATGTTATAGATAAGTCATAAGAAGATAGTGCTTTTGTAGATTCAGTTTTCCTTATGTTCATCTATTTTTAACCAAGAAACATTTTTATAATTAGCATATCAAGGAGATCGTGGAGGCTATCAAAATTGTAAATTCTTTGTGTATGTGTATTTGTGTATATAGTCTTTAAATTCCTTAAGTATTCTTTGCATGTTTTCCGAACTATCTTCAAGGAAGCAAATACTCATGGAATATCTAATTCTGTGCCAGTTGTTTAACTTAATCTAATTAAGCTCTTCTAACAACCTTTGCAAGAAGCACTTTTATAACCATTGCAGATAAGGAAATTGAGGCTCAGAGCAGAAGGAATTTGGCTACAATCACACAAAACTAATAAGTAATGAAGTTGGATTAAAATGTGAGATCTGACCCCAAATTTCATTTTAATTTATCTACAACACTTACTAATTGATGATTTTGTTATATTGTGCCAAACAGTTCTTTTACTATTCTTTTATTCTTTTATTTACTTGTTTGATTTAATAGGCTGTCCTGTCTTAATAATTAGTATAGATGACAAAAATAATCTGATTTTTATTGAAATAATTGGTTTTTTATCTGTATTCAAAAGCAAGGTAAAGCCTCATGGGAAGTTTCAGTGTGAGTAACCCTATCATGCAGGGATTATCCCTTCACGGAGTAAGGAGATTACAACCTTGTGAGGCCAAAGCTGAATGCAGTCTAATTAATTGTCTAAATCTGTGGGAGTCCATGACAAATTACGTATCTTCACCATCACTCTCTCCCTAGCCTGGAAATGCCTTTATCATTTAACATAAAGATGTGACTGTGGAGACTGATGATGATAAATATGTCATGGCTCACTATTAAAATGCAAAGATACTTTTCATAAATTAAGTATAAGAGAAGGCAAAAAGGAAAAGGTTATCAAAACTAAGGAAATATTGAAGACCACCACAGAAAGTGAGAAGCATGTAATAGTTGAACAGCATTTAAGCAACTAAGAAACAATGCACAGAATTGGAGCACTGAATTTGATGTCATTACCATGGTTGCTATAACCCCAAATTATTGCAGCGTTACTCCTAAGTGGATGTCTTACAAATTCCCCTCACCTACTAGCTTAAATGTATTTGAGCTATCACATATTTCATTTTTAATTTTCTCTACATGCCATGACACTGAGGTAATCAGACCTACAGATATTTACACATAACTCATCTTTTTAATTCACAAAGTGCTTTTGTTATACTAAGATTTTTAAGATTATTTTTGTGTCAGTGCCAATATTGAAATGTCTCTGGGGAAAAATTAAATTACATAGATTTATTTTCACTTCTTAAGTAATCATTTTCAGAAATCATATATATATATATATATATATATATATCTCAGATAATCACATTAAATCTGTATGTTCTTTAGCTAGTGAAGTTGAATATCTTTTATACTATAGCTAGTGAAGTTGAATATCTTTTCATATATCTGTGGTCTATTTGTTCTTCTTCTTGGGAAAAGTGTCTGTCCAGGTTCTCTGCCAATTTTTTTAAACTGGGTTGTCTGGGGGTTTTTTGTTGTTGTTATTGTTGAATGGTATGAATTCTTTATATATTTTGGATGTTAGCCCGTTATTGAAGGTATTGTTTGCATATATCTCCTCCCATTGTGTTGGTTGCCTGTTTGTCTTGTTGATACTATTTTTTTTGGTTGTGCAGAAGCTTTTTAGTTTGACATCAACAACAACGTGGTATTTACTAGAGGGGAATGGGAAGATGGGGAAGGCTGAAGAGGGTAAAGGGGGTCAAATATATGGTAACAGAAGAGGGCTAAATTTGGGTGATGAGCACACAATACAATATAAAGATGATGTGGTATAGATTTATACACTTGAAACATTAACCTATGTCACCCAAATAAATTTAATAATGATTTAAAGTGTATGTTCAAACCTGAAGGGACCTGAGAGGGATCAGGTAACTCAAACACTGATCCCTCTCCCCTACCCCAGTGCACACATACCTATAACTTCTGGCAAAATGAGTACTGGTGTTACTGAACAGAGGTCCGTGGGCGGGGGGGGCGGCAATATTTGGCCCACCCAGGGATGCCAAAAAACTGTTACAGAACAACAGGAGCCCCTCCCAAGGATGGTATACCAATACCTATTGGGCTTGTTTGTCTGCCACCAGAGGAAAGACATCTCTCAATGCTAGAGATTTGTGAAAAGGAAAGGAAAAGTTTATTTAAACCTATACCCAGACTTAAAGTAGTGACCCAATGCCCTCATTAATATATCAAAGTCCTTTAGGATAACCACAGATGCCCACAGCACTTCCTTTCCCCCTGCCCTAATTTAGGGTACTGTAACTCAGGAAAAGAAGCATAGGTCTGTGTTTCAGGCCCTGGCATCGTCAGCTGTGTCGCCATCCAGGAAGGATCTTCAATTAATCCAAAGTCATGCAGTACTTTCCACTGGCAAGAGTTCTTTCACCCTTTTTCCAGGCAAAGTCTCTCCTGCTTCCCAGGCCACATGGCCAAAGGGAGCACCCCAAAAGCCCTGTGGGCCTCCTCTACCAAAGCTGCGGGGGTCTGCACTCTGCCAGAGCCACATGGTACTACTCTTCACATGGCTGCGGGGGTCCCCACTTTGGCAAAGCTGCGTGGTTCTTCCCTTCACAAGGCCAAGAGGAGATCCTTACTCTGCCCAAACTGTGCGGCTCTCTCCTCAATGGCTGCCACCTCTGCGTTTAATCCCCATGCCAATCCTCCTTTGCAGCCCCATTTCTGACTCCTCCTATAATGAGTTACACCTGCCAGCACTCCTCTATCCTCCCAGCTTTATTGGGCTGCTGTAGTGAGTCTGGGCAGGTGTGGCCCCATGGCGTGGAGCCAATCAACTCCAAGCTTACACTCAGGAGCCATAACCAGAGGGTGTTGCCTCCCAATTACATCCTGGGTGGAAATCACTCCCTTCTCCCTGGCTCAAAGCATGGCCACAGCCATTTAACATATCTATGCGACCAGTTAAAGGTTATAGATATGTTAAATGACCATTCTAGAGGCTACCTGCAAAACTGTTGCTATGAAAAACAATTCTCAATGGTCCTACTCCATTTGTCCCTTTCCCCCCAACTGACACTTGGGGGGGGGGAGGTGAGGAAATCTTAATATTTCCTGGACACCTTGAGTTCTGGATCCATTCCAAATCCTTTTTGGGAGCCCCCTCTTGGTTCTGCCCTGTTATACTGGGAGAGTTAATATGACTCTTCTGTGGACATAGTATCAGTTTGAAGCAACGTAAACCTCTGATTTAAGCCTCATGGCTTCCAATCTAGAGTTCCTTCTATAACTTTGCACAAATTACTCAATCTCTTTGTGCCTCCACTGTCTCACCAGGGTAATAGGAATACTGATAGGACCTTTCTTATTGGGTTAAAAATTTGAATGCAAGTCAAGTACATAGAAACCATGCCTGGAATATTGCAAGCTGTCAGTAATGTTAGTCCTACAATTACTATACTATTTTACTATTTTAAGAAAAATTCAGAAATAAAATACATATAAATTAAAGACTGTCACTGCAAAAGTGAAGATGCGAGAAAGTAGTAGCCCGAGTAGCTCACCTCCCACAAAGGATTAGAGGCCGTAGAACACTGAGAAAGTCTCCTTTATCTGGTAGTTCTGTTTTCTCTGAGGACACAAAGGCAATACCTTGTTATCCAGACAGAGTTTAGATAAAATATTGCAGTAGAATCCATGCTCACTTTGTCATTTCAGACGATAGGTAACTTTTTATGAAAAATTCCTGGTTTGGCTCTGGCAGACTAGGCTGTGTGGGGCCTAAAATTTATATAGTTTTGAGGGCCTTCTTTAAGAAAAAGCATTTATTTAGAATACAAAGATAAATAGCTAGTTCCTAACTTTAAATGTGGACAAATACGAAAATATTACAAAATGTAGGAAAATGATACAATATATGCATTATTATCTTTTTCTTTTTTTATCCTTTGAGTCTCTTTCTTCCTTCTCTTTTCTTTTCTTCCTTAGTTCCTTTCTTTTTTCCTTTCTTTTTTCCCCTTTCTTCTTTTCTTTTTTTTCTTTTTACTGCACACTGTTAAATAACACCTCTTAAATAACAATTTATTTTGTAATATTCTTTTCTGTGGACAAACTAGGAAGATGATTCACCCTTTGTGTCTGCCTAGTTTGTTCAGGAAGGTCTGAGGAAAGAGGGAGCATGCAATTAGAGATAGACTTTTTCCTGACACTATGTCAGTACAACCAGTACAGACATATACAGAGGTGATATAACAGGGTGCAGTCAAGAGGGGGACCCCAAACAGAGGTTTGAAATGGGGTCCAGAACTCAAGGTGTCTAGGAAATATTAGAAAGACGTATAAGATGTCCTTACCCTCCCCCCGCCCCCTCACCAACAGGTGTGAGTTGGGGGAACGTACAAATGGAGCAAGGCCATTGAAAGCTTGTTTTGTACAGCAACAACTTTGCAGCTAACTTCTGGCATGGTCATTTAACATATCTATAACCTTTAACTGGTTGCACAGATATGTTAAATAGCTGTGGCCCTGCTTTGAGCCAGGGGGGTGGAAGGGACTTCCACCCAAGATGTAACTGGGGGGAGGGGTAGGTCCCCTGGTTACAGCACCTACGTGAGAGCTTGGAGATGATTGGCTCCACGCCATGGGGCCACACCTGCCCAGTTCCACTATGGCAGCCCAGTAAAGCTTGAAGGATACGGGAGAGGACCACGTAGCAGTGGCAGTAGAGAGAAAGCCATGTGGTTCTGGCAGAGTGGGGACCTCCACAGCTATGTGAGAAGGAGGAACCATATGGCTTTGCCAGAGTGGGGATCCCGGCAACTTGGGTAGAGAGAATCACCATGTGGCTTTGGCAGAGTGAATACCCCTTCACAGCTTTGTCAGTGAAGGGAGAGCCACGCACAGCTTTGCCAGGGAGAGAGAGATACATGCTCCTGGCAGAGTGGGGACCCCCCACAGCCATTGGAGAGAGAGCCACATGGCTTTGCCAGAGTGGGGACCCCCTCCTTGCAGCTTAGGTGAAGAGGGAACCACAGGGTTTTGCCAGAGTGCAGACCGCCACAGCTCTGGTGGAGAGAAGAACCATGTGATTTTGCCAGAGTGCAGACCCCTGCAGCTTTGGTAGAGGAGACCCACTTGGCTTTGGGGTGCTCCCTTTGGTTGCGTGGCCTGGGAAGCAAGAGACATTTTGCCTGGAATAATGGGTACAAAGAACTCTTGCCAGTGGACCGTGAGAAGGTGCCACATGTCTTTGGATTAATTAGAGATCCTGCCTGGATGGTGACACAGCTGAAGGTGCCAGTGGCCTGTAACACGGAGGCCTACTTCTTTTCCTGAGATACAGTACTCTGAATTAGGGCAGGGGGAAGGAAGCACTATGGGTACCTGTGGGTATCCAAAAGGACTATGGTATTTTAATGAAGACATTAGGTCACCACTTTAAGCCTCTATAGCATTAAATAAACGTTTCCTTTCCTCTTCACAAATCTCTGGCATTGAAAGATGTCTCTCCTCTGGTGGCGGACATAATGAACCTAGCAGGGTTCCTTTCGGTTGTAGTATATCATGACCTCTTGGCCTTGTGTGTGTGTGTGCTGTGTTCTGTAACAGTAACTGCAGATCTTTCCAAATTAGCCCACTAAACTCAACTAAATGTACACCTGACTCAGCTTCCTTTACTGGATCCCAAAATATTTGAGGCAAACTTACTAGAAAAAATGACCCCATGAACACATTTCTAGGGCCTCTCTGGTATCTTAGATGGAACCTGTACAAATGAGAAGCCCTGAAATACAAGCGTCTGATACCTGGAGGGAGACAAGGAAAACTCTGAGATAATTTAAAAATCCTAAATTTGCCGAATCCAGTTTAGATGTTTGAGAGTTTCCCACGGCAAGTGAGAGTATGATGTAATAAAAATTACTTGATTTGATATAAAAATACAAATAATACAAAATAATATTTAATGTAAATTGTAACTGAAAAAGTTTTTTAAATGGGAGGTTGCTTAGACTCAGGCATGCTGAAGCCTGGGTCCCGTGTACTAGTAGGAAGAGCAGGAAGCCTGAAGAAGGTAGAATGAGACCTGGTGAAATCCAGCCTTTTCCAGGGGTTACCGATAACATGACCAAAGTCTAACAGGAGCTAGTTTGAAGAGGCCTCTGTGAGGAAAGGGAAATACGGGTCAGTCAGAAAAAGAAGCAGCCTCTGAAACAGCCTTTATCAGAGAGCACGGACAGGGGATGTAGTTGGGATGATAGAACCCAGATACAAAGAGGAAGGAACTGAGAAGAGAGCTCGGCAGGTCCTTGGGGTTCCATGTCCCACAGCTATAACCTTGCTCAACTCTTTTGCCCTTCCCGCTTGCTTAATAAAATTGCACTCAAAATTTTTTTTTTCTTTGTGGTAAGGACTGGAAATAGGAAACTATTTATTTGAAAGGCTATTCAACAAATAGTCCTGTTAAGATATAATAAAATCCTGACTTTAAAGAGACTGTCTCAAAGGTGAAATGAATGACTACTTGATTCACAGGGTCATGGACACATCTCAACCATAATCTAAAAAAAATGCCCCAGAAAGCAACATAATTTACTTCAGTCATGTTTAGTCAGCATGAAGAGGATTTGAGAATGGTCTTCTGTCCTGACCCCAGATATACAGAAAAAAATTGCTAGGAGTGTGGTAGCCTTCATCATTGGGATGCAGACGTTTTTTCTCTCAAACGGTATGAGGGTTATCTTCTGAATTTTGTCTGCTTTTAGATTTAAGCTAAATATCAGGAGAGTCAAGTAGGATAGAGTGTTTTCACAGTGCACAGTGTCAAATCAGATAAACTGGATCCACTGCAGAACTGAAAACTTCTTAAAAAATAGAGTCTGTCCTGTATTCAGGACTCCATGTCCCCCTGAGTGTTCTGTACCAGCAGCATTTTAGAAGTACACCTCTGCATTTCCCACAATCGCATGTGTACACAGTTGTTCAACTGCAGGGGCAGTGAAACAGCAGAGACCGGAGCCTGGCGGGACACACAAGCGTACCTTGTAAGTGAACAGATTAATAAAACTAAAACCGAAGTCAAGGAGTGCCATACAGTAGCCATTTCTCAAAGTAGTGTGTTTTCATAGAATGTAATATGTTCCTCTCTTGTAAAAAAGAAATAAAGAAGAGAATATCAACATAATATTTTCAAGCCACGTATTTTTCCCCTCCTCCATCAATAATTTGTCGGAAGTCATTTAAGTGAAGTACAGCCTTTAGGTTACTTAGTAGAAAAAGATTCTTTTCATTGTTTCTGTTTTATGTTGGCAAAATATGAATGCTGTGTCCACCATTCTCACTAATGACTCCTGCTTTTCAAATTCAAAAGTCATTTTTAATTCTCATTATTCTTGACTTTACTGCATTTGATCTTTAGGGGAAAATCTTTCTCATATTGATTCTTTTTTTAAAAGATTTTATTTATTTATTTATTTTTAGAGGGGAAGGAGAGAGGGAGAGAAACATTAATGTATGGTTGCCTTTTGTGCATCCCCTGCTGGTAGTTAGCCTGCTAGGAACCGGTTTGCAACCCAGGCATGTGCCCTGACTGGGAATCGAACCGCGATCGTCTGGTTCGCAGGCCCGCGCTCAATCCACTGAGCTACGCCAGCCAGGGCCTCACATTGATTCTTTAATATCTTAGTTTCCTACCTTCTTCCTGATAATTCTTTTTTCTCATCCTTATCACCTCCACTTGGTGGGTACTTTCCATAGCTATTTTCCCCTCCATCTTTCCATTGTTCCTTTGATTTCCTTC
The DNA here is from genome assembly GCF_014824575.4 of Sturnira hondurensis. NCBI lineage: Eukaryota > Metazoa > Chordata > Mammalia > Chiroptera > Phyllostomidae > Sturnira > Sturnira hondurensis. The sequence continues at coordinate 1,401,224 of NW_028086933.1, forward strand.
CAACTCCATTACTATGGTCTCTCTGCTCCACATTCCACAGGAGGTGAGGTTACGCTCTATCTCACTTCTAGGTCATTACATGTGTTACTGCTTCTTCCCAGAAGGATATCATGTTCTATTAACTTCTACTTATTTTTAGAGACTTTATTTATGTGTTTTTAGAGAGAGGGATAGGGAAGGAGAAAGAGGGAAATAAACATCAATGTGTGAGGGAGAAACATCAATTGGTTGCCTCTTGCACATGCCCCAACGGGGACCACCTGCAACCCAGGTATGTTCCCTGACCACCTGGGGAATCAAACCAGCAACCTTTCTCATTGAGAGATGACACTCGACCAAGTAAGCCACACTGATTAGGGCTCTACTTATTTTTCTAAATTTCAGGACCTTGGGGCATCTTTGCGTACAGATCTGAGTACCTCTCCTGTGTGTCACAGGGCATCTTGAGCTTCTTGTTGCAGGAGTCCTTTCAACATTTACTATAGAGTGCGGTGGTTCTCAGAGTGAGAGCACTACCAGTGGCCTCACTATCACCTGGGAAATTGTTAGAAATGCAAATTCTTAAGCCCCAGGGTGCGTGGACTGAATTAGAAACTCAAAGGTGTGGCTCAGGAATCTATGTTTGCACAGGCTCTCCAGGTGCTCCTGATTCAGGCAAACTTTCTGAAAACCACTGGTATGTTGCAACTCCCTGGTTTTTCCCTGATTCGTCTACTAGATTAATGGTTGCTTTAGAAACTAGTGGGATCATTTTCATTGTGAAGTCATTAGTATCCAGTGCAGTATCTGATGCCTTGTTGCTGCATAGTAACAATTTCTTTCAGTGCATAAACAAATGAAAGACAACTTGTTTGGTGTGTTACACTTCCAATTATCTGACTGCTCACAATGTAATTTGGATGGAGATCCAAGAATCACTTCAAAGTCAACATCTGTGGTGGGAAAGTTGACATCTAATACCCCTCGTCAACACTGTCCTCCAGAACAGTTGCACACGTCGTCTGCCTCTGCACTGACTTTTTAACTCCCCCACCTCCCCTCTTCTATCAACACCCTAATAATTCTCTCCATTAATCATGGAAAAGCCTCCGTCATCATTTCTTTAAAGAATAACTTCATTCTATCTGAGTATACAAGTAAAACATATTCAGCATAGAAAATCTGAAAAATTCAGTTCCACAAAATAAAATTAAAAGCTCCAGAAGCTCCCCCACTTCTAGAGTACTGTTGTTATGATTGCGTGTATTCATCTAACTTTTATTTCCAGCATGGGTTTGCTAGAAACGGCTCCCTCTAAAGGATAATGTCTTGTGATCTACCATTATCACACTATTGTGGATGCATTTCCATGTCCTTAAATGCCGTTTTCCACAAATTTGTTGACACCTGCGTGATCTTTTTGGCAGTGATTAACCTGCCCTCATCCGCCTTTAGTTAAGTGGAAGTCCCACCAAAGCCCTTTGCTTGGCTCCACCACTGTGGTCCAGGCACTTCTCACTTCTGGAGCCTATTGCAGTAGCCTTCTTTGCCAAATTAATTTTTCTAGAGTGTAATTCTGAATAAATTGCTCAAAAGTCAAAGTGACTCTCAGTGCCTTCCAAATAAGGCTAGTCCTGAGTCGGACAACCAGAGACTTCTGAGACCCCAAGGAAAAACTGCTTCCAGTTCTCACAGCATTTCCCTTGTTTTCTAACTTTTGAATCTTATCACGTCTCTGACCCAACTTTCGTGCTTACAAGTAATTTTACTTAAATTTCCACTTCAATTATGCTAAAACTGCAAACTTCTTACCCTCACCACCACTCCACTCCTTATCCCCTTCTCTGTTCTGCTTTTTTCTCCTTAGTTCTTAGAGCAGTCTAACAGACCCCCTGTTTCATTTATTTAACTTGATGATTCATAGTCCTCCCCAGCTATTGTACAAGTGTTATTAAGGCAAAGCTTTTGGCCTGTGTCTTGTTCATGATCACACCTCTGAAACCTGAAACACACTGGAAACATAAAAGACACTCATAATATTTCAACATGTATTTGAGACGCTGAATGAATACAGGAATGAACCCATGAGTAAATGAATAAATAATGTATTCTACTGGAAAATTCAACAAGTCCTCCAGGAAGCCGGACCTCTTACTCCTTCTGCTGAAGGTTACCTCGATTCTCTAAAGCTTACAGAACCACGCTCTGTACTGGCACGCGCGGCATATTGAACTGAGTTACAGGTTGCCCTTCCCACTGTGGAACATACAAACTCCTGTAAGGCAGATACCAATTATCTTTGTATCTCTTGCAGTTCTTAATGTATTAACACTTAAGAAATAGTTCCAAAGTTAATTAAAGTATTTTCAAAAGAAAATTAAATTGTTACCAAAAGCAAAAAAGTAGTTACACATAAGGACATTCTACTATTTTTCCTGTTGTTAAAGATGAATGTATCTATTTTTTTTTTTTAAAAAAGAATAACTGTTATCTGCATGTTGGTAACTATTTCCCAAATAAATCACCATGTAATATTCTACATCTTACAGATTATTAATGCTGCACTAGCTTTGGCTGCAAGACCCAAAAGTCAAGTGGTCAAAAAAACCATGGAAATGTACAAGCGCGCTTGGGAGAATCATATCCATGTCCTCACGGAAGCTGTAGATGACATCACAAGCATCGATGACTTCCTTGCTGTGTCTGGTATGGTTTTGATTTTTTAATTCATACATTTGCTCTAGTCATTTTTATGAAATAGAATAGCACTAAATATAATTGATTTTATGCCATATAATGAGACTTTGTATTGCCAAGTACTGTTACATCGGGTCTCCCCTTAGGTAGTGAGCCTCATGCCTGGTAGTCCTTACAACTCAGCAGTTACATTGTCTCTCCAAAAGAAACTTCTGTTCTTGAGCAAAACATAATTTAAAATAAAGCTAGAAATTGTAGGCCTAGTCTGGCTTTTCCAATTAATCATCAGTTTCCCTTCTTTAAACTACTGGTTTCTCTTGATTTCCCTGCATTTCTTTTCCAGCCATATTTTTATCCACTCAGAAAAAGAAAATGCAATTTTTAATGGGAAACTTTTTATCAGTGTGATATACAATGTGTAGTTCAAGTACTAGTCCGTGTATTTGAATAGTGGTGATCTAAAGAATCAAATAAGTGAGTCTAAACATCTGACTGCATCAGTAACAGAGAGGCTGGGGGATCCATGCCGAACCCAGTGATTCTCATCACAGATGATTCCCCCACGGGACTGTGAGATTACTCTCATAAAGTCCTGTCCTTGGAAGCATAACTCAGGTTTTGATTATATTGCTATAAAAACAAAGAGCTAAATGTTTTTAATCTTTTTATTCTCATAAAAATTAAACTTCTTTTTAAAATAAGTTACATATTTGTGAAAGAGAGATTTTCTTAGAATATGATAATATGCTTTTCCATAAAGCAAATTGTCATGAATTTTTAACATCCTGTTATTTTCTAGTTTTCTGATTTGTCTAACTCGTTGAATTCATTACTTTCATATGTGTGTATATTCTTAGCTTGAACAATAATGCAAGAATCCTAGAGTGTTTTTATAATTCATCAATGAAAAGAAAATGTGTGCTAATTATTTTTAAAAGTGTTTTATTTCTGTAGAGTGAAAAACTTTGCAAATAACATCAAATGTTTGGGAGAAAATTTTAATATCCCTTGGTCACACTATTCAGAAATAACAACAACTGACATTGGATTTATTCCAACCAACACACATATATGTGTGTGTGTCTGTCTGTGTGTATAGTCTGTCCAGAAGGAACCCCGCCAGGTAATAGGAAAAATAGAGACATTTATTGGAGAAGATAGAAGAAAAAAGAGACATTGTACATAGAACAATGATACCTCAGTCCCCTTCAAAGTAGGCTCCTTGGGCCCTCACACAGTTCTGCCAAATTGCCATCAGCTGCCCTGTCATATTTTTCTGAATCTTATCAACAATCTGAAATCACTTCCATTTCAAAGGTGACTTTACTTTTGGGAAAGGCAGAAGTCACAAGGTGCCATATCTCGGCGGTAGTTGGGCTGAGTCACCTGGGTGATGTGATGGTTCACTAAAAAACTTGAGCGGGCATGTTGTCATGATGAAGCTGCCAATCACCAGTTGCCCATAGCTGCAGCCTTCTGAATCATCTAAATAGTTTCCAAGGACAAATGTCCAAGCTTAACAAAAAAATTGGCACAGATTCATTACTCTGCTTACTCAGTCATTTTGAATGTCACAGCCACACTGTANTCACAAGGTGTCATATCTGGGCGGTAGTTGGGCTGAGTCACCTGGGTGATGTGATGGTTCACTAAAAAACTTGAGCGGGCATGTTGTCATGATGAAGCTGCCAATCACCAGTTGCCCATAGCTGCAGCCTTCTGAATCATCTAAATAGTTTCCAAGGACAAATGTCCAAGCTTAACATAAAATTTGGCACAGATTCATTACTCTGCTTACTCAGTCATTTTGAATGTCACAGCCACACTGTATCCATGCTCACTCAATGGTTCCTACTGCCCCCACTGACTAGTGCAGTGAAGTGGTCATTGTTCGCACCTGTGCATTCCAGTCCACTCTCCTTGGCTGCCAGGTTACATTGATGTCACTCAAACCATTCTCATTATATTAACAATGACTGGGCTTCTTCTGGATAGACCTACTGTCATGATACACACACACACACACACACACATATACATACACACATATATAAATTATATACATATATACACACATATATATACACACACATATATAAATTATATATACACACATATATATAAATACAACCAAGTATTACATGTGAAAAGACAAATAATATATATGATATAATATATATGAATTATTTGCCTTTTTATAAATAATAGTAGGCTGAATTTTCCCACATCATTATATAACTTCAAAAATATATAATTGATTCTCCTCTTCTTAGCATTTAGATAAACTGTAATTTTATTTTCATAAGTGATTCTGTATTAAGCATGTTTTTTATCTATTTGCTATTCTTAGTATAGATTTTGCAAAATGAATCTATTCAACTTCTCATATTAGGGCAGTATTTTATAATATACTTGTTCAATGCTAGGTTCTGTTTTTAGTTGGTTCTTTTGGTTACAAAACAAAGAAACCTGCTTGTGCTACTTGATGGAAAGGCATTTTTATTGTTATACTGTTGGCACATTAGGGAGACGCTCTCTAGGGACACACAGGAACAGGAGCCATAACTGGCCAGGTCTTGTGTAATTAGAGCTGTGACAGTCTGGGGTCTGAGCAACTCCTTGGGTCCGTAGAGCAGAAACCCATGGTGTTTGTTTTTTGGGGCTGGGCTAACCTGACCTAGCAACCTTCTGAGTCTGCTACTTTCCATAAACAATTTCAGTGGTTCAGAGTATTTTGCCTACACATGACAGAAAACTCATATGAAAGTTGCTTGAAGAACAAATACCTTCAATTAGTTCAGGTAACTAGATATTTAAGATAGTTGATTTTAGACTTTCAATCCCTAGCACAATAGAAGACTTGGATAAGAATAGGACACATTTGTGGGGAGGAGCATCATACCATTAACATTATTTAGAATTGTTTGTACAGGGTAGTAATAAAAAGTGGATTACTATTTAATGTGTTTGATTATTGTTTTTATATTTTCTACATACATTCCATTATTTTCTACACTGAAGATGGACTACTGCTACTTTCTTGTCCTTAGGATGCTGTAGTTGGTAGTGGTTTAAGGTTACTAGTGCCCTATGTAGGCATCTCTGGTGTCTACTGAACTCCCCTCACAGTTGTATCTCAAAGCATTACAAGTACCACCTAAAGCAGGGAAGCAAAGTGGGCTGTTAACTTGAACTTATCAAGAAGAAAAACTTTTCAAGATGCCTTCCATAAGACTTTCTCATAGTGTCACAGGTCAGAATTTGGTTGGTCCTCTACCTTCTCCTGGACCAATGTAAATGTGGTTTCCGTGATGAACTTAGAGTGCTGATAAATGGTTAACAGCCAGCTGGGGCCAGAGAGAGTAGTCATCCTAATTTATAGCACTCGCTGATTTCTGGGGCATAAAACTATCATGTTGGCAGGTAACAGAGCTAGTAATGTGATGTCACTGAACTCTGAATTGGAAAGAAATGCATAAAAACAGCTTTTGTGAGCTGGTATAAAGAGATAGGTGCATACCACTGTCCTTAGACCAGTCGTAATTCAACCTTCCTGACTGGTTACATACTATGCAAATAAAATCAAAGGGTATATCTGCAGAAAAGAAGGAAAAATGGCTGTTGACTAGAGAATAAAATATGTTTACCCCAAACACTGTCATACATACTTTCTCAGGTTTCTGTGCCTTCATTAACTTATCTTGTATTAGTTTAGCATGAATTACAGTGATGTTTCTTGTTACTTAATAACTCTTCAGAACCTGTTCCCATAGGTAATGGCATCTTCTGTTAGAATTTTCCCATTCAAATAAATAAGAAGGAATATAGCTGGCCCCATACATCTTTTTAGTTCTAAGCCAAGATCTTTAAGACCATGCTAGGAGTCCTAAGTCCAAGATCATGGGCCAACCAATGAATGGGTTGCCTTTTTTCAGTTGGCTAGTTGTAGTTCAAATATCAGTGGTTCAAATATCAGAAAGAGAACACCCATCAGAAAGTCTCTGGTTTGAAGATTCTTTAGCCACATCAGAGTTGCTGTCTGGACAGAAGACGTCTTTTTGATGAGATTAGAGAAGCCCTTTTCATCCTGCTCTGGAGTCTGAACTCCTCACCGTTAGTGACCCATCTGGGAATACAAAAACTTAAGATTTCTCTTTAAGATGTAAATTTGGAAAGGTAACCTATTAACACTTGTATCAGTTTTTTGAGCCCTTGCATTGATTCATAGCAATAATTGATAAGAACTGAATTTAAAAGAAATAAACTTTGGTACAAGAGGAAATAATTTGGACCACAAAAACTATTGAACAATTGCTAAGAACTGATTAAAGGCGAGGGTTTATGAATATATACCCTTTTTTTACATTTGTTCCTTCCTTCACTCATTAAATATCTATTGCATAATCTTAAGTGCTAAACACTAGGAATAGTACTGGAGATTTAGTAGTGAGTAAAGATGACTGAAAGAGTTGACTTGCAAGAAAGCTGTGACAATGGGTGTGGTTGGAGGGAGGGGGATGGATGGAGAAAGCCACTGACATAGTTTGGGGTTCTCTGAAAGAGAGATTGACTGTTTATTGATTAGAATTATCACTGCTGTTCCCTTATTGCAAAGGCATTTTCATTTTAAAGATAACATCGTATCGACTCTCTGTGTGGTATAGTTCTCTAGGATGCTCAAAGATCTTTATTCCATGTCCTAAATTTCTCTTTCTGTCCACTTTTTTCTGTATCCACTGCTATCACTCAAGTTCGATCCATTATCTCTGACTTGAATTGCCATATAATCTTTATAATTGAACTTTCTGCTTCCAAAGATTTTCTTAAAGGCTGTCAATAGGTATTTGCAAGATTAATTTTGGAGGTTTTTATATTATGCTTTTATTAAATGTGTTCATTTATGGAATAAGTATTTTTTTAATCTTTAAATTATGACATATAAATTTAATCATTAATTAGCACAGTGTTCTGTGACCTTAACTTAGTGACGTGAAGATAACTCTGATACTGCAATAAGAACTGTACTAACACTTGTAGAAAAAAAAAAAAGAACTGTACTAACAGACACCTCAGTGTTCATGACATTCTAGTGAACACAATCTTTGTATTCTATTAAGTTATATGTGAGTTATTTGACAAAGGGAAATAAAAATTAACAGACTTCTAATTTTTTTCATAACTTCAAACCAAATAAACACATAATAGTACTAGACAGATCAAATTTTTAAACTAACTGCACACATGTTAAACACTACTAAATCACAGCATGGTATTTATGGAATAGGTGCTGGAATAGAAGATGACCGTTACAGTCTGTATCTATGCCAAGATAAATTATACAAAATATAATAATAATTAGTTGTCATGTATTCAGTTATATATCTCTTCAAGATAGACCTACTTGATATAGTTGACTGCAGGCATCAAGCAATCAAGTGTTTCAATATAAATATGTTCTTTTAAGACTAAGTTTAAATCATATTCTACAATAATACATTTTGATAGCAGTGTATTGAATATCAAGTGTGTGCAAGTCCGTATGCAGGGAAATGGATGTAAATGAGGAAAGGGCATGGTTTGCCCTTAGAGAACTCACGATCTGAGAGACATACATATAAAGCGGTTTCCAAAGTATTGTAGTAGCCATGTAAATGGAATGCTGTTCCATGAGTGCTGCTGCAATGTCAGGGTGTCACGGGAAGCCTTTTGGAGGAGACAGTGGTTGGACTGGGTTGTTGAACCTTGGGGAAATTGGAATGGCCTCCCAGGAAGGTAAAAACATGTGAAAGTGTGTGGTGTCTGGGGGACCGCCAGTTGGCCAGGCTTACAGGAACAGAGGGTACGTGTGGATCAGTGCTGGGCTCAAAAGTCAACAGGTGCCAGTATATAAAGACGTGAACATTTGTAGGAGAATGTAAATGGCCTCAATTTTTAAGCAGTAGTGTCCCAGAGTGCATCAGTTTTTCCGAACACTGTTTCCAGGGGTTGAAAATCATTCCCATGGAAGTAGGTGGTGCAGTGCTAAATAACGCTTTACTTGCTCTTGGAAGTGAGAATAAAATAAACTTAATATGAAGCAGGTGTGTTCCCTCACTTTCACCACTTCACCCCCAAGAAATTAAAACACAAGACTGACGCATCCAAGATGTGACTATTGGAAGATGAGGTGAGAGCCAGTTTGATGACTGAAGCCCAGCTTAGGCTCAGGGACCCTAGAGTCCATTTACCAAGAAAAGAAACTCTTTATCAGAACAGTCCTGTGATGCCTTGCAGCCAGGATCCTCTGTGCCGTTGGCTAAAATCAAGAGACAACCCTGTGACTTTTTTTTTTTACTGTGATCTCAGTGATTCCATTTACATTTTAATGTGATAGTATATGGCTCAGCGATCATTGTGGAGACTGCAGAAAAATTATACACACAGAGTTACATAAGTCACAGGAAGACAGGGAGAAAGTGTGCATTCAAAAATGATTGAATAGGCTTCACTAAAGCAATCCATTGTTGCTCTATTGGTAATTATGTTTTGAATTACTGCTTGTACTTACATGACTGGAGAACAGTTTGGACATATGAACTGAAATTTATCATGAAGCATTTCATGTACTAACAGGCAAGTTCACTCAAGATGTTCTCATTTGCATGAACAATAGGTATACTGTAGGACTATTGTTTGAAAATTATGAATTGGATCTTGAGAAAAGCCATAATTAGAAGTATTTTTTTTAAAACTTTGTCAAAATCAGTCAGAGTTGAGAAGTTTTACCAGAACTTTAAGGTAGAGCTGGAGTAATCATCAATAATCTTACTGATAAAATTAATAGCACTAAGGGTTTACACATTAGACTTGTATAAAAAGATAATAAATATTTCTTAAATTTTGCAGGTGTACTTTGTAAGTTATGTACTTACAAAGGCTATGAATTATAAAACAGACCTTTAATAAAAGTTTTTAAATTGTCTTAGTGTGCATATGTGTGGTATTAATAAACATACTATTTAGCATGGCCAGCTATACTGAGAGAAACTTTCAACAAAAACAAAGACTCAAAATGAGTCTTCTAATTTCATTTGTATTTAATTATTCTTGGGCCGTGTGTCAACTCTAAGCCTATGCATTTAATCAGTGTAATTTGAGCAAATAAAAAGTCTTAACATGGTGAATCCTGTGGGGGATTTTATAGATTAGATGAGGGATTAAAAAAAGTTTCTTCTTGCAATACAATTGTCCCCCTCCTACTATTGAGGCCAAGACATGCAAGATTCCTGCCCATGTGCCAAAGGTCCTCCTTTGGACCCAGAAAGAAGCATGCTTCCTGCTACTCATGTGGGTGAAGATACAACATGTGAAAACATGAAGTTATGTACCTGAGTTTGCAAGTCTGTTTGCATAGATTTAGGGGCTCTGATAGCATCCTGGGAAATTTTAATAAAACATAGAAACTTCTGCTTACACAGTGGTCCCAGAGCCTATGCTGTGGACATTTTGTGTCTGTTTGAGAATGGCAACTAAGAATTATGTTCTCACAAAAACATGTCACTCCTATTCAAATTTCACCATTAAAAGAATTTATAGATTAGACATCAAGATAATGGATTCTACCTTTAAAATCTATGGGAGACATAGATAGGAAAGAGTCTGTTTGGAGGGGTTAGGTATGCTTAAGATTTAAAAGTCTGCCATTTCCTACCAGTTTTATCATCTCTGGGAAATAACTATTGACTCACTAAATGACATTCTATAAAATATTAATAATTACATCATTTTGCTAGGGTCTAAATGTTTGTGCCCACCCCCCTAATTCATATGTTGAAATTCTCGTGTCCAATTTGAAAGTATTATAAAGAGAGGTCTTTGGGAGATGAGTAGGTCCTGAGGGTGGGGCCCTCATTAATGGGATTAGGTTCTCATAAAAGAGACCCTTCAGAGAGCCCTAGCCCCTCCCACCATTTAAGAACACAGTGAAAAGGTGCTGGATATTTACCAGGAAAGGGACTCTCATCAGATCACAACTGTACTGGTGCCTTCATCTTATACTTCCCAGTCTCCAGAAGACTAGAAAATAAATTTATATTGTTTATAAGCTACCCAGTCTGTGTTATCTTGATGGAGCAGCCTGAGTGGACTAAGATGCACTTATTTATTTAACGCATATTTACTGAACACCTACTTGGTGATAGTGCTGTTTTAAATCCTATAGAGAAAACAGTCAGAACAGAAAAAGTTCCCTGCCCTCTTAAAGCCATTCTTACATAATTGAAAGAATTAAATAAAATGATATATTTAAGATGCTTTAAATAATACCTAGGACATACAAAATGGTCCAGTAAACAATGGCCATTATTACTAACATCATTGGCAGGCCATTATTAAAGTTTAAACCAGGTATGATAAAAATAAGTCTCTTTAAAGGAACTACTTTTTTAAACCTATCCCAGTAGTTAGTACATTATAGTTTGTCAAAATAACTACAGTATATAACTAGTATATGTCAAGACATTAAAAATTGTAATAATGCCAAATATTAGACAAAATGTAGTAAAATAATAACTCTCATTGTTGCTTCTGGGAATGTAAATTGTTATAATCTCTTTAAAGGACAAAATAGCAACATGTGGTACCTGAATTATTTTGCAACAAATATCTTTTGTATGTATTGGAAAAACTTGTGCACATATTCGTAAAGAAGACTTGTAGAAGTATGATCTACATGGTATTTTTTATATTGTGAAAGACGGATATAATATGAACATCCATCAGTAGGAGAATGAATAAACAGTAGCAAACATAGTAGTTAAAATAAATAAATGTAAATGTACCATAGTTTTTTGATCCACTCATTTGCTGGTGGGCACCTAGGTTGCTTCCAGCACTTGGCTATTGTAAATTGTGCTGCTGTGAACATTGGGGTGTATAGGTTATTTTGGATTGGTGTTTCAGGGTTCTTAAGATATAATCCCAGCAGTGGAATTTCTGGGTTAAAAGGCAGTTCCATTTTTAGTTTTCTGAGGAAATTCCATACTGTTTTCTATAGTGGTTGTAACAGTCTGCAATCCTACCAACAGTGCTCTAGGGTTCCCACAATGGAATTCTATGCAGCAGAAAGAAAGAAGGAGCTCCTACCCTTTGTAACAGCATGGGTGAAACTGGAAAACATTGTGCTAAGTGAAATAAGTCAGGCAGTGAAAGACAAATGCCATATAGTCTCACCTTTAACGGGAACCTAAACAACAAAACAAATAAGCAAGCAAAATATAACCAAAGACACTGAAATACAGAACAGGCTGACAGTGACCAGAAGGGAGAGGGGAGGGAATTTCAGGGGAAAAGGGGAAAGGTTTGCAGGAACAAGTATAAAGGACATGTGGATGAAAAAAAGTGGGGGGGGGGGGTGGAAATGGGAGGGTTGTGGGAAGGGCTGGGCGGGTGGGCTGGGATGGGAGTAAAAGACAGAAAACTGTATCCAAACAATTAAAATTAAAAAAAGTGTGTTTCACATGTTAATATGACAGATTTTAAAAAGCGTTGTTGAGTAATTTAGCAAGTGTTAGAGCAGTATGAAGAGTAGAATGCTGTAAATGTCTTGCATACCAAAAACATATAAATGATTAGTTCTGGAGAGCAAGGGAGCTGAATGGGACTAGTGGTACATGCTGGACTTATATTTTATTTGCAGTGCTTTAGTCTTTAAAAATAACAGAACAAAAGCTGATGAAAAATAGCATTCATTACTGAAATATATTATTTTCTATATTTTATTATGAATTCTGCTTTTCTTAAAATTTTATAATAAAGAAGTTATTGTGAATAGGAGAAGTAAATTTCAAGTTACAAAGACAGGCAGTGTTATTGACTGTGTGCCTGGGATAACAGAGTGATCTTCCCAGATCAAACTATACCAGTGCCTAAAACTCGCCAAATAGTGGTGATTATCCAGTATTCTCAAACTTCAGTGTGAATCTTAGTTATACAGTTTTAGAAAATGCTTTGTGAATGTAAAAAGTACCTAAACCTTTACCACCCAGAATCAGACTATGATGAAACAATATTTCGTAAGATTTCTATGCCATTTTTTACTCTTGTTGTATAGGTGAGATCAAGGAAAAGAATGGCTAGTTTCTAAACAATATTTTTACTGTAAAATATTTCCAGTATGCAAACAGACTAGAATGTGTAGGATAACAAACAATTTAATCTTACCATGAAGATATACCAAACCTTAACTTTTGTGATACTTCTTCTTACATGTATAATTGAAGTCCCCTATGTAACCTTTCCTAGGATTTTACAATTTTCCCTGTACTGAGGATTTTGATGAAAGCTCTCATCTCCTGGAGAGCAAATCTACGTGACAGACATTTTACTTCTATTAGCTTAGGAAATCTAGGGCATCAAAATAAGCAGAGCCTGCCTCAGGCAAAAGATCTTCTCACTCTGGGTGTATGGAAATTCAAACCTAAAGCTGAAAAGTTGACTACAGAACATGACAACCAGGCTTAAATGATATTCTGTGCTACTATGTTATAGCAATTGTGACTGAAAGTAACAGAGGGCCCTGGTTGGTGTGGCTCAGTGGATTGAGTGTCAGCCTGCAAACCAAAGGGTCATTGGTTCGATTCCCAGTCAGGGCACATGCCCGTGTCAAGGGCCAGGTCCTTGGTAGAGTGTCCATGAGAGGCAACCACATATTGTTGTTTCTCTCCTTTTCTTTCTCCCTCCCTTCCCCTCTCTAAAAATAAATAAATAAAGTCTTAAAAAATAAAGTAATGGAGGGATGTATGTTCTTAAAGCAAGCACACAATGAACACTTCGGTACTAACAGTTAACTATTTGCTGTGTCAATCAACAAATATTTTTTGAACAGTTTCCATCACCCTAGAGATACAGTGGTGAATAGACACACAACACTTACAATGAATACACAGTCTAATGGAGGAAACAAGCCCTCAGATGCCAATTACAATGTGGCAAAGTCGTTTATGTGGAAAGACACCAAGGCTATCTTTCTATCAGCTAAGGGATTGTGTGACAGCCAGTCTTTGAAATCTCATCATGTTTCATTGTTACTTAAATTTGTGATTACTCTTTCTGGTATTGGCATTTAATAGCTCATTATAAGGATTTAAAGCTCTTAATTCAAGTAAGGCTCAAAGTATATATCACATTTACTATAATATAATTTTTTCATCTCTATAATAAAGATGTACAATAATCAAATTTCATATCAATTTCAATTATCATAATTTCAGACTATAAGATGCATATTTTTACCACATGTTTTGCTTCAAAAATTGTTCCCCTATTTTCTTCCTCTAAAACTCAGGTGTATCTGGGGTCCACACCATAGGTACACCTAGGTTTTAGAGGAGGAAATAGGAAAAATATTTTTGAAGCAAAAAATGTGGCAAAAACATGCATCTTATGGTCCAAAAAATATAGTAAGTTTTCCATACAGCTTTTTAAAATGTATAATTAGCAGGTATTTACAAATAAGAGTTTACATTCACTTACAGATAAGCTTACAAGTGATTGTTTTTCTATGTAGATCATAGATTTCCTTTTAGAGATTAAGTTGCTTTGAGATTTTAGATTTTCATGACACAAATATAGTACCTGTTAAAGGATAATTTTAGGGGAATTCAAGTTCAACATGGCAATGGAGGAAGACCCTGAACTCACCTGCTCCCATGGATACAGCAAATTTAGAGCTACATATGGAATGATTTACTCTGAAAAGTCCTGAGAGTTACCTGAGCAGTACCTCCACAACCACAGAAAGAAGAGACACATTGAGATGGGGAGGATGGGCAGAGACTGTCTTGCCCAGTACCCAGCCTGAGGCATCCTGACCTACAAGGAAGGATCCGAAAAACACAGAACTCTTCCTCAAGGAGTGAAAGAATTATACTCAACATTAGGCACCCCAACCCTTGTGGCCAGCACTGGAAAGATGAGACCCCAAAATGCCTGGGTTTGAAAGTCACTGGGGATAAAGACCAGAAGGACCATAGAACTATAGAAAACAGAGAATTTACTCTTGAAGGGCTAGTGCGTAAACTCACTTGTCTTAAGATCCAGCACAAAATCAACATCTTGAAAAATACCTAGACCATAAGTGAATGATACCCACTTAACTTCTGGGGCTTTCTCTGGGAAAGCAAGTGCTAGTGAGTGCCATTATTGCAATCTTACTCTAACTTGCTGGTGGAAGAGCTGGCAGGTGTCATTTTTGGTACCCTCCCTCTAGCCTGCTAGCACCAGTGGGTATGCTCCACCTACTCCACGCTTCAACCAGCTGTGCAAGCACCCCATGCTGTATCCATTTTTCACTGCAGCCATGGCTTTGCCAAGGCTGGGGGTGTACGCAGACCACACAAGTGGTGCCATCTAGTGCCTGGCTCCGGGGCCCAGGAGAGATTGCATTTCCTGTCTCTACAGATTATCCCCTACATGTCCAGGAGTCTAGGACTGGGAGAGGTAGCTGTTTTGCCTAATACTTATGTATCGACCCAAGAAGTCAAGGCAAATGAGGAAACATAACCATATAGGCAAGCCAAAAATGAAACAAATCCCCAGAAAAAGACCTTAAAGAAATGAAGATAAATAGCCTTCCTGATAAAGAGATTCAAAGTGATGTTCATAGTGATATTCACCACACTTGGAATAAGAATAGGAATAAGAATAAGAATAAGAATAGGTGAAAAGAGTGGAAATTTTGAAGAAGAGGTAGGAGAAGTACCAAAAAAAGCACCAAAAAGAAGTTATAAGTAAGAAAAAATACACTGGAGGGGTTTAACAGCAAACAGAATGTCAAAGTACAAATCAGAAAGCTGAAAGACAAAGCAACGGGACTCACTCAGAGCAGCAAAATAAGGAAAAAATGAGGATATTTTGTGGGACTTCTGGGATAAAATCAAGCATAGTAACTTTAGCATCACAGCAGTCCCAAAAGGAAAAAGAATTTAAAAAGGGGGGGGGGGAGAGAGAGANTAGCATCACAGCAGTCCCAAAAGGAAAAAGAATTTAAAAAGGAGGGGGGGGGGAGAGAGAGAGAACCTGAAAATTATTTGAAGAAATAAGGGCTGAAAACTTCCCTGATCTGGAAAAGAAAACCAATATTCAGGTTCAGGAAGCTTAGACATTCCAGATGAGCTGGACCCAAAGGTAATCCTGCCATGGCACTTAACAATGAAGTGGTAAATCATAAGGCTGAAGAGAGAATCTTAAAAGCAGCAAGAGAAAAACAGCTTATAACATACAATGGAAGCCCCCCCAAGGCCACCAGGGTATTTTCCGAAGAAACTTGAAAGGCTAGGAGGGGAGTGGCATGACATACTCAAAGTGCCGAAAAGATGACAATTTCCAAGGAAGAATTCTTTACCCCTCAAGATTATCATTCAGAATTAAAGGAGAGATCAAGAACTCTTCATAAGCAAAAGCTAAATAAGTTCATCACAACTAAATAGGTTTTACAGGAAATTTTAAAGGAACTTCTCTAAGTTGAAAAAAAGGGCAATTATTAATAATAAAAAAGCACATGAAAGGAAAAAAATTCACTGGAAAAGGCAAACATACTGGATCTATCACTTATAAAGCAAATATGAGGGTTAAAAGACAAAAGAAGTGAAATGTACTGAAAATACAATAATTAGTTAAGGGAAGCCTAAAATAAATATGTAAAATGCATCATCAGAAATATAAAATGTGAATGGAGGGTAAAAATGTAAAGCTTTGGAATGTGCTCAAATTTAAATTGCTGTCAACTTAAAAGAAAGTGTTTATATGTAGGTTGTTAATTATGAACTTCACAGTAACCACAAAGAAAAACACATGGTAAACACATAAAAATTGAGAAACAACTTTAAACATAACTATAAAGATAGCCATGAATCCCAAAAGGAGAGAAAGGGTAGAAAAGAACAGAGAGAAACTGCAAAACCAGCCAGAAAACAATTAACAAGATGGCAATCAGTACATACTTATCAATAATTACTTTAAATGTAAATTGACTAAATTGTCCAATCAAAAAATACAGAATTTTTTTCTCCATTGGATAAGAAAACAAGGCCTATCTACGTCTGCCTACAATAGACTCTCTACAGAAATAAGGGCACACACAGACTAAATTTGAAGGGATGGAGAAAGATATTCCATGTAAATGGGAAAAAAAGCTGGTGTAACTATACTTGTATCAGAAAAAATAGACTTTAAAACAAAGACTATAATAAAAGACAAAGAAGAAAACTACATAATGATAAAGATGTCAATCTAGTGAGAACATACAACATTTCTAAGTATATATGCACCCAACATAGGAGTGGCAAAATGTGTAAAGCAAATATTAACAGGCCTAAAGGGAGAAATGGAAACAATACAATGATGATAGGGGAATTTAACACTCCACTTACAGCAATAGAGCATCCAGACAGAAGATCAGTAAGGAAACACTAACTTTCAATGTCATATTAGACCAGAAAATTTTAATATTTAACAGATGTGTATAGACCCCTCCATTCAAAGCAGTGGGATAGACCATTTTATCAGGTGTATTTGGAACATTTTTCAGGATAGATCACATGTTGGGACACAAAACAAGTATTACTAAATTCAGGAAGATTGAAATCATATCAAACATTTTTTCCAACTACAATGGTACGAAAACAAATGAATTATAAGAAGAAGACTGGGAAAGCATAATAATGTGAAGATTAAAAAACATCCTACTGAATAACCAATGGGTTGTTGAGGAAACTAAAGGAAACATTTTGTGAATACCTAGAGACAGCTCTGGGTGGGTAGCTCAGTTGATTAGAACATTGTCGTGATATGCCAAGGTTTTGGGTTCACTCTCTGTCTGGGTACATAACAGGAACCAACCAATGAATGAATAAATGTGGAACAACAAATCAGTCTCTCTCTCTTTCTCGCTCCTCCTCTTTCTTTCTCTCCCCCTCTCTCTCTCTCTAAAATCAATAAATAAAAATAAAAAATGTGTAAATACCTACCAAATACATACCAAAATCTATGGGATGTGGAAAAAAAATGGCTCCTAAAGGAAAGTTCATGTAAATGCATGCCTACCTCAAGAAACAAACAAACAAAAACCTCACATAAGCAATCTAACATTATACCTAAAGGAACTACAAAGAGAAAAACAAATCAAAGCCCAAAGGTAGGAGAAGAAAGAAAATATTAATAATCAGGTAGAACTAAATGAAACAAGGACTAAAAAGACAAGAGAAATGATCAATGAAACTAAGGGTTGGTTCTTTGAAAAGATAAATAAAATTGACAAAATTTTAGGTATACTAACCTAGAAAAAAAGGGATCAAATAAATAAAAGAAAAGATAGAGAAAAGTTTACATCTGATACCACAGAAATACAAAGGATCCTGAGACTACTAGTAACAATTATACATCAACACATTGGACAACCTAGAAGAAATTGACATAGTTCTAAAAATATATAGCCTTCCAATACTGAATCATAAAGAAGTAGAAATATAAAGAATGAATGGATTACTAACAAGGAGGCTGAATCAGTAATCAAAAACCTATCAACAAATCAAAGTTCAGGACCAGATGGCTTCACTCATGAGTGAAACCATATGATTTCACTCATGTGCATAATCTGAAAACAGTAAGAAACAAACAAATTACTTAAAATAAAAGCAAAGTTATGGATACAGAGAACAGATCTCTGGTTACCAGAGAGGCAGGCAGCTGGGGCTTAGGTGAAAGAGGTAGAAGGTGGCGAATTTTATGGTGATAGCCAGCAACTACACTTTTGGGGATGGTCATTTTGTAGCGTGTACAAATGTAGAATTATAATGTTGTACACCATAAACTCGTATAATAAAATAAATAAACAAATAAATGCAAATTTTACAATATAACTATTAAAAATCTAAACCAAAAAAGCCCAGTTGTTATTTTTGACACCACCAATAATCTAACTCCTAAGTGTAAGGTATCGATTTGAATACACTCAGTGCTGTCCTACCAACTGCCATACGGTTTCTCATAATCTTTCCATCCAGTCAATTTAAGGAACTTTCAGATATAGATGAAGTTTGGTATTTGGGATACAGTTCTAATACTATATGTGGAAAATCGTCATGCAAGAAATGAAAAATATATGCTTCGTTGTATATCTAAGTACTTCAATATATTGTAGAAACACTTAAATTCCCATGGTGTTTCTTAAAAGCTTATTGCAAATTTCCACCTACCATCTTGATGGTGATTTATGCTTTATGTTTCAATTATAAATTTCATATAAGTCTTCACCAAACTACATGGGGAATTTCATGGAAGCAGAGATATTCAATCATGTGACTATTCTTTTTTTCTGGTTTATAAAATCTAGTTCTTTAAAATTCTGTATTTTTAAATAACCTTTTCATTTTAAGGTAACATCATGTTCAAAGTATAAAAACCTGTTAAGGAACAATGAAAATGTATTCTAAAATTGTCAAATTAGTTATGGTTTTATTAGCTTCCATCATATTTAGCAAAGGGTTGTGCCTATATTAATTAAAAGTTCTTTGGTAAAGCATGATATATATTTGAATTGTCATCATTAAATAAGTTAGTTTATAACTTTTTAAAAATCAATATTTGTATGGTAGCAATAGCTGTTCCATAGGGTGTGTGTATTTACTTTGGTGCATGTTTTTTAGATTGTTTTCTTAAGAAATGCTAATATTAATATGGGTACAATTCAAAGACCCCTAAGAATTCCATAGATATTTTTTCATTCATTGCTCTACCTATAATGATTTTGGCTAATATAATCACTTTTGATATATAGAAATCTATCAAAGAAGATCCCTGGCTTGCTCAAATTCTCTAAGACAGTGCACACTGACTTAGGTCCCCTCCAGTTAGGTCAGCCTGTTGTCCCTGTTCAAATTATTTTCCTTTTCAAATTAGTTTCTGTCTATTTTTAATGTCAAAAAATGTAGGTTGTGTTTAGACAATAGTTCTGAGTTTTTCCATCTGGAACTTTCTTGCATCAGGGAGATAAATATACCTAAGTCTTAAACCTAACATTTGATTTTTTACTCATTCAGCTTTGGAGTCAAATAACGAAAGCCCAGGTCCCTTTCCTTATCAGCACAGGGTGTCCATGCAGACACAGCTGGATAATTTTGTATGATCTCACCGAAGCAAAATAAATATCCCTCTGAGCTAGACTAAATATGGTTTGGGGGGTAAAATGAGACTTTTTCCTTTCTCACCAGAAGAATGAGTTCTGAGGAGAATTTAAATGTGAAACACACACACAGAGAACACATCAGACTTGTAAAAAAGGAAGTCAAAGAAAGAGAAGCAGCCCAGGGTGTGTGCAGATTGTTAGGTTTTACTTCCTTGCAGTGCCTTACACAGGGTTTCATACACTGCTGATAGTTAATACACATTTGTTTTTTTTAGATCTGTTTTATTTAGGAAACTCCCATTTAATTTCTACAGGAGAAACCTCTAAGTGATCAAGGGCAGAATTCATTCTATTTACATTCCAGAGCTTCCAAACAGTATTTAGAGCAAAGACAGGTGAATATGTAGCGTAACTATTCTAGGCAACTGCGAAAGTTAAACATAGGTATGCAACGAGATTTTCTCGTTGGTATAGTCCTGCTTCCAAATCACGCTTTCCCTGACTGCATAATTGCACTGAATGATCACTCTGCACCTTTCACCAACGGGAAAGGTGAAATTCATTTTCTACAGTGCGAAAGGTTTATCTGACAGGATTTTCCTAATGTAAAATCTAATGTGTTTCAATTTTGATTCTGTAATTCACTGGACTTAATTTCTTTCTGTTTAGTTAGGCACAGACAAGTGATATGAAATATGGCATTTATATAGCTTTTAACTATCTAATGACACAACCTAAATGATTACCATGACTGTGGCATGGAAAAATACCTGTAAACAAAATAAAAATGCTGTACTTTTGCCACATTTGTAAATGTCAGCTAGTTGAGGGCTTTTAACCTATCATAATTTTAAGTAATACATAAAAATTCTGTATATCAACCAGTGACATATGTAAGTTATAAGAAAGCACATATTTATTATGAATCCACTGAAAATTCAGCATTTTTCCTTTAAAAACATAAAAGTGTATTTTTGTAGCTTACTCTTTCTTGGACTTTTAAAATGAAATCAATTAAAATTGAGAAACTTCATTGTTTTCAGAAATATTGTTACTTAGCAAACAGGTCTAAGAATAATGTGTCGGGCACCCAAACATAGGTTGCACTCACTGGTAACAAAATATCACAAATCCGCTTTTTTTTTACTTGGTGACAGTTTATTACAGGAAATAATAAAAAAACTGTTGAATTACATAAATTTGAGAACTGACCCTCAGAACAAAAAGCTTGAAGCAGTTTTTTGATATATAGATTTTCTACAAAGATAATTTAATTACTACTGAACTTCTATTATTCATGTTTTCTTCTGGTTTACAATTTGTATAATTTTAATTCTCCTATTCAATTTCTTTTCAAAAGTGTCCACAAGTGCAAATGATATGTTGAAAGATGGCGGGGAACCGTTTGATGTGTCTTCTTATTGGCCTGTGATATATTTTATAGAGAAAACTGAAAAAATATGATTTTATTGCCATTTTGCTATCAGCAACCAAATGGCTTTTATTGTCTTAAATACATAATGTGCCATGTCAGTCAGATTGAGGTTTGCCTATTAAAAGGAAGATTGGCCCAACATGGTGCTTGCTCCGATCGTACAGTTTCCTGCCTCTTCCACCATATTCATCTCAGTTTCCTGAAATCCCATCCTTAGAAAAACCACTTTATCCTTTAATCGTTTCTTCTTTAAACCTTTCTATGCACCCTCATAGTTTCAATTTGTACTATAACTTTTATTTTATTATTATTTTTATCAATTTTATTGTTGTTTGAATGCAGTTGTCTCCATTTTCCCACCACCACTTTCTTCTGTCCCACCCACCCCCACCTCCCACCCTCCATCCTTCCCCCCTTTGGCTTTGTCCGTGGATCTTTTATAAATGTTCCTCGATGACACCACCCTGTCTTTCCCCCATTATCTCCCTCTTCCATCCCCTTTGGTTACTGTCAGTTTGTTCTTTATGTAAATGTTTCTAGTTATATTTTGCTTGTTTGTTTTGTTGATTAGGTTCCACTTATAGGTCAAATCATATGGTATTTCTTTCCCTACCTGGTTTATTTTACTTAGCATAATGCTCTCCAGTTCCATCCATGCTCTTTCGAAGGGTAGGAGCTCCTTCCTTCCTTCTGCTGCATAGAATTCCATTGTGTAAACGTACCATAGTTTTTTGATTCATTTATTTACTGATGGGTGCCTAGGTTGCTTCCAGCACTTGGCTATTGTAAATTGTGCTGCTATGAACATTGGGGTGCATAGGTTCTTTCGGATTGGCGTTTCAGGATTGTTAGGGTATAATCTCAGCAGTGGAATTGCTACATCAAAAAGCAGTTTCATTTTCAGTTTTTTTTAAGAAATTCCATACTATTTTCCACAGTGGCTGCACTAGTCTTCATTCCCACCAACAATGTACTAGAGTTCCCTTTCCTCTACAACCTCACCAGTACTTTTTGTTTGTTCATTTGTTTATGATGACCGTTCTGACAGGTGTGAAGTGGTGTCTCATTGTGGTTTTAATTTGCATCTCTCTGATGGCTAGTGATGCTGAACATCCTTTCATATATCTCTGGGCCCTCTGTATGTCCTCTTTGGAGAACTATGTCTTTGCCCATTTTGAAATTGGATTATTTGTCTTCCTAGAGTGGAGTTGTGTGAGTTCTTTATATATTGTGAAGATCAAACTCTTGTCCAAGATATCATTGGTAAATATGTTTTCTCCTACAGTTGGTTCCTTTTCATTTTGCTGATGTTTTCTTTTAGCTGTGCAGAAACTTTTTACTTTGATGAAGTACCACTTGTTTATTCTTTCCTTTATGTCCCTTGCTCTAGGGAATGTATTCATGAAAATATTGCTGCATGGAATATCTGAGATTTTCCTGCCTGTGTTCTCCTCTGGGAGTTTTATGGTATCATGACTTATATTTAAGTCTTTTATGTACTATAACTTTTATTACTTCATGCCATGCATTAGTTACTTTTATATATTTTTGTAATCTATTATTTTGAAAACCATAGATGGCAGGAAAATTATTTTATTGGGTGAATTGTACCCCCTGCCCCAATTCATATATTGAAGTCTTCACTCACAGTACTTCAAAATGTGACTGTATATGGAAATGAGGGTTTGTAAAGAGATAAATTAAAATGAGATAATTAAGATGAGTTCTAATTCAATGTGACTGGTGTCCTTACAAGAAGAGGAAATCGGACCACAGACACATATAGAGGGAGAAACCATGTGAAGACATGGGGAGAAGACAGCTACCTACAAGCCAAGGAGAGAGGCTTTAGAAGATACAAACTACAACAACACCTTGATCTTGAATGTCCAGCTTCCAGGACTATGAGAAAATAAACTCCTGTTTAAATCACCTTGATGTGGTACTATAATGGTCCCAACAAAATAATAAAACAGCATTCATCTGTTTCCAAACCACTCAGCACAGTAACTTGTGTACAACAATATCTCAATAAATGTCTTTAACTTGATTTCCTACATGGTTTATTCACTGTAAACTAAATAAAGTTTTGTTTCAATGAAGTAGAAGAGCACTAAGTTAAGTCCCTCTTTGGTCCTTAACATGGAATAAAGAAGTGGTAACCGTGATTCAATGATCCTGCCTTCTTTTTCAAAACTGTTTCTTTATTGTCCTTCAAAACTGATTTTTCTTGACAGTTGGATACCTTTGAAATTTTGTCAGAGTTTTCTGATTTGTCCAATGGCTCAATTTAATTCTGATATGGATCATATGATAACAGTTACACTTAGTTTCTTAATTATTACAGTAATAAAATAATATTTATGACATATATTCAAACTTGAAATCACTTTAGTATCATAATTTATGTACACACACCAATTAAAATATAAATTTATTAGTATGTTTTTGTTATATTTTAAACATTGGAGTTAAATAATTTTCTTATGACATCTTCTAACCTACCAGATTATTCCATGGACTTAAACAAATCAAGGTGTATAGTTTGGTATTAGCATCTTATTCATGGTAGATATGGTCACTAAAAACAGTTTCCTTAGGACTTTAATGAAAGATTTTCATCATGACGTATATGACATATATGGCTCACCTAAGGGTCTAATTACCTGGGAAATGAGAAAATATGGAAAATAAAGGGGAAAAAATAAAATGATCTCTTTTTATCTATCACTGTGTGCTAGGTAGTTGATAGTAATTTCTTTAAATTGCTGTCATTACTGCCTGGTGGAAATAGTTTTTTATAAATGAGCTTAATAACATAACTTCCAGTTCCTTCCTCTACAATAAAGCTTTTCCCAACATAAGTACCTTTATATCCCATTAGTGATTAGTGAGGCGTAAGGAATCACAGCTAAATCATTGATTATTACATGGGTCTCTTTATCTCCAGATAGTAATGAAATATTATGTAAACAAAGTTTTTTTTTAATCCTTACTCATAGTCCCTTTAAACTTATGTTCTACTGCTCACATGAAGTTCAATTTCATATCATGGCTTTTTAAAATACATTCTAATGTCAACTATCCTCATAAGTTTATTCTTAATAAAATTTGGTTTCTCTTATGCCCTCATGGGATGTGATAATGTGATACTTGAATGTGACGGTTAAGGTGGAAGGGTAAAGAACTCTGAAAGTTTATGGGCTGGCCAAGGAATAGTTGTATCCTTCTGAGTCATGGTGGAGACATAGGCTATACTACTGTGGCCTATATGTTAATACATAATACCATACAGTTTAGCTGGAAGGTGATGGGGTATAGCATGGCAAGTATTTGCTACAGATTGGTGGTCTGGAGATGCAGCATGGAATGTGGGCCCCATTCATGCCTTCCCTGCTTTTGCCATTCAACACAACCAGGAATAGCTCCAGTCCCTCATCTTGCAAAGAAATTCACTGTTTATAATGGGCCTCTCTCGCTTACCAGTTATTTGGATTTTTTAAAAATTATTTTATTGTTGCTCCATTACAGTTGTCTGCATTTAACCCCTGCTACTCCTTGCCTACCCCAGCCATCACCATCTCCCTCCCCTGATTCCATCCCTCCTTGGTTTTGTCCATGCGTCCTTTACAGTTGTTCCTGAAAACCCTTCCCTCTTTCCCCCACTATCCCCTCCCATGTCCCCTCTGGTTACTGTCAGATTGTTCAATGTCTCTGGTTATATTTTGCTTGCTTATTTGTTTTGTTGATTAAGTTCCACTTAAAGGTGAGATCATATGGTATTTGTCTTTCACCACCTGGCTTATTTCAATTACCAGTTATTTGGATTTAGGAAAATTGCTTAATATCCTTTGTTTCCTTATTTTTTAAATGAGATGAGTAACTTTTACCTGACAGGGTAATCTTTGAAACTAAATAAGCAGTGGTTTTGAAAGTGCGTAGCAGAATGACTGTGGCATAGAGTCCTGTCAACACGTTCATCGACTCTAAGTCAAAGTCACTTAAAATGAAATGTTTGAGCTTTCCTAGCTTTGAACATAGGTGTTATTACAGTTCTTGTTTCTTAACCTCCCAAACTCTCAACAGTCTCCTTGTTGGATAAAATAATTTATTTTCTTTAATCTTCTCCTTTGTTTCCACTCATCTTCAGAAAGTGTTTGGGAAGACGCTGGGTGGCTTCTTACCCAAAGTCACACTTTTTTGTTGATTTAGGTGTATGTCATAGAAATAAACTTCTGACTATTTTTAGTATAAATAGAAGAGCTATGAACCATAAATTATAAAAGATTTATGATATTGTGCCCTGGCTGGTGGCTCAGTGGATTGAGTGCGGGTCTGCGAACCACACGTTCATTCGCGGTTCAATTCCCAGTCAGGGCACATGCCTGTGTTGCAGGCCAGTTCCCAGCAGGGGACTCACGGGAGGCAACCATACATTGATATTTCTCTCCTTCTCTCCTTCCCTTCCCCTCTAAAGATAAATAAATAAAATCTAAAAAAAAGATTTATGATATTGGAATTTGTAGTATGTTTCCCACTGTCTCTGGAGGTGTGTGGCTAAACTAGTGTTTGAAACATTGGAATACTACCTGGCGGTATCTGCTTTATACTGCTTTATTGTCCAGTAGTTAGTTGGAGCTGCTCTCCTGTTGTGTCATTACTAAGTGCTGGTTTTACTTAATATTTAGAGATACTATTAGGCAATGAATCATATCTTCAGCTCTCTGGGAAAGAACTTCTCACATTAATAATAATGCTGTATTTCTAGCCACCCCCACCCCCAAATGTAAAATTGCCAGGTGAGTTTGAATGTTCACAAACATTTGAACTTCCAAAGGAATTAAATGACAAGGAATATGCAAACTACTTTGGAGACTATCCATTGGGGAGCAGATGGATGAAGGTTTCCGAGGATTTTTACGGCTCTTGCAGGTTTTGAAGGCTATCAAAGCCTTTGTCATTGTATTGCCGTTGTTGCAAACCATCCATCTCTTTGGTCTGTCTGTCATTGTAGTTTTGTAAAAGAAATGAAACTGACACCATAAACCTATTTTATATAGTGCAATACTCTAAACTACTATTAATTGAAGGAGGATACATACTTTGGTTAGAACATGAGCTTCCTGTTTTATAATATGTCCCCTTTTAATTGATCTTCTAATTCTTCCAGATGAGTATTTTGTCTTTTTTGCCTTATTCCTGTCTCTTTTGTCTTATCATTTGATCTAGCAATTAGTAATATTCTCTGTATTTCCCTAAAGACAATCTGTGCTTTTCAGTACAATTAGTATGTTCACAGTTATTTTCAATTCTTTTTTCATCACAAGTCATAAAAACTCTCTTTCCATATCAAAGAACAAGGAGGGAATAAGGCTGACTGCTTAGGCCAGATGGTGAGAAATCAGAGGACAGGGGAACAAAATCACAGCCGTTTGACTCCTATTTTGCTTCTGCCTTCCCGATCGATGAGGATAATCCTTCATTTAGATGGGGTGTATAACAAACGTGGATAAGGGGATCGAAGCCCAGTGGGTGGTAGAATAAACCAGCCCGTACCTGGCTGTTTTAAACTGCATCATGCCTCTAGGCTAGACAAATCACATTCCAGAATTCTGAGGAAACTGGAAGGTGTTGATGTAGAATGACTTTAGTAATATTTACAGAACACAGGAATAGCGAACGTGCTAGAGAAATGAAGAAGGGAAAATGCTTTTCCAGGTTTCAAAAATTAGAAAGCCATAGGTGATAATTATCCATGGTCAAACTTTAACAAACTTCCAAAATAAATGTTTGAACAATTTATAATTATATGCAACAAAGATGGTGAATTTGCTAAGAGCCAAGCTTCCTATATGAAGGGTGTGTTCTTTTGTTTCGGTTGCTAGATTAAGAGATGAAGAGAATTATGCAGAAATGGGTGGTGTGTGTAGATTTGTATGATATGTAATACAGTTACTATAACCTTGTGGGGAACACTGAAAAGGGTAGAAAAAGGGGGGGGTTGCAATTTTATAGACAGTGCAAATTAACATATGAATTTGTTCATACGAATTAACAAATTTGTATTAAAGGAGAAAAGGCTAATACATCTGAACCATTAAAGGCTAACTATGTTGTAGTGATGCCAATATGACCAGAGAGAGGAGAAGAACAGTTCCTGGTGGATTGATTAGGGATATCTCCAGGGGGTAGTCACTCGGACATGCACAGTGATGGGGCCTCTATCTTCATACAAGTTTCCTCATGCAAAGGGGCAAGGAAAAGAGAACATGGGAACTACACATACGCTTCTGGGGGGCAGCATGGGAACTACCTGCATACTTCTACTGGGAAATGCTATGTGCTTACATTTCATTTTCCAAATGGGCAAAGGAATTTAATCTATGTGAGGAAATTGACATTTGAAAGTTGTCCTAATGATACCATAGCTGTAGACTCCAGATCTTGTTTCCTTAATAATAAATCACTTATCTATGCTTTAAGTATTTATATAAATTCTTCTTTTGGGTTACATTTTTTAATGTATATAGAATTACAGAAAAATAAGTTTATGTATTGATTCCATTGTGCATATATATGTATAAATATATGTTGGTATATATATACACACACATACACACACAGATGTACACAACACTGAGAAACTTTCTTGAATATATTGAAAAACTCTGCTTCAGGCTGAAAGGATTCAATTATTCCAAATTGAATGAACAAGTTTTTGTCTTATCTTCAATCATATCTATTTTTAAAGATTGCCATCATATTTTTCCTAAAGTTATGTATTACAAACTTGAATTAGATATTAAACAAATATGATACACTTCATGTGCAAAATGAATTAGCCCTATAGAACATATTCTAGTAGAGGAAATGGCAGAAATTCCTTCTATAACAACCCATAAAATGAAGGCATTAAATGTGAAAGCTTCAGAAGTTATAACTGTCGTAAAAGTCAAGAAAGAGACCCTATGAATGAGGCACCAAAAAAAGAGCAGAATTGGAATATGTTTATTTACCCATATCAACCCTGGTAAACAAGAGATTTATCCATTTTCTTGATATAAGCCATCAAACTGAGTTTTTTTCAATGTCATTTACTCAAGAAATGAAAACTAACATTTTCCATGCCACAGAATGATGTGTATACTCAACAATAAATAAGAGGCCCTCGGCCAAGTTTTCCCTTCCTCACTGGGCCTATAGGTGATAATAGCCTGTCCTTGTCTCCATACTCTTCTGTGCCATCCTCCTGTACTTGCCAGTCATTAACAAAGAATTTAATGGCTCGGAGGCTCTGGCTTTTTCTTGAAGTATCCAATCATGCATTTTAATGAACCATGGTACAACAAAGTCATTCATAATTTTTGTAAGTGTACATCAAGCATTATGAAAGAGTAAAAGAAAAAAAAGGCTTAAGGTAGGAAGCGTCATTTTAGCTGTGTGCGTGTAATGTTGCAGGGTACGTAGAAATAGAAATAGCATGTGTGATTAACTCTAGCTCTTTATACATTTATTTTTCTTTTATTTATAATTTTTATAATGCTTTTAGTTGGCCATTCTTGAATTTTCCTTCTTTTAATACATCTATTTTCAGAATCATACAAAATATGAGCACTTAGTTGTTCTTCAATTCATTCTGACTATATTTTCATCTAAATAAATATTTTGAAAAAGTAACCGAAACCCTTTCATAAACTAACATGAGTTGATAATTGCCTTTGTTGAGTCTCATTGATTATTTCTTTTTTAAAAATATTTTATTTATTTATCTTTAGAGGGGAAGGGAAGGAGAGAGGAAGAGAAACATCAATGTATGGTTGCTTCTCCTGCATCCCCTGCTGGGAACTGGCCCCTGCTGGGAACTGGCCTGCAACCCAGGCATGTGCTCTGACTGGGAATCGAACTGCGATCATCTGGTTCACAGGCCCACACTCAATCCACTGAGCTACGCCAGCCAGGGCCCTAATTATTTCTAAAGATAAGTTAATAGCTTCTGAGCAAAAGTTTGAAAATATGACCTCTGGATTTTTTCAAACAATTGATTAGACACCAGTAAGTCCTGTTGATCTCCCTTGGTTTGTCAATACGATGTAGAACATCTTACAGAGGTAGCACTCTTTTATGCAATACCTCTGTCCCATCTGCTCAAAAAATCAATTCATTTTTCTTGTCTAAAGCACGATGAGTGATAATCTCTCTCCTCTTCTTTAAATATGACCTTTGTTCTTCAGCGGCCCATCTCCATTAGTGTATTGCTACTCTCTCTTCCCTGACCCTCCTAAAGACATTACTTGTAAAGGCCATATACTCCCATGTAAAGTGTGTTAGATATGTTTTATGTCTTCTAAATTCTGTCCTTTCCCCAACCTTACTCTCAGCTTTTTTCTTTTGTTTTTCCGCTTTGGTATGAGTATCAATTAAAAAAAAAATCTTTAGACCCTATGATAACGCATATGACCTCTTCCTTGTGTGTCAGTTAGGTATATATAGTAATTTGTTAGATTGTTATTTTTACATTTTCATTGTTATGATGTCTATATGTTAAATTAAAATACTTCAGCTTAAATATTGTGACATTTAGGTCTGAGTGGTTTATGTTATACTGTGGAGACAATCATTTGTTTAATTAAGAGTTTACCCCGTAATTCTAATCAGGAAGTTCTCCCTCCAAAGCAGCTAGCTACTAAATGCCATTCTGTTATCATTATTGTTAATCAACATCAAAGGCTTTAACAATTAGCAAAATCAATGTTAGAAATGGGTTTTCATTGGTGAAATTCATGGCTTGTTCGTTAGTATAAAGGATTTGAGAAATGCGCTCTCATTAGTGAATGAGCAGCACTCAAGATATGTGTATTGGCTAGGATATTGTGAGGAAAACCTGTGCGTATTCCTGATACCTGTAGCCTGGACCCTTATGACTGTCTACCCAGGCTTGATTCCTGAATGACCTTGTATCCAAACATATAAGGTGATTTCTATAATAAGTTCTTGGTGCTTACTATAAAGGCAATGGACTCATTCTTTTGGAATAGTATTATAGTTATTTCAAGTTATTCATTATGCAATATGTGGTCCAATTACCTCAAAAGACAGATATTTGACTTTATCAACTTAGAGAAGACCTATATGAATCATTTTGTGACTGGTTGCTAATAAATATTTATTTAATAAGTATCTGGAGGAGTGGCAGAATTTGGAAGGAGACATTAACACATGGTTTGTGTTGGGGCTACAGGGGGAGTCATTTAAATTGCACGAATTTTGACTATAACTATTAGTGGTAATGATTATCTACCTACAGACCCCAAAGGCTGTGCTGGATGATGTTGGCTTCTGCCCCTTACCTTGCCAATTTCCAGGGTTTTTCCTAGAGATTTTATAAAGTATTGGCCAGTGGTTATTTTTGGATATTTCTAAACAAAAATCTATATTTTGCTTGTTCTCTAAAGTTAAACATGCCAGTGAAGGATAGTTTGTGTTGTTAAGCTGAAGGCAGGAGATGGCAGGTAATCTGGTTGTAGTCACCATTGCTCAGGGTCAATACATACAGGTTTTTTTTCATCCTAATGAGGGCTTTTCTTTGGCCAGGTCTGCATTTTCTGATTGTATACCTTTCTGTTTCACAATCTGCACACCATCATGTTGCTTCTCGTAGATTGGGACTGTTCTCTGATCCGGTGTGCTTTGAGACACTCATTTACTTTTTTTCTTTTTGCATCCTACAATATATGAATTTCAAATATGTACATTAAAAAGATAATCTTTCTCGAAACCCATGTATACATTCATCCCCTTTAGAAGCTTTCATTAAAAAATGTAAAATTAAATTACTTTTTGCAAGAAAATTTGGAATAGTTGTGTTTTGTTCAAATAGTTTGAAGAGAATATAGCAATTTGGTTTGCTTTTAGAGGAAGCAAAATAAACTTATGTTTTTAAAATGACATTTCAGGCTTTACTTTTCCAAGTATCAGAATACAATGACTTGAACCAGACTTTTGTTTTTAAGTTTCATGAACAACAAGACTTTTTAAAAACATTGTTTCCAAGGGTGCCAACTGTAAGGTATTAGCTGATATACTTGTAGCAATTACAGGGAAAACTTAGTTTTTTTTTGAGAGGTGGTTCTCATCTTCCTCCTTTATTATTTAATGGAGTGAAGTAAGGAAGAAGAGTTTATTATTAGATAACAAAGAATTTAGAGTAGTCTTTAATATTATAGTGAGATTGTCAAATAAACCTTATTTTATGAGTTTTTTTTCTTTTTAAGTTAGTCCAGTTCTTGGAAATGGAAACCAATTTTCATTAACCCCATTAGATCTGCTCTTAAAGATTCATAAGGGCGGGCGGAGGCTTAGAAATGGTCATTGGTATTAGAGTAATTTTAAGGGCAAATTAGTGTTTTCCTGATCTATGACAAGTATATAAGGATTCCATGAACCTCAGGATTTCTCCAGGATATAGACCAATGTCTCCAGTATCCTATAGATTATGTTTCTGTAGCCTCTTAAGCTGAATGGAGGGTAAAGATGACAAACAGACTTCATATATGAGTTTGTAGTTTATTATTAAATAATTAATGCTAGCTAATTGGAAGATGCCATGGGGAGGATATCTATTTTTTCCCCATGATCTTATGCAATGAAGAGCTGTGGTTGGTGTTCAAAGATCGTAGATACATACATACATACATACATACATATATATGAACATACATAGAAAAATTAATAGCCAAGTTGTCTTGCATGCATGATTTGTATTGGGTGCATTTGCAATTACTTTATCTAAATCATGATATTGAATTCACCCAGGAGTTCAAAAAACATTTTTATTTTCTACAATCTTTATTTGAGGCTACCACTAGTCTCAAAAATAATAATTTACTCAAGAATATACAATAATATTGCCCTGGCTGGTGTAGCTCAGTGGATTGAGCACGGGCGTGTGAAGAAAAGGGTTGCTGGTTCGGTTCCCAGTCAGGGCACATGAGTCGGTTGCAGGCCAGTTCCCCAGTAGGGGACACATGAGAGGCAACCACACATCGATGTTTCTCTCCCACTCTTTCTCCTTCCCTTCCCCTCTCTCTAAAAATAAATAAATATATTTTAAAAAAGAATATACAATAATAAATGGAGGGGATTTTGCACTCATGCTGTGTAAATTCAGAATCTGTCCTCTTAAATATCAAGTTACACATTATCTCTCTTGAAAAAAATATCATTCACCTTCAAGAGTCCCTCCTGTTATTGCAGAGTGCTATCAGTGGTGCTGCCTCACATATGCTCAAGACAAGGACCTTTGGCTCTAATCTCTCTTGTGCTCCGCATTTTGGATCCTGACCAATGTGAAAGCACTCCTCCTCTGGGCTCTGTTTGTCCTTCTCTGACCCCACACTGGCCTAGAATAAAGCAACCCCTATTTGCCCTGAGCTGAATCACAATGCCCTCTTCCTTAATTGCCACATGGCATGAAAGTGACAGGCACACAAGTTTTGTGTGTGTGTGTGTGTTTAAATGTCAACAAAAATTCCACATGAATTGTGGTTTTATACCAAGCCCAACTAAGCTTTTGATTTTTTCTTTAGTCCACTGATAAAAAAATTAAGCCTGCACGTGGTTGCTGACATTTTTAAGATTTCTGTATCTATTTTTCTGTGACCAAATGCTCAGAAAAGAACACTTATGTGCATTCCTTTTTAAAAATAGTATATAGGTAAATGAAATTGTTAGTATATACTCACCAAAAAGGAAATCTTTTCCTAAGAGAAGTATTTCTGTAATCCAGTTTAAAGACCCTACTCACAGATCTCCTGTTTAAGAATGGTGTGACTGATGAGAAAATGAACTCTTATGTTTGGTTTCTTCATCTATACAATGCCTAGAAAAATAGTGAAAAGATGATGTTATGGTTACATGAGGCATGACACTTAGCACTTAAGAAATGCAAGCTACTAGTGGTGGTACTAGAGTTTGTAGTAATAGAAGCAAAGATAGACAGACACAGTCAGTTTATATACAGAACACAAGACAGTTTTTTTCAGACATAACTGTGTTTAACCATGTTTAGATTTAGAAGTGACCTTGGAAGAACAGTGCTTGTTTTTTTATTTATACAATATATAAGGTCAATGGTGTTGGTTTCCCAACACAAAAGGACAGTCTGCCTTTAGAAGTAAAAGATGTTGAGCATCTTTTTCAGTGTTAAACAATAAAAATTGTTGGCAGTTTTGTATTTTGAAGTTCCTTTAAACTGTTAACAAAAGAAATCTTACTTTCAACTAGAACGCATATCCATCCCTTCCCCTACCACACTGTAGGCTCACACATATTTATCTTAATCTTTGTTTCTTCATTTTTTTAAATGTGAGAACAATACTTGTATGAGGATGTTGTTGTGAAAATTAAATGAAAATGCATACATGGATCAACAGGTGTGGCTCCCAATATATAGTAATTACTCAATGAACATTAGTTGTTACTATCTTTAGCTTCTGAGGCTAAAATTCAAGCAACAGGGACTAAAGTTTGTTTTTTTTGTATTCCTCTTATGTAAAATATCATATGGCTTATAGTAGGTACTCAGTAAATATTTATTGAATTAATGGGTAAAAATTAAGTTAATTTACTTTCAGGTTTGTCAGAAACATCAGAATTTTGACAATCTAAAGATAATTAAATTGATAGGAGACTGTTGCATATTTTTTTAATTCTGAAGATATTTGATAGTATAAATGTTTTATTGATACTGCACATTTTTAAGACATTAAGTCAGAAATTGTAGTGAAAACTAGACCCTCTTACAGATACATGAATACTCATATGCTTGCATATAAATGTATACAAATATATACATATACATTGTGTGAATTGTATTGACATTTTTCTGACTTCTTGTCAAATTTTTGTGTTGTTTTTTTATTTGTGCATGCTTTGATAGCAGTCAGTTTTTAATGATGATTTTATTAAGTCAGTTTTTATGAATTAGTATCATATTAGAGAATTATGATATGCTTCAGAAATATTACTTAACCATATTTAGAAAACATTTGATTTTTTCCAACCAACATATGAGAATTATGTAATATTATTGGTGTGACACTGAAATTTCTGATCACGGACAGCAAATTTGTGTTGTAGATTGACATAGCACCAGTGCTAGATTTGTCAGAAAAAGAAATGTGATCACTTCTGGCCAAGACGGTTGCATAGGTAGACACACTTTGCCTCCTCGCACAACCAAAAGAGGGACAACAACAAATTTAAAAACAAAAAAAACAACCAGAAGGTCCAGACACTGAAGTGCATGTAAGTCCAACAACCAAGGAGACAAAGAAGAAACATTCAGACCAATAGGACGGGTGGGGACGATTTGCTGTGAGGTAGCTGGCAAACCAGGTTAGTGAGGTTGCAGCTGGCAGACCTGAGGGTCCCACATTTGCATGTGGATAAACCAGGAGGGACAACTAGGGAGTGAGACAGACCACACAACCTAGGGTCCCAGCATGGGGAAATAAAGCCTCAAAACCTCTGGCAGTAAAAATCTGTGGGACTTGTGGTGATGAGAGAAACTCTGTGTCACCGGAGAGTTCACTGGAGACCCACAGGACCCTAGAATATACATCAGTGCGCACACACACAGGAATCATCACCAGGAGGGTCCAATTTGCTTGTAAATAGTGAGGGAGGCGACTGAAAGTTGGCAGAGAGCCAAGCGAGGTGCATCATTCCTGTTCAGACACCTCCCTCACATACAACGCCACAGTGGAGTGACCTGGGTTGCCCTGCCTGCTCCCCCCATAGAATGTAACAAACATGCCANGTGGTGATGAGAGAAACTCTGTGTCACCGGAGAGTTCACTGGAGACCCACAGGACCCTAGAATATACATCAGTGCGCACACACACAGGAATCATCACCAGGAGGGTCCAATTTGCTTGTAAATAGTGAGGGAGGCGACTGAAAGTTGGCAGAGAGCCAAGCGAGGTACATCATTCCTGTTCAGACACCTCCCTCACATACAACGCCACAGTGGAGTGATCTGGGTTGCCCTGCCTGCTCCCCCCATAGAATGTAACAAACATGCCAAGGCAAAAAAATATGGCCCCAATGAAAGAACAGATCAAAGTTCCAAAAATAGAACTAAGCAAGAAAGAGACCGCCAACCTCTCAGATGCAGAGTCCAAAACACTGGCAATCAGGATGCTCAGAGAAATGGCTGAGTATGGTCACAAGATGGAGGAAGAAGTGAAGGCTATGAAAAGTAAAATAAGCAACATATATAGGAAACCAACAGTGAAGGAAACCAGGACTCAAATCAACAATTTGGAGCAGAAGGAAGAAGTAAACAACAACCAGAACCGAATGAAGAGACAAGAATTCAAAAAAATGAGGAGAGGCTTAGGAGCCTCTGGGAGTTTAAATATTCCAACATCCGTATTATAGGGATGCCAAAAGGAGAAAAGAAAGAGCAAGAAATTGAAAACTTATTGGAACAAATAATGAAAGAGAATTTCCCCAGTCTGGCAAAGGAAATAGGCTTCCAGGAACCCTAGGAAGCTCAGAGAGTCCCAAAGAATTTGGACCCAAGGAAGTACACAGCAAGGCACATCATAATAACATTACCCAAAATTGAAGATAAAGAGAGAATCTTAAAAAGTAACAAGAGAAAAGGAGACAGTTATCTACAAAGGAATTCCCATAAGACTATCAGCTGATTTCTCTAAAGAGACCTTGCAGGTAAGAAGGGGCTGGAAAGAAGTATTCCAAGTCATGAAAGGCAAGGACCTACATCTGAGATTACTGTATCCAGCAGAACTGTCATTTAGAATGGAAGGGCAGATAAACTGTTTCCCAGATAAAGTCAAGTTAAAGGAGTTCATCATCAGCAAGACCTTATTATATGAAATAAGGGACTTATCTAAGGGACTTATCTAAGAAAAAGAAAAACAAAACTATGAACAGTAAAATGAGAACAAACTCACAATGACTAACAACTGAACATTTAAAAAAAGCAAAAACAAAAACAAACTATGCAAACAACTAGAACAGGACCAAATTCAAATATAATGGAGACCACATGGAGGGTTGTCAGTAGTGAGAAGGAGGTGAGAGAGGGGCATAAATGTACAAGGAATAAGTGTGAATGGTAGGTACGAAATAGGCAAGCGGAGGTTAAGAATAATATAGAAAATGGAAAAGCCAAAGTCATATTTATATGTATGACCCACGGACATGAACTAAGGGGGGAGGAATGCTAGTGGGAGGGGGGTGCAGGGCATAGGAGAATAAAGAGGAAGAAAAAGTGGGACAACTGTAATAGCATAATCAATAAAAATATATTAAAAATGAGTATGCAAATGAACAAATGATAAATAATTAATAAAATAAAAA
This sequence comes from Sturnira hondurensis, assembly GCF_014824575.4. Taxonomy (NCBI): domain Eukaryota; kingdom Metazoa; phylum Chordata; class Mammalia; order Chiroptera; family Phyllostomidae; genus Sturnira; species Sturnira hondurensis. The sequence goes on from NW_028086933.1 coordinate 1,437,886, forward strand.
TGAAAAGAGCTGGAAGAAATACATAGACATGAAAATATGCAATGATTGGAGGAACGAGGACCATCAAAGTTAGTAAATGAGTAATTTCATTCTTTTCAGAATTCTCAAGAAAGTACAAACCATAAAATTTATAGAAGTTACGGTTAAGAATATGCCATTTTGTATCACCAGTTCCAGAATTCTGCTTTGAAAATGACCAAAACTAAGATTATAAGTAGATGAGTTATTGCAACAGTTACTGCAATATAATAAATCCACTTCTACTGGTGGACACCGGGGCTGCTTCCAAATCTTGGCTATCGTAAATCATACTGTAATGAGCACAGGGGTGCATATACTCTTGTGAATTAGTGTTTCAATTTCTCCAGATATATTCTCAGAAGTGGAAGTGCTGGGTCATAATGCAGTTCCATTTTTAATTTTTGAGGTAGCTCCATATTGCTTTCCATAGTACTACACCTATCTGCATTCCCACCAACAGTGCATGAGGGTTCCCTTTTCTCCACACACTTGCCAGCACTTGTTTTTTGATTAATTAATGATGGCCATTCTTACAGGTGTGAGGTAATATCTCATTGTGGTTTTAATTGGTATTTCTCTGATGACTAGTGACATTGAGCATCTTTTCATATGTCTATTGGTCACCTGTATGTCCTCTTTGAAGAAGTGTCTATTCAGGTCCTTTGCCTAGTTTTTCATTGTTTTGTGTGTGTGTGTGTGTGTGTTTGTGTGTGTGTGTGTGTGTGTGTGTCTGTGGTTTATAACTTCTTTTTAAGTTTTGAATGTTAACCTTATATCAGATATATTGGCAAATATGTTTTTTCATTCTGTGTGTTGTCTTTTTATTTTGTTGATGGTCTCCTTTGCTGTGCAAAAATTGTTTATTTTGATGTAATCCCATTGTTTTTTTTTTCTTTTTTGTCCCCTTGCCTGAGCAGATATACCTGAAAAAAATATTGCTATGGTAATGTCCAAGATTTTACTGCTTGTTTTCTTACAGGATTTTTATGGTTTGGGGGTATAACATTTAAGTATTTAATCCATTTGAATTTATTCTCATTTGAGGTGTAAGAAGGTTGGTCCATTTTCATTTTTCTGTATATAAAAGTTCAATTTCCCCAGCACCATTTATTGAATAAACTATCTTTAGCCCACTGTATGTGCCTGCATCCTCTGTAGAATATTAATTGACTATAGAGGTGTGCATTTATTTCTGGACTCTCGATTCTGTTCCATTGATCTATGTGTATGTTCTTATGCCAGTGCCATGCTGTTTGATTACTGTGGCCTTACAGTGTAGTTGGATATTAGGTAGTATAATTACTTTAACTTTGTTCTTTTTTCTCAAGATTGTTGTTGCTATTCAGAGCCTTTTGTGGTTCCCTATAAATTTTGAAATATTTGGTATGGTTCTGTGAAATACATCATTGGTATCTTGATAGGTATTAAATTGAATCTATAGATTGCTTTGGGTACTTATGGACATTATAATGATGTTAATTCTTCCTATCCATGAACATGGTATACACTTCCATGTATTTGTATTTTCTTCAACTTTTTTCTTCAGTGTATTACAATTTTTTAAGTATGAATATTTTACAGCCCTGGTTAGATTTATTCCTAATGGTTTCACTAAGAAAGTACTAGAACTAATAAATTAATTCAGTAAAGTAGCAGGATACAAAATTAATATCTAGAAAGCAGTTTCATTCTTATGTGCCAATAATAAACCATCAGAAAGGAAAACTAAGAAATCAATCCCATTCATAATTGCTTAATAAACTGTTGATTGTAGAAAATAATGAATTGACTCTAAAATTGCACGTTGAGGCACAAATTAAATGATAACAAGAAACTATTAAAGAAGAATAAGAAATTGAATACATTCTCTATACCTGATAGCATGAGCTTTAGTATTTAGTCATTAGCAGTGTGACACTAGAATAAGAATTGAGATGAATAATGAATTAGTTATGAATATAGAAAGTGAAATGGAATAAAAAGCCAGATATACACTCTAGTATACGTAGACGTTTAATAGATGAAGAAGTTGGTTCAAAAATTGTTGGAAAAAGATAAGGTTTGCAATACATAATTATGAAAATACTAAAAAGATAATTAGATGTTTATTTTAAAAACTGCATGAAAACCAACTCAACATGATTTAAAGACTTACATAGGACGATGATGTGCAATATTGGTGGGACTGCCAATTGGTGTAACCACTATGGAAAGCAATATGGAGAGTCCTCAAAAAAATAAAATTAGACTACCATAAGACCCAGCAAATCCACTTCTGAAGAAAACAAAAACACTAATTCAAATATATATACACCCCTATGTTCATTGAGCATTATTTGTAGTTGCCAAGATATGAAAGCGACCTAAGTGTGTGTGTGTGTGTATATGCAGAAAAAAGTCCAGCTATTGTTAATGTAACAAAAATGGTTTGCATGACATTTATGTGACCTGGAAGCCAAGGAGAGTGGACTAGAATGCGCGTGTGAGCAATGATGACTTCACTGTACTAGTCAGTGGGGGTGGTAAACAGCAACGAGTGAGCATGTGTACTTTGTGACCATCTCATTCAAGGTGATTGAGTAAGTAGAGCAATGAATATGCATCCAATTTTGCATTAAGCTTGAACACTCTGCCACTGAAACTACTGAGATGATCCAGAATGCCGCAGCTGTGAGCAACTGGTGATTGGCAGATTCATCACAACAGTGCATCCGCTCCTGCATCACATCTCATACAGCATTTTTGGTGAAACATCAAATCAACCAGGTGACTCCCAGCCCCTGCAGCCTAAGATGACCTTTGGAAGGGAAGAGATTTCAGGCTGTTGACGAGATTCAGGAAAATATGACATGGCAGCTGATGGTGATTGAGAGAAGTATGTGAGGTCCCAAGGTGACTGGGGTATCACTGTCCTATGTACAATGTTTCTTCTTCAATAAATGTTTATATTTTTCATAATATTTCCATTCATATACATGAATGGAACTATTACTCAACAAATATTTTTCATAATATATCATAAAATTACAATTTATGTATTTATAATTACAAATAATGTTTGTAATTAACTTGTAATTACAAAATTACAATTTTCATAACATTACAAATATTGTTCATAATATTTCCATTCACTTATGAATAGAAATATTACTCAACACTAAAAAATGAAATCTTGCCATTTGGGACACTTTGGATGGACCTAGAGGGTCATATGTTTAATGAAATAAATCAGACAGAGAAAAATATCATATGGTATCACTTGTATGTAGAATCTAAAACAGACAAATAAACAAACAACCACTACCAACAACAATAAAAACAGATTCATAGAATCAGAGATAACACTGATTTTTGCCAGAGGAGAAGAGGGTGGGAGAATGAATGAAAGGTGAAGGGGCATATAATCAATAACATTGCCCATAAAGTTAAAAATAATAGAGTAAAACTATATTAAAATGTATAAATCCCATTTATTAGTAATTATAGGAAGAGTAAAACAACAGGTCACACTGCAGAAATTGTTAATGTATATAATCAACTAAGGATGGGATATCCAGAATGTATAAAGAATGCCAACTGATTAATACAAAAAAAGATAAGCCAGAAAAAGTGATTTGAGAAGAAATCTCCATATCAGATAAACCATTGAAAATGTGTTTAATCTCATCATCAGAGCACTTCAAATAAAATTCAATGCATAATATACCCAGTATTTACTCACTGGATTGGCCAAAAAAATTCAAACATTAGTTTTTATTGTTGAGGATGTGCAGTAACTGGAATCATCACCCATTTTTATGGCAAAACAATTTGGCAAATCTAAGTTGAATATCTAAATACCTTACAAATCTGCAATTCTAAAATAAGGTAGCTTTTTTTATTGTTGTTTGAATACAGTTGTCCCCATTTCCCCTCATCACTCTCCTCTGCCTTACCTACTCCCATCTCCCAGGTTCAATCCTCCCTTCCCTGAAAAACAGGTAACTTTAAGCTGTTGAGGTCTTCACTAAGTTCCTTGAGCATCTTTGTAATCAGTGTTTGGAACTCCGCATCTGATATATGTCTTGTCTCCATTTTGTTTAGCTCTTTTTCTGGAGTTTTGTTCTGTTCTTTCATTTGGGCCATGTTTCTTTGTCTCCTCGTTTTAGCAGCCTCCCTGTGCTTGTTTCTATGTATTAGAGCTGCTGTATGTCCCAGGCTTGAGAGAGTGGCTTAATTATTAGGTGTCCTGTAGGGTCCAGTGGTACAGCCTCCCCTATTTCCCAGGCAAGGTCTGCCCACTGTGTGAGCTGCATATACCGTCCAATGTGGTGGAGCCTTGACTGATATTGGTACTTCCAAGGTCCGCTACCAATTGTATTCTATCCAAGGTCATGCAGCTTTAGCCACGAGGTGATCTGTAGATGGCTGCTACTTGTGCTGGGTTTGGAGTTGCCCAGGAGAGGCCAAGCTGTGAACTAAGACCAGCTGCTTCTAGTGCCCAGTCCTAGAGCAGCTTAGCAAGTGGTACGGAGCTTGCTGAAGCCAGATGTTGCTTGTTTGGGAGAATTTAGGAAGATCTGAAAAATGGGCCAAGACAAGCCATTCATATGGAAAAGCTACTGGAAACAGCTTGGGCAGGGCCTTGGAAATCACTGAGGTGAGACAAACAGTGTGAGCTAGGTTGATAGAGTCTCAGATATGGCACCTGCCTGCCAGCTTGGTGGCTCTGTGGGGGGAGAGCTCAGGAAAGGTACAGTTACCTCTACCAAGACTTCTGTCTGGAAGGAAGCTGCCCCCCAGTTCTCACCCTGATGCCAGACAATTTAGTTCCTTTCCTTGTATCTTCGATGCCTTTTAATCTGCTGCCCTTGTGCTGGAGCTCAGAGGGAGTGAGTCTGAATAAGTCTGTACTCAAGCCTTTTAAAGAAAAGGGTGACTGCCCCCCAAACAGTTAAAGAAATTTCAGATATTCAGATTGCATTTGTGTCATAGAATTCTTCTTATATGTAGCACATATTTTAATAGTCCATTTATTAATGGCTATTATGAATTTCACAATCAAAAGACATTTAAAAAAGAGATAGGGAGTATGTTGCTGAGTGATTAGGTCATACATTTCCTATGAAAACTGACTTTCTGTGAAACGGATTCTCTGTGAAATTGAAGAGTAAAGTACTAAAGTAGTCCAGGGCTGAGCCTGCCTTTTAGACTGTTCTCCATCAATAGACCCACTAGCAGGACAGATCTGATGTCTCAGTTTTCCATATACATATGTTTCCAGTTGGACCTTATCTCTTGAAATTAGTTATAATATTTTAAGAGTACTATAAACTATTTCTCGTCTCAAAGAGGGCCTTTTCCCCCATTTTATTAGTGAAGTAATATTCTTGTATCTCTCCAATTATTACTCTGGAAAAATACAGTATTTCATTTAAACTCCTTTCATACAGATAAGCTCTCAATACAGATACATACAGATACATACAGATACATACAGATAAACTCCTCAATAAATGTACATTTAAAAGAGCAGAAAAGGTGTAAAATGGTTTCATGTGTCATATGTTGATAGAAAAGACTCTAAATAAAGTTAGGGGCAAGGGGAACAGGGGTCAATACCACATGTAATAATTCTCCATAAGGTTAAATTTGCACTTTTGTGGTAACACAGATTAATTTGGAATCTTTTAATTATATATATATATATGTATATGATGTAAATATTACCTCTATTTTATTCTTCATATGTAAAATTATCTAATAGTTTTCCTCCTATGTATAATGTAATTGCAATGATAATCTCATTAGAGTTTCCCTACATGATTTTTTCTTATTCTATTTATTTTTATTCATCCTCTTCCTATTCTTTTTATGACCTCCATCCTTTCCTCTTTTTCCCTTTTTAAAATTTTTATTGTATTTTATTTCCATTACCATTTATCCCCCTATACTCTCTTCCACCTCCATCCACCTGCTCCTGCCTGCGATCACCACATTGTTGTCCAGGTCCATGAGTCCTTTTTATTTTTTCCTACTTTATCACAGACTCATACCATATTTTGCCATGTATAATGTGTACATTTTGCTCAAATTTTTGAGGGAAAAATAAGGATGTGCATTATAAGTGGGTAGTACTAATTGCATATATATATAAATGTATTTAATTATTTTATTATGCTTACACATTAGAAATATAACTCAGGAAAATAATAACAATATCTGTATGCAAAATAATACCCTGGAATATGACAATCAGCTTTGTTTAGAAGCATAAATAAATAAAAAGTTGAATTAAAAAATTAAAATGAAAGACTTTTTTTCCTGAAAGATTGGGCCAAAAATATGGGTATGCATTATAAATGAGTAGTGCATTGCACACAAAAATGTGGTAATTTAAGTTAAAAAATGTGGTAATTTATTACCAGGTCAACAGTTACAGCAATGATATTAAAAATAATGAGAACAAGCCCTGGCTGGTGTAGCTCAGTGGATTGAGAGCGGGCCTGCGAATCACACGATCGCGGTTTGATTCCCAGTCAGGGCACATGCCTGGGTTGCAGGCCAGTTCTCAGCAGGGGACTCACGAGAGGCAACCATACATTGATATTTCTCTCCCTCTCTCCTTCCCTTCTCCTCTAAAAATAAATAAATAAAATCTTTAAAAAATAATGAGAACAACCATTTATTGAATGCTTAAAAATACCTGTTTTTGTGTTAAGCATCTTAAGCTCTTATATACATTATTTCATTTCATTTGTACAACAATTCTATAACAGGTACTTAATAGCATCTCTTGTATATTTGGAAACAAAGACTCTGCTTGAGTAGTTTGAACAGTGTTGGAGGTAGCTGAACATGGAAGAGTCAGAGTATGAAATAAGGTCTGCCTCAGCACAGAGTTAGTGTTGCTAGAAATTGAAATTATTCTTTGTACATTCATCTGATATAAACTTTTTTTATTTTCCATTTTTAAGGATTATTTTCTAAGATTAAAGTTCAAAATAAAATAATGCATTTGAATTCTTGGAGGGTGAACTAACACAAGCCAGTTAATTTTATTAAATTATTCTTTCCTATTTTACTTCTAGCTTTTGTATTCTCATGTCTTCTCTTCTACATTTCTGCTACTTCTAAGTGATATAGTTAAAATTGTTCTTTCAAGTTGAAGAAACTTTCCAAATAGAAGAATTCACATCAAGGTGTGGGTAGAAGAATATGCAGAAAAATTTACTCTACAATTTACTACCAAAACCCCATTAGGATGACTAGGAAAGCATTAGCAATATATCCAAAGTCATTCCCAAGACTAGAATAAGCTGTGAAAATTATGAGAATCATGTATATTCCACATTCTAAAAGGACATTAAATAACCTGTTATTATGATAATAGCTCATTTTTCTAAACACCCTCACTGCAATCTGGGAAAAATGGGTCCAATTTCAGTTATAGAAAAGCTTTAAGTCAGAACTGGGAGTGTTGTTTTAGAGAAGCAAAGAAACTAATGTGGCCTGAATAGAGGAGCAGCCACCTCCCAGTTTTTCACAGATTGGCATAAAAGGAACATGTTTCAAAGATAGGAGGTGAGGAGGATGGATATCTGGTTTCATGTACAGTTAATTACATACTTAGCATTTGACGGGAAGTGATTTAATGTTTCTATGAAAGGACTTTATTATTATCTGTAATTTAGATACTCTTAGAAGTTATGAAAAAGGGAAAGTATGTCATGGGGCAAAAATTTCATCAAATTAAATCTCTAGAGAATTTTGACTTTCGTTTCAGGTTTCCAATGGACATGTGTTCTTTGAAAATAGAAAAAAAATCAGTAAAACATTTCTAAGAAGTTCATCATAAAAGGTCTAAATTTCTTTTCTAAAGGTCTAAATGTCATTTCTTATTCAGCTTTTGCGCTTCCTCCTTCTGGGTCTAATGCTGTTGGGCCAATCCCTTCTCCCCCCACACGGTTCTCACTCATGCTCCTCTGTGAGCTGTGGTTCCCTTGACTTGGCCAGCACTCCCTCCTCAGGGAGCAAATGTGCCACCTGAAGAAGAAAAATCATAAATCTTCTCCTGCACTGAGCAAAATAAGGTGATTAAACTGGAATTAAGAACAAATAAGGATTTTTTTGTAGGCTAATTGAAATGGAGACTTTTTCTGAAGGTACCCAGCCATATTAAAAAAGAAAAGTCTCAATTAGAACATGCTTTTGAATAGAGTCTCCCTATTTAAGTAGACTCCACATATGGGCTTGCAATGGAGTGATGTTGGTTTTCTTCCTTGATTCCACATACTAACTGATATTGAAAATGAATGAAATTGGGTGTAGACAGGAAAGATGACAGCAGTTTTAGAAGAAGGAAAAACCACCTCCCGATTGAAATAGATTTCAGAGCTACAGCTACGCGACAATTAAATGTCCCGTCAGGAGTTAACAAGATGTCCAAGAAGTACACTATAAAAATCAACCGCATGAACAATATATTCAATATATGACAATGTTTTTTAGCCTCAGGGCAATAGTGACTGGGCACTGGATCGAATCACTGACATGCAGTGACAGTTCCTTCTTGGGGACCTCAATGTGTGCACTAAAGGGGAAGAACATGTCTTCACATACTTGCAGCATAAAAATTTCAAATATTTGAATAAGGCTTAAGTGTTCAGAGTGCGAATTTGTCTTTGATGTGACAAAATATAGTAGGTGTTTCTTTCTTGACATTACCCAGCACTTTGGTCCATCATATAAACATTTGATATTAAATTAGAGAGTCCCAGGTGGGGAGATTATGGCAGATGGTCTAATTATGCAGATTTGGAATGGTAATCTGGTCGACACTTTTCAACATATTAAGCATTTCGGCTTCTTTTTGCCACAATTAAAATATTTCCAAATCCTTTTAAAGCTAATTTACAATTAATTCTACTTACAGATGTAGTTTTTTTATACTAACAATGTCCATATCAACAAATCCAATACAGTTCTTTATTTAATTCATGAATGTTTCTTAGCTGTGTTTAAAACTGTTTTGGGTTAGTCCTGGCTGGTGTGGCTCAGTGGATTGAGTGCTGGCCTGCAAACCAAAGGGTTGCCAGTTCGATTCCTAGTCAGGACACATGCCTGGGTTGTGGGCCAGGTCCCCAGCTGCGGGCATGAGAGAAGCAACCACACATTGATGTTTTTCTCCCTCTCTTTCTCCCTTTCTTTGCCTCTATCTAAAAATAAATAAATAAAATCTTTGTAAAAAGTGCTTTTTTCATATAGGATAGTTTTCTAAAACTGTTTTGGGTTAATACATTAAGTATATTTTAAATAATTTAACTAATGACATACATTCATAGTGACATCAAAATATAAACTATGTTCTTCAAAGTATATGTTCTGAGAATGCTCCAACTTCAGACATGGTCAGACGATATTTCTAAGTTTGATTATTGTTGCTGTTTGAATATTTATTTAATCCTGGAATAATCCTGGAAGAATATTTATTTAATCCTGGAATATTTATTTCTCATACTGTTCTTATACTGATTATACTCAAGGTCGCTTTCTACTTGACTAAAACAAAGACAACCCCTCTTCCCCCACCAACAAACAAACAAACAAACCCAGAACCCTTACACATATACATTGGTTGGTGGAAATATTCATGCACTTATTTTGTGTATATTCCAATTCTTTTAGAGTTTGAATCTTTGTTTCTTACTCAATTTCACACTGTCATGTGTAAAAATATAATGATAATTTGGTGTATAGTTCGTTGTATGCAAAAGGGCTGATTGTTTAGTGTTTCAGAGGCCTCCACAGGCTTTTAAGTAACCACTCAGTCACATGAGAAAAGCTGAAGAGAGAATAAGACGCCAGCCTATACAGATGTCATGGAAGCTTCGGTTTGGCAAAATACCTTGGCAGAAGGAATGGTGATTTCATCCTAGTGGATAGAACAGAATGAGATGAATTAAATTTTTTTAGAAGAACGAAGTGTGATTTACACAGGAAGATTCTTTGAGCCCAGGGTTGTTGAGGTTTGGCCAGTATTTTCTACAACGAAGACATCTCCCCTGTAGTCTCTGGAACAAGCTGTGTTATTTTATCATATGACAGATGACCAGCCATATGGTGAGGCGGGGAGGAATCGGAGGCAACAGGCTACTGTACCAGTAGATCCATGAATGAGAAAACAAAGGTTAAAAACATACATAGAGACAGTGGCTGACTTTCCCATTTTATTTAGAGGATTTTTAAAGGCATTTCTTGGCATTTTTGAATACATGTTTTAAATCATATTTATATGAAAATTTCTCTTAAAAATAGATTGTTAAAGTACTTTTTATAGTAGCACAATCGGGATGCATCCTCAGGGTCAGTTATAGTGTAACATAATCCTGATATGCTCCAAAAGTATAGTCTTCCAGAAACATTATAAAATATTTAAAAATATTTATGTAAAGGAGCCCAATTTTCCCAGTATGGGAGTTCTTGCCTGGTAGTAGGTTGGTAAGCTATTTTAGGAATGTGCAGTAATTCTTTCAAGATGCAAAATACATACAGACAATAACTTAATGTCACCTCCGCTGCTTCAAGTCAAAGTAATTTGCCAGTATCTCATTTAGTATGTTCTGTACTGTTATTCATTCATATAGCTTAACAGAACTAAAAAATTATAATGTGGCAATGGCAGAAAATACATCTTATACTTGCCTCACATTGCACAAACTGCTTCTTCATTTTTATTGAAAAAGTCAGAGAGTGACAAATACAACAATAAACATATACAGTAACATAATTACCTATTCAGCTATGGGGGAAAAAGTGTTCCAAATATATGCGATTTCACCACAATTTCTATCACCTGCTATCATAGTTATTTATAACACTAATTCTCTTAGTTTAAAATTTAAAGTAATAAGGACAAATTTTGTGAGTCATTATTTTGAGTATAATTGCCTTGGTTTCATGCATGTGAAGCATCCAGTCACAAAATGCATACTTTAAAAATATAAGACCTATTTACATAAAGATGACAGCAAGTTATACCTTGTGCTCATTTGCATAATAATTTTATATGTTCACAGGCCTAGATGGATATAGAGATAGATATCAACATTTAGCATTCTGTTCTTTATGTAGCTAGCATTTTATTGAAGATTAACATTATATTAAAAGTGAAAAAATTACAAATATATATTTATGTTTTTACAAAGTAAATATGTTTATTTAACCACCACCAAAAACAACAACAAAAAATGCATTATTCCCAGTCAAGATGGCAGTGTAGGTAAACATGGAGCCTCGTACAACCACATCAAAATTACCATGAAAGGACAGAAAAAGCATCATTCAGAACCACCTGAAATGTAGCTGAGCAGAAGCCCTATGACTAATGATAGAAAGAAGAAGCCACATCAAGACTGATGGGAGATGCAGAGACATATGACAGGCTTGCCCCACACTCCCATATAGCAATTAAATACCAGAAGGGATATCTCCTCTGTGGATGTTCCCCAGAAGAGTGAGGAGTCTCAGCCTCGCACCAGGACTCCCAGCCCAGGGTTCTAATGCCAGAAAAAAATCCTTTATTAATTCTGGCTGTGAAAAACAATGGAGATTGTGGCTGAGTGAGATGGTGGGTTAATGGAGCCCCGGGTGCTCCTCCTAGAGGGTCCACAGATAGACTTACTTGGACTTACTCACTCTAAGCTCCAGATTTGGGGAAGAAGCATGAAAGGAACATCAAAGACACGTGGGAGGAACTGAATTGTCTGGCTTTGGGCTAAGAGTTGGATAGGCACCTTATCCCAGACAGTTCTGGCAGAGGTAATTGTTCCTTTGCTGAGCCCTCCCCAACAGAGCCAACAGGTGGGTGCCCTGTCTGAGACTCCATCAACCTGGCTAACCCTGTTCACTCTGCCTTGGTGACTCCTTGAAACTCCACCCAGCTTGTAGGTCCAACCAAGCCATTTCTAGTGGCTTTTTCACACAAAGGGCCTGTCCTGGTTCATGCTGTGACTTTCTCAAAATCCATTAAAGGTTCAAGTTCCGAACAAGCCAAATCTGCCCTCAGTGTCCACTTAGTTTGCAGCATGGCCTCTCCTGGGCAACGGCGAGCCCAGGACAAGCAGCAGCCATCTGCAGATTGCTCTGTAGGTCATGCTGGGTGGCATCAGACAAGGCACAGGCAGCAACAAATCTTGGCCTGCACCCCCCTGGATGTCCCAGAGCCGTTGCACTTGGTGGTCAGCTTCAGATCACACTGGAGCACCTCTCAACTACCTCCATGAATCACTCACTCACAGAGTGGACTCATCAAACACCAGTGCCTTGCTGAAGTGAATCCTGTTCTGTGGGCTTAACCCCTGCACAGTAGCTGTTCTATTACAGTCCCAGCCCTTGAAGTCCAGCAGCTCTGGGATAAATCTTTCCCATTGATGTGCCACCAACTATCAAAGCTCAACTACAAGAGGGTGCACACAGCACCCACAGGGGTGTACCTGGAGTCTCCGTGTCAGGTGACCAAGGAGGATAAGTCACTGTGCCATAGAGGACACCTACTATATAAGACCATTCTATGGAGACTGGTAGATGTTGCTGCTCTACCTAATTCATAGAAATAAATACATGAAGGCAGCCAAAATGAAGAGACAAAGAAACATGTTCCAAAAGAAAGAAAGCCACAGAGGAAGAACTAAACAAAATGGAGACGAGCAATCTACCAGATGTAGAGTTCAAAACACTGGTTATAAGGATGCTCAATAAACTTACGAGTAGGTGAACTCAGTGAGAACTTCAACAATGATATAGCAAACATAAACATGGAGATAGAAAACATAACAAAGAACAAGTTAGAAATGAAGAATGCATTACAGGGAATCAACAGTACAGTATATGAGGCAGAGGATCAAATCAGCAATTGGAAGATAAGGTAGCAGAAAACACCAATCAGAATAGAAAAGGGAAAAAAATGATTTAAAAAATGAGGCTAGTATAAGGAGTCTCTGGAACAACTTCAAGCACACCAACATTCATAACATGTGATTGTCAGAAGCAGAAGAGAGAGAATAAGAGATTGAAAACTTATTTGAAAAAATAATGGCTAACATTTCCCTGACCTAGTAAAGGAAATAGACATACAAAGCACAGGAAGTGCAGAAAGTCCTAAACAAGAAGAACCCAAAGAGGCCCACACCAAGACACATCGTAATTACAGGTGCTAAAGGTGAAGACAAAGAGAGGATCTTAAAAGCAGCAAGTGAAAAGCAGTTACCTACCAGGGAGCTCCCATAAGACCATCAGCTGATTTCTCACCAGGAACATTTCAGGACAGAAGGGATTGGAATGAAATACTTAATGTGATGAAAAGCAAGGACCTACACAAGATTACTCTGCCTAGCAAAGCTATTACTCTGACATAAAGGACAGATAGAGAACTTCCCAGACAAGAAAAAGCTAAAGGAGTTTATCACCACCAAATCTGTATTACAAAAGTATTAAAGAAAGATAAAAATATTTATAATAAAATGACTATAATAAAAACAATAATAAAATGTTTGTATCCATGAACAATTACTTTAAATGAAAATAGGTTAATGCTCCGATTAGAAGACATACAGTGGCTGAATGGACAACAAAACAAGGCCCTTACATATGCTGTCTATAAGAGACTCACTTCAGATCAAAAGACACATTACAAGGACGGAAAAAGATATTTCATAACAATGATAATAAAAAAAGTTGGGGTAGCAATGCTTATACCAAATAAAATAGACTTTATAACAAAGGCTGTATTAAGAGACAACAAAAGATCCAGCAATTCTGTTCTGGGGTATTTATCCAAAGAAATGCAAAGCACTAAATCAAAAAGACATATGCGTCCACTAATTTATTTGCAGCATCATTTACAATAGCCAAGATATGGGAGCCTAAGTGTTCATCAATAGAGGAATGAATGAAGAAGTGGTACCTATATACAATGGAGTATGCCTCATTAAAAAATAAAAATGAAATCTTGCCCTCTGCAACAATATAGATGGCCCCAGAGGGTCTTGTGCTAGTGAAATATGTCAGACAGAGAAAGACATATGACAAATAATTTCACTTATGTGTGGAATCTAAAAAACAAAATAAACAAATGAACAGATACAGAAAAGATTTTGATACAGAGAACATTTCCACGGTTTCTGGTGGGAGGGGGATTTGAAGGGGATGGGTGAAAAAAGTGGATTAAGAAGCGCAAATTGGTTGTTACAGAATAGTCATGCAGATGTAAAGTACAGCATAGATGACATAGTCAATAATGTAGTTACAACTATGTATGGTGTCAGATGGGTACTAGATTTATTAGGGTGATGACTTCATAAGTTATTTAAATGTCTAATTACTGGGTTGTATACCTGAAACTAATATAATATTATATGCCAACTATAATTGAAAAAAATTACGTTAAAATGTATTATCCATCTCAGTTTCCCCTCATCCCTCCTTCCAGTTATTCTCACACCTCCCCAAAAGTTAACACTAATCTAATCTTAGTCAATGATGACTAATTTTGCCTGTATTTCAACTTTATATAGAAGTAATCTAACTCTTCCCTTTTCTGTGTTAGTTTTTCATACAATGCTATGTTTATCAGTCTATCCCATCTTATTACAAGTATCAGTAATTTGTTCACTTGTATAATATTTTATAGTATAGCAATATTATGATTTACTTGTCTATTTTATACTTAAAAGATACTTGGAGCATTACTGTGCTTTGTATTATAATGATATTGCAAACAACCAATATTGCAGTGGGTATTTATGTACTTACCTTATGAAGCACTTTTAGGTTGTATGCATTGGGGGGTGCATTTGATATATACCAAATCAAAGAGTCTGACTCTTTTCTTACAGTGAAAAGTTTTTATATTTACAATTTAGCCAGCTGGACTCAGTTTAGAAGATCCCAATTTTGTTAGCGACATCCAAAGCATTATTGTTAGGAGCCAAACACGTGTCTCCTTCTCTCTAGCAAGCCTAATCAGGATGTTGACCTTGGCCATGACAATGTCATAGAGCAGGGGTCTCCAACCACCAGACCATGGAGAACCCATCCATGGTCTATTAGCAACTGGGCCACACAACAGGAAGTCTGTGGCAGGTGAGCCTTCAAAGCTTCATCTGTATTTACAGTCACTCCCCATCACTCTCATTACCACTGGAGCTCTGCCTCCTGTCAGATCAGCAGCAGCATTAGATTCTCACAGGAGCATGAACCCTACTGTGAACTGTGCATGAGCAAGAATCTAGGTTGCCTGCTCCTCATGAGAACCTAATGCCCCATAATCTGAGGTGGAGCTGAGGCAGTGATGCTAGCTCTCTGGAGCAGCTGAAAGTGCAGACTATCATTAGCAGAGAGGTGTGACTGCACAGAAATCATAATAAATCAATTGCTTCAAACTGATATTAAAACCCTATCAGTGAGTGGCAAGTGACAATTAAGCTGCATCTGCTGTCAGACAATAAAGCCATTTCCCCACCCCTAGCTGGTTGAAAAGTTGTCTTCCATGAAACCAGTCCCTGGTGTCAAAAAGGTTGGGGAATGCTGTCATAGAGCTTGTTTACAATGTGTTTGATCTGGAGCTTTTGGCCTTGACATCCACAATTACAGAAGTGGATTGTTTTCATCTGTCTTCTTCATGGCTGACTCGGTAGTCAGGGGGAACTTGATAGCATAGTGGTTAAGCTTGTTTCTTTTGGGGGTGCTCTTTCTAGGATATATGGGCTGCCTTAGAGCTACAAAGTCCCTGGCCCTGGGAGGGTGGGTGATACGCGGATCTCTCTCTCTCTCTCTCTCTTTTTTTTTTTTTGTGGTTGTAGACACCTTTCAGCATTGCTTTCTTTGCCTTTAAAGCCTTTGCTTTAGCTTTGGTGTTGACTGTGGCTTTGGCTTTGGGAAGGGCAGTGGCTTCCTTTTTTGCTTTCAGTGCTGTCTTCCTGAAAAGGGATCTGACTCCATATTTGATGTTTCTGGTAGCATTCAAGCCCTGCCACTCCCTAACACTTTTGCCTCACAGTTTGGCAAGCTAGAAAGAACCCAGGTGCTTCTGGTGTTGTTGTGAGTTCTGATGTTGGTAGTGAGTTCTAAGCATGCAAATCTCAGCCCATGAGGAAGACAGACTCCAGCCCCAGCCCCTGTTCTAGTTACCCCTCTCCACTGTGTCTAGATAGTCTTGTATTTGATTGGGACTATGCTCTCCATTGCCCAGAAATCCTCATATGTAAGTAATAAATATCTTTACAACCTCTTGTTACATGTATGTGGCATCATCAGTCTTGACATCCAAAGCACATATTTTGTGTGTGGGGGGGGAGGGATCCACCCTGTGTCTGCAGAGAAACCACAACATATGCCTCTAAGGAGAATTTCTGGCTTACATGTATGGATGTGTTGGTTTAAATAGATGATACCAAACATATTTTAAATAAATTATACCAATTTTTATTATTGCCAGCTATTATGAAGAGTTTGGTGATTGATCTGTGTCCTCAAAACTTGGAATTGCCAGGATTTTTTTCTTTTTGTTATTTTTTATCTTTCTGTTAGAATTGGAGATGACTTGCTCTATAACTAATGGTGAGCTTATTTTAATGTAATTATTTTTCATTTGTGCATCTTCTTTTTTGTAGTGACTGTTCAGGTCTTTTGTTTTTTTTAATGATTTTGTCTGCCTTTTAAAAGTTAACTTATAGGAATTCTTCATTTAATCTGAATATGTCTTTTGTCATATATATGTACTGTAAATATTTCATTTCAGTCTGTTACTCCCATTTAATTTTTATGAACTAAAGTTCTTAATTTCACTCCTTTGATATATCAGTTTTTAATTTGTATTAATTTATTATTTCTTTTCTGTTTTTAAACTTCTTTTCAAAAATATTTTATTTATTTTTAGATAGAGGGGAAAGGAGAGAGAAAGTGAGGGAGAGAAACATCAATATGTGTTTGCCTCTTGCACGCCTCCTACTGGGAACCTGGCCCACAACTCAGGCATGTGCCCTGCCTGGGGATCAAACTGCTTTGGTTTGCAGGCTGGCGCTCAATCCACTGAGTCACACCAGCCAGGGCTATTCCTTTTCTGTATGGTCATTTTTGTTTAACAGATCTGTATGTTACACGTAGAATATTTTTCTTACATTGTTTTATTGAAGCTTTATTTTTCTAAGTCAAGAATTCACCTGTAATTGATTTTATATGTATATATCCAGTTGTCAGTCTTTAGTTTTACATTTTAACATTGATTTGAAATTAAAAATATCTGTTCTCATTAAGCAACAGATCTGTTTAATGATTAATCTTAATCATTAAGATTAATATTCCTTTGTTCAATTTTTTATTTACTCAAACATTCTTTTTGTCACTTACTTTGTGTCAGATGCAATTTTAGGCATCAGAAAATTTAAAAAAATACAACACTCTTTGCTTTCTTCATTGAGCATTGAAACAAATATCCAGTAACAAAACACTAAACACGGCATGCCACGTAGTGATAACTGTGGAGTAACAAAACAAAACATAAAAGGAAGGTAGGAAGTGTTGGGTATAGCATAGGTCTTAGCAATAGGATAGCTAATATGGGCCTATCTGAGCTGGTAAACATGAGTAGAGTCCTGAAGGGCAGGAAGGAGTGAGCAATGAAAAGCTCTAGCAGAGGTGTCGAACCCTCAGCCTGCCCCCTGGGGCCACATTCGGCCCAGGATGGCCGTGAATGTAGCCCAACACAAAATCATAAATATGCTTAAAACCTTTTCTTTGCTCATCCGTTTTGTTAGTGTTTGTGTATTTAATATATGGCCCACGACTACTCTTCTTCCAGTGTGACCCATAGATGCCAAAAGGTGGGACACCCCTGCCTACAGGGTATAGGAATCATATAGAAAAGTCCAGAGACAGGAGATCAATGGCCTCTTTTAGGAAAATTAAGGACGAGGTGGGAGAAACAACAGGTTGGAAAACCTGAGATCAACAAGACAAGGGAACAGTGCAAAACAGACCATGTAGGGTCTTCAGCTGTTATTCTGAGCCATCTGAAGCTGGTATAAGATTTTGATGCAGTGGTGTGATATTATGTAACTCGGAGTTAAAAGAATAAATCTGCATCCTAGTTTGAGAGTGAACTGGTGGAAAGGGGAAGGTAGGAGTGCAGACAGACAATAATCCAATATTTGTATCATGTATTAGAGGCTAAACAATAATGCTATCAGATAGTGGTGGTAGCAAAAACTTCATTTCTTTCTTTCTTTTTTTTTTTTGCAGAAGCAACTGGAAAAAGAGTTACCTTTTACTGAGATGAGGAAATAAATGTATGAGGTGGAAATGTTTGTAAATGTTTAATAAAAATATCCATACAACATGATGTTAGCTATCAAAACAACTGGCCTATTTACTCTGACCAGCCATTAAGGAAACTCACCCCCCCCCTGAAATTTTCTTAGGAAAATATTAGGAAAACAGGTGCCTACTTATTTATCCTTGTCTTCTAAATTACTTCAATTAATAAAGAAAACATTAGTCTTAGTGAATGAAACACACAGTGTAGAATAGTTGTTTCTTAATATTAACAAAGAAAGCAGTCAGAATGTAAATCAAAGGATTTTTATTTTACCCGTGAGTAGAATAAAGGATCAATGTCTTAATTTTAGAATTCCAATGGGCATTAGCTCCTATAAAAATGACAGGGTGCTTTCAAATACTCACATAAGGAATAATGGACATTCTTGTTTCCTTGTAGTAGAAGTTATTGGTTGCTGGTTATTACAAAACCTGGAAACCACTTTGAGCATGAAAGACCTAGGCGTAATACATTTAGGGACCTTTATCAATATTCATGAGTACAACACACAGCCTTATTGCAGCACGTGAGAAGATAATGCTTTAATGAATGATAAATTAGGTGGGTAGAGAATGCAATCCTAACTAAAGCCAAACTAGTTTCTCACTCTCGTAAATTCTTAGCAATACTTTCTAATTCCTTCTCATTTAAGAAAATCTACCAACTTTAAAAAATATGTAAGATAATGGGAAAATACATCATATTTGAGATCCTGCTTAAAAATATACATTAAAACTTCAGAAGAGCCTTTGCAGGGAACCTTGTTCATTCATTAGTCATTTTTTTTAATTTAATTTTTTTCTGTTTCAATTATTGTGGAAATTGAAGCCACTGACATACATGAAGATGTTAAGACAACATTTCGTTTCCTCTAGCTCTGTATAAAAATAGCAACTAACATTTGCATGATGTATTATAGTTTTCAAAGTACTGCCACATATCTTAGCTCACTTGATTTTACGTCTTTGATTCAAAGACACACTTTAAATAGCAGTGATTATCTTTGGGAAAATGTAAGCATTCGCAGAGTATAGAAATGTATCCTATAATACATTTCTTTCTGTATTTAGGAAAGAACTGCCCAATCATTTGCAGCGACTCTTAGCAGACATTTGTTTTTGGGGGGCTCCACACATACCTTAAGTCCAAGCAATATTCTCACCCCTAACGCTATCTTTCTCTTTGTCATTGTGAGAATCCTTTCTTTGTAAAACACCAGTCCAAGGCCGCGATATAACATAAGAAATATTTAAGAGATTTTTCCCTTGCTCTTTTTCTTAAATGTTCATTTAAAACTAACAACTCCACAGGCATATAAATGAAGTGAATGATGTCCGACTGTTCTACATATCTCACTTTGAGTATTTCTCTACTCTTTACCCAGTTCTGTTCTACAAATATCTAGAAATAGCACTGCTCCCATCTTGCCCTGCCCTCCAGCCGTCCGAAGCAAAGCTATTTTGATTTCCTACCAATAATGCCTTTCACTGCTCCTTTCCAACCTTCAGTCCACAAGGTTCCATCCTAGGCCCCAGCTGCTTCAAAACAATTTTTAAAATGTACAACATAAAATAGTGTTTTTATTAAATAATAATACCTTTACTTACTCTGTTTTTAGTATTTAATATTGTATTATATACTTCAAAATGTATTTTCAGCTTCACATCTGATCATTGCTAATATCTAAAACCTCTAGCAAGTTCCTTCATAAATGAGCTGGAAGACATTAAAGCATTTCAAGTTTTCTGCAATGATTTATCTTAAGTATTCTTAGAATTAATGATTCTCTAATTAGTTTAATATCAATGCCTCATTTAAAGTGGCATATTTAGCTTTATGCTATTTCATTGATGTTAGTGTTTTGTGTCAAATTACCAATAAATATTTTTCTAATGCCTGCATAGGTCACAATCATTGTCATTGACTAGTTGATCAAATAATCAAAAAATGTATTCCTGTTCCTATTAATATTTAATTGTTTCTTTAAATAAATTACTCCTTTGATTTGATCTCATGATATTACAATTAGTTTATACATATCAAAATAATGTTTATTGATTTTATTACTCATTTTTATGAATTCTATTTTATATTTCATAAATTTTTACCTGAGTATTCTTTCAGTTACTTAATAAGTAAATGTGAAGAAGAAAAAATAATATACCTTATATGTATCAATTTTGGATTCCATATGGTTTCACTTGTTTTACTAATATCTCAAAACATTTTCCAAAATTCCAGTTAAAATGGCATTTGTGGATCCTATCAGTGTTTTAGATAAATGTTTAGAATCTTATTTGTATTTGGACCAATGTTTTGGAACTTTTGTATTATATTTTAAGGCTTTTAAAGTGTTGATATGGAAAAAAATTGAATAGAATATTGTTTTGGGACCTATCTGGAGGGAAACTGAATTGGGATTCATTATGTTTAGGTTTAGTAGGATGTATTTACGTGGTTGACAGCCATTCCAGAGCATGATTGCAAATGGCTCCAGTGAAGTTCCTACCACCTGCTGTGACAACTCACAGCCTCATGGCCGGAAAGTGCAGGAACAGAAATAGCATTGTAATATGAACATGTCCTGTAGCCACAAAAATCCGTCAAACTCAAGGATATGTGTGATAGAGGAAAGATCGTGGTTAGTATTGCCTTATGATCCAGGCAAAACATACTTCTATCTGAAACCTCACATTTCAGAAGGCTCCTCACATTGTAAATTCTAACACAAAACCCTTGCTAAAAAATAATGGGCAACTCTCGATCTGGATCTGCATTCAGACCTAATATATGGCAACCCATAACTTTAAATATCTACTCTCTTAAAAAGCACCATGAGGCCCTGGGGAAATACTTTCCATGTCCAGCCCTGAATTCTGAAAACAAAAGGCCATTCATTCTTTTTTAAATGTATTATTATTTTTTATTAATTTTTAATTACATTTATTGGGGTGGCAATGATGAATAAGGTTATGTAGGTTTAAAGTGTACAATTTTATGATACATTATTTGTATATTGCATTTTGTATCCACCATTCAAAGTTAAATCTTCTTCTGTGACCATATGTTAAACCCCTTTTACCATTAATGCTACCCTACTCCACTTCCCTGTAGTAACCACCATACAGTTGCCTGTGTCTATTAGTTTTTGTTTGTTTGTCTTGTTTATTAATTTGTTGCTTTCAGTTTTATATCCTACGTATGAGTGAAATTATATGGTTTTTAACCTTTTCTGTCTGACTTATTCACTTATGATATTCTTAAGCTCCATCCATGTTGTCACAAATGGCAGAATTTCATCTTATTTCATCTTTTCTTATAGAAATGTACCAGATCTTTATCCAATCACCTATCAAAGGACACTTTGGTTGTCTCCATGTCTCGCTCACCATGAACGATGCTGCAGTGAACATGTGGGTGCATATACCTTTGTGAATAAATGTTTTCAAATTTTTCAAGTAGGTAACCAGAAGAGGAGTTGTTGGATCATATGGAAGCTCTCTTCTTATTTTTTTGAGGAATCTTCATACTGTTTTTGACAGTGGCTATAGCAGTTTACATTCCCACAAGCAGTTAATAGGGGTTCCCTTTTCTCCACAACTTCTCTAAAACTTATTGTTTGTTTGTTTGTTTTTTTTTTTGAAAAATAGCCATCCTAACAGGTGTGAGGTGGTATCTCATTTTAGTTTTGATTTGCTCTTCCCTAATAGCTGGTGAAGTTGAGAATCTTTTCATATATCTTTTGACCATTTGTATGTCTTCTTAAAGGAAGTGTCTGTTGAAGTACTCTGCCCATTTTTTTTTGTTGGATTATTTGGTGTTGACTGTATGAGTTCTTTACAGATTTTGGACATTAACTCCTTGTTGGAGGTGTTGTTTGCAAGTGTGTTTTCCCATTTATTTGGTTACTTTTTAATTTTGTTGGTGGTTCCTTTTGCTGTGCAGAAACTTTTTAGTTTGGTATACCCCCATTCATTTATTTATGGATTACTTCCCTTGCCTTTGGGGGCAAATTCATGAAATCTTCTCTAAGACCATGGTCCATAGTTTAGTACCTGTGTTTTCTTCTATATGTTTTCTCTTCTATATGTTTTCTTCTAAACTCTACCTGAGTTTTTTTATATGTATGGACCAAGAGATGTTTTATATGTATGGACCATCTCTCCTTTTTTATGAGGACATAGCTTGATTTAGAATTTAACATAGACTTATAATGGATAATATTTCCTACAGAGCTGTGATATATTGATCTCCATTTATATTCTTCTCCTTAAATCCTATAATGTTAGATTAAGTGAAGGTAATAAACAGTTTTAATTAAAATATCTTATATCTTCAAATTATATAGTCCCCTTGAAGGACTTGGGAAGAGTCCATGAAGGTGAGTAGTTTCATTAGTTTCATTTATTTTAGGATGATCTTTACCTGCCTTGATCCTCTAGACATGGGTGAGTTACGTCATTCCTATTAGGTAATCATTTGATCTCTGGTTGCTTTTCTTCTTCATGACCATTTAATCATAAAGCCATTGTTAGTATATATTTAGTAAATTGAATAGTTCAGTTCAAGTTTAGGCTCCACTATGTTCTATCAATATTTCCTTAACCAATCTTGCTCAGTCACCTTATTCTGATCTCTACAATGAAAGCATTAAATTAAACTACAGTGTATTGGGTTGAAAACTAGGCTTCTATAAAAATTAGAAATCCAATAGTAATTGATTAAAATTTTATCATTTCCTTTTTTAACAATCCAAGGTGGGTGTTCTAGTTTGGCCAGTAGAACTACTCTACATTGTTCATTCAAGGACTGAGGTTCATTCTCCTATGCCATAACTATGATTGTAGGCATTGATGTGGTCTGCATAATAAAAATTGTAATCTCTTGCAGTTTAGCTGGTGGGAAAAAATTGTGTTCTCTCACAGTTTAGCTGGTGAGAAAAAGACAACTGTAGGCACTGATGTGGTCTGCATAATGAAAATTGTGTTCTCTTGCAGTTTAGCTGGTGGGAAAAAGACACTTAATATGGAGAAGGCATACTCACAGTTTTAAGGTCTCGGTCATAAGTGGCACCCATACTTTGGATTGCACTCCATTGGCAAGAACTTACATAGCCACCCCTAGATTCAAGCAGAACTAAGAAAAGCAGTATGACTGGACAGGCATACTGGGGAAAATTCTACTTTTATGGGCTGAAGGGATATTGAATTTTGATGAACAATAAGCAATATCAGTAATAATCCCTGTTATTACTGATAATAGGTGGTGAAATCACGATTTTTACCTTCAAGTATCTAACTTCTTAAATTTTTTTTGTCAGAAAGAACAACTAAAATTTGGGTAAAATTAATACTCAGCGAAGTGTCATGTTTTATTGAATTTTATTGCACCTTGTCCGTCCAAATCCCCCCTATTAAAAACTAAAACTGTATTGTTACATACCTCCCCAAGTTTTGGGAAGGAGGAATATAGTTGGTATAAACTGTGTGCTTATTTATGAGATTTAGCTAAAGTTTCTCAGAAAATGAGTGCACTTTATAACTGATTCTAAAGAATGTTGTTACTGATGTTGTGTTAGCTCTGCATTGTAACATTCTCCAGGCAGATGGATGTGTGACTCTTTATACTAATGTTCTAGTCATTGCAACTGTGATAATTTGTACTGTACTATTTAGATCACATTTCCATCTACAATATTCAACTCTATTTAAAAAAATTAAGTCTAAACTCTGCACATATGAGAGCTTCTCATTTTTCTAAAGCATGACAAAATCAAGAATAAGAGCTACATGCTAATTATACTGAAAGCCTTCTTAAGAATTGCGTATATAGACTAATGGACTCAAGTACACAAAATTATGCCTTGGGTAAAATTCATGTGAAGAATAGTGGCTTGATGTTTTTCAAAATTGATCCATCACAAGTTGAGGGCAAGTTGAACTCTTATTAACTAATTAACATAATTTAAATTTACTACTTACCTGTGTTACATTGATTTGATCATAGCAACATGACCAGAACTATATTTATAAAACTGTATTGTATTTACAAAATTCTACCTTAAATCCTTTCTAGAATCAGTGAAATTTTTAGAACCATTGTATTGATTTAGAGAGAGAGAGAGAGAGAGAGAGAGAGAGAGATTGGTTGTTCCACTTACTCGTTCACTGGTTGATTTTTGTATGGGTCCTGACCTGGATAAACTCTCAACCTTGGTGTGTCTGGATGGTGTTCTAACCAGCTGAGCTACTCAGCCAGGACTAGACCCACAACTTTCATGTCCTGCCAGATCTTTTGTTTCTGTTCTCTTATTCTACCTTGGAACTATAATGTTTCTAAGACCTCCTTTTTTGTATGTGTATCAAGAAATCACAACAAAGTGTATCAAAGTGTATCAAGAAATTAAAACAAAAAAATTCTTATCTATATCTCCAATGGCCAGATATATCTCCAATATATCTCCTATGTCTCCTCTTATCTTATCTCCATTCTCCAATGGAGAATTCACAATTGAGCATACTTGAGGACAAATTTCTAAGGTTGTGAAAGGGCTAATGAAAGTGATTTTATTTCTAAAGCAGGGATTCCCAAGGTGTGGTCCTAGGTCAGAATCCTCACAGTCACCTAGGAACCTGTTAGAAATGTCAATTCTCAGGCCCCAATCCACATTTAGTGAACCAGATACTCCAGGAGTAGGTCTCAACAAACAAATTAAGGTTTTAAAAAGCTTACTCCCCCTTTATCCAAGCAGGTGATTCTGATGCCCAGTAAAATTTGAAAAAACAAAAACCCCCTTTTCAATGGATTCCACAGTGGAAGTGCATTTAAACCTCTGGGGAGATATTATATACATAAATAACCCTAAATATGCTATTTGTTCAAAAGTCTCATTGCACACACACATATCTCAAACAAGTGTTTGTTTTTCCCAGTCTTCTGAGTACAAATTAAGTATTTTAAAATGATACAAAGAACATTAAAACCTTATTTCAAGACTTCCTAATAACAATGGTCTTAAACTCTTTTAGACTAAATAAATAAAAAACAAATAAAAAGTTTCTTGAAACTACTACTTCCGGCAGGGTTGGGAATATAAGACAGAAAGCAGTACTTGAACAAGAATTAAATAAAAAAAATTATTAAAAAAAAGAAATGCAGGTGCATGGTAACATGTATGTTTGAAAATAAATAAATAAATAAAAGAAACTACTTCCCATATTTAACTAAATATCTTTTAAGATAGTACAGAGTAATCAAAATCAAATTTTGTGGTTAAGTTTTGATCAGAAAAGATTATACTGATGGTAGTCAGCCAATAAACATCAACATCAGTGCTATAAACATCAATTTCAATAAAATTTTAGATGATGTATAACAAAGTAAGGTGAAATGAAAATCTATTTGCTAATTTAACTTGTATAATTAAGGTTTGTGTGTTTAACAACTTGCCTTCATTTGCCATTCTGAATAACAATATTTTTTCAGCAGTGAACTCCAGGTTTATAGGGAAAAGGCATAGCTGCTAAAACAGTTCATTTGTAAGGTGTTTTAAAAACATATCTTACAATGTGCATGTAACGGAGTATAATATAATTAAGCAGAAGTATAAAATTGTGCATTATTTGAACATTTGTTTACATTTGGTATGATGATGAACAATGCAGTGTCCAATCTTATAAAACTTCTAAGTTTTAGGTACCTACTCCAAGACCACAAAATTTTTTTTTTCCTTTAGAAGCAGTTTCAGTAAAGTAAAAAAAATCCTTTTCAATAAAGTAAAAAAAACCCTGGCTGGTGTAGCTCAGTGGATTGAGCCCAGGCTGAGAACCAATGGGTCACCAGTTGATTCCCAGTCAGGGCACATGCCTGGGTTGCAGGCCAGTTCCCAGTGTGGGGCGTGTAAGAGACAACCACACATTGATGTTTCTCTCTTTCTCCTTCCCTTCTCCTCTCTCTAAAAATAAAAATAAATAAAATCTCTTAAAAACCTTTAGTTTTAAAAAAGTAAAGTAAAATAAAATAAGAGGATTGTACAAGTTTTACATAATTAAAAATATCTTAAAAATTGCTAAAGTTCGTGTTAAATCAGAAAAACAAAAAGAAACCCGGGAGCTATATCAACAAAAATACTGTTAATGACATTTGCTGTCCTTCAAACAACCATAGATACAGAGACTACTTAGTTTTTGTCAATTACAGTTAATAGTCAATGTTATTTTACATTAGTTTCAAGTACAACATAATGGTTAGAGATTTATATAATTTACAAAGTGATCCCCCTGATAAGTCTAGTACCTACTGGCACCATACAGTTTAACTTTTAAATAATTAAAAATATATATATATATGTCAATTACAGTTAACATTGAATATTATTTTATAGTAGTTTCAGGTGTACAGGATGATAGTTTGACACCGATATAAACTACAGAGTAATTCCCCAGATAAATCTAGTACCCAACAGGTGTCATGTGTAGTTATTACAATATTATTGACTATATTCCCTATGTTGTATTTATGTCCCTATGCCTATTTTGTGACTACCAATTTGTACACCCTAATCCCTTCTCCTAATTCACCCAGCCCCTAAAATCTTACCCATCTGGCTGGGTAAGGTGTTTGCTGTAACTGTAAGTTCATTTCTGTTCACTTATTTTGTTCTTTAGGTTCCACATATTAGTTAAATCTTACAGTATTTGTCCTTTTCTTTCTGACTTATTTTACTTAGAATAACACCCTTAAGGTCCATTGATGTTGTTGCAAATGGTATAATTTTATTCTTTTTATGGCCAAGTAATACTCCATGGATGGGCACTTGAGTTGCTTCCGCATCTTGGCTACTGTATAATGCTGCAATGAACATAGGGGCACATATATCTTTTTGAAATAGTGTTTTGGATTTTTTCAGATTAATAGCCAGAAGTGGAATGACTGGGTCATAGATAGCTCTACTTTCAATTTTTTGAGGAATCTCCACACTGTTTCCATAGTGATTGTACTAATTTACAGTCCCATCAGTAGTACATGAGTCTTCCATTTCCCCCACATCCTCACCAGTACTTGCTTGTTGTTTCATTGATGATAATCATTCTGACAGGTGTGAGGTAACATCTCATTGTGGTTTTAATTTGATTAGTTATATAGAACATCTTTTTACATGTCATTTGGCTATCTGTATGTCTTCTTTGGAGAAGTGCCTATTTAGGTCCTTTGTCCATTTTTAAAACTTTCTTCTTATTTTTTATTTTTTAAAAGAATATTTTTATTAAAGCTGAGTGGTATTCCATTGTGTAAATGTCACACAGTAAACAACTTTTAGAGGAAGATATTTGAACAGGAATCTATTCTTATTTTACTGTATAATCCCTCATTATTACCCTGAAATGGTTGTTTCTTACCAGTCTCCCCACTTTGCATATTTTCTTTCCTGACCAGAAAGGCAAATCAATGTTATCGTATTACAATGTAACAATAACAAAGTTGTGTGGATGAGACTGGACCCAATGGTATTTTGAAACCCTGATAAGGAAACACGGAGAAAAGGAATAAGCTTGATGCAGCCTCATCCAAGGTGAACTATTGAATTCTCTTATATGTGATATTATTTAAATATAAATAAAGAATCCAGTCTTTGACAAAGTCACCAGCTGTTTTAGGACTGTCCGCATAACTACTGAGCTGGAGCACACACTTACACAGAGGGTTGGACTTCCACTGACAGTGATCAGAGCAGTGAGAGTAGAAGCATGAGATAAGAAGGGCCCACTTGAGGAGCCATTTCCTAGACTGCTGGGAGAAGAAATTTTCCACTTTCTCTCCTCTGTTGGAATTCAGAACATTTTTTGCCTATGTCAGGAAGCAGTGGCAGAGAACAAATCAGTACTTCATCTCCTAAGGCCAGAAGAAAACACCGGTGTCAACAAATAGAGA
Organism: Sturnira hondurensis; assembly: GCF_014824575.4. Classification (NCBI taxonomy): domain Eukaryota; kingdom Metazoa; phylum Chordata; class Mammalia; order Chiroptera; family Phyllostomidae; genus Sturnira; species Sturnira hondurensis. The sequence continues at coordinate 1,466,189 of NW_028086933.1, forward strand.
ACTTTTTTATTTACTAGGAAGACCAAAAGTAGCAGGATCAGAGTTATGGTGGCATTTCATGACAGTAATCTGAAGATTCTAAGAAATGGATGAGGGTAGCTTGCAGGAAGTTTTCATTTTTTTACAACAGGCTGCTTTTTATAAAAAAATATTAATTGTACAATTTTGAAAATGATTCCATGTCAAAAAACTAGAAAAGCCCTGGCCAGATGCCTCAGTTAGTTGGAACACTGCCCTGTGCCCCCAAAAGGTTGTGGGTTCAGTCCCGGGGCAAGGTGCTTGTATGTGGGAGACAGTTGACTGATGTTTCTCTCACATACATGTTTCTCTTCATTCTTCTTTGTCTAAATTCTATAAACCTATCCTTGGATGAGAATTTAAAAAATAATAAGTCAATCAAAATTCTAGGAAAAACATATAATCTAAGAAGTGAGTCATGAAACTAAGAATTTTCTTTGGAAATGACAAAAAAAAGGATGATTTTTTTCACAACTGATTTGCTTAGTATATAACACTAAAATGCATGTTTCTTTCATCATTTAATGACTCTTGCATTTAGGCTATTAGAGAAAATTAGAGATTCTATGATAAATAATAATATGTTAATAGTAAATATCTTCTTGTATACTCATTACCCAGTCAAATCTATATGCATTTAGTTTTTCAAACAATGTGCATTTGTTTCTATTGTTTTTATATAAATAGGTAGAAGTATCATATCTAAAATAAAGAATAAAATTTTTGGCTCATATTAGTTGTTCTTACATAAAAAATCTTGTTATCAACTTATAAATTCATTAAAATTATATAATAGCCACTATGACAATTCAGGCTTAGTTTTCTAACCAATGAGAAAGGCAAAGTACTTGCTTTATATATCTAAAAGGGTTGCTTCAGGATCAAACTTGAAAATATATGTGAAAATCCTATGCATATTACCAATCATACCTAAAGAACTCCATAAATTTATAAATAATGTCTGAAAGTGAACAAGGAAAAAATCAAGAACCTTTTAAGTTATAATTACACCAAATTTCATCTAACTTCCATTTAATTTACAGAATGGTTGTCTTAGGACTGGTAGGTTTCAATTTATTGATTAAACCCTTCAAGATTAGTTTAATTTGATGCTTAACTTTATTTAACACGTAAGGATAATAAAGCCATATGCTTTTATAGCTATGAAGCCAACTATAATTTTTTAAATTCTTCCTGTATAATAGATTATAAATACAGAAAAGGGGGCATATAAAACAGTATTAAAAAAATAAATACTCAGCCCTGGCTGGTGTAGCTCAGTGGATTAAGTGCGGGCCTGCGAACCAGACGATCGTGGTTCGATTCCCAGTCAGGACACATGCCTGGGTTGCAGGCCAGTTCCCAATGGGGGACACAAGACAGGCAACCATACATTGATATTTCTCTCCCCCTCTCCTTCCCTTCCCCTCAAAAATAAATGAATAAAATCTTAAAAAAAATAAAAAATAAATAAATACTCAGTTACCACTCAGGCTGAATAACAGAATATTGCAGATTCTAAGATTCGCCTGTGCATTCTTCTCCAATCACAGCTCCCTTCTTTTCTCCAAAGTTAACTATTATCCTGATTTTTGTGATAACTATTATCTGATTAGTTCTCTTTTTTCCCTTCAATTTCATCACCCATGTATGCTTGCTTTTGAATTTATATAAATGAAAATATATGGTCTTCCTGGTTTGCCTCTGTGCCCCAATATAACCTTTGTGAGATTCATCCACATTCCTGTGTGTACCCATAGTTCATTCCTTTCCATTGCTTAAATACATTTCGCTGTGTGACTATACAATAAGGTATTTATTTATTCTAATGTTGATAGACATTTGGGTCATTTCAGTTGTTTAGTTATTATAAAAATGTTGCTGTGAACACTCTTGCACATACGTTCTACCACGTATTTGCAGGAGTTTTAAAATTACTTATGCTGTGGGCATAAGTAAACATGGCTCACCTCTCACAAAACTACATCAAAATTACAACTGAACTATAGCATAACCATCAATCACTATAGAACCATCCGAAATTGAGCTGATGGAAGTCCTGCAACTACAGAATTAAAAAATAAACCACACTGAGACTGGTGGGAAGGGCAGAAATGGGAATGGGCTGGTGCCACACCCACATGTGGCAGATAAAATTACGGAGCAATATCTCAGAGGGAAGGATCGAGACCACACCAGGCTTTCTCAGTCCAGGGTTCCAGTGCCAGGAAGATGTCTCCATAACTTCTGGCTGTAAAAACTAGTGAGACAGAGGCTGTGGAAGGCAGAAACTGCTGGAATCCCAGACAGTTCTTAAGATTTATCTAGTATGAGCTGACTGCTCCATGACTCATTGTCCTTGAATGTACCATGCCTGGTCTTTATAAGGTCCTCTGCACAAAATTTTCACAGATTCCCTGGGTAAATGTACATGTCAAGTTTATTGCTAGTTTTCTGTCATTCCTTACTCCATCTCCAGGCTTCTCTGCTGGTCAGTTTTGCCAGATTGCAAATATCTCCTTGCTACTACTTTTCCCTCTTTACCTCTTCACCCCCTAAGTGTAGCTCACATCAGGCTCTAACATTTAACACTTTTTCCCCTAGAGGGCTGAAGATATTTTCAGGACTCTAAAACACACAAAAATGTTTAAAGCCAGCAAACCAAAACAATAGCCTAAACCTGAGCCCTTATTATAAGAAGTGAACTTTCTTGAAAAAAAAATTGTGAATTCCAAGGAACCAGTATTTTTACGATAAATAATAGAACTGGAAAGAACACACAATTTTATGTCAGAGTAGTTTTCCCACAACTTGAGGAGAAGAGTTTAACCATTGGGTAGGTGAGAGNCCTCTTCACCCCCTAAGTGTAGCTCACATCAGGCTCTAACATTTAACACTTTTTCCCCTAGAGGGCTGAAGATATTTTCAGGACTCTAAAACACACAAAAATGTGTAAAGCCAGCAAACCAAAACAATAGCCTAAACCTGAGCCCTTATTATAAGAAGTGAACTTTCTTGAAAAAAAAAAATTGTGAATTCCAAGGAACCAGTATTTTTATGATAAATAATAGAACTGGAAAGAACACACAATTTTATGTCAGAGTAGTTTTCCCACAACTTGAGGAGAAGAGTTTAACCATTGGGTAGGTGAGAGATGATAGGAGAGATTTTACTGGGGATTATATGCTACCTAAATCCTTGAGAAGGTTCTAGTTCACTGTCTTTCTCTGAACCTCAGCCTGGGAAGAGTGGGAGATAGTTAATTGAAACACTAATGAAAATGCAAGAATAACGGGGACTTGTATTATATATATAACAAGCAGGCAAAAAAAGATAAAAATAAACAAATTAAAAAACAAACAAAACCCTCTAGTTCAAAGTTGGTGCTCTGGCTTTAGATTATCTATGGTTAAGAATGTCTAAACTGGGGATACTAAAGTGTGATCCATTGATCAGTAACTTACATGAACTGTTCATTTGTTTGTTGGCTTGCTTGGTCGGTTTTTTACCAGTAGTCTATTATGATAATGAATCAGAATGTAAATGTAAATCAGTGCACTGTTGCTGTTGCTTTTAATGAAAAAATCCTTACTATGAATAAACTGTCAAATATGATGGTCAAATGTAAACAGTGCACTAAACTCTAGGTTAATTCGTGTTCTGGTGCAACCTCTAATCTCTTTGTAGATGGCACTTTGCATAGCATTTGTCCAGACACATGGAAATGAGGGCTACATTATTTTAAGTTATTTTAGAAAATTTGATAAGAGAATTTGAGTTAAGCTTGTCATAGCCGACATTAAACTAAGCATAAAGGCTATGAAGATTAAAACAGCATAGCACTGGCACAGGGATAAAAAATAGATCTATGGAAAACAACGGAAAATCCATGATCAGATCGTATGAAACAGGAGTTTCATCTAAGTAGAGTTTTTGGTAATGGGGAAATAATTGATACATTTTGTTTTGACAATTGGCTATTTTTGCAGAAACAAGTGTTAGGTCCTTTATTCACCTCATAACAAAAAGGTAAATTTCATATTATGTTAGTCTTTTAGGGCTTCCATAACAAAATATTGTGAACTGAGTGGCTTAAACAACAGAAATTTCCTTCCAGTTCTTTTATTTTCTCTTAGAGTTCTGGAGGCTAGACGTCCAGGATTGAGATTGGTTTCTGGTGTGACCTCTCTTGCTGACTTATAGATGGCCACCTTCTCGCTATATCGCCATATGGTCTTAATTCTGTGTGTGAACAGAGAAAGAGCTTTGGTTTCTCCCCATTTTTAAAATAAGTAAACCTGTCCTATTGGCCGAGGGCCCCACCCTGATGACCTCACTTAACCTTAGTCATCTCCTTAATAGACCTATCTCCAAATACAGTCACATTGTGGCTCAAGAGTTTGACATATGAATTTTAAGGGAGAACAATTCCATCTATATCTTATATAAAATTAAAAAACAAATATTTTATTTTGATGAAATTATAATCTTAAATTTTTAAGTGAAATTTTACCAAACACTAATCTAGAATCCACAATGCAATGCTTTTATCCAAGATGTTTAGTATATCAATAGTTTTTTTTTCTTTTTTATGAGTGAGTAGAATGCCACTAAATAAGTGTATCACAAATTGTTCAGCCATCTGTTGAAGGACATTCAGATTGTTTCCAGTCTCCAGTTTACATGATTATGAATAGAACTGCTGGAAATGTTTCTATATAGATTTTGTGTGAAGGTAACTTTTTATTCTTTACCCTGAATCTCATGAGTGGAATTCTAAGGCATATAGTAGGAGCTGCCTCACATATCTCCACATAGACCAGGTAAGAAAAGCTTAACTGCAGCACATCTAAGTCTTGGAAAAATGCTCTGGGGTCTTCTGGAACATGAGAGCATGAGGAGGCTTGTAAAAATACCTAGGAAATCAATTTCTACCAGCCCATCTTCCCAGAAGGCTGTCTGTCATAAGACAGTTTCATATCACTTCCTGGGTTTTGAGGCGGTCTGAGACTATTGCCCCACTGACCTTAGGGTGCAGTTGCAAACTACAAAACTGCTTATCTTTGAAATGAAATTGGCCCCTCAGTAACAGGATATCCTGCCAGCACCAGGTTATCCAGTTACGGTGTTGTCTTGTGGGACAATGGACATGGGGCTGGTGCTTTTACTCATCTCTCTTGCTCCTTGTATAAGTAACAAAATTGTCTAGATCTAATGGAAGTTTTTGTTTTCTTTTGATTTGGTTTGTTTTTTTGTTTTTGTTTTTAGAAACATATCAGTTCTTTGATTACTGGGACTTTGGATTGTTTCTATATTTTAGCAACTAGAGCTGATTTGTGTATGTATTCATGTACATATTTTTGGTTTCACTGTATTGTTTGACAGTTTGTGAAAAATCACTTAGTCATCTATTTCTAGGCTCTCTGTTTTGTTTCATTGATCCATGTATCTGTCCGTTCACCAATACTATATTGTCTTGATTATCATATTTTTATAGTAAATCTTAGAATTTGGTACAGTATTCCACCAACTTTATTCTTTTTTTTAAGATCACTTTAACTAGTTTAGTTCCTTTAAATTCTCATATGCATTTTAAAATAATAGTTGTCTATATCTGCAAAATCTCTCTTGGATTTTTTAATTGGAATTTAAATAAATATAGTAGTCAATTTGGGAACTGGTATTTTTACTATCTTGAGTCTTCCTATCCTTAAACACAGTACATTTGTAAAATTATTTAGGTCTTCAACATTTTATTGTTTTCAAATTCTGTACCTGTATATGTACAGGTGCTAAATTAATATAAAATATTTTTAAGTTTGATGAATTGTATTGATTCTTAAATTCTCAGTTATAGATTAATATTGTGCAGAAATAAAATAGTTTTTTTAGTGTTGTTTATATCCTGTGACCTTCCTAAATTTAATTATTTGTTTTAGGAGTCTTGTGGATTCCTTGGGATTTCTATGTGGACAATCATGCCACTTGTGAATAGGAACAGTTGTATTTGTTAATTTTTGATTTTGTATTCCTTACATTATTTTTTCAAGCTTTCCTGTGGTGAATAGAACTTCTAGCACAAAGCGGAATGTGAAAAGTTAGAGTGACCATCTTTGCTTTATTCCTAATCTGATGAAGTTAAGAATACATACTCTCATCTAGAATGATGCTAGTTTTACAGGTTTTCCATAGATGCCCTCAGCAGTTGAGGAAGTTCCTCATTATTCCTACTTTGCTAAGTTTTTATTATAATGAAGGAGTATTGAATTTTCCTGTACTCTTTTTCCAAATCAATTGAAATGATCATTTTACTTTTTCAAACTGCTAATGTAGAATAATATTACATTGATGCTCGAATATTAGACCAACCTTGCACTCCTCGAAGAAATTCTACTTGGTTGAAGTGTATTTTATACACATAGATATGAATGCAGACACACACACTAATATGTGCTATCTCTGCTAATATTTTGTAAAGATTTTTTTTGAAAAACTTTCATGAGGTATTTTCTCTCTGGGCTTTCTTTTTTCGTTTTCTTTTAGTGCTATCTCTTTGGCATTAATATCGGGGTAATGCTGGCTTCATAAAATGAACTGGGAAGAGTTACATCCTCTTCTATTTTCTGGAGGAGATTGTGTAGAATTAGTGTTTTTACCTAAATGTTTAATAGAAATTACTTATGATACTTTGTAGGCCTGGAAATGACTTTTTGGGAAGGATTTAGACTATAGATTCCAGTTCCCTAATAGTTATATAACTAACTATTCAGGGTACCTACATATTTTTTCATTGAGTTTGGGAATTGGTATCTTTGAAAGAATGGCTTCATTTCATTTAAGATATAAAATTTTTGGTCATTGAGTTGGTCTAGTTTTTCCTCATCATCCCATTAATGTCTGTGGTTCTGTGAAGCTAATCCTGTTCATTGTTCCTGATATTTAATTTAAGTTTATCTCTTTTTCTTTGACAGTCTTGTTAGAGTTGTATCAATTTTATTTACATTTAAAATAAATAAGTTTTGGTTTTATTGCTGTAGTAATAAATGATCACATTTAGGGGTTTAAAACTCTACACATTTATTATCTCACAGTTCTGGAGTCTGTAAGTCTGACACTGGTAACCCTGAGCTAAAATTCAGGTGTCAACAGGGCTGCATTCCCTTCTGGAGGCTCTAAGGACGAATCTGTTGACTTCTAGAACTCACCTGCATTTCTTGCTCCTGCCTCCTTCTTCCATTATTAGAGTCAGGAATGGTGATTTCAGTTCTTGTCTCACTGAATCACTTTGACCTCCTCTTCTGTCTCCCTCTTCTATTTTTGAGGACCCTGTAATTAAAATGTGCCTATCCAGATAATCCAGAATAATCTTTATATCTCAAAGTACATAACTTAATCACTTCTGCAAAATCCCTACTATCTCATAAAGTGATATAGTCACAAATTGAAAATTAGATTTGGACAGCTTTGGAGGCCATTATTCTACCTACCACAGTATTCTACAGATTTTGAATATTATGTAAAGAGGTTTTGTTTAACTCCTCTGAAGAATATTTGTATTTTTGTTTTAGTAGAGAATTGTCCTGGTTAAGTTCAGGCCAAAAGTTTCACCTTGCCTTCTATTGACTGTGCTTCCAATGTCAGGTCAATCTTGAAAGCCTTTGGTATGGTATGGAAATGTGTCCATGTTTGTGCCAATGTACTGGTTAGTTTCAGAGCTGAGAGGTGGCCTCTCTTAGTTCAGTTATGGTGATTAAGATCAAGTCACATAAGCTTAGTTCAGAATTGAAGCCAGTAATTCATAATATACTTTGCAGGGTCATTTTCCTCAGTACTTTCCCCTGTCCATGTTCCCAGTTCTGGTTTCCTAGTCAGTTCTTCCACTACAAAATTGAAACTTTAGTTCTTTTTTTTTTTATTTTTAAAGTTTTTATTTATTTATTTATCTTTAGAGCAGAAAGGAAGGAAAGAAGGAGAGAAATATCTGTGTATGGTTGCCTCTCCTGAGTCCCCTGCTGGGAACTGGCCTGCAACCCAGGCATGTGCCCTGACTGGTAATTGAACCACGATCATGTGGTTCGCAGGCCCGCGCTCAATCCACTGAGCTACACCAGCCAGGGCGGTAATTATTACCTAATTGCGTGGATTCTTGATAACTTTTTCTGAGGACAATTTGACAGACTCTTTTCAAAATTAAAAATGCTGATCCAGCACTTCCAGTCATTCCTACAAAAATATTTTTACATATAAATAAGAATTTGTATACAAAGGAAACTAGTGTTTGCTTCATGTTGGGAAAAATGTTGAAACTTGTTTTGGATTAGCTGTCAGACAAATATTTTATAATTATGAATCCAAAAGTTTAAGAAAAAAGTATATTCTTGAGACTTAGGAAAATATTTACAACCGTATTATTTTTATTAATTGTGTCAATGTTTTACACTTACTTAACAAATTGCCTCTTAATCTAGGCCATTCTGATATGTTTTATTAGGCGTCTAGAAGATATTTTTCTCTTTTTATTTTATTGCTTTCTAAAATACATCTCCTTTATCTCTCTTGTGTTGAGTTCATTTGTCTGTCTAGTTCTCTATGCCCTTGTCTTACTCCTCTATAAATGAAAATGAGAGTAATATTTACCTCACTGTACTGTTTTAATGGTTAAATAAGTGACACAAGTGAAATGTAAAAGTGTCTGGTACGTAATAACTGCTCACTAAATATTATCTGTAGTTACTCACATGATTATGCCCTCTTAGTTCATATTACTGCAACTACCTCCATTCATTATCTGCCACAACTGATTGTCAATTACATTTGCTTAAGGACTATCACACACGGCGATCTTGTACATGTGAGTGGGTATGCATTGAGTGTTTATATGTAGTTATTTAATTTNTCATGTTGGGAAAAATGTTGAACCTTGTTTTGGATTAGCTATCAGACAAACATTTTATAATTATGAATCCAAAAGTTTAAGAAAAAAGTATATTCTTGATACTTAGGAAAATATTTACAACCGTATTATTTTTATTAATTGTGTCAATGTTTTACACTTACTTAACAAATTGCCTCTTAATCTAGGCCATTCTGATATGTTTTATTAGGCGTCTAGAAGATATTTTTCTCTTTTTATTTTACTGCTTTCCAAAATACATCTCCTTTATCTCTCTTGTGTTGAGTTCATTTGTCTGTCTAGTTCTCCATGCCCTTGTCTTACTCCTCTATAAATGAAAACGAGAGTAATATTTACCTCACTGTACTGTTCTAATGGTTAAATAAGTGATACAAGTGAAATGTAAAAGTGTCTGGTACATAATAACTGCTCACTAAATATTAGCTGTAGTTACTCACATGATTATGCCCTCTTAGTTCATATTACTGCAACAATCTCCATTCATTATCTGCCACAACTGATTGTCAATTACATTTGCTTAAGGACTATCACACACGGTGATCTACTACATGTGAGTGGGTATACATTGAGTGTTTATATGTAGTTATTTAATTTCAAAGCTTATGTGGAATATAGTATTGCTAGTTCCATTTATATGGGAGTAAACCAGCAGACAAAAGAAGTGAGCAGCCCACAGTCACAGCTTTGGTGAATACTAAAATTAGAAAAACATGTTTTTAGTCTTGTTTTATTTTATCTTCAAAAAAGCTAGACTTGTGACTTGGAGAGGTAGCTGTGGTTGAAGTGGTTGAATTAATCAGCAATCTCTACAAATCTATTCCAAAAATGTACTTGAAAAGGTGGTAAATTAGTGTAGAGCAGTGATTTTCGATCTTTTTCGTTTCATGTCACCCAAAAACTAATTACTAAAATCCTGCTCTGCAGCACACCAAAAAATATTTTTTGATCTAGCAGTAGGTATAATTTTGTTTCATTCGCACCAGACGGCTATTGTTGTGTTGGCTGTTGTCATTTTTTTTTTAAATTTGACAATCTGAGAGAACAGAGGTCAGTGTCCCTGTCTAAACAGGCAGGTACTGCATGTTTTCAAAATTCTTGCCACATGTCAGTTGAAAATAGCTGGTTTAGAACAAAGTAACTTCTCCAGCTTGTGAGAAAACGATGCAGTAGTTTTAAATACTACCACAGAGTCTTAAGCCTGTTGCATTTTTCTTCTATTGTGATTTTTAAAAATTTATTTAATTATTTTTCAAGTACAATTTTCTGTCTATTACTCCCATCCCATCCCAGCCCCCCGCCCCGTGCTCCCCCCTCCCTCCCATTTCCTCCCTTCTTAGTTGTTGTCCATGTGTCCTTTATATTTGTTCCTCTAAATCCCTCCCCTATTTCCCCTGAAATTCCCTTCCTTCTCCCCTCTGGTTGCTGTCCCCCTGTTCTCTGTTTCAGTGTCTTTGGTTATATTTTGCTTGCTTGTTTGTTTTGTTGTTTTTTTATTTGAGAGTTAATATCAAGAGAACAAGACTGTTCTTTTAAGCGTAAATATTCTAAGAAATATTTTATTCAGTTGCTTGCTATATTCTATGATGTTTCCTGATATCCTTCCTTTCTACTCACTCATGACAAAATGAATATCTACCATTTTATTTCTGAAAAGCTGAAACGTCAAACTCAGCGTGTTGCTCTTCGGTGCCCCTTTAATATTGATAGGGTATGTTAGGTCTAAAAGCCTTACAACGAATTGCTCTTTATACCAATTTGATTCACTTTCAACTTATAGGTTGTTTATCTAAGCTATATTTATATTATTAGTACAGCAAGCAAAGTGTTTTACTTTATCTCTTGGAAAAAAATACCCAAACCTTTTAGTATGCACATTAAGTATCATTGCAAAATAATAAAATGAGAAAACAAATACAAATTGCATGGGTTTCTAAAAATAGATTATCCTTTTATGATGTTTGGCTGACATTTTGTTTATAATCAGGCTATTAACTGCTTTTTGCATTTTCTGACTATAGACTAGAACTCAGAGTGGTAGAAGGTTTCACTTTTTGATGGTTGGCATGTTTTTTTTTTACATTATTTATTCTAACAATTACTTCAAAAAATAAAAGCGAGTGCAAACTTACACTAAGACCTGAGATAAAAATAGAAAATTTAATTTAATTTTCCAGTAAGAGCCTGATAAAACTAATGCTATCTCCTATTCACAAATGAAACTGATTATGAAGATGAGAGGCTGGTGTTTTAATGCCATTTATCTGCTCAGCTATGCCCATTTTCATGAAGAAGAGGATCAAAAGAAATGCTTGTATTTTTGCTACAAAAATAGCAGATTAGTACCCTTTAGTACATGTTATTATTTTAAAACACATATTGCCAGACTCTGAGTCATTAAATGATTTTCTCAAGATGATGGTGTCCTCTGGAATCTAGATTTGCTGGATGAATGCCCTTTGGTAATGCAGTAGTTACTGCCTTTCGCTAAAGGTTATAATTTTTATGAGCCAAAAAGCACAGCTTTTCCTGGAATTGGAAAAGCCTTCCAAAGGCATTCATTTGTAATCTTTTACTTAACATTATTTATTAAGTTGAAACTATAACTATAAAAAATTCATTTTTAATTTCAATAGTTGAAATGTTAAAATGAAGCAATTGAAAATCAAAGTGCCATTGTGCTTCATATAATTTTTTCACCACGTTGTGCTGCCTAGAGATGAGGGCCCAGCACAGTGTCCGTGGTCTTTAATAGTCTGGCTCCCTTATCCTCCTCCCCTCTTCCTTCTTTATTGGTTGATATTTATCTTCATTGCATATTTCTAACCAACATTAAGACCAAATATAATTCAAATGCAATTTCACTGAATTTTTTCATAACTTGTAGACACAACCACTCCATGTTAATACATGCAACCTCACAACATTTAATCTCTACTAATTTATTCCTTTTATCTTTATCCTTTTATTCCATTATATGAATCTCTACTAATTTAGTCCTTTTATCATTATCCTTTTATTCCATTATATTAGCCATTATAAGGGATATATTTTCCAGGATTTTAAATTTGTTATTACAGACTTATTCCAATTAGTGATACTTATTTAGGCACTGATATTTTTTCTGTAACTATTTGTATCATTACTTTCAATGACAAGAAAATCTAATTTTAAAATTTATAAAATATTTCAGCTTAAATCTTACATTAAAAGAAAAAAAGACACATGTGGATTTACTCTCTTTCCCAAGCTTTTCTGATTGTTGGAGTTCTGCCAAATCTGAACAATATAAAAACAGATTAAATGACAGTGGGTCAGAAGAAAAATAAAGTTTTCATTGTGTCTCATTCCTACCATGTTGAGGAACCAGTAAAAGGAGTCTAATTTTTTCCATTCATGAGATCAACATTTTTTTTTGGTGCAAACAGTATGAAAAAAATTTGTTTGTTGCAGATGAGTGAATCTGTAATGATTTATTACATAGAATTCAGCCTTTGGGTCTGCAAAGAAAAAATACTGTTATTTGAATTGCTACAAAACTAGTTGTATACTTATTTTAATTGACATTTTATATTGAATGTTTTAGGTTTGTTAAGAGTTTAGGAAGAACGACAGAAAGAAATAAAAGCTAATCTAGGCAATACAGTTTTTCAAACACTGCAATCCTAAAACTTAGTGTTATAAGAGTTTCAGCATAAATGATAGCAAAGGCATTGACTGTTGAGGCTCTGTGAGTTAGAAATTTTCCTGCAAACCGAAAGGTCACTGTTTTGATTCCCAGCTAGGGCACAAGCCTGGGTTGTGGACCAGCTCCCCAGTTGGGGGCATATGATCTATGTGTCTTTCTCACATCCGTGTTTCTCTCCCTTTCTTTCTATCCCTCTTCCCTTCTCTCTATAAATAAATAAATAAATAAGAGGAGAGGCTTAGGAACCTATGAAACAATTTTAAGTGCTCTAACATCTGGATCATAGGGGTGCCAGAAGAAAAAGAGGAAGAGCAAGAAATGGAAAACTTATTTGAACAAATAATAAAGGAAAACTGCCCCAATTTGGTGAAAGAAATAGACATACAGGATGTCAAGGAAGCCCAGAGAGTCCCAAGGAAATTGGACCCAAGGAAGAACACACCAAGGTGCATCATAATTAAGTTATCCAAGATTAAAGAAAAAGAGAAAATCTTAAAAAACAGCAAGGGGAAAGGAGAGAGTTAACTAAAGGAGTTCCCATAAGACTATCAGTTGATTTCTCAAAAGAAACCTTACAGTCAAGAAGGGTCTGGAAGGAAGTATTTGAAATCATGAAAGGCAAGCACCTACATCCAAGATTACTCTATTCAGCAAAGCTGTCATTTTGAATGGAAAGGCAGATACAGTGCTTCACAGATAAGGTCAAGTTAAACAAGTTCATCATCACCAAGCCCTTGTTATATGAAATATTAAAGGGACTCATCTAAGAAATAGAAGAAATTAAAAAACTGAACATTAAAATGACAACAAACTCATAATTATGAACAACCGAACTTAAGAAACAAAAACAGAAACCAAGCAAACAACTAGAACAGGAACAGAATCACAGAAATGGATATCACATGGATGATTTCCAGTGGGGAGGAGGTGGGGGATAATGAGGGGAGGGAAGGTACAGGGAATAACAAGCATAATTATTAGGCATAAAATAGATGGAGAGAGGTTAAGAATAGTATGGGAAACAGAGAAGCCAAAGAACTTATAGGTACAACCCATGGGTATATAAGGGGGGGATGCTGGAGGGCAGGGGACAGTGCAGGGCAGAGGAGGAATAAAAGGGAGAAAAATATTGGGAAAACTGTGATAGCATCATCAATAAAATACACTTGAAAATAATTATGGGAAAGATGGATGAAGTTTCACTTTTTTCCTACAAAATTATTCTCTTTTGGGTGGCAGTGAAATAACCTAGACCGTTCTGATTGATTAATTGTGGAGCCTTATTTTAAAAGTATATATCTTCAGATATCAGTAGCCTAGCCTGACATAATTTGGCAAATGCAGGGACTGTGAATTTCTTCTTCATATAAATTAGATTGTCTTTCATCTGAATGTTATTTAGATAACAACTGGATATAACAACTGTTATTTAGACACCCCAACTGGATATAGTTTGAAACTTCACAAAGTATTTTTATATCTTGGAAAAATATAAGAATTTTTCTAAAGTATACAATGGATATATCTGGAAAAAAGTAAACTAAGAGAAGTTAAATTTAAGATTAGAGTTTCTGAAAACCATCAATCCTTTGCAATGTTTGCTTTATGCAATTTGCATAAATGATGGTAATTGAAACAGATCTTATTTATTTAATTTTTGAATTGTAAAACATTATTTAGAAGTCTTATTTTGAAAATGCTGCTTATTTGCAAGACAAGTTGAGTGAATTAAGGTTACCTTAAATATATGTGTAAGAATGACCATTTTTCCCTTTTCTCCACAATAATTTCTGCTTATTACTGACTTTCAATTGACAGAGAGATACATAGTATCTCTGGTACTGGTAGTTATCAAATTACTAAAAATAGTTTGAATAAAATCTTATAAAAACTGCACTGTTGAAGTTTTTATAGAGGCATCTAGTATAACACATATATTTGAAGTTAAAAATATTAACAAACGTTTATACAGCACTTTTTATTTGCCAGACACTAGTGTAAGCCCTTTACATTTATTTACTCGATTTGTAGATGAGAAATCTATATACAGAAAAGGTGCATAACTCATTGAATGCCACAGAATTAAATAGAGGAGGATGGCCCAAGATTTATACCCAGAGAATCTGGTTCCAAATTATGTGCGCTTAACTGTTGTACTATTCTTGTCTCAAAATGTTTGGGATGGGTACTGAATTGTTATCAAGACCACCATAAGATTGCCCTTTTTAATCATGATTCAAGAACCAGAAGTCTAAGGCAAATTCGATGGATTTTACTTTATTAGCAGTTAAATTTTTATATAAACAGAACTATATCAACATTGAGAGAAAAGATAAGCTACAGACTCAGAGAAAATACTTACCATCTATAACAGGCACAGTGTTTAAGGCTTTTATATGGGGTGGGGGTTGGCAAAGTATGTTTACAGTTATCAGTATGCAAAACACTTTATTCTTATATTATGATTCAATAATAATTGGATTATTTTCCACATGAACAACTATAAAACTACTTATGTTACAACCTGTCTATAAAGTATTATTACAAATCAATAAAAATAAATTCACTAGACAAATAAGCAGGTATGATCAGACAACTAGATTGAAGTAAAATGCACATAGATAAAAATGTATATCCTCAACTTTGTTAGCAATCAAAGAAAAATGGAGTATATCACAAAGATATCATCTTTCGTGACAGGCACATTGATCTCAGTTTGCTATCATATCAGTTTTATCTTCAGATATTATACTTGAAGTTTAATTGTAATATGTATTTATTGTGATGTTTATTTCAAAGGTTGTTTTAATAGTACAAACTAGAAATAATCTAAATCCTATCAATATGATAAACCGATAACAAAGTATGGTTCTGAGAGATTGAGATGCTTGCCGGAAGTTATATAATACTATATTTAATTATACTTTCATTTGATTTATAGAATGAAAAAGGAGGCTTTGTAGAATATTATAAAGAATATTAGTTCCTGTTCTAATTTTAATGTGGATTTTCTTTGAAGCATTGGCTGGTATCTGTTTTCATGCAACTGTAACACTATAGCACTCGTATTATTTATAGGTAATTCTATAAACAGGCTTTATATATTCTTACTAATATTCTTTCATAGGAGAATACAACACAATAGCCGGATGAGCTTTCAATGTTAAAGCAAACCTTAGTCTTTCGTTTTTTCTGTTCCTCCATTGACATAATTTAAGCCATTCATACACTGGGTATTTTGGTTTATTAGCCAGATCCTCTTCTATTATAGGCCATTATGTTAACTCTAGTGTTCAAAATACATGCCATACAAAAAGCTAGGTTATTATTTTTATTTTATCCATTTTAATTATTTATTTTAATTATGTATTTTGAGGAAGCTCCATGATTTTGTCACAGAAAATCAAAAACTGCAGAAACATGCACACCGCAGCCTCTGTATCACACTCCTTGTGCTCTAACTACACTATAAATAATTAGTCACTAACATTTTAAATCTTTTACTTTTCATCATGGTATCCTCTCAATTCCCCCCCATTCTTCATGAAGTCATTATTTTAAAGATATAAGCAATATTACCATTTTTTAATTTTAAAAATTTCAATTTTTTTATTCATATTTCTTCTATCCAAACACAAATAGTACTACTTTGCTATATTTTTCCTGTGAATATAGTTTATAAAGGTATAATTATTGCACATCTACTATATTAGTGATATCTATCATTCTTTTATTGACATCACACTTGTGTATGTGCTATGTCAATATACATAATGAAGCCTTTTTTCATTATGGAATTTAGTTATATAACCATCATTTTATTTCATTTGGAAGATTTTATTTATTTTTAGAGAGGGGAAGGGAAGGAGAAAGAGAAGGAGAGAAACATTAATGTGTGGTTGCCGGTCACATGCCCACTACAGGGGACCTCGCCTGTAACCCAGGCATGTGCCCTGACTGGGAATCGAACTGGCAACCCTTTGGTTCACAGGCCTGAACTCAATCCACTGAGCTACCCCAGCCAGGGTTTATAACCATCATTTTAAAGGCTTTCTCCTATACCATAACTGGATAAATAATAGTTTTCTTTTTTTTAATTTGAGTTATTCTCACTTTATGTAATTCCTTAATAATATTGTCTATATTGAAAATTATTTCATGAATTCTAAGAAATTAATTTTCTAGATTTAAATATAAGAACTTTTTTTCCTGGCTTTCAAAAAGTTCCAGTAATATAAGATTGCACTATTTTTACCACATTGTTGCCCTAATTGGATGGTGCCAATTTGTACATTAAAAAAAAAAAATCATGGGCTCTGGCTGGTGTTGCTCAGTGAATTGAGCACAGGCCTGTGAAGTAAAGGGTTGATGGTTCGATTCCCAGTCAGGGCACATTCCTGGATTGCAGGCCAGGTCCCCAGTAAGGGACACATGAGAGGCAACCACACATTGATGTTTCTCTCCCACTCTTTCTCCTTCCCTTCCCCTCTCTCTAAAAATAAAAAATAAATTGTTTTTAAAAATCATGGGTTAAAAAATGGATCTTTCATTGCTGATTTAATTAGCATTTTTAAGTGGCTGGTGGAATTGACCATTTTCCCACATAGTTAATGTTTGTATTTCCTCTTTTGAGATTTCTTTGCTTTCATAATTTATCTATAATATCTTTGGAAAAATATAGTTTCAATTTAATCATTTGTATTTGCTGCCAGTAGCTGTGATTTTTTAATTTCAGTCCTTATAATGTGGCAATTTTATGTTTTAGTGTGTTTTGTGTTTTAGTGAGTTGTTTGATTTTAAACATAGGAAATTTTTCTATTTAGAAATTGGAAACATTTTTTAACTTTCTTTCAATTAAACAAAGTATTTAACTCTTATTTTTCTGGTGTTTTTTTTTGATATCACATGAAATTTGAGAGTAAGTTAAGTCTTTGTTTCTAATTGCCAATGTTTCTAATTTTTTTAGAAAAAACCTGTGTCTATTGATTAACTATACCACTTTGATAAATATTTAAATCATTTATATAACTGGGCCTTTTTTTCCTGGATAATTTTTTTTGTTCTGCTGTTGATCAATTATGGAAGTATGTTACTTTCTCTATTGACAAGACTGTATAGTTTGTGTTTTTTCTTTTTTCTCAAATCTTTGGCCTTCCTCACCTGTTTTTACCTTTTTTAAAAATTCCAGATGAGGCATGAACCATGATGAAGAGTGTGGATTTAGGGTTTAGAAAGAGTAGGGCTCTAAATCTGCTGCTTCCAATTATATTGAGTTTAGTTTGTCGTTTTGAGTCATCTTTAATACTTTCGTTGTTTGGCTTATATTATCAGGACCTAAGGGCTAGGAATGGAGGCTGAAAAATGCACAGACATTGCAATAAGTTTTAGCGTGTTCACAGGAATACTGTGTATTAGACACTATGTCTCCATGAATGCAAGTTATCTCCTAAATTTCTAATGCAGTTTGTCTCATTATTTTTCAGGTTATTAGTACTAACCAATATTGTATAAAGGGTTTATAAAGGTTTCTGTTTCCCAACAAATTATATGTAATTTTTAAAAATATTTTATTTATTTATCTTTAGAGGGGAAGGGAAGGAGAGAGGAAGGAAACATCAGTGTATGGTTGCTTCTTGTGCATCCCCTGCAGGGAACTGGCCCCTGCGGGGAACTGGCCTGCAACCCAGGCATGTGCCCTGACTGGGAATTGAACCGTGATCGTCTGGTTCACAGGCCTATGCTCAATCCATTGAGCTACACCAGCCAGGGCTATATGTAATTTTATAATTCATAAAATACTTTTCTAATATATCTTTTCATATAATTTCAAAACAAGTTAGACTGAGAACATTACTTCCATGTTTTCTATGAGGAAATTCGGACTCAGAGAAGTAAGTAGACTTTTCTACCAAGTTGTAATTGACATTGTTTTCATTCCTAAACTCCCCAATGATTTTATTACGTAGGACTTTCTTTGTTATCCAAATGCAATCTGTGGATTTCCACCTTTATTTGAACTGTGAGAAGTTATGTGTTTCATGTAACCCTTTGAGTTTATAAATAATTGAAATGCTATATCATAATGTATTATAACTTGTCATTTCCAATTGTATTTAAACTGGTCTTTGTGAGACAGATGCATTATAGGTGTACAATAGTCTAGAAAGCTCTCTGACATGTGACCAACTGGGTCTCTGGTATGAGACCACCTGTGCTGGAGTTCTGCTTCTATTATTTGTTATCTGTGGAACTGCCCTGTGTGTCTTAGTTTCCTCATTTGTAAAACAGGAATAATAATAATGCCTACATAATAGGGCTTGTGGTAAGGTTAAATGGATTGACTAAGTGGTTAAAACATTTTGGGAATATGGTAAATTCTGTAAAAATGTTAGTTATCATCATCATCGTCATCTTCATCATCATATTCCCTTTAAGTTAGATCTAATCCAGGCATTAAATTAATGTATAGTATCATCAAAAGAAGCAATGCTTCTTTATAAAGATGTCTAAGAAGTTACCAAGCAAAATGCAATATTGAGGGTAATCAAGTTTTAGCTGAACAGTAAATGGTGTCCTACCACTTGCTGCCAATGGGCAAAAACTCTGGAGACAGAGTTTCATGGAAAGATGAAGGAATCTTCTATTTAAAGTATACACAGTTTGAAATAATGGCAGGTTTCTGTATCAAAGCCGGTTTCCTCTAAGACACCCAAAGAAAATCACCCTGCCACCCTCTGCCAGCTCAGCTTAAGGTTGCACCAGGAACCCAAAGACATCTTCCTTTAAGAAATGCAGGTGGCTTAGCTTGTTTCCAGCTGCTCTCTGGCCTCAGACATCTTTCAGAGTCTGTGCAACCAGGTGTCCTACTCATGGTGTGCTGTCCCCTTCCTCCATCCTCTGCCTTCTGTGTGTCTGGCCAGGCACAACTCCCTCCCACTCACCCCCGCCCCCTTCAGCACAGCTCCAGTTTTCAGGGGTGGCTGCTTCCCATGTTGGGGATGGGTACAGGGCTTGCTCCTGGCCATGCAGCTTCCAGGGCCAGCCTCAACAGGTCCGTTAAGCCCTGTTGCACACATTGGTGTGCTGGGTCTGAGGCCCTGCCTGGGATGGAGCTGCAGAGTGGCAGAAATGACGGGAACCACTGTCACTGAGGGTCTCTGCTGGTGGAGCTGGCCGGCAGCGGGAGGCTGCCATAGATGGAGCTGCCACTGACGAGCCTCCGCAGGATAGCACATGGGTGGCAGGAAGGCAGGCAGCCAAAGCGCAGTGTCCCAATCTTCCTGTGGGTGGGAGGGTCATGGGGCTAGTCACCAGCCCTCATGGTTCCCAGGACCTGCCAGCCCAAGGCTTCTCCCCTCCATTCTTACCAGAACAGCACTTACTGTACTCCAGAATGCCCTGGAGAACTTGGAGAGGGATACCAGGAATGTTTCTAGACTATGCAGTCCTCGAGGCCCGGGGCCCAAAATTCCAAGCCCCATTGGTTTGGAAAGAGGGGATAACAAAGTGTGGCATTTCTGCACTCCCCTTTTAAAGGGTGCCCTCAGAATCCCCTGTGCACCAGAAATAGCTGCGTCATCGCCCTGGTTGTCAGGGCCATGTACACTGGTGCAGCTGTCACTCCTGTGCTACCCTCGACATTTCCCTGCACCTCCTCCATTTCTGGGGGAGGGTCCTCCCATTACAAAGGCAACAGGAAGTTCATGGAACCCATGAAGAACATGTGTCTATCTCAGAGAACTTACATTTGAATGTGGCTCAGTATCTATTAGAAATGCACATCATAATTTTAGTATTTTGCACAGATACACCTCATCTAGCATGACACTGTACCTTAAATGAAATTGTTAAGATATAATCTATGAAATCCATTATTTATTGTACTTTCCTAAGTCCTATAGCTGAAGATTAAAGGTGGCATTTAGGAAAAAATGCACCGATCATGATTATGTGATTTTGGAAATTGGTGGCAAGTTATTTCCCAATTCCATTGATGCGATTTTAGAAATAATGAAATTTTTATCTCAAGGAGAGAAAGTCTGCTTTAGAAAGTAACAATTTACATAAATAAAATACAATTATTTGTGTTATCACTCTTTAAAGATAATTTAGATGAGAAATTCAGTGAGTCAAAGAGGATTCAGAGGATTTTTTTTTCTGTGAGACTCCTTTGGAAAGCGTAGCATTTCCCTTTGTTAACCTTGCCACAGCACTGCAGATCCATCTTCGTCAAGATTCATGGCGTCAGGGCGTTAATCCACTAAAATTTCTTAAGATTTATCTTCCTCAATTGATACATTTTTGACATTAAATTCTAGTATGTGGTCAGGCATAATTTCAAATAGACAAAAGATAGTTATATAATAAATTAAAATGAGTAATCAGAATTTCAGATAATACATTGTATATCACAATGCAGGTATTAGATCATTTGCTGAACTAGTTTATTGTTGCTTTACCTCTATTTTCAACAATGAAAATATAACAATTCCCTTTAGACTTTCATATTGACAATAGAAAAATAGTTGTATTTTCTTTAGTTGGACAAACGTATATACTGATGACCTATTATATAAATTTGCAGTTCAAAGATACTGGCAATATGATGAGCCCATAAATATTGATGACCTATTATATAAATTTACAGTCCAAAGATACTGGCAATATGAAGAAAAGGACAGTAAAAAAATACAAACATAATGAAAGAAACATAACCCAAAATAGCATTGCCAGTTCATACTGAAAATATAACAAAAGATTAAACAGAAAAATATATAGCAAGAATATAAAAATTAAAATACATATCCTTTTGCATAAGAAACTATATACAAGATCTGTCTAGAAAAAGTCCAGTCATTTTTATTTTAACAAGAATGGTTTGTGTGACATCGATGTAACCTGGCAGCCAGGGAGAGTAGACTGGAATGCACATGTTCAAATAAGGACAACTTCACTGTACTAGTCGGTGAGGGTGGTAGATGCTGTTGAGTGAGCTTGTGTACTGTGTGGCCATCGCATTGAAAATGACTGAGTGAGCAGAGCAATGAATCTGCATCAAAATTTGTGTTAAGCGTGAACATTCTTTCACAGAGACTGTTTGAATGATTCAGAAGGCTGCAGCTACGGGCAACTGGTGATTGGCAGCTTTATCATAACATGCCCACTCATGTATCACATCTCGTGTAAAGTTTTTTGGTGAAACATCAAATCACCCAGGTGACTCAGCCACACTACAGCCCAGATTTGGAGTCCTGTGACTTCTGGCTTTTCCCAAAACTCAAATCACATTTAAAAGGGAAGAGATTTCAGACTGTCAGTGAAATTAAGGAAAGTACAATGGGGCAGCTGATGGCTATTGGGAGAACTGTGTGAGATCCCAACGTGCCTACTTTGAGGGGTACTAAAGCATCATGGTCTTCCGTAAAATATTTCTTGTATCTTATATCTTCTTCAAGAAATGTCTTTTTTCATATTTTTTTCCTAGAAGGCTGGATACCTTCTAGACAGATCTTGTATATTTAGTAGTGAGAGGACTAAATCCAAGAGCATAACGGGCTTCATGATAAATTTTTATTTCTGTTCCTCTCATTATTCAAAGCATTTCTTCTTTTGGAGGAAAGTTGGAGCAAAGTACCTTGTATAAATCTGAGGGCTAGAGCTATAGCTTTTAAATTCTACCAGCCTATCTAGGAAGCAAAAAAACCTAGAGAGAAAGGGCTTCCAAGATAATGAAACTAACAATATTTAAATAAAATAATCGATAAAGTGAAATTAAATCAAACAGTCATAGAGGGTATGACTGACTTGAATGATAGAACTGTGGAATTTATGAAAAAATGCAAAACAAAATAAATGTAAAATATGTAGGAAAAATGAACAACATTAAGAAGAGATTGAGAAATGTAAGCACAGGTCTCAGAGAAGACCTACAAAGAAAAAACATTAAAAAAAATCAAAAAGATTTTCCTATCAGATATTTCACACAGCAATATTTTTACTGATATGTCCCCTAGAGCAAGGGACATAAAGGAAAGAATAAACAAATGGGATCTCATCAAAATTAAAAGCTTCTGCATGGCTAAGGAAAACAGTATCAAGATAAAAAGAGAAGCAACACCTTGGGAAAACATATTTGCCAATGATACCTCAGACAAAGGTTTAATCTCTAAAATATACAAAGAACTCACTTGATTCCACTTAAAGAAGACAAGCAACCTGATTAAAAAATGGGCAGAGGACTTGAACAGACACTTCTCCAAGGAGGACATACAGAGGATCCAGAAACACATGAAAAGATGCTCGATATCGCTAGCTATCAGAGAGATGCAAATTAAAACCACAATGAGATACCACTTTACACCAGTCAGAATGGCTATCATAAACAAATAAACAAACAAGTGCTGGAGAG
Source organism: Sturnira hondurensis (assembly GCF_014824575.4). Classification (NCBI taxonomy): domain Eukaryota; kingdom Metazoa; phylum Chordata; class Mammalia; order Chiroptera; family Phyllostomidae; genus Sturnira; species Sturnira hondurensis. Next base: position 1,489,214 of record NW_028086933.1, read on the forward strand.
GTTGTGGGGAAAAGGGTACCCTAGTTCACTGTTGGTGGGATTGCAGACTGGTACAACCACTATGGAAAACAGTATGGAATTTTCTAAGAAAACTAAAAATGAACATGCCTTTTGACCCAGCAATTCCACTATTAGGAGTATATCCTAAGAACCCTGAAACACCAATTCAAAAGAACCTATGCACCCCAATGTTCATAGCAGCACAATTTACGATAGCCAAGAGTTGAAAGCAACCTAGATGCCCATCGGTAAATGACTGGATCGAAAAGTTATGGTACATTTACACAATGGAATTCTATTCTGCAGAAAGGAAGAAGGAACTACTACCCTTTGCAACATCATGGATGGAACTGGAAAGCATTATGCTGAGTGAAATAAGCCAGGCGGTGAAAGACAAATGACATATGATATCACCGTTAACAGGAATCTAAACAACAAAACAAATAAGCAAGCAAAATATGACCAATGACACTCAAATACGGAACAGGCTGACAGGGTCCAGAGGGAAGAGGGGAGAGAATCATAGGGGAAAAGGGGATGGACTCACATGAACAAATATAAAGGACACATGGACAATAACTAAGGGTGGAGGGTGGAAAGGGGAGGGAGGTGGGGAGCACTGGGGGGGGGTGGCAGGCAGGGTTGGGAATATAAGACAGAAAACTGTACTTGAACAAGAATTAAATAAAAAAAATCAAAAAGAGATTGTTTTATTTCATAGACTTGAAGAATAGAATGATTCTATAAAAGTGTATACTAAAAGCCAAACAAGCTAAAAAGAAAGCATAATCCTTAACTGGCCACCTAAGAAAACCAAAGAAGTTAATGACAAGAGACATTTCTAAAAGCCACTGGGAAAGAAAACATGTTGTTTATGTGGGAAGAAAGCAAACAGAGAGTAGATGGATAAAAAAGTAAAGGGAGTAATGGCTTAAAAATTTTATGTACATTTAAGAATCAGCCTAGAATTTTATATATAGCTAAACAATCCCTAAAGAGTGAAGGCAAAATAAAGTCATTTTTAAATATTTAAAGGTGAGGAAATTTAAAAATCAACAAATACTTAAGTATATTCTTCAGCGGTAAAGTGAAAGAAGATATTATGGTAACCAAAAAATTTAAATGTATTGGTAAATATAATTAATGCTGGCTTTAACCCAATCCATATTTTTATTTTTAAAAAACAAGGTATGAATTATAACTAAATATCACATGCCCTATGAATCAGCAATTACATTCCTAGTTAAACACTCAACAAAAATGCAAATGTACACTTACCAAAAGACATGTAACAGCCAAAGATTGCAAATTAAAAATATTTGGAAATGACCATATAGTTCTAAATAGGCAATATCCATCAATAGTAGAATTAATAAATTCTAATCACAATAAATTTTGATATATTTATGCAATGAGATACTAGAAAACAATGAGGATGAATAAATAATCACTCATACAATATAGATTATTTTACAAACATGATGTTGAGTAAAAAAAAACAGAAAAATATGTATAATAGGTGCTTTCATTGATATTAAGTGCTTAAACAAAAAGAAGTCAAAATGAGTCACCTTGGTAGGAAGTAGTGTGTTTGGAAGTAACAGAGTCCTTTGGGGAGGCAGTAATGTTCTGTTAACAATAAATGTAAATTAATTAAAATTTCCTAATAAAAGGACAAAAGTATTGCATTTGATTAAAAGCAGTGTCTAATATCTTATTACAACATACCTTAATAAAAAAGACAGGAACATTAAATATACAGGGTCTGGCACAAAAAATGCCTCCTTTTTATTACAAATCATAAGCACATAATACTGCAAGGTAACAATATTACACCCAAGCACAGTATATGACATTTTAGGTGAAATGTTCAAATTAAAACTCTGAATCATTACACCCAGATTATTACTCTATCAACCACACTCAAGCAGGCATTACTTCTGCCAGTCCAGTACATATACTTACAAATGTGTTAGGCAAACAATAAAAGCTTGTGTGTATCTACATATCAATATTGGATGGAAGAAGTTAAGGGAAAACACCAATAGTGATTTTTTAAAAGAACACTACATTATGATACAAAGCAATCTAGAGACTATCACTCAATAATTCATAGATCATCTCTCAGAATATATAAAGCAAAGCAAATCATAGAAAGAAATAGACAAGTGTGAAGTTATGATGAAATATTTCAATACACAGCTATCAGAATTTGAAATCTCAGACAAAAATCTAAAAATGAACATATGTGATTTGAACAAGTCATCTCAAAGGCTTGATTAATATCCCTAAGGTGTATTATTTTTAAATATATATGCAGTGTTATGAAAATTGACCCCATACTATACAGCAAAGGATAAAAGTCTAACTTCAGAGAATTGGTCCAGTACAAACAGTTTATCAACACTACAATTAAATAATATATCAATTAAAAACTCAGGACCAAAAAATGTGTTTTAAAACATATATATTCCTAAATAATAAGTTAAAGAGGAACTTCTAATGGAAAGTAAGAAATGTATAAACCTGAATGGCAATGAGAAACCATTTCATAGCATATGGAATGTATCTAAACCTGTAATACCTGAAAGTTCTTGTGTTCAACTTATTTAATAATTTTTTAAATGAGGAAAATTAATATATACATTTATCTCTAAGAACTAGATAAAGAACAATATACTTAATCTGGAAAAAGTTGAAGAAAATAAAAATATAAAAAGTAAAATGTTAAAAACTGTAAAAAAGAAATTAATAGAAAATAGTAATATGTGAAGATTTTAAAGCTGGCTCTTTAAAAGTTTAGTAATTAAAACAAAGCTCGTATGAGTATTAAAAACCAAAATTCAGTGGAGTAAATTTAAAGACCTAATTAGCCTCACTGAATGATTCATAAGTGAGACAGCATCCTATCAAGTAAATAAATAGAAAAGAGCTCCCAAGAATTATACAAAATGGAAGATTTTTATAGGCAGAAAAAGAGTATAAAAAGGACTTTAAAAGTGGTGTATTTCAGGCAGGTTACCTGAAGTTGGGGGACTTATCTGGCAAATTACCTTACTAGTGCTGACTGGGAAATTCCAGACTGATAGGTTTAAAATTTCATTCCTTAGAAAAGCTGAAACTTGAATTCCTTTAAATATTAAGTTCTGGTGGGGCTTAATCAAAGTGACCTCATTTGGCCCCTTTTTTTTCTTTTTAACACAAGTCAGAATAAGAATGTTTTTTTTAAGAGCACGACAAACAATATTTAGTTGTGAAGAGAAGTCAAGCTTTAGGTAAAGCATACATATTTAAAAAGATGAATAATGTTGAGGAATTTTTCATTTAATGAAAGAATATTAAATAATTATATAAAAAGTAGACAAGTATAAGAGGCCCTTATTTAATTCTTGAACAAGAATTAAATAAGAGACTTAGAATAATTTCTTTTTGTTGTTTTTTGTTTTGTTTTTTACAAGCAGATACTACCGAACATTTGTGTTGTCTTAAGACGTGTCCAAACCTGTAGAGAATTTTTATGAGTTTATTTGAGCCAGACTGATGACAATTGCTGGAAAGCAAAATCTCAACAGATTGAGAATATGCTCTAGGAAATGCAGTTTTACCATTCACTTTATACAACAGAAGCAAGGGGTAAGCCACAGGGGAGTTACATGAAATTCATTGGTGATAGATTAGGGAGACAGGAGAAAGCAAAGGATGGAAATATCTGAGATTGAATAAAAAGTAAAATGGCTAGACGTATACTCCTTTTCCATTGGTGTCTATAGGATAATTAACAGTTAATATTTACAGTACACAGAGATGGTATGGGGAGAGAACAAGATAACAGCGAGGAGTTCTGTGGTCGAGTTCTGGTGATTGTGCCCTGAGGGTTCTGGGAAAGGGAATAACTCTGATATTCAAAAGTATGTTGTTATAGATGCAAAAGACCATACGCTTAGATAGGGTAAAGACTGACCTTTGTTAAGGCCTAGGTTACGACTCCCTGCCATGACTCACCTTTAATTAGGAGGTTTTCATTTCAGACTGCCCTAAGGATTTACGTTCAGTGTCTGAGTCTGTAGGGCCTGCGTAGCAGGCCTCCCCTGAGCATGTCAGGTTAGTACGTGGCCCCTTTTTCACCCACACAAGGAAGCGATTGTTATCATTTTTACAAACTATGCCAAGCTAAAATAAAAAATGTAAACCCACGTGATTAAGTTTATTAGTGTAATTTTAACATCCGCAGTTGTAAGGAATAGAGAAAACTATAGGCCAATTTCACATATAACATATAAACAATATGAAATCCTTAAAAATTAAAGCAACTATAAAATGGCGGCACATTTTAAAAAACACATCCTGACCAAGTAAGATTATTATTCTTAAAAATGGTTACGTAGTCACTGAAAGCCTGGTAGCTCTAGAGTTTTTATACAGGAGAAATGAAGGGTTAGTCTGTGGGGTATGAAAGTGCTGCCCAGGCTGGTCGAGGTTGAGGAGATTGTAAAGGGATTAGAGCTTCCCCAAGCCGCTGTTGGTTCGGCAAATTCCTTTTTTCTTTCTCTTTTTTGAAGAATTCACCTTTTTGAGATTGCAACGGCAGTTCTGCAACAGCAGTTCTGTGGCCAGATCGAGAGACTTGAAAATAGCGAGACATAAGTGCAATGGTGAGATAAAAAAACACAGCATTTCCCTAGAACCAATTCACCCCAGATGCCTTATTAGAAAAAAAAAAAAACACAACTAGACATAATTTACTTTAAAATAGATTGTCAATTACAGGGGAATGGCTTCCTGTTTTTTTTTTTTTACTAATTTTTTAACAAAACAAACATCAATGATGTTCATGAAATAAGCCTACACATAAGAATATCAATGTTTTTCTATTAGGAACTAATCAGGCTTTTATTTGAGAATCATATATACTCTTCTGCGGTAGGAATCACAGAGAAACAGGAATGGTCTTAGAGAAAAAAATGTTGAAGTGATAGAAAATAGATTCAATGAGGCTAATGTAAGAAATTGGGTCTTTTTATTTATGCAAGGGTTATTTTGTGAACATTAGTATGCATTTTGACGCGGCCTTATCAGTTTGGCTTTGAACAGTTGGTGGCTGGCTAACATTAAAAAAATACTGCAAAAGTCCTTGACTATAACTAATACAGTGAGTATAAAATAAAGAAGATATTTCTGTAGTGGTCACCTCTAAAGATCTTACACTCAGTAGAGAAGTGTCAGAATTGAATAGTTTGTTTATAGATCACACAAAGTCAGGTCCCTAGAAATAGCAATTTCTAGAAATTCCATTAAAAATATAGTCCATGCCTTGCTTCTACAAAAAAAACTGTAAAGAGCAGGGTTCATTTCCAACCTCATATTTCTGAATTCATTTATTTCTTATCACATTTATCATGAAGTTATCATGAATTTAAAAATTTGTGTTTGATCTAAATTGCCTGACCAGAGCACATTTGTTTTGAAAATACTTGTATATTTAAATACTTTAATAATCCTCCTGTTTTATCCATAGGAAGAAAAAGTGGAACAAATTTAGGCAAATAAGAGAATTTACTAGTTTTTCTCTTTAAAAGTGTAGCTTGAAGGAAAGGAAAGACTGATTATATCAAAGCAGGACTTAGCTGTGACGATTTAAAGACTTTCCACTTTTTATATTTTCCCTTTTTATATTTTAAAATTCTCCTTTGCAAGAGGAAGTGGCACCTGTTATTAATTGTGGGTCTCCAGATGTGAAAAGTTGCAATCCGACATAAATCTCTCAAGGGAAGACTGTGTGTGCTGCTATTAGGAATCGACACTCTTCCTTGTGGCATATCCAGGCACTGACGTTTCTGTCTAACCTTCAAGATAATGTAGTTGCACGGCTTTTTAATCTTTTAAGGAAATAGAAAGACTCCTGAGATTACACTTCCAGGCCTTTGTAAATCATACATTAGTGTTGTTAAGATACAAGAGGATGCCTTTTCAAGCTTTATAGCTTGCTTGGCCACAAAATTAATGGTTATTACTATTTTACCGTTGTTTGTTTTGTAAAAATGACTAATTTCCAGCTATGAGTAAGGCTGATTTGAGTCAGTATAAATTCTGGGGAAATTCAGAAGACCGTTTGGAATTATGGTAATCATGTGGAAATATAAGGCTGTTTTTCTTTTTATTGAGTGTGGAAATGAACTATTTGACCTTCTAGAGACTTTTTAAACTGAAATGTGATACAAATAAGATATGGAGTCTGATTCATTAAGTCTGGGATGAGGCTTGAGATTCTGCATATCTGTCTAACATGTGCTCAAGTGGGGTTCATGGTGCTGGTTAGCAGACCAAACATGAGGGTCAAGAATAGAGGTCAGAGGTTTGTAACCGAGGCTCCGTGGAGGATTCTCAAGTTTGAGTAACTATGTGAAATTGAGCACAGTGTGTGCCTGCCTGTGCATTTTCAAAGGTGTGTGCCCATAAGTTAGATCACATTCTCGAGATTTGTGTGACCTACCACCCTAAATTGTTGACTAGGATTTTCTTGATCTTTGTAATTGCTAGTCCCATGAGATAATTGATAAAGGTGATTAAATAAATTTCCAAAGCTTTATATGCTCTATCTGTCTCTGTATTTAAGATTTTACACAAGAAATTCTAGCTCTGGTCATTGTGGGTCAGTTGGCTGGAGCATTGTTCCATAGCTCCAAGCATTGTGGGTTCGATTCCCAGTCAGGGCAAGTACAATCCCTGGTTCAGGTACATACAAGAGGTGATCAATTGATGTTTCATTCTCACATCAATGTTTCTCTCCCTTCCACCCTCTCTCTTTTTCTCTCTCTAAAAGCAATTTAAAAAATGTCCTAGAGTGAGAATAAAAAACAAACAAAAAATCCTAGAATTTTTATACCTATTTAACTTTTATTTTAACCTTAGTGTTTCTAAAAGTATTTGGTAATGATTTTTTTCTCATTCTCTATACCAAATATGTCCCATGAACAATAAAAGAAGATACCAATTTACATTAAACAAAGGTTGATATATAAAAAAAGACTTGTCTTTAAATTTCTGATTTTCCTTCCACTGCTTTGTTTTTTTTCTCTTTTGCCCTCATTCTGCATGAGTCACATTTGTTCAGGGAAACTCTCCAATATTCTAGCCTCTCAGACTCATGGCATCTTCACTTCCAAAGATCTGTATTTTCAACGTTATTGTGGACAATCCTTCCAGTGGTCAGTCTAAATGTTTATGGCTTCCGAATTTAATGTTAATCTCACCTTATCTCTGAGCTGGGAGCTGTGTATCTAGCTATTTATTAGACACCTTCACTTACTGGCACAGGTGTATGGGCATCTCAAAATTAATAGCATCCAATGAGAATTCCTGATCCCCCTTTTTCTGAAGTCATTCTTCTTCTGATCTGACTCACTTCATGCAGTTGTTCTCCCTTTTACTCACTTTAGGCCAGTCCAGCAGGTCACAAAAAGAGTAACCATCTGGGTAGAGACAGTGGATCCTAATGCACAGGAGATAGGGAGTGCTACACAATCAGGGCAGAGAATAATATATTTGACACTTGCGTTATTTCTTGATGCTTCCTAGTGTTTGTGTGCCAAAATTTAGTAATCAATGTACAAGGACCACAGGTATAGTTTGGGAAGGGACTGCACCAAGAGATTTGGATGTCTCAGGGATGACAGAAACGATCACCCTGTGATGCAAGGTCAGAGCCGATGACTAAGGATTAGGGGAATGTAGTTTGCATGATGGTTGACACAATTGTGAATCTTCATTACAGCTTCAAATCAACCACACCAGTGCAGGCTATAATTCATTCTACTGACTTGTTACTTCTAAGCTACCTTGCAGACCAGGCCAAACAGTACGGTAGAAAAGCTATTCCCAGATACAATGAATTTACTCTAAGAAACAAGTAAATCTGAGTGGTACAAAAGCTGGCCTATAGTAGATACCAGGGCACTGTATCCTCTTTAGAAACTGCGACAATACCCAAGCCGCTGGGAATACCAGTTGCCTAGGGCTCATGTCTGTGACTGACACTGGGAATCACCTATCAAGGTACTAAACAGCCTTGCCCAGAGTTTTGCCACCTCCCAAATGTGGTCTGCAGTTAGTGACTTTCTTATAGATTTGTATAAATATACATGACCTTTTTGCCTCAATTTAGGAGAATCCTTATAGGCTCCAGTGCTCCTTGGAGTATCATCTGAGAGCTCATTGTTTCAGCTGTTCCTTTTTGCACACTTATTTCTGTCTTCCTCATTTTCTTTAGGTAAAAGTTCTGGGAAAACTCAGCAAATTTGCATGTAGTTTTTTCCTCTTCAGCACTGTCTTAAATACCAAAATTATCCTTAACTGATGATATGTTGTAAATACCCATTCAATGAAGTTGTTAATTCCTTATTTGTGTAAAAATCACTGAAGAGTAATGATGATATTTATAACTACTATATAGGAAATTGTTTTTTGAAGTATATAAGTAATAATACAGATTTAATTTACCAATAAATATTAGTTTGGAGATACCAAATGGAAAAACATAAAGGCAAATGGAAAATCAAAATAAGTTAAGGGACTTCACTCAACAGTTCCACAACAATAAACACGTGGAGAACTTAGTTATGTACATACCTTATTGTATATTATTTTGCTTGGTGCTTTGGTCTATATTTTAAGAACCAATGATTTTTCTCAAGATGTGGAGAAGGATACCTATTATTTACTGAAGGCCTATTTTATACTGGGCATCGTTTTAGGCATATAAACACATTAAAAAATTTAAATATTATTTGCAGATGAACAGAAAGAAAGATTGAAGCTGAGAAGATCTAAATTTTCTTAGGGTCAACTACCCTATAAATCAGGAAATCCAGTTTAATACATTTTTTCCTATTTCAAATTCAGACAAGTCGACATGTTTCTTCTCACCCCCTTCATGATGCTATTTGAAGAGTGGAATGGCATCTGGCTGACTTTAATCCACCCAAATGAAGTGAAAGGAGCCCAAACTCTCGAAGTCATGAGGCCGGGAGTCTAATCTCAGCTCTACCAGTTACAATCTATGCCATCTTGGGTGTTTCACTTCACCTGTCAGAGCTCTGTACCCGGATTTATATAAAAATGAGAAGTTTCTGTTGTCTTTAGGAGTCCAGATGATTCTAATCGTTTATTGGTAGAGTAAGCTTTGGGAATTAAGGCATTTTGAGACCAACATCAGTGTAGGAAGGGGTCTCGGAAACAGTGCGTCTTTCAGTTCCTCTACTTAGGAGAATATAGAGAAAAGAAAAAATTGTGTAAAAAGAAAACAATCAACCTTTTGTATTGTTTTGTTATTTTATAAATAAACCAAATGTCTCTTTAGTGAATTGAGCTAGAAGGCAGTGATGTATTATATGGTTGTGGCCTCACTGCTATCAAAGTTATCCTTTGAGTTCTGGATTCCCCAACGTGTACTCAAGTTGCATTCTACAAAATCAAACCTGATGATATGTTTCATATTTATGATTCTGTACCAGTGTGTCTAGCTGTATTCTTTTATAATGATAATGTTAACTCCTGTGGTTTCCCCCCAAAGAACTACAAACCCTAGAAGGACCCTAAGTATATTTCTGGCCCTTTTGTATATTCTTGTGGTACAAGAGAAATTCTGGGCAGAATTTAGATGCAAGAGGGTGAGATGAAGTGTGGGGGTTGTTCAGAAGCATATAAGGTGGGTCAGGAGCACGAAGAAACAAAGTTAGGGCAACATAAATTCTCATAATACAGAAATTTTCCCTTTGACATCTTCTGATTACTCAGTTTTCCCAGGGATTTCCTATTTGAAGCTGCCCTTATTAACCATGTTTCTGGAAACAAGTTAATTATTTGGTACATAAGAGACACCTAGCATAACTAGAAAATGTCAATAGAAGTATATGAGTATTTGACACAATCATAATTATGTTGATAGAGTAAGTCCAGAAATTACATAATTTCCTTTTGTAATAATGTGCTCATTTAAAAACAGGGAAATGCAATGCATCCTGAGATTTTTTTGTATATTGTATTTCCACTTAGGAGTCAGGAGTTCATGGGCTGCGGTTCTGATGGGTCAAGAGCATGAGACCTATGGGCTTGTGGCCTGCTTATATACGTAAGAAATAGCAAGGAAAACTCTCTGATCGAAAAACATTTCCCCATTCCAGTCTTGAAATTATATATTCCCTTTTAGCTATATTACCACACTGTTCTTTTCATGTACTCATTAGAAATCATTATTAGAGTCATTGACATTTTAGTTGGAACTTTTTTAATCTGAACATTGATTGGCAAGGCCATTTTTACTAAAAGAGTGTTATTGAAAGAATAAGTGGGGAATGGGAAGAACATTTATATATCAAAGAAATATTTATTTGGCCTTGGCAATATAATTTTGATACCTTAAGAATAATTCAAATTTGAGGTTTGGAAGAAGAGATATTAGAAAATGAGGTAAAGGGAAAAAAGACACTGTTGAAAAGCTCTACTCACTTGAAGTTTTCTCCTGATCTTTTGTGTCCATTTTGTGTAGGTTGTCCAGAATGAGCTGGGTGACCCCTCTTTCATGCAGGGAGGGCCTTCTGTTTTATGGCTGAAAGGTGACCTACACTTTGTTAAGAGAAATACTTGAATGAGCTATAATTTTACATTTGAGGAAGAAAAAGCTACTTAAAACGAGAAATACGTACAACATGGAGATTTAAAAAGCAATTTGAAAGTGTTAGAATGGAGCTGCAAATAACGAGTGAAAATACTCTTTAATACATGAAAGTCATTATAGGAGGTTTTTGGCTTCAAATAAATATATGCCCAATATCAAAGGCACATCTAATTAAAGAACTAAGAGAGAGAAGGGATATTTAAATATTAACAGTTATCTAAAAAGCAGCAATGTTCAGAGACTTTCTTTAATTATTCTTATTATCAATGTTAAGTATTCTTCCTATAGTGTGTAGTATTGTATATAAGTAGATTTATCCATTTGATATCTGCATAGGCTGCTTTAAAAGTAGAGTGGTGAGCCCTGGCCCGTGTGTCTCAGGTGGTTGACACAGCCATCCTCCTGGTGCATCCTCCTGTACAACGAAAGGATGCAGGTTCAATTCCCTGTCAGGGCGCATCCCTAGGTTGTGGGCCGGGTCCCAGTTAGGGAGTGTAGTGAGGCAGCCTGTCGCTGTTTCTTTCTGGCATGATATTTCATTCCTTCTTTCTCTCTCCCTCCATTCCCCTCTTTCTAAAAATCAATAAGCTTGTGCTCTGGTGAAGATAATAAAGAAGTAAATGAATAAATAAATAAGCAAATAACTTTTTAAAAAGTGGAGTGGTGAAATAGTAAATGCCAGTGAAATATGTGAGTTGTTTGGGGTTTTTTTAGATCTGGTTTGGGTAGAGTTGAGAGTATGTAATAAAAATGATGAATTGACTCAAATATTCCTTTCCTATTTCCTTTCTTTTAAGCACAGTTTTTAAAATTCCCTGTGTGGTTAGAATACATGCACTCTTAAGAGAGCGCTCTGCTGAACATAACTGGTGTTTTGCACTATCACATAAATCCATTAGCTGATATTTGATATTCTTGGAAAGTCAGCCAATAGGTATTTATTATTATCAGAAGGACTTTTTAAAGAGTAAACTCATACCTGTTTAACAAAACAGAGCATTTAATGAGTTCTAGATTAAATCCTTTTAAAGAAAATTTTATTCAGGCCCTGGCTGGTGTAGCTCAGTGGATTGAGCAGAGGCCTGCGAACCAGAGTATTGCGGTTCAATTCTTAGTCAGGGCACATGCCTGGGTTGCAGGCCAGTTCCCAGCCAGGGGACACATGAGAGGCAACCATATATTGATATTTCTCTCTCTCTCTTCTTTCCTTCCCCTCTAAAGATAAATAAATGAAATCTTAAAGAAAATTTTGTTCAGAAAGCTTTTAAACATTAAGAAAACAAAGCATATCAACACAATCCACTTTTGCTATGAGGAAGGTGTATGATTATTTCACTGAATTGTCATGGAAAACTTATATATATTATTATTCAACATTTCACAATTATAGTAGAGTAGAAGAATCTAGAAAAGTCCTTTGGTTGAACTTTTTGGTTTAACCACAGCTCTAAAATTTATTATCATTGTTTGAACTGGAAATAGGTTATGTTTACCTTTTTTCTTTGATAAGAATGAGGGTAATAACAGTAATTATTTTTGTATTATTTGTAAGATTAAAGGACAGAATAATATATGAATAATATATATTAAGTATACTTTGTATTGTATTTACAGGGCTGGACAAAAATAGATTTACAGTTGTGAGTACATGAAACACAGTTTATTGTCATTATTATTTATTACTCGCTGTGTTATTTTCCATAGGAAAAACTGTAAACTGACTTTTACCCACCCTTGTATATGCATATACCTCAACATACAAGTACTGAAGACTTGGTTTCTATTATAACTATACTGGCTTTTCTTCATACAGTTTCTGGCTTATATGTCTGACAATTGATAAAAACAAATTCACATAAATTCTGCATTTCTCCCTATTGCATTGCAAATTCAGATAACAACACAAGTTATGGAATATTTATATTAGATAAACAGTGGAAAGTAAAAACAACAACAACAACAAAAATTCTTCAATTGATATAAAAGCCCCACAGTATTTTGTATTCCATGCCATTCTCTTTGGTGGTGAAAAGTACCTGATAAAGATGAAGAAATGAAAGAGTAAGTGGCAATTCCTACCTATTCTAAATAGCAATTCTCAGAATGAGAGGAAGCCCTCCTTTGATGGTCAAGAAGATGCAGATATTTGGAAACATTCTTCAGGACTGTTCCCATATGTTCTCAGCTTCTTTCCTTTCTGGGTGAGCTGCCACCAGGCACCCTGTCCTTGCTCTTTGTGGGGAGGTGACACTGTGACCTCAGCACTGTTCTCAGCACTGGCTGAGAAATCTGTTTTCGCCTCCCCAAACCAGGATGTTGGGTAGAGTTCTCCTCCCACTGTGTAATAACTACTAAAGAGTAAAAATGTCTATTTAGGTAAACAAGACAGTCTGAAAAGATGCTACTTTCAATATGTGACCACCACAGCTATAGTGGTTAGTGTGGCTGGGAGGAGCATGTGTAACAATTCCAGTCTCAGATATTCGGACCAAGAGGGCAGAGTTCCAGCAAATCAGAAAGACAGAAGGTTGAGTTTGAAGTCTGGGTGAATAGACTTCTGAGAAAGAAAAAGCACCACCATGCCAGTCAATGCAGCCCAAACTAGGAACACGGGACATCTGAATGTAGTATGTTATGTAGTACAGCTCAAACGTGGAGCGCTCCAAAGAGTGAGAAGAGCAGGTAGTAGTGTTCCAAAGAGAAGGACAGGGGCTTTAAAAACAATGTTTCAGAGATATTTATGTGATTTTTTCTTATTGTTGTTCAAGTTGTTTTCTGCCTTTCTCTCCCAACCCTCCTCACCACCCCAGCCCTCCCCACCTCTTTGCCCTGTTTCCACCCTCCTTGTTATTGTCCATGTGTCCTTTACAGTTGTTCCTGTAAACCCTTCCCCTTTCCCCCTGAAATTCCCTCCCCTCTGCCCTTTGGGCACTGTCAGTCTGTTCTCAAGTTTAATGTCTTTGGTTATATTTTGCTTGCTTGTTCATTTTGTTGATTAGGTTCCACTTATAGGTGAGATCATATGGTATTTGTCTTTTACCACCTGGCTTATTTTACTTAGCATAATGCTCTCCAGTTCCATCCATGCTGTTGCAAAAGGTAGGAGCTTCTTCTTTCTTTCTGCCACAAATAATTCCATTGTGTAAATGTACCATAGTTTTTTGATCCATTTGTTTACTGATGGGCACTTAGGTTGCATCCAGCACTTGGCTATTTTAAATTGTGCTGTATGAACATTGTTATGCATAGGTTCTTTTGGATTGGTGTTTTAGGGTTCTTAGGATATATAATCCCAGGAGTGGAATTGCTGGGTCAAAAGGCAGGTCCATTTTTAGTTTTCTTAGAAAATTCCATACTGTTTTCCATAGTGGCTGTACCAATCTGCAATCCCACAGACAGTGCACTAGGGTTCCCTTTTGTGTGATTTTGGGTTGGGGAAACACATAGGAGTTCCTGCACACAACCAGAAAGACATATTACCCTCAAGGAGGAAAAAAAATTTACCCTCAGTTAAAATTAGACAAACCATTTAAAGTTAATCAATACAAAAATCATTTAGAGCTCATCCCATTAGACAGTGGATATTTTAAAATAATTCCTTTATTAATTGAAATAGCATTAGTTATTTAAAAATAATATTGAAAAGATTAGGTATTTTAAAATAATTCCTTTATTAATTGAAATAACATCATAATTTATTGGGAACACATTATCTGCAGACATCAGCAAATTATTTAATGTAAACTATATGATTTAGCTCCACAGCCTTAGGTTTTTTGTTTCAATGTCAAACACTCTATCAAAAATTTTAATTAGGTTTAAGCTAGAGCTGTGCAGCAAGTACTAAAAACTTTGTTATTTGACTCTAAAACACTTTTTCATTCCTATGACCTTATTTAAATGTATTTAAAAATCCTCATTAGTTTCCCGTGGTAGCAATGTTAAATCCACATTGGTCATACCATTAAAATATGGTCACATAGATAGTTGCTTAGCTCTTCCATGCCATTTACATAGTAATAAAAAATCAGGAGATATTTACACAATCCTTGATATTAGAGCATCACATTTAATTTCTCTCTCTACAACACTCCCACCCTTTGAATGTTTCTCCTCTAGCTTTTTTTTACAGATATGAAATGTTTTCTCTAACTACTCTATGTAAATAAATCCATATGTTTTTCTTTAAGAGAACATTTGGCCATATGTTATTGCTTTTATCTTTATTATTTCAGTGCCTTTTAGTTTATATAATTTTCTTTCAATGGACTATAACCTCAAGAGAGCCAACAAATTATATTTTTAAAATTATTATCACTGTTTACCTCAAAATTAGCCAAGTACATAGGACATAGTAGAAACATAATAAACAATGTATTAAGTCTATAAATGAAGCAGATTATATAATGCTTTACGATAATATTTCAGATCTCTGTTAATTTTTGATATGTTCACATATAAATGAAATAAATACAATTTATTTATATTTATTAATAGAATAAAATGTAAGAACAATGTCAAAGTACGGTGTTTGTTTATTTTAACAATTCTTATTGAGTGCTTCTTATAATCCCAATGATCCTTGATTTTGAAGATTCAATAAATGAGAAAGAAACAGTGTTTCTTCAAGAAGTTAATAGAATAACAGGGAGATAAGTAGGTAAAAATTGAAGAGCCCAAGCATTAATAAACTGTGCATCTAATCAATACTTTTCATGATAAAAATGCAAATAATTTAATTCAGTAATACCTCTTCAATGTCCATTTACCTGTTAAATTGCTGGTTACCATTTGTTCCCTGACTTATCAGTAATATTAAATATAGTATGAAATTGGCCCTGGCTGGTGTAGCTCAGTGGATTGAGCACAGGCCTGCAAACCAGAGGATCGCGGTTCGATTCCCAGTCAGGGCACATGCCTGGGTTGCAGACTGGTTCCCTGCAGGCCAACTCCCAGCAGGGGACGCACGAAAGGTAACCATACATTATGTTTCTCTCCCTCTCCTTCCCCTCTAAAGATAAGTAAATAAATAAATTTTAAATATAGTATGAAATAATAACACCTATATGTTTATAGAGTGATTTTTTTTTCCTCAGGTACTTCACTCATGTGAAATGAAACCAGTTACGCTTTTGTTTAGAAGGGTTTTAATTGACTCTTTAAGTTTAATTCCAAACTGAGTAAAATAGTACTTTGTATATTGAATGTTTTCCATTTTGAGTGTTTCACCCCCACTCGAATGAGTAGATGATGATAGAGAAAGAGGCTTCTTGAAGAGGGAATAATGTCTTCTCCACACTGGTCTAGTCCAGCAATTTTTAACCAGTCAAAAACATGCAGTGCCTGACTATTTACACAGCAATAGCTGTCCAGTTTGAATGAGTCAAAATTATACCTATATTTTATGTCAGATTGGCAAAAATTATAATAGTTTTTGGTGTCCTGCAGAATTTTTGTAGTTAGTTTATGTGTGCCATTTGATGAGAAAATTTAAAAATTGCTGGTGTAGGCATTAATTTTGTGGGTATGACTCATATTATAGGCAACAAATAAGAATATATACATAAGATTGCAGCAAATTAAAATTTTTCTCTTTATAGCAAAGGAAAGAGTGGAGAAGCAGTCTGTGAAATGGTAGAAAATATTTGCAAACTGTACATCTGATAAGGGAAAAGATTAATACTTAAAATATATCAGGATCACAAACAACTCAATAGCAAGAAAGCCAATGCATGTACATAAATATGGCCAAAGGACCCGGATTAGTGCTTCTCCAGAGAAGACATACAAATGGTTAATGAATATATGAAAAGATTATCAACATCACTAATCATCAGGGAAATGCAAATTAAATCCACAATGAGATCTCATACCTGTTAGAATGGCTGTCATCAAAAAGACAACAGATAAATTGAGTATTCCAATATGTGGAGAAAGAAAAGTCTTGTAAACTTCTGGTTAGAGTGTTCATTGGTATAGCCTTTTTGGAAAACAGTAGGAGATTCCTGAACAAATTCAAAATGAAACTACCGTATCATCCAGTAATCTCGCTTCTGGCTATATATCCAAAAGAACTGAAATCATGATCACAATAAGATGTCAGCATTTTCATGTGCATTGCAGAACTGTGCAATAGCCAAGACATGGAAAGAACCTGAGTGCTGGTCGATAGATGAATGAATGAAGACAATTATTATTCAGCCATGGGAAAAGAGGAAATCCTGCCATCTGTGAAAATATGAATGAACCTGGAGGACAGTATGCTAAGTAAAACAAGCCAGATAGAGAAAGACAAATACTGCATAGAGTCACTTATGCAGTGAAACCTAAAAAAAAAGAAAAGAAAAGAAAAAGAAAAAACTGTTGAACTCAGAGCATAGAGTAGAACAGTGGTTACCAGGGACTGGTGAGATGGGTGAAATGGGGAAATGTTGGCAGAGTAAAAAGTTGCAGTCATAATGAATAAATGAAACTAGACAGCTAATGTGTAGGCATGCTGGTTATAATTAATACTGCATGGAACACAGAAAAGCTGCTAACATAGTAAATTTCTAGGTGCTCTCATTGCTTAAGAACTGACAACTATGTAAAGAGATGATGTGCTAATGAGCTTAACTGTAGTAATCATTGTACTGTGTATATGTATATAAATTCTCTCATACACCTTAAATGTAGATACATTTCATTAAAATATATAAATAAAAGATACAAATAAATAATACAAATTTCATAGTAAAAAATTAGGTAAGTAAATGGGCAGGTTGAGCTATTTTATTTACCACTAGGAAAAAAAGAAAGGTAATAATTTAGGAATGGGTCTAACTTGCAAAAGTAAAATCAAAATATGAACAACAAATGAAATTTACGTGTTTACTCGACTTTAGGTATTGTGCTTCTTATGTCCAGAGGTATTGAGTCATGTAATATAAAAAATAGAGACATTTATTGAAGATGATACAAGAAACATTGTACATAGGACAATGACAGCTCAGCTCCCTACAAAGTAGGCCCCTTGGGACCTCACACAGTTGTCCCAATTGCCATCAGCTGCCTCATTGTATTTTCCTGAATCTTACTGATGGTCTTAAATCTCTTCCCTTTTAAAGGTGATTTTAGTTTTGGGAAAAGCCAAGAGTCACAGAGTGACAAATCTGGGCTGTAGTGGGCATGAGTCACCTGGATGATTTGATGTTTCACCAAAAAAATCATGAGATGTGATGCATAAGTGGGCATACTGTAGTGATGAAGCTGCCAATCACCAGTGGACCATAGGTGCGGTCTTCTGAATCATTCAAATGATTTCCACGGAAGAATGTTCAAGCTCGACACAAAATTTGATGCAGATGTGTTGCTCTACTGGCTCAGTCATTTTGAATGCGATGGCCACACAGTGCACATGCTCACTGAACAGTCTCTACTGCCCCACTGACAGCACAGTGAAGTCATCATTGTGCACCCATGTGCACTCCAGTCCACTCTCCTTGGCTGCCAGGTTACACTGATATCATGCAGACTATTCTCTTTGCATTAATAATGGTTGGGCTTTTTCTGGGCAGACCTTGTATTTTAAATTTAATCTTTACAACAGTCTTAGGGACTACAATCTTATTTATTCCATTTTATTAATGAAGGAACTAATGCTTAGGGACATTTATTTTTCCAAGTTTACAGAACTAGTAAGTATCAGAGCCAAAATTATAATCTAGGGCTATAACAATAAAGCCACATAAATTATCTGTGCTTTAATGCTTTTCTGTATCCTCTCACTGCTCTATGTTCTCGTATACTTTGTGATTGCTACTTTCAGAATGATAGTAGCTGTTTAAAACTACTCCCAGCGTTATAAAATATGTCCAGAAGTTCTCAGATAGTAGGTGGCAGTCTTGTTTCCCTGGCGAGGTAGTCTAAATATATGGCACACCCAATTGCACTGGTCAGAAATGTCCATTCAGCAACCAGAGGGAAGAGGGGAGGGAATTTCAGGGGAAATAGGGGAGGGATTTAGAGGAACAAATGTAAGGGATACATGGACAACAACTAAGAAGGGAGGAAATGGGAGAGAGGGGGGAGCACGGGGTGGGGGGTGAGATGGGATGGGAGTAATAGACAGAAAATTGTACTTAAAAAATAATTAAATTTAAAACAAAAGAAAAGAAATGTCCATCCACGGGGAAGTTAAAGAGTGTATTTAGATTATACAAAGATATTGTATAATCAGTAGGAATCCCCTACTGTTTGTATTGTATTTAGATTATACAAAGAAATAAGCATGAGAACATAAGAAATCACTGTTAAAGCAAAATTTATCCATAAAAAATGTGGCTAAGTGAAATGTGTCAAACAGCAGAGAGAATGAAAAGATTTCTTAATGAAAGGAGTCTTACTAAACCTGGGAGGTAAGGGATTAACTACCAGAAAATTTGGATTTTTTGGCCAGGTTTTTATTGAGTTAATGAGACACAGTTACAAGATGGACATGGGAGAGTTGGAAGTCGATTTGCCAAACACACACACACACACACACACACACACACACACAACCTGCCTGATTATCCATTGAGACAAAAGAGATTAGTGAAGAGAATATTTAAGTTACATGGAGAAAAAATAATAAAAATTACTAATTACCTGATGATCTAAAAGATTATATTGGTGTTGTTTCTTGGTTCCCAGAAAACAATCAGCAGACAAATCTGTGTGACATTAATAATAATTCTGTTGAGACTTATGAATGGCTTGTCAGGTTTGTCCTTTTCTATTTTTCATATTTTCCTTGTGAATGTTTTCACCCTTATAAATACTAAATCTAATGAGCTATAAAAACCATGTGTACAAATATATGTTTTTATGAGTGTGCATATGATTATATCCTCAGGGTGTCAATTGTTTTTAGAGCTGTTGTAAATCATTGTTATATTTAGGCATTTATATTCAGAGTTTGTATTTTAATAAAGATAATTTTCATATAAACAATTTATAAACAAATGGTATAAACTTAGGTTGGCTGGAGCAGAGAAGTGGCATTATTAGTAACAGGAAAAATGTGTATTTTTCTTGGCACTAACAGCAAATTATACAAGTAAGATTATATAAAAATTAACCTTTGAAGGACTGAAATTGTAAGTCATATAAGTCATTTATGGAGAAAGCAGTGTCACAAAGCATGGTTTCAGTAAATTCACCACATATGACTGTGGTCATTGAAAGTGTGATAATATTAGGGCTCATTCAACAATTTTCCTCAGATGACAGCAAAAGTCTATGGCCTAGCAGGATAACAAGCAAAGAAAGTTTGCATTTTGGCTTGATATTCCTTGATGACACATGACATTTTGTTAATGTGCCAAAAGTTTTATGTGAATATAAAATATGAGATAAATAATCCAGTTCTTGTTTAAGTCCGTTAATATCTTTTTATAATATTGTATGACATCCCCACTTCTTTATACATGTACCACATTCCAAAATTATGATGCAATGTGGGGTCCTATATATTTGAATTTATTTGTCAAAGTGAAGCTTTGTGTTTATCATTTGGGGTATATATCTTACACCCACTGTGGGTTTTTGGTAATAAAATTACACTGTTCTATGTGATCGGTTTCTTTTTTAAAATGCTGAGAACTCACTAGAGCAGAAGACACAAGAGGCACCCTGATGCAGGAAAGGAAAAGAAATCAGATCTCATGCACACATAGCGCTAAAAAATTATTCACATCCAATTTTAACGTAGGTGCTTTATTGGTATGAATAATACCATATAAAATAAAAATGCCAACTTTCCAAAATTGTATGAGTAGAGCAAGGATAATTACAGTTCTCAGATTATCATTTTATGGCTATCTTGAAGCAACAAGGTAGACAGACCACTGACCCTAAATACTGAAATAAAAACTACAGATATGAGTGGAAATTACTGTTTGCAGCCCAACGAACATGATTAGGAAAAGAAGTAAAATGGAAAAAGCAACAAAAGAAAAATTAAAGGAAAATGAAATCAAACCAGATGTTGTGAATCTGCTTTTCATGCAGACACACTTAAATGCAAGGATTGGCCTTCCAGGCAAGGTTGCTGGGATAATGATGCTGCGTTTGTACAAGGTGGTGGAGATTTAGAACAAAGGGGAGAGAGACTAAGCTGTGTAGGTCAACCGGGCTCTCTGCATTTTAAAAAAAATGCCTCATACCTTTATATAAGACCTTAAAGAAAGATTACATTTCTCTGTTTTTTTTTATTTAGCTTTGGCATCAAAAAACGCAACATGTTTTGTTTTACATTTTAATCAATCTTTTTAACAGCTCACCTGTCATTACTGTCATCAGGTTTTGTTGTCATGTCACCTTTCTTTCTGATTTTATTATTATTGACCTCATTATAGCACCTCCACTAGCTTCCCCTATTGTCATCCTCATTATATGGATGTTTGGTCCATGTGCTTCTTTCATCATTTTTGAGTCTTGACAAAAAAAAAGAAAAAAAGTCTTCTACCCACAATACCTTGTCGATAGATTGCACTCATCTCATGCAATCACTGCAATTGTTGGACATTTATTTGGCAGCTACTCGTGCCAGTTTTCACTGGGGGAATCTCTGTGTGAGGTGGAAACTTGTTCCTGAATAAAGAATTAAGAAATGAAAGAACTTGAAAAAATATTTAAATAAGCGGTTTTAAATTTCTCATGTTCTTTTCCTAAATTGAATCTAGGCTGAACCTAGGTATCTGTACACAAAGGATATGGATTGTACTGTGCAAGTCATGAAAAAAAAATTAAACATCATTGAAATGTACAAAGAAAAAATGTAAACAATAAAAAGCCTTCTAATAAAATAAGATTAAAACAGGTTATGTAACATAAAAATCTCCCAGTGAAGTAGCTTGTGATGAATTCTTCAGTTTTTATACAGATATCACTCTAGCAAAGACTCCCACAGCGTATCAGTTACTTGTGTTTAAGCTCTCGCATTTGGAGAAATCTGAGATTGTTGAACGTATCCTTATCATTTCCACCTGTCACAGAACAATAAAAAGGCTGCTTTACCATTTAATAGGGTAGCTCTTCCACAGCATTCACATTCCCTGGCTCTGTTTACAAGGTGTTAGTACATGTCATCAACTCTGGACACCACTTTCATATGACCACTCCACTTATAATTAAGGTGAAAATGTTTATAACCATTCTCTTGAAATTTTAATTCATGATAGTTTCACTTAGTGATCTCAGTACTTTTAAAACATAGTTTAGGCCCTGGCTGGTGTAGCTCAGTGGATTGAGCGTGGGCCTGCGAACCACAGGATCGCGGTTCGATTCCCAGTCAGGGCACATGCCTGGGTTGCAGGCCAGTTCCCAGCAGGGGACTCATGAGAGGCAACCATACATTGGTATTTCTCTCCCTCTCTCCTTCCCTTCCCCTCTAAAGATAAATAAAAATAAATAAAATATTTAAAAAAAACAAAAAACCATAGTGAACTGCACTGAAAATTATTTCTGTCTGATTACATCCTATGTATTAAGGGGAGACATTAAATATGATCAAAAGAAAATTTTAGTATCCTTTTAATATATGAATAAATCTGTTTACTCAATAGAGTTTTAGATGCAGTGTAAGTTTTCAGAGTTAAATTAGAAAATGCAATAATTAGTATGTAAATACATCGAATGTCAAGTAAGAGTGAACTTTACAGAGGAAAATTGCTGATTGGTGAAACTGAGATCTAGTTCAGAGATTATAGGAAGGCTGAATACTATCCATTAGATACTTGCATGAGAGCTTTGTGGAAACATCACGGAGAAATGACATGGAAAGGTCAATGATCAGCAGAGACTTGTGGAAATCTAAGTTGCGATGAAATGCATTGAGTCCCTGTGGGGGATGGTATCTATATATTTTAAACAGTACCTTTTATCCTTCACTTTTTATAGGTCCTTGTGATTTGCTAATTACATATAATTTTGTATTGGCTTCTGTATTGTTAAGAACAGTCATGTTGATCCACAATATTTTGTGAATGACACTAATTTGGAAATCAGAAACCATATCTTCAATTTGTTTCTAACCTCATGAACCTCTGTCATATGTGTGACAAATACCCGATTTTAATAGTTTCCTTGAAAATATCACTAATGAGACCATGGAATAAAATTGATCTCATGGAGATCAACTACTCTGAGTTTTTTTTTTGCATCCAAGAACAACATATAAGAGAAATATAAATTTCACCAAAAGGAGATTGTGACTGAGTTTAAAATAAATTCATTGACTAGGGAAGTAAACTTCCCTGAAGCATCTATTTAATAACAGTCTTGTACTTTTTAATTGTTAGCCTTTTATTTTCATGTGGAGTAACATTGTATTTTTGAAGGTTATTGAAGTAATTGAAGTGTATACTTAATGTTCTGTGAAAATAAATAAATGAATAAATAAAAGTTGCCAAGTTATAAACAAGTAGTTTATTCCTAACTTTATCTCCGCACTTATATTTTTATATACTTTATTTTGAGGGTTTCTGTTTTATTATATGTGCCATATATTATGCCCCAAGAAGTCACTTAAAATTGTGCCAGGATTTCCTTTTACCTGTGCCCAAAAGTACCAATTTTTTCATTGGACACCCAAGTTGTTCTGTATTTTCAACTGTATACAGTGAATACCACCCAAATGAATACTGACTTTTTTACAAGAGTATCTGACAGCAGAGACATCCAACATTGGCATCCAGTGTGCTGAACTTAATGGCTTATTGCATAATGTGGGAGAATTGCTCACTGTTCCTGCTGACAGTCCTGATGTTCAATCTGGTAATATACTCAAAGCTATTTTTTTTAGCCCAGTGCTTTGATATTAGATTTTAATAGGTTTGTGGTCTATGGGAGAAGAGGCAATGAGACAACTAATGTGAAAAAGCTCAGTCTAGGAAAAATCAATGGAAACAGCTGAATGGGAATGCCTAAGGTTCGGTTTACTTTTTCTGTTTATTTTGTCAAGATAAAAGCAGCGTAAAATGGTCTATTGCCCCAGACTTGCTCCTCTACCTGAATAGCTAAATAGCTGAGTCCTTCAGCTTTGTTAATTTCTTCCATAAGAACCACCACTCCAGTGTCTCTAGAAAGCTTTAGGTTCCCTCTGGCAATGATCGCTCCATTCAGATTCAGAATATTAGCGTTACCGGAGCACTGTACTTGTGAACTTTGTAGAATTAAAACTCTCTTTATACATGTGCATAGAGATATCTCATGCCCAATTAAAGTTAATGCAAAAACTTTTAATACACTCAGCTACATAATATTATAAGAGATTTTAGCACAACTTTTATAAAATTTAGAAAATTTGTAAGTCTCCAAGATACCTTTTTAATACTAAATACCATATATTATTTGTATATCTTCTTTGTTGATGTTTCTGCTCAAATCTTTTTCTTATATTAACTGAGTTCATCAGTTTCTTATTGAATTTTAAGACATTTTTGTATATGTTGGATACCAGTCCTTTCTTAGATGTGTGTTTTGCAAATATTTTTTCCATGTCTATTGCTTGTCTTTCCATTCTCTTAACAGCGTCTATCATAGAACACAAGTTTTTTGTTTGTTTGCTGCTTTTTTGTTTTTAATGAAATCTTATTATTAATTTTTAAAAATATTTTATTTTTATTTATCTTTCGAGGGGAAGGGAAGGAGAGAGGGAGAGAAACATCAATGTATGGTTGCCTTTCATGCGTCCCCTGCTGGGAGTTGGCCTGCAGGGGACCCGCCTGCAACCCAGGCATGTGCCCTGACTGGGAATCGAACCGCGATCGTCTGGCTCACAGGTCTGCGCTCAATCCACTGAGCTACACCAGCCAGGGCTAATTTTTTTCTTTCATCATTTATACTTCAGTGTTGTATTTAGAAGGTTGGTTTCAAATCCAAGGTCACCTAGACTTTCTCCCAGGAGCTTTATAGTTCTGTATTTTACATGTAGGCCTACAATTCCACATGTAATTTTTGGTTTACACTTTTTTTAGCTGGATAGAAAAGAACATACTCGGAATATTAGTAGTTTCTAAGTCAAAGCACACAGCCAAAGAATAATTTCCCAAGGTGAAAGCAAGAATTTTACAAATTTAAAGTGAGCACATGTGAAAAATGCATTGTAAGAGCCATCAAGATAATGAATGTGTAAGGAGAAATGGACAAGAAATAATGGTTAGATAAAATTTCTAATTTAGAAACAAAACTGATAAAAATATTTAGAACAATAAGAACAGAGCAATAAGAATGTAACCTTTAGAATTACCTTTTCTACAAAAATTATTCCATCTATACCATATAAAATTAATTTACATTACTACATGACAAAAATCATTTACAAGCAATCAGTTTTAAACATAAAAATGAGAATCTACACCTATAGAATTTTAAAATATTCTAACCAGTAGTAAATAGCACATGGCACCAAGGTGTACCCTTCTGGAGAATTAGATGTCTCCTGGGTAGGCGTGATTCCCAAAGCCTGCCCCACAGGACATTGAAAGGACTGGTAATTGTGCCTTTTGCTTATGTCCAAGCTTTTGATAATTTTTTAACTACTTCTGTCTCAAGCATATATTTTGCACATAGTTTTTCCTATAAGCTACCTTTTGGTCCCCACTTGGGTGGTCTGACCTAGGCCTTAAGAACCGAAAGCACCAGATCACCATATTGACAGTGACAAAGGCACTGAGAAATAGCAGTGAGCCAGCAAAGTGAGCTGGCTATGCTATTTACTCAGCTTTTATTAATGCAGATTCAGTCCAAATCCATACTAACCCAATAACAATAATAATCACTCAGAAACAGTCAGTAATAATGTCACACAAGAAAACTGGGGGATAATAAACCTGAGTCCCAAGAGCACATTAAGTCCAGCCTGGAAGGGACCAAGGGGTGGTGAACATTTTGCAAGGCAGAGTCAGGGGGACGGAGAACAGCTTACCTCTTCCTCTCCAGAGGTGGAATGTGCAGGGCATCTAAGGGTTACTCATTCTCCAGAAGCAGTGTCCATGATTGGAAGTCTTCTGCTTTTATGCTTTTTTTGGATGTGAAGTCATGTTAATTTTGTGCAATTTCTCATAAACAAATGTTTCTTAATTTGGATAAGCACATGTTGCTTTCCTCAGTCCCGATAAGCACATGTTACATGCATCAGCTTTGATAGGTACATGTTTACATGAATTCTGATGGACAGGTGTTTTGTCTGAGCTTGACAGGCACATGTGGTCTGTGGTGCTTTGGTGTTACCCATCGGATAAACACGTACGTGCAGCACTGCACTGTATGATGAGGGCTGTATCATCCCCTTGAGTCACTGCTCTATTGCGCATGCTTTAAACTTGGCTTAGGTCCTGCTCTCCACAACTTCATAGAAGAAACTATTATTAGAGCTTATGTGAGACATACTAGAAGAAATATGAAGGCTTCAGGGACTGTATTTTTGTGGTTTTTATTTCTATAAATGTATATCAGCATAAGTATGGCAGAGTTCCTATAAGTATGTTTTGTAAAGAACTAGCTTGGAAATAGAAATCTTGAACTTTATATTTCTTAGGATTATTGTCAAAAATAGGTTAGGTAAGTTTGAGCTGGTTGAAGTCCAATGAAGAATAAGCAGTTTATAGTACAGAGAAATTGTGCAAACTTTCAGGATAAAGGTTAATAAAACTTAATTAAAAGTTTAAAATGATAATTTTGACTATTGTATTTTGGGGAGAATAAAAGACAATGAAATAAAGAATCCCGTCTCTTCACTAGCATGTTAACTAATTGAAGACAGAGATTTTGCTTTATTTACCTTTGGTATCATTTACATTTTCTAACGCATAGTACTAGTAAGATTCAGGAGAGGGGACAGAGGCCAAGTTTTAAGCATATCAAAAATGGAAAAAGAATTGTAAAATATTTTATATTTAGCTACATGCTTGCTCTTTTTTAATTTAAACTTGTCCTTTTTTAAGACTTTATTTATTTATTTTTAGAGAGAGGGGAAGGGAAGGAGAAAGAAGGGGAGAGAAACATCAACGTGTGGTTGCTCCTCACGTGCCTCCATCTGGGGTCCGGGCCCACAACCAAGGCAGGTGACCTGACTGGGAATTGAACCGGCAACCCTTTAGTTCATAGGCTTGCACTCAATCCACAGAGCTCTACCAGCCAGGGATACCTGCTTACTCTTATTCTCAAAATAGTATTTGTCTGAATTTTTTTGTAGGATATCAGTTAATTTGGAGACCAATTATCATGATCAAATTTTGACCACCTTTAAGTAGATACACAAAATTAACTCATATAGTGGTATATATATTTTTTTGCTTTTTAGTTTCATGTTACTTTTGCTAAAAGAAAAAGAAAAAATAGTATATGTTTGGTTTTATTTGTTGAACATCTGTGTAATTGCCTATATAAGGAGGTTTAAATTTAAAGCTATTGATCCAGGTGTACAAAAAGATAAATTTATTTTCTTATAATTAAATTAACTTCATTGGGCGGTTGTCAGATGGATGGGGGTAAGGGCATGTGTGAAAAAGAGGAAGGGATTAAGCTGTACAAATTTCCAGTTATAAAATAGTCACAGGATATACAGTGCCACATAGGAAATATAGTCAATAATACTATAGTAACTATGTATGGTATCAGATAAATACTGGACTTATCAGGCTGATCACATCCTAAGATATCTAAATGTCTAGTCACTACATTGCACATCTGAAATTCGTGTTGTATGTCAACTTCAACTGAAAAATTTTTTTTTGAATTTTTCTATTTTAAAATTATTTTGTTGTTGTTCAATTACAGTTGTCTGCACACCCTGCCACCATGCCCCCCAACCTCAGCTAAACCCCCCTCCCTCCCTTGCTTCCACTCTCCCCCTTGGTTTTGTCCATGTGTCCCTTGTAGTAGTTCCTGAAAACCCTTTCTCCCATTGCCCGCCCCCCACTCCCCTCTGGCTATCGTTAGATTGTTCTTAATTTCATTGTCTCTGGGTATATTTTGTTTGCTTTTTTTCTTTTGTTGATTATGTTTCAGTTAATCAATTAGCTTAACTCTCTGAGCTCAAATGCAGTGGGTGGCTAAACCTAATCCTGCCAATTTAAGAAACTCAGCCTCTTTTGGCTTATTACTTAATCTTTTAGAAAAATATTCTTTTCTCCTTAGAATATTGTCTTAGGTGTGCAGATATCCAAGGGGGGGGGAAACAGTTGTGGTGTATTATTCCCCACCCAATGGATTATAGCATAAACTCTCTACATTCTCAGGCTTTGCCTTTGATATATTCAAAGCCCAGCTTTGGGAATTGAAAGGAAACATCATTTACCTCTTAGCAAAATCTGGATTTTGCAGATAAAATGTGCTTTCACTGACAATCTATTCTCTGGCTAGGATTCATAAAATTTTGCTTTGGAGGTCAAAAGCTAATAAATTAACTTTCTGTTTTGGCTGGATTTTTTATTGTTGTTTTCTACTTTTCCTGAGACAAATTCTGGCTCTAATTGTAGAAAACTAAAGAATTAAGAAAAGAATCAGAGAAAAAATTAAATGCATTTCAAAATGCCATTGTGCTAATATTTGCTACAGTATTGTAGCTACTTGCTACAATGTGACCCAAGGGGGAGTTATGGAACAACTTGGTTCTTCTTTCCAGTGTAGTAAAGAACTGAAGATCAGCAAACCTCTTAGTATGCAAGAAAAGTTCACTAACAACATATTCTCATTGAAGAGACTGAACCTTGCCCAGGTGAGGGAGAAAGGCGTAGAGCATAGGTAAAGGCAAGGTAATGTTACCAAGATGTCAAGTCCTTTCTCCAGAGGACTTACGTAATAGTTTGCCAGATGAGGTGAGGGAGTTATACATTGATTGGTGAGTAAAGGTGGTGGCAGCTTCCACTGGGGGCATGACTACCTAAATGTAGGTATGTGTGGAGGGCTGTTTCCCAGACTTCTTACATTTTGCCAGACCACATTTGCTCATGTGTTGTAAAACAGATATATGCCCTGGACACAGTTAACCAAACTTGTTTATGGGCTTTTCCTTTGAGCACTGTGGACTCTTCCTCCTCCTAAATTTTCTGACTTCTACCTAACAGAGTTACTCAGAAAAGTTTGCAACAAATGAAGTGCCTTTTATTCTAAGGTTAGTTTCTTTATCTCCTTGTTTATTACTATTTTCCAAAAAGCAATCACCCTTTGGATATCAGGATAGCTGTAAAATGGTTGATAGAAATTGTTAGTAGTTCAGCAATTCCTCACACTTAAACTATTTTCAGTAACACTAGGAAATCCCACCCCTCACCCCAAATTAGATGTTAACTCACAATCTGAAACTATTAAGATAATTAATTTTTTCTGTAGGTTTAAGGTAATACAGCTACACATAAAACCTTAAGGTATTATGAAGGCCTTTTTAGCTACTTAAATTTATCCAAATTATGAATAACAGAGAAATAATTGTTTTCAAGAAAGTTTAATGTTTAGTTATTGTTCATAAGTGGGAGGTGCCAAATATTTTTATTTTCTTTTTCTCATACTAAATGTTTAAAATTTTCTGTAAATAATTGTTGCTAGCATTTTGTGAAAAATTCAGGGTAATGGGAAAGTGTCCCTATAATGGAAACTTTGTAAACCTTTGCTAATGCTTTTGTGCTAATTTAATCTTAAATAGTAATTCAAGAGATCATTTAGTCATCATCTCAATATACTTGCTTATGATTAAGCCTGGTTATATGCTTCTTGTCACTTATTTCATACCTTATTTTTCCGTGGGACTTTTATTTCTACATGGGACCTTGCCTATATAATAATGCTTCAACATGACTAACATGATGGCTTCTGGTTGTGTCGCTCATTCTAAAGCAATAACCATACACACTTCTATAAGACTAATCAAAAAATAACAAACAATATTCCTTACCATGTTTTTATTCTCTGCTTCAAATAATAATATAAATTGCTGAGCATGTAGGTCATTTTTCTATTGAAGAGGTGAACACTCAATTTATTGTTAATGGATATTCTTTGTATGCATTTTTCTGTGCAAAGTTCATTAAAAAGAGTTTGTGATGGCTATGATATCAGCTTTAGTTAAACAGAAATTACATAGTTTATTAGATAATTAGTCTTCAAAGAATGAACATTGTTTTTATCCCTAAGTATCTTTTCATTTTTATAGTACTAAGCAAAAGTAACTCTGCGACCTAAAATTAAGCACCTTTAGTGAATACAGATTAAACATTCATTATATACATATGTGTTGTATTTATTTTTAAAAAACTTACCAGCATATTTGGAAAACAATGACTTCTTAATGTGTCATTAAACTGCACATCTGTGGACATTTAAAAACTTGTGATTATTATGCCTTCCACATTTAAACTTATACCTCAGTTCCAGGGGAAATACGATGGTAATGATACGCATGCATTTTCTGTTGAGAGGGGATCTTGTCTGGATTTATTATATGTCTAATGACACATTCATAACTGAATGCTACTCATTAGGTTAAAATTCTAGTGGGTTTATAACAAAGCTTTTCTGTGTTTAATGTTTTTCATGCAAATGACCTGGCTGTCTTCGATGTAGCTCAATTTGACTATTTAAGGGCACATAAATATGTCTACATATGTTCATAACCCATGGCTTAGGAATTAGACAAAAGGATTTATGGCTCCCAAGTGTGTCTTAGAAGAGAACTTTATCCATTCATTCAACAAACATTCCTATTAGCCTAACAGGTGGCACATATTGTACTGGGACTAGATAGGATACTTCAAGGTAAAATAAGATTCCTGTACTCCCATATATTTCTTAGTCTACTAGAGAGATAGTTTCCATAGTACATCATTAGAACATGGAAAAAGGTTCTAATGGAAATATAGAGACCATTCATGAGAATCCTAAACAACATGCAACCAAATTTGTCTTGTTCTAGGTCAGCATGAATTTCCTGAGGAAGAAACATTTGACTAGTATCTTGAAAGAATAGCAGGAGTTGCTTAAGCAGACCAAAGGGGGTTTGCAGTTGTGATATTATAATTTGTAATAGGAAATATATATTTGGTGTTCATCTCATTTCTAGTACAGAGATCCTAAAATCCTTGAAATTTCCTATGTGATGAGAGCCACAAAGGTATATTTTGTTATGTTAATGAGGTGAGAGTGGACCTAAGGAAGGACTGGTTGCCAGGGGAGTTAATCAGGTGATTAGTGTGTTGGAACTTTCAGTCCCACCCCCTGAGCTCCAGAGAGGGGTGATGGGCTGGAAGCTGAATCAATCATGCTTACGTAATGAAGCCTCCAGAAGAAACCCAAAAGACTGGATCCAGAGAGCTTCTGTGTTGGTGAACATCTTGCTGGGGGAAAGAATGGTCTTTCATAGGATTGCAAGGAAAGCATTTGGAGGGACCTACATACGGGAGCTCATGGTGTGATAAGATTTAATTGGGTGGAAATAAAAGGCTAGTTTCAGGTACCAGTGGCCCCTCTCCATCCATCCTGCCATGGAAAGAGTCCAATCTTTATCAGGCCCAGAAATGGGGCCAGTGTTCACACATTTTGTACCATGCCAAAGTTTTGTCCATATCAAAGCTTAGTCCAGTTCCCAGTTGTGCTCCAACTGGCTGGCCCTGCTGCATCTAGCACCCAGGCTGGGCTTGGAGACTGCTTCAAGTCCATGTGGCTACTGGTAGTGTGGCTGCTAGGGCCACATAGCCGCTATGGAGAGAGCAAGTGCAAACAGAAGTGGTAAGCATGTGTTAGTAAGGGAGAGAGAGAGAGAGAAAGAGAGAGAGAGAGAGAACATCTTTGTTAAGCTGGTTATATTATTTGGGCTTATAAAAGAGCAGGCCCTCTTTTAAATTACTCAATCAACTTTCCAATCTTTTGTGGGCTTGCTCAAAGTCCTCCCCCTAACAATTCCCTTTTCTACATCATCCAGGATCCTGGGTTCCTTGTTCAGTCTGGTCCTTTTCCCAGGCTAGACAGACAGGACTGTATGGTCACCATCTTTACTCTTATTGCACATGGCCTTACCACCTCCCATAGTCTGGGCAAGCAGACCAGAGAGATTGAAAAGCCAGTCTTTGCTTCCTATTTGGGGGAGGGAGGGCTGTTAATTTTCTTAACTGGGCAATGCTACTACTTCCTAGAGTGTGTGAAGCTGTAGCTACCTGGTTAAGCAGGCTTATGCTCCCCAGTTGATTATGCTTAATAACATTTAATTTCCTGTGCTCTCTTCCTGTATTAATATTTAGCTACCTATGCCAACACACTTCTTCCCTGAATAAATCCTGGACTTTGTAATTTTACAAGGGTAAATTTGATGAAGTTCTCATCTTCTGTACCTTCTTCTTACTGTCAAGGGGTGTAGTCCTGCTTATCCCCAGGCCCAAATATCCTTCCTATCTGCCCAAGAGAGAAAGAAAAAAAACAAAAAAGGAAGGGGAAACTTTATTCAGGAAAGAGGGGTTTTGCAAAGTCCAGGTCAGTCTGGTACTGTCCTTAAAAGGAGGCATATGTGATGTCTACAGGGTGGTATCGCTAGACCAGCTGGCATTCTTGTTGTAGTCTAGAGGTGACACATTTGACAAGAAGGTTAAAAAGGCATAGTCCAAACATGAGGAGAATTATACCAATTAAAGGTCTAATGAGAGGTAAAAACCAGGTGGTAGAGGCAGGGGCTAACTTTACAGTGTCCCGGATTAGGTTGGAGGTGTAAATTCCCTGGCATGTCACACCTACCTGTTTGGAGCCTTCTTGTTTGCCAGCCTTTGTCTAAATTAGGCTAAAGGAAACATTCTAAGGTTTCCACCCTGTAGAACTCTGGACCTTTTCTGTCTGAACCATTTGGGCAGAAAAGGGAAAGAAGTTTTAAGTGAAGCTGATGGACTGTGTCATACTTCACTGACTCCACCGTCTAGTCCTGAAAACAGGTCAATCTGGCCAAACCACTGAGTCTCGTTTTTTGAGGCAGTGTTGTAGATGGGCTTCTAAAGTAAGGCCCTACTGTGTAAACAAGCAGTCGGGTAAATACGGTCAAAACAGAAGGAAAGATACACCAAGATTAACAAACACAGGAAATCATAAACCAGTTTTTTTATTAAGATTTTATTTATTTATCCTTAGAGAGGAAGGGAAGGAGAGAAGGAGAAAAATATCAATGTATGGTTGCTTCTCATGAGTCCCCTGCTGGGCACTGGCCTGCAACCCAGGCATGTGCCCTGACTGGGAATCGAACCACGATCGTGTGGTTCACAGGCCTGCGCTCAATCCACTGAGCTACACCAGCCAGGGCCTATAAACCAGTTTCTGAGTCTGCAAGACTGTCAATGAAGAAGACATTCTGTTGTAGGGCCTTTGCTGAAATGAAAGCCAAGAAGTGAAAATGTGGTAGATCCTTTTTTTTAACTTCTGGTTTATTATTTATTTATTTATTTATATAATATAGTTTATTGATTATGTTATCAGCTGTCCTATTTCCCCCCTTCATTCCCCTCCACCCTGCACACCCTCTCCCTCCCACATTCCCTCCCTTTAGTTCATGTCCATGTGTCTTAAAAGCTCTTTAGCTTTTATATTTCCCATACTATTCTTGCCCTCCTCCTGTCTATTTTCTGCCTGTCATCTATGCTACTTATTCTCTGTACCTTCTCCCCTTCTCCTCCTCCCACTCCCCTATTGCTAACCCTCCATGTGATCTCCATTTCTGTGATTCTGTTCCCGTACTAGTCGTTTCTTCAGTTTGTTTTTATTTTAGGTGTGCTTGTTAGTAATTGTGAGTTTGCTATCATTTTAGTATACATGTTTTTTATCTTCTTTTTCTTAGATAAATCCCTTTAACATTTTATAAAATAAGGGCTTGATGATGACAAACTCCTTCAACTTGACCTTATCTATCCTTCCATTCTAAATAAAAGCTTTGCTGGGTAGAGCAGTCTTGGATGTAGGTCCTTGTTTTCATGACTTGGAATACTTCTTTCCAGCCCCTTCTTGTCTGTGCAGTCCCTTTTGAGAAATCAGCTGACAGGATGCTCACAGAACTGCTTGATTTTAGTCACAAATTAGAGGAACAAATGAAGGCTAAACTAATTGAAATGAAGGGAAATGCACAGGGAACCAATAGTGATGGGAAGGAAACTGGGTCTCAAATCAATGGAGTGCACCAGAAGGAAGAAAGAAACAACCAAACAAAAAAAGGATAAAGAAACAATAATTTTAAAAAATGAGGAGAGGATTAGGAACCCCTAGGACATCTTTAAACGTTCCAACATCCAAATTATAGGGGTACCAGAAAGGGAAGAAGAAGAGGAACAAGTGGAAAAGTTATTTGAACAAATAATAAAGGAAAACTTCCCCAATCTGGCAAAGGAAATAAACTTCCAGGGAGTCCAGGAAGCTCAGAGAGTCCCAAAGAAGTTGGACTCAAAGAGGAACACACAAAGGCACATCATAATTACACAAAGGCACAGCATAATTAGCCAAGATAAAAATGAAGGAGAGAATCCTAGAAGCAGCAAGACATAAAGAGACAGTAACCTACAAAGGAGTTCCCATCAGACTGATAGTTTTTTTTTTTGTCTGTAGTTTGAACATGTTTGGTGATGTCATCAGGTGTTGAGGTAAATTCGATATGGTGTATACAGACACAGCCTTAGAAAAAAGTTTAGTTCTCAATAATTCCTAGTTGAAAGGTGGGAAGATAAAATGAAACATTAGTTTGGAGGGTTGAAGAAAACTAGAGGAATTTAGAACCCTATTTTAACTGCACTAGATTCCAATATTCACATTTGGGCATTGTGATTTTTATTGAAACACAATTTATCCCCCTAAAGTTACCTCATTTTTATTAAAGAGTCTGTATTTAGTCTCTTTAATAAAAATGGCTTTATTATTTTCATAAACATGAGGATACTAATTGATTATACAAGCTATTTTTTTTAAATCTGCTTTGGTGGAATCTTGAGCCCCTTAGGGCCAAGAAGCCAAGTCACATAGTTGCCATAAGACTTTGCCAGCAACACCTACAGGTTTGGGCAAATTCCCCAAGTTGCTGAGGTCCTCAAAAATGTCTTGAGATTTCTTCTTTTCCATCTGTCAGGAAAGCAACCTTTTTCCCTTACTTGGGAAGACTGTAATGAAATATATGACTAAGCGTCTACCAGGCCAATTCTCCAATGGGCTTCTATTAGCTGTGAAAGCAAATTTTAATTTCTTAAGGCATTCTGGTGACATCCAGAGTCCAT
Organism: Sturnira hondurensis; assembly: GCF_014824575.4. Lineage (NCBI taxonomy): Eukaryota > Metazoa > Chordata > Mammalia > Chiroptera > Phyllostomidae > Sturnira > Sturnira hondurensis. The sequence continues at coordinate 1,524,128 of NW_028086933.1, forward strand.
GCATGTCTCTCACAGACATGGCATTTCAGTCAAAGACTTGGCTAATAAAACCACTAGTGGAAATTGGTCTTCTTGGATTTATATAAACTAACATATTGCTATAACTCATTCATTAAGAATTACCAGATTCTAGAGAGATTATGTAGGGGAAAATATAAAGCAAAAGGAAAATTCTTGTCCCTTTAACAGATGGAAAAGGACAAAAGTACAACTTTATACCAGACAGCTTAAAAGCAAGCAATTAGCATTCATTAGATTAGAAAACTCATTTCATAACTTATAGAAATATAGGCTTTTGGATTAGCAAACTACTATAAGAGACATACTTTCACGCGACAGGTATTATAAAGCAAAACTCACTGATTTAGAAAAGGAACAGCTGAACTAAATTAAATTGATGTGCTGAGATGGCTAAGGTTTTTCTTTCTTGATAAGATTTTACTTTCCAGAAATTTGCATTTCAAAGGTACAGACTCTGGTTTTATAAAGCCAATTATTTACCAACCCTTCTCCTTGAAGGACTTAGAGTCAAACTTCTACCAGTTGGCAAGTATGCACCCCAAAACAGTCACTTGAGGTACTGTGAATGGAGGTTTCATTGCATATCATCTTTGGGGAAACAAAGTTTCTTTCTTTGTGAAAAAGAAAGAGACGGGATAACTAGGAGGCGTGAGTATCTTCAGTGCTTCTTAACCCAGGTCACAGACCAAAACCTTTTTGTTGTGTGACCACTTCATTGCTGGCCATTGTCATCCCAGTGTCTGTTTCTGCCCCTGCAGGCCTTGAGGTTCATTTCACCACCCATGCCTCACCCTTCCCCTGTCGAGGGGATGGGGGTGGGTAGAGACCTTCCCGGAGAGGGCAATACAATATGTGCAGGTGTAGAGCCTTAACAAAAGTCAGTGGTGATCAGGCACTGCTAGTTGAGTTTATTTAACTCCAGATGGGCAACTTTGATGACCTCTGGCCTTAACTAACCTTACCAGAGGTTTCTCTCTTCATGTCTCTCTGTACAAGGTATGACTAGCATCTTCATTGCCTCTGGGAGAAAACTCATCCTATAACTTTTATCTTTAGTATTGTGCCTAGAAAGGGCATGGAAACTCTGTACCCTAATTTTATACCTTGCCCTATGCATTTTTCATCTAGCTGTTCCTGAGTTACGGAAGATACATTTTGTAAGTGAAGTGTTTTTCTGAGTGTTGTGAGCTGCTCTAATAAATTGATCAAACCCAAGGAGGGAGTGATGGAAAACTCTGACTTACAGCTAGACGGTCAGAGTGTAGGTAATAACCTGGGCTTGGGACTGGTATCTGAAGTGGAGGGTGGAAGGAAATCTTGAGGACAGAACACTTAACCGCTGGAATCTGATGCTGTCTGTGGGTAAAGAGTGTCAGAATTGAGTTGAATTGTAGGACACCCAGTTAGTGTCCAGAGAATTGTTGTTTTGTGTGGGGAAGCCTACACACACATACGTGTTGAAATTGGATCCAGGAAAACAATGGAGCAGCCTAGGTCAAGCGTCTAATATGCCGCAGGAACAGAGACATGTATAAAATGATAAATTTTGGAAATCATAAAATTAAACGACTTTTTTTAAAGATTTTTTTTAATCTTTAGAGGGGAAGGGAAGGAGAGAGGGAGAGAAATATCAATGTATGGTTGCCTCTGCCAGGAACACACAATGTATTGTGTGTCCCCTGCCAGGAACTGGCCTGCAACCCAGGCATGTGCCCTGACTGGGAATCGAACTGCAATCCTCTGGTTCGCAGGCCTGTGCTCAATCCATTGACCTACACCAGCCAGGGCTATGGAAATCATAAAATTAATGCCACTAAAGCAAAATAGGCCTGAATGATAGGCATCAGGTCAAAGAAAGCCACTATTCTTTGGTAGCGACCATATTCTTTGGTGGTTTGGACTTTATAATCTACACATTAAGAGGAAGGCATGACTCCACAAATAAATCACTTTATGGTTACCTGTCCTGTGTAGCTTACAGGTAGTCAACATGTACAGAGACAGGGGACGGGGTGGGGGGGTGGTTAACAATAAGTCCTGAAGTTAGTAAGGCCTTTTTATTGTAGTTGTTTTCTGGTATGTTTTTAAGTAATAGAACTGTTATGGATTTTGAGTTGCGATTCATTTGATAATTCTAGAAGCCAAACACTAATTCTTGTAATGTTCTTTTGATTTCTTACCTACATTTTTGCCCATGCATGGTGATATTCCACGTATTTGCTCAACTCCTCTCAGGAGTTTTATCTGGGATTATTAATCATTTCATAGAAGAAGAAAACAGTGCTGTACTAAGACCTCTGCTGTCTCCATGCTCCAATCATGCAAAGACAGAGGCAGTGAGAGAGGTCAGGAGATGCTCTTCAGAGTGGGTGACTTCCTCAGGGGTTCATTTGCCTCAAGTCAGTGTTTCTAAAGCCCAATTTCATGTGTTTTCTCAGACTTAGTGGGGCTGCTGCTTTACAATATAAAAATTATATACTTTACATTTTATTATTTATTACTCTTAAGATTGTATAATTGTCTCATTGTATGTCAATAAACATTAGCTGAATGAAACACCACAGCTTTATTTTACTATGTATAGAACAGGTAATATTTTTAGAGTTTGACAATCCATACAGTGTTGCTTTTAATCAGAATTAAGCATTGTATTATATATTTTATTTCTGTTTTAACCTAGAAACCCCTCAATTTCTGCCTACAAGTCATTCAAATCTAAAATTTAGTATACTGGAACTAGAGTCTAAAATAATACGTAATCTATAAAAATCGCTGATAAAAATGGGAGACTCTCCATCTCAAAAATTTTGCTGTTGAAGAGCTGGAAGTAAAATTATGTCTGTATTTTTCCTCCCTAATTGTCAGGGCTTCCATTCTCACATGCATCACATCTGAGGTCAGAAGGCAACATCAATTATAATACACTGGATTTGTGTGATTAAATATAAAATTTGACAAAATTAATTTGATCACTTTACTTATAGAAAGCCACATCCTAGAAGATGTCAACAAATGCATCATAGCCTTGAGAGACCAGGATGCTGATAATTTAGACCGAGCCGCTGGCGCCATCAGAGGACGTGCAGCGAGAGTCGCTCACATCGTCACGGGTGAGATGGACAGTTACGAGCCAGGCGCCTACACTGAAGGTGTGATGAGAAATGTTAACTTCCTTACAAGTACCGGTAAGTTCAGCCCTAACACAGCTGCACTTTCCCGACATTTGAATCTACATAGTTACCCATTCTTTGTAGGTGGGGAAAGAAGTGTTCAGCCAGTATTGGTTGTTTTGAAATAGATTGCTCTGCTACCTGATAGGTGCTTGCATTGTGTGCTTATATGATTTGAAAATTATCTCTGAGAAGTAAATATATTTACTGGGGAAAAGAAGTCTTTTAAAAATCTATGCATTATATAAATTACCTACAGGCCTTAGCCACTTAGGAATGTTTACTAATGCCAGAGCTGTTGGGAGGTATAATTAGGCCAAGTGTGGCATGTGTATAATAGCTTTCAAAACCTCTCTTAGCTTTCTCATTGGTACCTCCAGGTATTTTTACATTAATCAAACAGAGCAAACTTGTCCTGTGTTGACAGAGAAAAACTCTCTTTTTTGAGGTGTTTGCCCAACAACACTTCATTATTTCACATAATATTCTTTGAGAACTTAAAGAAATATGGAATCAAGGTTCTGTTTGGTCTGTAGCACTCAGTTTCTGAACTTAGCTGGTCAGTGCTTAGCTCTTGAATCACGCAGTAAGATAGCATTATTTTCTTTAACATTTCTCAAAAAAAACTGACAGAAGCTTCAAATTCATATGGATTCAGAAACAATGAATGGAATTTGAATGAAGCCAATCAACTATTTTTGTAAGTCATCATAGCAGTACTTTCTCCTGTGGAAACCCCTTCTGATTTGTAAAATCCCCGTGTTGAATTTTATTAATTAATTCTTAACTCTAGGGTGATGGTGCACCCATGATTCCTAAAATGTTTAGGATTTCATACTTTACTCATCACCCTTACCTAGAGAATTAGTCTTTATAACATACCCGGGAAATATTCAATATGGGCAGTATGTACTTTGTGTAGTAAAAGGGGGATGTATCGAAGGGATTTTGCAGGGGTGGGAGTGGGGAGGAAGATGCACCGTGGAATTAATTAACTAGGAGAAACATATTCACAGTTGAGTAACTTTCACTAGAGACTAGTTCTGAAGAGGTATACCACAAGATAAGCTTTGCAAGGTGGGTAGATAATTAAAAGTTTTTTTGGTCTTTTCCTCGCATGTTGATGCAGAAAACTATTGGCGAATGTAGGCACGTAGTTTTGTCATTATCTTTTTTCCACTTTTTTCTTTTTATTGAATTTATTGGAGTGACAGTGGTTAACAAAATTATACGGGTTTCAGGTGCACTCTTGCAGAACACATTAACTGTACACTGTACTATGGGCTCCCCACACTAAGCCAAGCCCCCGTCCAACACCATTTACCACCTACACCCCCCTCCACCGCCCACAGCACCTGCCTCCCTCTGGCAATCACCACACTGTTATCTCTGTCCATAAGTTTTTTCCTCATATTTTTCTTTTTCACTCAATCCCCCCACTACCACCCCCAACCATTTCCCCACCTACAGCTCTCAGCCTTCTCTCCATCTATGAGTCTGTCTCTATGTTGCTTGTTAGTTCATTTTGTTCTTTAGATTACACATGTAAGAAAAATTATATGGTACTTGTCTTTTTTTGACTAGCTTATTTCACTTAGCATAAGGCTCTCCAGGTTTATCCATGCTGTTGGAAAGGGTAAGATTGCTTTTTTTTTTACATCTGGGTAGGATTCCATTGTGTAACTGTACCACAGCTTTTTAATCCACTCATCTACTGATGGACACTTGGGCTGCTTCTAAGTCTTGGCTATTGTACATAGGGCTGCTATGAACATAGGGGTGCATATATTCTTTCAAATTCGCATTTGGATTTCTTTGGATATATTCCCAGAAGTGGAATTGCTGGATCATAAGGCAGATCCATTTTTAATTTTTGGAGGTATCTGCAGACTGCTTTCCACAGTGGCTGCACCAGTCTGCATTCCCACCAACAGTGCACTAGGGTTCTCTTTTCTCCACACCCTCTCCAATACTTGTTTGCTGATTTATTGATGATAGCCATACTGACAGGTGTGAGGTGATATCTCATTGTGGTTTTAATTTGCATTTTTCTGAAGATTAGTGTCATTGAGCATCTTTTCACTCCTTTATTGGCCATCTGTACGTCCTCTTTGAATAAATGTCTACTCAGGTCATTTGCCCATGTATTAATTGGATTTTTTGGTGTTTATATATAGTTTTTAAATAAATTTTGGATAGTAATTCCTTATCAGATGTGTCATTGGCAACTATGTTCTCCCATTTAGTGTGTTGTCTTTTCATTTTGTTGATGGTTTTCTTTGCCGTGCAAAAGTTTTTATTTAATGTAGTCCCATTTGTTTATTACTTCTTTTGTTTCCCTTGACTAAGTTGATATATCAGAAAAACAATCGCTACAAGAGATGTCTGAGATTTTACTGCCTATGTTTCCTTTTAGAAATTTCATGCTTTTGAGTCTTAAGTCTAAGTTTTTAATCCATTTCGAGTTTGTTCTTATGCATGGTATAAGAAGGTGGTCTAGTTTCATTTATTTTTTTTGAACACATCTGTCCAGTTTTCCCAACTGTATTTATTAAACAGAGTATCTTTATCCCATTGTATGTTTTTGCTTTCTCTGTTGAATATTAACTTTAAAGGTGTGGCTTTATTTCCGGACTCCATTCTGTCTGATTAATCTTTATGTCTGTTTTTATGCCAGTTCCGTACTCTTTTGATTACTATGGCCTTGTAGTATAGTTTGATATCAGGTGGCATGATTCCTCTGTCTCAGTTTGTAATCTGGTGAACATACTCTTATGGTTACAATGTCTATATGAGGTACAAAGTTTCTAGTTTTATTTTCCAGGGGATTGAGTATCTGCCACATGCAAAGAAGTGGAACCAAAATTCTAAGTTACCCAGAATGTGAAGTGTGCTTTGAGAATACTCTCTTCAAAATCAATTCTTATAATCTGAAATCAGAAAATAAAAATGAAACAGAAGTATTTATACATTTAATAATAAGTTTGTCAATAAATCTATGTTTTGTAATGATCCTACAAAATAAGAAACCAATATGGTCATGTTATCATTCAATCAGAAAAAAAGGTCTTTTTTTTCACTAGTTATATGTGTTAACTTAAAGTTGTCCTGGTAAATTATCTCCTGTTCCAAAAATATGATAAATGTAGAATGATCCTGGGTTATTCTGTAAAAGTCACATCTTATTAAAATAGAGATGTAGTTTATGACTTTCCAATTTTGTCATTTTAGTCATTTCAGATAATTTTTTATCTTAAAGACAGCTTCTTATTTTATTTTATGTGTCTAATTCCAACTTTTCTCCCAACAGCTTTTCTTGAAATTTATCAAAAGCACAAGTAACAAAAGGGAACTCTGTGCAATAAATTAGATGAAAATGCTAATTAGGTCAGTTTGATTTTAATCAAAGGTGAACTATGTGAACATTTTTCTCACCCTTAAGTATATTAAGGAACAAGCTTCTAACTATTCTATTTTCTACAATTAAGTATGGGAAAATGTTCATCTGTGTTAACTTCTGCTCATAACTTGGACTTACTATTTATAAATAAGCATCAAATTAAGAAATTGAAAATGTCATGTTTTATGTTTTGAAGTCTTAGTAGTTCACTTTTTAGCAAGTGAATGGTCTGTGTGTGGACTGTTTTTTCTTTTTAATGTGATCTTCAGGTCTCAAACCTGCTTCTTAAAAATAAATTAAGAAGATATTGTGAATTGTTTTTACTACTGAAATCTCCTTATCTTTGCAAAAGTCATCAGGACTGTCCTCAATGATGAAACCTAAGTCATACTTCTCTAAACTGCAAAGAATATTTTTGGAATATTGCACCTTTGATGTTAAGCAGACTTCGTGGCTCATTAGCACATTTTCAAAATTTGATAATCTTGTAAGAGTTTTCTCAGCATTGGGATGCAGAGCTTCTCTGTTACATTTTAGGAATTTTTTTTTGTTCATAAACCCTAGCAGTTGGTTTTAAGTGAAATGTAGACAACATCTGGAATGCTGCACTTCATTCAGACAGAAGCATAATACTGTAACCTCTGTGTGAAATTCTTTATTCTGCCCAGTTCTTTTCTGTTACTAAGCTATTCCACCTGTCAAAAATTCCTAATAGGGGAGAGAAAGTACATTGGCTTTTTTGTTAAATAATAAACCTTCTGGAATGCTATGTGAAGGTTTGGAAGCTGTATTCTCAACATCAATTTCAGTTTTTCCACATTAGGTTAGAGAAAAACCTAAACCAATAGTGGTCTAACATAGTATTTTTTTTTGCATGTGATTTATGGACTCTATCAAATTCAGAAATTAGCAGGCTCAAAAGCATCTGTTTCAAACCTTCAAACCTCACCTGGTTTCAATGTCAGCCAGGCTTGTGGACCAAAGCAAAACAGGCACGTAAATGAACCTGACCAAGACATCCTGATGGCATCCACCATTGGCAACTGACAGTCACGGCAAATAAAGGGTCATTTATCAAGTAGTCATTAAGGCCCATCTGGAAAGTATGTACCCAGAATCCTCTCCCCATTAGGATAGAGAAGTCATATAGTTGTAGTTTTTCTTCCTAAAGGAAAATGAAACATTTGAAAAGAATTTAGAGCCAACATATATTTTCAAATTTTTGTTGTAAATGTTGTTGTAATCAGTTTAAATAACAGATAATAGAATGTTAAGATGAATTTTGTTTAAAACTCATTTTTAAAACCATAATAGTCAATAATTCCAATCAGTTTCCTTTTATTTATTATTTTTCACATATAAGTAATCTGAATTGTGTAGCCTGATTAAAACATGCTACTTTCTTCATGTTGAATCTCTGTTCTGTATCTTAAATGGTTATAAAATAAAACAAAAAAGCTTTAACTCTGGAAGTCTGTGCTATCTACAGTCCAGCAGATAGCTATCTTCCCATCTATACAGTCCAGCAGATATTGAAAATCAGTGGTTTACATACTAGATGTAATTCTACATGACTCAAGTAATTTTTACGTATCTAGTTTTGACCAGCATACTTTTATATTGTGTCATAAGAATTAGTTTTACACACACACACACACACACACAAATCTGGATTAGTACCACGTGGTAACAAATGGGAAGGCCCAGCAGCACGAGGGCAGAGTTCACTGTGGAACTGGCTGGGGCTTAGAGTTTCTTCCTTTTGGTTGGGGCCTGAGCCATAGCTGTCTTCCACTATGTCTCGGTATATGTCCAGTCTGCTTTGCTCATTTAATTTATCTGCCTGAACTTTGTAGACATTTCAATTCACCTAAACGTGCATTTCTATTTTCCCTCCAGATTGAGCCAAAGGCACCTTCTACTCCATCTAAGTTGATGCTTTCACAACCACAAGGACACACCAAGATCATTTCTGAATTTGGTTTTGTCTGTGCTTTACCTATCATTTTTGAAAATCGTTACCCCTCATTTCTCACGTCAAATTTTAACTATCTTTCAGGAAACAACTTATATTCCATGTTCTTTAGAGCCCTTTCTTTTCTCCCTCAGGTAATAAGAGATACTTTCTAGTCTCGTGTACTATATTGATTTTTACAGGACTTGTTGGTTAGTTACATCATCCTAGACAACCAACTATGTGTTACTGATGAACTCTTTTAGATATATTTATATGGAAATGACTTTTCTTCCAAAGTATAATATAACCTATAGAAGAAAAGGAAACTTGTATTCTCTTCCCATCTCTCCCGGAGCCAACAATAGTGTCTTGCTTGTGCTGGATTAAAACAAAACACAAGGGCTCTTGAATCAAGCCTATGTGCCAATGCTCATTCTGCTCCAGTAGTGAAATGCCTTTGCATCTATACTGCCCCACTAAAATTATAATTATTCTTCAACCCTTCTTCAAATGCTAGCACCCTTGTAAAGGACATTCTGATTCTTTTTAAGTTAGAATTAATTGCTCCATTCTGTGTGACCATGGATGAACTTATCCTGTTAATGCCTATTTCACTTTGCTTTGTATCATAATCATCCATTTGCATACAGGTTTCCCCCCTTAGACTGTAAGGTCCTTAAAGATGTGTACCACTCATTATTTATTTTTATATTGACCAGTAGCATTATATACATAGTAGAGGTGTCCAGGTCCTTCTCCCAACTTTAAAATTAAAATTAAACAAGATAGCAAGTTATCACCCCAGTTCAGGAAAAAACAAAAAGCAGAACTGAAAAGCAATGGACTATGTCAAAGCCTGAGGCGGAGAAGAGATCGGGGAAGTGATTCATTACTGTTCAGAGTTAGATATCAAACACTTCCAGAAAATTTAGGGTCAGATTCTTAAAAGGTTCTTTAGCAAGCTTTTGAACCAGAGAGACCGACTTTCGTGTTTTCAATTATTTAGAAGAACTATCCTGGAACTTCATCTGGTGGCAGATCCGACCAAACCTAATTCCACTAATGTTTCCAGCAAATCCCTGCAAGGGTAGCAGCCATGCCTTCAAATTTGGAAACCATCATTGGCAAACTTCCCTGCTCTGGTAGTGGGCTGAGACAGGCCTCTGGATTATGTGCATTTTTATTTTGGGGATCAGGCCTAATTGACACGCTTTAACACAGAAAACATTATCAAGATGTGTCTGTCTGCAAAGTACTTGCCTAACCTGGATAACCAAGTGTCTTCATGTTGGTGATGTGGAAAATGAAAGTTAAAGACAACCTAGGCTCTTTAAACAAGAATGAGATCCCTTGGCCTCAGAAGTGCTTTTGTTGCCACTGGAATTCAGGACCTCGAACTAATATTGTGCATTGACGAAACTGTTAGGAACTAGGTTTTCTGATTTTCTGTCCAAAGAGAACTGGATTTGATTAGGACCCAGATCTTGTCAGGGGGTCTGAGGATATCTTTTTATCTTTCCACTTTAAGTAATTAGAAACTTGTCAGGGGAAAAAAAAAACGTGCTGCAAAAACAGATGGATGAAGGGTAGGGGAGATGAGTGGGCAGGGGCTAAAATGGAGGGATCATTGGAAGAGGAGGTGGAGAGTGTGGACCTGTTTGCGGTCACCAGTGCAAAGATGTTCTAGCGGTCTTGTAGCTTCCTCAACCCAAGAACTCCTCTGACTGCCCCCAACACATGTTCTCCCGCCAAAGAAGACCTTATCCGGAAGACAAATAAATCATACTTTTTCTTTCTGGTCCTATTTACACATAGTTTCTATAAAAAGACTAATTTAGATTTATGTTATAAGCCCTAATGTTGAAATAAGTAGAAAGAAAAATAATTTAGATGGAAAATACGAGGCATAAAGTCCTAGTTTTAGCTCTGGATTGCAAACAACACACACTCTCTCTATGTCTAAATTAAGCTGAAAAAATGAACAAATAAGCAAAGACAGGAAGGAAGAGTGAAGAACAAGAAGAGTAAACAGACAGACTGTACGAAATGCTGCATGTAGCAAACCAGTTAGTTACTGTAAAGAACGGCTGTTTGGGCTGCCATCCAGCCCTCTCTTAACAGTTAATACATTATTGGCCTCATAACATTGGACACTGGACCCCACAGATGATACATTTATTTTGTATCATGGCTTCCAGATACTTTCACCACCAGCATACATCCGAAACTCATCTCTACTTCTGCCTCACTTGCTTTGAATTCATTTCTTGGGCACAGACACCTTGACTGTCAGGCTGGTGGGTGGGGGGCAGTCCTGGGCCTTTGCATGTCTTTGAGACAGTACTCTGCCTCACAGGGGGACTCTCCTACTCCTGCCATTCGAAGGGGCTTTGCAGTCTGTGAGCAGAAGGAAGCGGTGTGGTGATGAGCAGGAAGGGAGGAGCCTCAACAAGTAAAAAGTGAAGGGATTTTATCAGCAAGTTGGCCATCTTCAATGTGGAGGCAATGGAAACACTTCTCCCCATTTAACTCAGTCAGGAGCACTGCCTGCAGCAGCTTGTTGCCAAACCCAGTTCTTTCTCTGATGGTTTGTAAAAATTTAAAAACAAGCATAAAAACATGCTTTATTCCTGATATGAGGTATTAGGATACCACTCTAAATCTAGGCATGTTTTAGGGAAGATATGCCTCACCAGCATGTGTGATGTAATTGTGATTATTTTGCTGAGTGGCAAGAGAGAAATACAGGAATCTATGAAGTCTTGTAAAAAGAAGTGGAAAAACATATCTTTTAGTGGTTTCTTCCTCTTTTCCTTTCTTTAACAACAATGACAAAAAATGAATGGGCCTGTAATCTTATTATTCGAATGTATAATGTTAAATTCAAAGGCAGAGTGACTTTGCCTTCATTTATTTGGAGATTTGCTAAACATCCTTTGTACTAATACAGACTGATATCTTCTGAAATCATAGTGTTTGCACAGACACTGGGAAACAAAGTGGCACCTCAAGGCCAGAAGGGTCAGAAGTTCTGAGGTCTTAAGCAGTCTTGGGTCTTTCCAGCCACCCCGAATGCTATCGGAGTCAGTACTTCAGCACCCCAATAGCCCTCTAAAATGCACTGCTGTTCCACAGCACAGTCGTTTGGAAGCTCTGAGCTTCGCTTTTATCAACTGGATCACCCAATGATTAAGTCTTTTAATAAATAGCATTACTGTAAAATATTTTATACACTATAACGTAAGGTATACTTTTAAAATGTAGACATCTGACAGGAGGGACCTACCTTCTACTGTGTCTTGAAAGTCAGGTTTATGACACTAATGAAATAACCTTCTGTAGTTGTTACCAGTATCTATTTCATGTATTAATAGCCCTCAGTTGTAAAAGCAGCTGATTTTACTTTTTCACAGGTCTTTGAGGATGGCCTAGAAACTCCGGTTATATATCTGTTGATGTAAGCTGGTAAAACTTTTATATACTCATCTGTAAAACTAAATTTGAAGTTCAGGGTTACTCAATCTAAAAAATAAACTGAGATGGTGTCTCTCACATTTTTTTCTTTCAACTGCCTTTGCAGAGAGAGCATGAAACACGTGAAGTGGAATGTATTAACCAGACTTCATTTCCCTTGGTGTTAACTGGTGTGACAAGGGAGCCTAATGCACAAGTTTTAGTTCTGTCGTCTCCAGTCTCTCCTTCCTGTCTTTCCTGTCAGTTTCGATGCGATTCCTCAAATGCCATCCTGGTTGGATGGGGGTTTTGATCACGATGGACATGATGATCATGTCAAGTTTCCAAGATAAGAATACGTGTAGTAAGTGAAGAATTAAGTGTTTCTAATATGAACAGTACCTACAGCTTTTGCCAAAATAAAGCAATGTTGAATTTATACTATGATACTTTGTGGATATGAAAGCAAATGCTGAAAGAAAATATTCTTATAAGGAGAAAACCAAATTAACAGATTAATATTTTAATGAAAGTTGTATCTATAAACTTTATTAATACATGTGGGTATTTTCTTTAATAAAGTCAGTAAGTTTTTTTTTATCATGACTGGGCGCATAAAGATTATTTAATCTTTTAGTGAAAACTATAAACTTGGGGAATTTATAAATGTAGTAGATATCTGAAGATCTTACATAAAGGAAGATTGTTTGACTGAAGGAGGAAAGAATATTTTAAATCACAGTCGTATTTGAGAGAACAGTGCTGGGTGCACAGGAAGTAGACTGGAGTAGGCACGGACACCGATCTTGTGTCCAAGGCAACCATCCCAGTGAGAATAGATGTAGTTCGAAATCTGCCAGAGATTTTAGGCAACTGGAAAATCTTTCCCACCAGGTGCCCATACCGATTTCTGCTGATATATATTTTCATTCCACATATTATATTTTCTAGCTCATGGTAATTTACAGCTTCCTCTTTCATCAATTACAAAAAAAGTATCACTGTTTAACAATCCCACACTGTTTATTCCCAGGCTGAGAACATGGGAATAATTTTCTTTTCCTGAAATGTATTAGTAACCCAAGAGAATCTTAGAAAATGTAACATATCCTGGTAGTCACCCACCACTTAATTTTGCTGTCTACCAAAATCTATAGCAGTTAAAGTTAAGTAAACAAATTATATTATAAACTTTCTCTGCTGATATGGGGATTTTTAAAATGTATCATTTATTATAAACATTGCTGGCAGTATTTCTTTAAGATTCCAGATATTCTAAAGTTTATGTTGATTGTAGGTTACAGTGAGTTAAGAAAGGTTATGCACATTCTTTTACCACTTATCTCAAAATTCTAATGTAACTAAAAAGAGGAATAAGACTACTGATTTGGAAAAAAAACAAAATTATTTTTGAGGGAAGAAACGATAAGTTAAAATATTGTACTTCTCTTACTATCTCTGCCAATTTATTTATTCTTCTTTCTACCAACTACTTCTGTATTCAAATAGTTGTTTCTTCATCATTTGCATCCGTTAATGTAATCATTGTATGTTCACAATTACAATCAAATAATTTGGAGTCCAGGGACTAACAATGTATTATTTTCCCCTTTATTTATTTTAAAAAGCAGCAAGAAGGCAGACATCCCTATGCTACTGTAGTTTAACATTCCTTTAAAATAACAATAAAAGGACACAAAAGGGAATATAAACCCATAATGACAAATGCATGGGTGTAGGTTCATCAGCAAAGGATAATAAAAAGTAATTCAGAAAGAGCTGCTGGAAATGCAGATGAAAGAGAACAGCAGATCACTCCAGCTGTTCAGAACACGCTCAAGCGGAGACCTACAAGCAGGTGGAGGTTTCTTCCTGCCTGATGTTGACCATCAGCAACACGAGATCCTGAAAATCTATGAAGCGACAGCTTCACATTCAGTGAAAAAATTAATCTGAAGTTAGAATATTACATATTTATCCAAAATGTGTGGCAAAATAAAAAACTTTTGTGTATACAGAAGATCTCAGGCTCTTCAAGTTGCACAAGCCCTTTTTGAGAAATGACTTGACAACGTACTCCAAATAAGAGAGGAAAAATAGAAATAATACATGGGAACTGAAGTAGTAAATCTAACTCAAGAATTTAATGAATAAAATGACAAGGTGACAGATCATAGTAGGTCGAGAAAATAACTGATCCAAATTAGAACAGAAAGTCAGTGGGATGCAAGAAAACATATTCTAAAAGGAGCCTGGATACATTCAGACAAACAGAATCATTCACTTAGTCACATGATAAGGAAAGCAATTCACTATTCTCTGTAAAACATGCTGGTACACATGTCCCAGCTAGCAGGCTTAAAATATCATGAACCTAACTACATGAGCTTAAACTTTAAAACTCTGACCACATTCTTATAGGCCTATGCTTAACTATTTATATTTGTTTATTGTCTATGTTTGTCATGTCTTTTATCATTGTTAAGAAACCAGATTTCATGTCACATGTTAAGCATTATTTATTATGACTTATTACGAATAATAGCTGTACATAGTTATGTATATATAAATTGTATATATACATATATTCATGTATGTGTTTTATCCATTTATATTAATTTGTCATAACATTTATTGTATTTAATATTAGTATAGTTATATAAGTATGTTATATGTAAAATGATTTTTTTGTTTAATAGTCCTTGAATAAAATAGAATTATCTTAAAGCATGACTGAGGCATCTCTATGCTTATCTCCATGGGCATATAGAAGCCTGGTTTGACTTTTGTCTATAATAAAGATGATGAATTAGCTAGTGATTCATAATGTGCTGTCTAAAGTTTGAAAACCCCTGGTGTCACCCAGAGCCAGCTTCTTTACATGGTTTCAGAATATGTAGATGGATGGCTTGTACCTTTTTAACTAGTTACGAGACCTTAGCTTTTGGCTATATGGTCAATGGGGCATAAAAAACTGCTGGAATATTTTGCCTGAAGTCTCCTAAAACCACAATCTCACATATAGAAATATGAGATTATTATATATTTAATACATAACCCAAAGATAAAGTGCATTCTCTATATAAAAGAAGACTGTGTAGGTGAGCCAGCAAATCTCCCAGGATCTCATACTGTCTTGCATATTCTCTCTCTTGCTTTGCTGTGTTCTTTATATTGAATCAGTTTAATATGAGTATGTTCTACAGAATTTTGCCCACCCTTTTAATTATCCAACTTTATATAATCATTGTAGATACCAAAAACAAGATGCACACAGGCAGACACATACACTTACCTTAATTACATAGGATAAGGCAAGCGGTTCGTGGGTTTTGTTTTCAAATGGGCCTTTTCTTTTTCCTCTTTTGAAGGTTATCAGTAAGCTTTCATAAGGGGCATTATGCACCCAAAATTGCTGGTTCAGCCTTTTTTTCTCAGAGGTTTATGTGTGCACTGTAACCTTAGTGGCTAAAATTTCATTTTATTTGCAATATATTACATAATGCATTTCAATAGTGAGTGTGCAAACCTTTCTTATCAGTATTGACTCAACCTTTAATGGCCTGTTTCCTCCAATAGTGTATAACCTGTTCACTGAATTATTATTTCATTAGCCAGCTTCCTTAAAGACTCAGAACTATAGCAAAGCTTATCCTCTCTATATTAGTTATCTATTACTGCATACCAACTTACTCTAAAGTTTAGCAAATTAAAACAACACACGTTTATTGTCTCACAGTTCTGAGAGCTGGAAATCTAGGATCAGCTTGGCTGGGCAGTTCTGGCTCAGGATCTCTCACGAGGGTGCAGTCAAGGTGTGGCCAGCGATGCCCTCATCCAAGTCCCCACAAGAGCTGAAGGATCTGCTTCCAAGCTCATTCACATGGTTGTTGGCAGGAGGCTCTCATTTCTCACCGTGTGGGCCTTTCCCTGGGCTTCCTGAATATTCTTACACCACAGTACTTGCTTCCCCCAGAGTGAGCATTCCCAGAAGGAAGAGAGTGAGAGAGAGGGAGAGCACCTAGGATGGAAGACAATATTTTTGTATAACATATTGTTTGTATAACGTAGTGATATACACAATGTATTTGTAGCACTGATTTTTATCCACTCATCTATTGTTAGGCATTTGGGTTGATTCCATACCTTGGCTGTTATAAATAATGCTGCAATGAATATAGGGATTCACATATTCTTTAAAATTAGTGGTTTGGGTTTTTTAGGGTATAGACCCAGAAGTGGAATTGCTGGGTCATAAGGCTGTTCCATTTTTAATTTGTTGAGAAACCTGCATACTGTTTCCCATAGTGGTTGCACCAGCCTGCATTCCCACCAAGTGCATGAGGGTTCCCTTTTCTCCACATCCTCACCAGCACTGTTTGTTCACTTATTGTTGATAGCCTTTCTGACATAGGTGGAATAAGATCTCATTGTGGTTTTAATTTGCATTTCTCTGATGATTGGTGGTATTGAGAATTTTTATATATTAGACTGTATTTTTGAGTACTTGCATCTCTCAGCTTCTCCCCACTTTCTGGTCTGGTCTAATATCTAATTTTAGAAATGTAGGAAGGGATCTAGCATACAGCACATACTCAGTAAGAATATGATAAATAGATGAGTAAAGTATATGATGAATAGCTCACTTAGCACCCTTAAAATATAACCAATTGACAGACAGAACAATATAGAAAAAGGAATCCTCTCCCAGAGTAATTCATGCTAGATGGTTTTATTATCTTGGAGACATTTGGGGACAAGTTTGCAAATGGTATTCTAAATATCACTTTATAAGCCATGGTTATGAGGAATAATATTAAATAGAGAATTTGAAATCCAAAGTTCTTAACTTAGGTGTGCCAAAATGCAATTGTGAAAGTTTCTTAAACTATATGGATCCCATTTCCTCAACCGTTAAAAGAAGAGTGAGCCAGAAGATCTCTAGTGTTGCTAGGCACATCATCTAAGTTATTTTTTTTTAATTTAAATGTCATTTGTCTATGTTCTAGATGAACCATTTTACTATCTACCCGTTTGCAAATTCTCAAAATCTGACAAATTATAACCCTGATAATTTTTAACTCCAAAATTGCTTTCACTTTGAGAAATATATTTTAATTTTGTTTTTTTGTGCTACAGTTTCATCAGTGGGTATCTTTTCCTCAAATTACATTTATCTTGAAGAGAAAAAAATTTTAATTCTAATTATAAGCAGCACAAGATGTAGCAAAGAAATTTTTTACTTGATCTTTAGCAGCTCAGCTTGGTTCTATTTTTGAAACCTATTGCTATTACTTGTGCTGAAGGAATACAATGGAACAAGACAAACTGCATTTTGTACCCAAAGAAAGACTAATCCATTGCACTGAAGGAATTTATTTAAAGGAAAATTTTCCAATTTTTAGAAATAGTAACTCACATAAAGAATTAAAAAGGGATCAAGAATATAAGACAGAAAACTGTACTTGAACAAGAATTAAATTTAAAAAGAGGGATCAAGAATACTTAATGAATATGCAAAGTCATTTTAATGGCAGTTAAATATTTTTAAGTGTGAAGAGAAAATTTGAGAGCATCTCTACATGAAACTCAGCATTTTGAAAAATAAAAGGCATGGGCACAGACTGTGGTGAGGGATGACTGATGAAGGGGGGGTGGGGGAGTGGGGGGAGGGGGGAGGGGAGAATACCGGAGAGTAAGGCGGGAGCGCTGTCATTGAACAACAATAAAAAATTGTTCAATGGATGAAAAATAATTCCCAAGGTTAAGGCAGTAGCTAAATCTCAAAATCAGAGCAAAATTATTTCCTGAAAAAAATAAAATAAATAAATATTGTGCAACTTTCAAAGCAAAAATATTTGAAGGGACTCTCAATCTTAAAAATTACCAAATTAGTTTTCAATAATGCCGTGTAGCTCTGTGATCCTTAATCACGAATACTGATTTGAACAAACTAGTGATTTCTAACATTTTGTGAAAGCTATGTGTTATGCAGTTTTCTCATGATCAAGGACAGTAAACTCTCACCAAAAGTACACACCTAATGCAATGATAGGATGCCATTTAAAACACTATTAAGGGAAGAAATCTAAGGGAAGATGATTATAAAGGTAAATGACCAAAAAAATAAAAATAAAGGGACCCGCGCCCTGGCTGAAGCTCAGTGAATTGAGTGCAGGCCTGCAAACCAAAGGGTCACTGGTTCGATTCTCAGTCAGGGTACATGCTCGGGTTACAAGCCAGGTCCCCAGCAGGAGGAACGTGAGTGGCAACCACACATTGATGTTTCTCTCCTTCTCTTTCTCCTTCCCTTCCCCTCTCTCTAAAAATAAAATAAATACAAAATATTTACAAAAATAGAAATAAAAATAAAGGGACCCTCATCTCAAGGATGGTTAGTTTAAAATCAAAAACAGCCTCAGAGGCTTTTCTCTGTTCTTCCTGGAAAGCATATGCAGTACAAAAAAAATCAGTATAGTTTGATTTTGGATTAACTTCAGATTTTTAAATCAAACCTTGTGATCATTTTGTTATTTGGATGACATATTTAAATGCTCAACTGAGTATTTGCCATGCAATGGCAAAATCCTTCCCACAAAAAGTGGGGCAGACCTCACTTCCAGCTGCTGTTGGTACCTCCTGAAACAAAGACACAGAGTGATGAGCTGTGAAAGAACCCTCCCCTGTAGCTCTGCTTTTATACAGCTGGGGGCAGGAATCCTCTATTCTCAATGTACAGATATTAAAGAAGTTAAAGCTATGCGACAGAAGTCTTGAGAAATTGAGAGTTTTTCCCCCCCAGACAAAGAAGTGTTTTTACATCAAGGAATAGTGTTTGAAAGATCTTCAAACATGCTGAACCTACAATAAAATGATGATGCCAGTGCACAGTAAAATGACAGCACAATGGCATGCCACTAGACCACACACAGGGAATCAGTTTAACAAACCTGCAGTGAGCCACACTGATACACAAGCTCTACACCTACCGCGTATTGAAAGAAGAAAAAAATGAATAATATAAAATGTGAGGGCGACTTTCCTCACAAGTCCCCCCATGTGCCATGGATGAGAGTAATCATGACTGAGACATGATGTGATCTGCTAGGGGAGAAGAAGTAGCCATTTTCCCAGAGGAAAAAGGCCATGAGCAGTGGCCAGTTTTTCGGGGGAAAAGGGCGTTGAGCTCTCTCCTCCAGGGGCTTTTATTAGGTTGTAATGCACAGGAATACAGGGCAGGAAGGATCAAACAGTAGATAACATTTCAAAGAAATCTGAGGGCTTAGTATGAGTCAGTGTCTGTCAGGAACAGAGTTTTAGAGTTTCCTGCTCGAACCCTTAACATATGAATGAAAGCACTCTTAGCAGAGCAGGTTTCACAGGTTTACCAGGAAGTCTTTTTGATGCCAGATTTTCCCCCAGGACACACTCTAGCAAGGCAGGGAGCTGCACCTCTCCCCATCAGGTATTCAGGCTTAAGGGGATTAGAGCCAGGAAGCTCTTCTCCCAGAGAACAAGGGGACTTGGGCTTTGTCAAAGCTGGGTGGGGGGTGGGGGGGGAGAGTCCATTGCTCTTTGTTGCAGCCCCCCCCCCCCAGTCCTTCCATGAAGGCCTCCCAAAAGATGGAGAGTCTGGCTTAGGTTGCCCCCTTCTGTGAGGGGTCTTACCCGTCATTGACTTCTGACCAAGCTTTGGGGGCAGGGAGAGGAAACTGAGGCAGCATTTGCTACCAGAGACAAGCTTTGTCTGCTGCGGCTCACATTCCAAAGGTTGTCCCTCACCCTTAGCCACAAGGGGTCGAGATACAATTCCTAGAACCAGGCAGAGCGGTCTACAACAATACGATTTTTCATCTCTAGAAAAGCACAAACGTGTCTGGGGATAATACATGGGAAATTGTAGTCCAAAATGAAACAGAGGTGTGTACAACATCTTGTTCTTGATGTTGTCGTCTGGGGATGATTAGATCCAGAAATCCAGATACCCAAATTGTAGAAAGTTGATAAATGGGACGTAGAGCTAAACCTTTAAGCAACCAAGTTATTTTGTAGTTACTGTGTAGTTTCAGCAGATCTTTATTCCACGATGTTCACAGATAATGAGGCCTAATTTGGCCCCGTCTTCTTATGCAGCAACTTCTTATGCACCATTATAGAATATTAAGTTAACCAATTCTTAATTTTTACCGTTAACCAATCCCCTTCCTCTCATCCCCTTTTTGGAAAAAAAGTTAGATTTCAATCTCTGAAAATAAATGCAATCCTTCATCTTTTGTTTCTTCTTTAAAATCTCCCGTTCATCAACACTTAGCTACAAAGAGCCTGTAAAACTGTCTCCAGGCTTTTGGTACATAAGTACCTGGAGGTAAGGTTATCTCCTCTGCTATTTCAGGGTCAGAATATAATAAAGAATTGAGGTTCTTTTAGTTGTTTTTTTAGCGAAAACTTATTCGGTACTTACTTACTATTAGTACGACATTTAGCTAAATGTTGAAAAGTGGAATGATTCAAGTCTTCCGGGTGTTGAACTCTGTGGTTGAAGAAATATTAGACAGCAAGATTATTTTATAATACAAATCAAGAGCACATTAAGGGACAAATTAATGCTACAAAAAATAGATTTGAGAATAATGGAAGTAGTGTGAAGTTTTATTTGTCAGAGAAGACCACATAGAAGAAGTATGGACAAAAATATGAGCCTGAACATTATTTAAATTAAAGAGATAGGTACATTCTTGCTGAAAAAAGTCAAAATAATTGTATTATATGACAATGTAATTAGAGAAAATCCAAATTATACTGAACATGATTTAATTATCTTTTTAAAAAGATTTTATTTATTTATCTTTAGAGGGGAAGGGGAGAGAGGGAGAAAAATATCAATGTGTGGTTGCCCCTCATGTGTCCCCTGCTGGGAACTGGCCTGCAACCCAGGCATGTGCCCTGACTAGGAATCAAATTGCGATTCTTTTGTTTGCAGGTCCGTGCTCAATCCACTGAGCTATACCAGCCAGGGCAATTTAATCATCTTTTGATTAAGAAGTTACTTCAGGTTCTTAGACTATTTCAAGATCATCCTTAGAGTATTGTTTTCTTATGGAAAAGTGAGTAGAATAGTGAGTAGATTTCTATGATAAGACGGAGAACTTATGCTGCCAATAAGTTACAGGCAATACTGGACAAACAGTGGCACCAGTCCCAGGTAAATGGGTAAGTGTGCCTTTCCCTCTCTCTGCCACTGATGACAACAACTGTGAACATATAATGCATAGAGCTAACCTTGGAAGAGCTCAGAAAAGTAAATGATAGCAAACTGGAGAAGAAATGAGAACTTGATGACTGACCCCAAACAGTGGTAAGCTCCTTGTATTCGCTTTTCTTTTTCTTTCATATTTCCTGGCTTAGAATCTCAGACGATCTGAATCTTGGACATTTGCACCAAGCAAATTAGCATGTGCATTGGGGCAGTGTATGAGATGTAACTCTGTTAGCTCTCTCGGTCCTGTGTGTGGCAACTTTTTCCCTGAGGTGATGACCGCAGAGCCCCTGAAAACTGAACTCGAGTAGAGAGAAAACATAAATTCCCAGTATCCCCACAGAACCACAGGCATTAAAAGAGAAATAATAAATACTACAAACAACTCTGCCCATGAATGTGATGAGCTCGATGAAATTCACTGAAATTCACTGATTCACTGAATTTCACTGAAAAGATGCAAATTCACTGAAAGGCCAATTCACTGAAAGATGCAAACATTTAAATGTCCTTGTTCAGATAATTGTTGAAAAAGATGTAAAGAAATTGGAATCTTCATACACTACTGGTAGGGATGTAAAATGATGGTAAAGCTCTCTTGAAAAACAGTCTGATCATTTCAAAATGGTTAGACACATGATTCACTGTATCATCCAGCATTTCCGTTCCTAAGTATATGTACCCAAGAAAAATGAAAACATATGTAGACACAGAAACTTGTACATGAATGTTCATAGCAGCATTATTTATAATAACTCTGTGGACGCAACCCAAATGTTCATCAGTTGATGAAATAAAATGTTGCATGCAATGAAATATAATTCATCAGTAAAGAAAAAGAAGTACTGTTACACACATGCTAAATGCAAGCGACTAGTCAAATGGTACATAGCCTGTGATCCCGTTAGTTGTCAATGTTATTTCATATTACGTGATAGGCAAACATATAGACACAAATATAGACACAAAGTCGATTAGTGGTTGCCTATGGATAATGGGAGATTTGGGAGTAATGAATACAAGGTGTGGGTGGGAGGATCCTCTGTACATGATTTTGAGACTTACTATAAAATCATAGTAATTAAGAGAGGTATCTTCTGAAGAGTAAATGCATGGGCCAGTGGGAAAGATTGGAGAGTCCACAAATCAAGCAATTCATGATGGAGGTAAAAAGACAATTCAAAGAACAAAGGATAGTCTTTTGAACAAATAGTGCTGGAACAATTAGATATTCATATCCCCAGATAAAAAGAACCTTGATTTATCCCTTATTTTATTTACAGAAATTAACTCAAATTGGATGCCAGTCTTAGTAAAATATAAAAAATAAAACTCTTAAAAGAAAATATAGAGCAAAATTTTTGTGACCCTTCAGATACATCACCAAAATATGACTTAGGAAAAAAAAGTTTTAATTTGGATTTCATCAGAAATTTTTTTTAAAAAGTCTTCTGTGAAAGACACAGTGAAGAGAATAAAATTACAAACCATGAACTAGAAAATAATTTTTGCACATCATATAACCATATAGCCAAAAATAGTTATATCTAGAATGTATAAGGAAGTCTCAAAACTCAAATAAAAGAAAAGATATTCTGTTCTCTTCTTTCTGTGTATCACATGGGCATTGAGTCCTGGAGGGCTGTAAAGAAACAGCATTCACAAGGGTTTACAGCGAGTCACAGGGTTTACAGTTTAGGTGATTCACATTCATCATCATATTTAATTCTGTAAGAGCCCTATGAACATGATATTGTTTTCATTTTGAAGATCCAAAATCTTCTTTGATTTGGTCATTTTCCCAGTGTGACTCAATTAAATGGTGAATCCATGAAACAGTAGCTTCCACTGGTAAAATGGGCATGCTGCCAAAACTGAGAAAAAGGTGTTCAGAGGGCACCCCAAATGGGAGTTTCTTATGTATTGGATCCTCAATAGCGAACTTATTATTACTTGTTGTGCTTTGTGAAAGCTTTTTTCTTATTCAACCTAATTTGGTTTAGTGTGGCTTTCAGGTCTCTTTGATGATAAACTCCACATCAAAATTAAATATGGGCAGGACATGTTAATGTCTTGCTTGGCTACCTATTGATTACTCATTGGAAAGAACATTAGCTGTAGAAGTCTGAGGCTGACCTTCTGCTGATTCCATGTTGGAAAAGATTATTATAGATATTGTTGATCCTTTTAATTATACCACAGAAGGACTAATAGTGTTGGAAATACATTTTCTGTTTCAGTGCTTTTTCATTTAACAAATATTTGCTGAGCACCTACTATGTGCCTATCACTATGCTGTGTGCCAAGGTGCTATTTGGAATGAAATACACGTCCTTAATACAAATGCCAAGTCAATTTAGAGAGGAAAGATAATCAACTTGCACTGATGATACAAACTGATGGGTATCTGTGTCTCAATGGAACAATAATGGCTTCCCAGAGTATAAGAATTATGAAGTTGAATTTAAAAGAGTCCAAAAGAATGACCAGGTGAACAAGATGAGAACAGGATGAAGTTTTTAAGGATCCAAATCCTCTGAAGTACAAAATCTCAACTCAAATACCTATAAATGTATTGTCACAAATACTTAAAATTCAGACAACCTAGCCTCAAACTCAAGTTCAAAGTATTATTGTAATTCAGATTTTCAAATGCCATTGGGCATATTTTCAATAGTTCAAGGTAGTTTAGAAAAGTGGTCTATGAAAGAGAAGCAAGCAAGTGTTGTTTCAGAAGCCAGTGTCAGAGTTTCTTTTCAGATACTACCAAAGAATTTCTTTATAATGTTTATAACATTTGTACTAATGTCATAGACACTCCTATATAGTTGATTAGATGATTATTTTTCCTTATTATTCACATTTTGGGGGGCCTTTTCTTTTTATTCATTTTTTCTCTTTTCTGAATAGCAAACCAAAACAATATCTCCCTGAAATATTCCTTTAAAACCAATGTTCATTTCTGAAGATTTACCTTCAGTGTTCCTTTTCTCCATTACAAAGCTATCTTAGAGTTGACTCATCTCTGCTTCCTCCCCCAAGGCTCCCCCCTTTTTGTACCATCCCCTAAAATCCAGAGGGACACAAAGTGAAACAGATAGGATATCTTACTTTTGCCTGGTTGCTCCACTAACAGGATGAGTGGACAGACTGTGACCGGCTGTCTATCCTAATTTGTGAGGATAACTTCACTTCTGTTTGGGTTTTTTTTTCTGCTTGGCAGGAAAGCATGTCACACTAGTTCATTTCTCTGCAGTTCTCCCTCAGGCAAAAGCTGCAACTTGATTTTCTGGGTATTAAAAAGATAAAAACAAGACAACAATATTTTATTTCTGTGCATACCCACAGATGTCTGCTTCAACACAGTGAGCTAAGTATGCAACTAACAAACTAGAGAAGACTTGCAAAATTCAGTATTTAAAATACATATATAGTTGAATGTATAAATTTGCACTGTTACCCATTTTTGTTTTATAATAGAAATGAATCTGATATTATAAAAATGATAATTAAGAAAGTACCAAACAATATATATCACAAGCCTTAAACCAGAATTCTTCCAACCATTACTGTAATGGCATAATCAATAGACTATTTTTTTAAAAAAGACAAAAAATACTTTTGGGGGGAGTTTTTAATGATATTGGGAAATATTCAGAGTATATTACTGAAGGACATAAAGCAAGATACAAAAAATAGAGGAATATATACAATTATTTTAAAGGCTATAATTGAGTGTTTTTAAATCAATATTTATTTATGATGAAATACACATAAAGTATTACATAATAATAAAACAAGCACCCAATTTACCAATATCTCAACTTGAGAAATAGAACTTGCTTGGCATTTTAGAAGCCCCCTTAGTGCTTTTTCTGGTATTACCACATGCCCTTCTGACATCTCTTTCCCCTTCTTCCCCATGAAAGCCAGTAATAGTGTTTTTTATTTATTACTTGCTTGCATTAAAATGTTTGCCTGCGAGGAATATATCCCATAACAACATATCAGTTAGCTAATATGTTTCTGTGATTTGTAAAAAAGAATCATACTGCAAAGACTGTCATATGACTCGCTTTTCACTTGTAAATTCGTCCCTGTCTTCACAGTGGTAACCACTCAAAGGAACCTGAGAAGTGAGATTGCGTGTCAGTTAGGCAACACCACGGCAGAATGCTTGGCCACAGTGAATCACACATTTCTTTACATTGTCCTTTGTATTCCAAAGTCTACACTATTATCAAGCTGGATGTGTTTGAATGAGTTCAAGGCCCCACCTCAGTTCAGTGCTGAGGACCACCAATTTCCTCCGTCTCCCAGACCATATTTGTAGTATTGACTTCCTACAGCAGTCGTCTTCTTCTGTTCTCAGTGTTCATGCTTGAGGGCCTCTATTTTTCTTTAATATGATTCATTCAGACCCCTGCCAATTTATCGTAAACATTTCCGTCTCTGCTTTGACCACAGATGTTCATTATATATGACCCCTCCCCACTAGGAGGCTCCGTCTTATAAATCGGTCTATGAAATATATAGGTACAATTAGAGGGTAGTCCCTAAGATCTCGAGCTATGTTTGTTTAAATCTTCATTCCGGACCTAGTAGAATTTTGTTACCTATTATGGAAAATGAAATGTCTCTCCTCTGTGACACTTTCTTACTCAAATCATACTCATTCTTAAAAACCCAAATACGGAACCTCTGCTCTAGAAATCCTCCTTAGCTACATGAGCACGGATTCCTTTACGGATGGCACTCCCGCTCTCCCTTTTGGCCCAGGGCGCTGCCTTCATGACACTCGCACAGTGATTACGGCGATGTCCGTTACCTGCAAATTGACCTTGACTTAGATGTTTACTGGCACATATGAAGTAGCCAGTACATATTTGTGAAACTGAATTAAATTTGTTATTATTGGTATAATAGAATAATTTAACTTTCGAGACCTCTTTCCGTATAAAGCTGTGTATGATAGATATTTAAGATGTTGAAGAGCATAGACCATAACTTGCCTGGAAAGGAATGAAAGGGGGTAAAGATAAAAGGACGTCACACATGTTTAGGAGACATCAGCTTCTAACTTTGAACTGACTACATTTTTTGTTTTTGGCATCCCCATACCTAATCCAGCATGTTACTCAACATGTCGTGGTATGATTTTATATATTTATTTGTTTAGGTAATTATTGATTTATTTAGGCAATGTATTCTTACTGTCAACCATCTACTTATGGCAAACCAAATATTTAAGTTAGAACTTTACAGTATTTGATAGCAGAGAAAGTAAGAATCTCATTAACCAACAAATCTCCTTAAATACTCTTGGATGCATTTAAAATGAGACTTCTTAATTTTCGACCTTGACCCATAGATATATCCTGAAAGCTGGTTGTTGAAAAAGGACTCAGGAATCAAATTTTTTTGTATTCAAGTATCAACTTTGCTTCATGTTGTTCTGCCATGTTGGGCATTTTATATATAACTTTTCTCAGACTTGTTTTCTTCATCAGAAAAATTAGGGGGAAAAAAGAGGACCAATGTCATGGATCATAGTATCACTTTAACATACTGAATGGAATAGAAGGACATTTGTCACCTAGTATATTCTCCATAAACAGTACTTGACATTGGAGTGGTCGAGACCATTGCACCCCCGGGGGGCTTTAGTTCTCAGACATATCCCAGCAGCAGCAGCAGCAGCGGGCTGACCTGTAGGAGTGAGACCACTGAGTTCTGCTTTAAATGGGAAACGAGATTGCTGGGCCTCTGTACAAGATCATAAGCAACGTATTTTTCACTTTTGTTTTCTTTTTAGAGAAATGATACTCTTTACAAAGAATATGATGTCATATATTTATTCATGTTTCCTTGGGAAATAACTAAAGAATGGCTATTTACTATTGAGTTTCGCCAGAAGGTTGTTATTTGACGACTAATTTATGCTTAATAATGAAATTCCTGAATCTTTCTTTTCCACAAGGTCGTGAGGAGCCCTTCTATGGCTAGAGAAGGCTTTGTGTTCTTCTATAGTACACTAAGTAAAACCTCAAAAGGGGAGATAGGTAAATAGTTTAAAATTCAGAATACTCGAAGACCTAACACGTTCTTCCAACTTGTGTTTGGTACATACATAAACCATCCAGTCACTGAAATCTCTTGAAATGGCATTGATTTTTCTCAGCTCTTTTTTCCTGAAATGAAGGGAAAATAAGCATTTTCCAATTGACCCCTCAGCATTTCTCCACCAGCCATTTTTTTCCTCAGTAGTCTCTTTCCCATTTCCTGTCCTTTTTTTTCCAGTAAGACTGGGAATATCTTTTTTTTCTAGACCTGCTTTTTGAGTCATTTTCTATTTATTGACACAGAGGCAGAAAATATCTCTCTTGGATTCAACCAGATAAATTTGTTCAACACTCAATTCCTTGATGTGGAAAAGAGTACATTTTTAAGCTTTGCCTTTTGTATGTGAGCAAAAGCTAAGAAGTATAACCACAGATTCTCTCTTTGTCAGAGCAAATTGAATGCTTCTGTTATTTGCTTAAGCAATGAGAACAGAAAGGGCAATCTCCCTCCATTGCCCTGCCCCGAATCTTTCCTCCCTGGTTTCTGTCTTCATTTGCAACCTTTTGGATCTTTCAGTGGGGCAGCTAAGGATGCTCACAACAGAGCCCAATTAAGAAACTTTGAAGTATCTTACAAAAGAGGTATTATTGCAGTGGCTTGGACAGCACATTCTCAACAGGATATCCAGTTTATGTCTGCTAGCTAGGGCAATTTACAGTAAAAACAGTGGATAACCCTATACACTGAATGCCACTATTCTATCCCACTTATGTCGTACATGGCTGTGGTAATGAAAATGTGACTTTCTGGAGACTGAGAAACATTAGTAATTGTCTGCTCAGGGCCTCCTCATTTGGACATTACCAGTGTGGAAATGATTTCTATGGAAAAGAATACTTTTAATGATCATCTTGAAAATGCAATTTTTTCCCTTAAGATTGCAACTATTGTGAAACAAAAGTTAATATACCTGTGGAATTTAAGAGCAGCCCTGGAAAGAATCCCCTACCTTTTCCATCACAAGATACTGTCTGATGATTCTCTTTCTCTTTCCAGTATCTTAGCTATGGATTGCTGAGTAACAGTATTATAAGCAAGTTGTCAGATTAAAACAGTATATAATTAGTATCCCACAGTTTGTGTAAGTCAGAAGTCTAGGCAAGGCTTACTCTCGTCTTCTGCTTAGAATCTTAACAGAGTAGAAATCAAGGGGTCAGATAAGGTTATGGTATTATGTGAAGCTCTACTAAGAAAAGATTCTCTTTTGAGCTCATTCCTATTGTTGGTAGAATTTTACATATATATTTTTTCTACCTGCACATTTTACCTAAGATGAAGTTGTTAGCCTCCATTTCTGCAGTATGCATTGACGACAGACTAGATATGGGGAGCAAAGACTCAATGGTCAGTAGTTCTTTCTGAGCATGCTCCTAGTCCGTCTTTATTTTTATGTGTTCTTGCAGATTTTAATATTTTTTTGCTTTTGTTTTCAGCATTCTGCAATTTCACTATGATGTACTTAAATTTGGATTTATTTTTATTTATACTGCTTGCTATCCATTTTGCCTGTCTGTGAACTTATGTCTTTAACTAATTTCAAGAAATTCCTAGCTCTTTTTTATTCAAATATGTAGTTTTTAAAATTCTCTCTGTTCTTTTCTTGTGAGAATCTGGTAGTACACATGACATTTGTTCTCTCTCTACTCACTATATTCTTAACCTCAGGCTTATATATTTCCATATTTTTGTTTCTCTGTACTGCATACCAGAAAGTTGTTCATATCATTTTTTAATTCACTGATTTTTATTCTTTTTCCTTTTTTTAGTTTCTCAGCAAAAAGAAAGTATTAGGTAGAATAGGAAGTACACTCAGGTAGGGGCGGAGAGGGAGACCTGTCTCACTTGCTGACCGGCAGTCCTGAGTCCAGTCTGATAAGACCACTGGGTGTTGCAACGTCACAGCAGGGACCGTGCAGGAGGAAGGGAGTCCTGGAGCCTCTGTCCTGGGAAAGGGCGCTCCTCTAGCACTTTCACTGAGACAAAGATCCTTCACTAGCTGTGAAAGAAGGCCTTTGCAGCTGTACATTATTCCCAAGGTTTAGAAGGGAAAGGAGAGGTACCTGGAAGCTGACTAAGGGCGTATAACCCCAGGACCCCAATAGTCGGCACACTCAGATTGGCTGTGCCCTCTTGTAGCCTTGGCTTAACTGTGTACATCAAGCTTACTAACAACTTTATTCCCTTTATATGTGGGGCATTCAGACTAGCTGGGTGCCTGCTTTCAGCTTTGCGCTCATATGTGTTTTATAGATAAACTTGGTGTCTCATTTCTGCTTTATGTTTGTTTCTCATTTGAAATTATCTCCTGCTAGTGAGACAGGAACAGAGGAACAAGTTTGGTGGGGCGGGGCTGACTCCAGTCTCTGCCCCATAACAAGAGGAGGGTACAGAGGAGTTTCCCAAGTACTTTCTACCCCAACACATGCCCCATTATCAATATTCCCCTACCAGAGAAGCACATTTGTGGCAGCTGATAAGCTATGTTGACACATCATGATAACACAAAGACTATAGTTTACATTGGGGTTTACTCTTCGGTATTGTGCATTTTATGGATTTGAACAAACACATAGTAGTTTCAATGTGGACATGTGCCATGTGCCCTGACTGGGAATCAAACCGGTGACCCTCTGGTTCACAGGCTCAATCCACTGAGCCACGGCAGCCAGGGCTACCCTAAAATTTTTCTGTGCTCTGCTTATGCATGTCTCCCTTTCTCCTGCCCCTGAGCAGGCACTGATCTTGTACTACTTCTCTGGTTTTGCCTTTACAGTTGAAATCATAGTTTGTAGCTTTTGCAGGTTGGCCGCTTTCACTTAGCCATATGCATTTAAGTTTCTTTCACATCTTTTTGTGTCTTAGTAACTCATTTCATTTTAGTGCTGAGTAGTATTCTGTTGTCTGGATGTACCACATTTTATCTGTTCACCTGCTACAGAGAATCTTTTTTGTTTCCAAGTTTGGGCAGTTATGAATTAAAGCTGCTATAAATATTCATGTGCAGGTTCTTGTATGCACATACGTTTTCAGCTCCTTATGGAAATACCAAGAAGCACAAATGCTGGGTCATATGTTAAAAGTATGTTTAGTTTTGCAAGAAACTGCCAAACTGTTTTCCACAGTGGTTGTACCTATTGCATTTTCTCACCAGCAATGAATGAAAGAGTGTCTGTAGCTACACTGCTCACCAGCGTTTTGTGGTATCAGTGTTCTGGATTTTGGCCATTCTACAAATATTCATGGCAAACTTTTTGTTTTCATTTGAAATTCTGTGTTGACATATCATGTGGAGTAATCCTTTAATATACTTATTTGCTGACTGTCTATCTTTGGTGAGGTTTTTGTTAAGGTAGTTCATCCATTATTTGATTGAGT
The DNA here is from genome assembly GCF_014824575.4 of Sturnira hondurensis. Taxonomy (NCBI): domain Eukaryota; kingdom Metazoa; phylum Chordata; class Mammalia; order Chiroptera; family Phyllostomidae; genus Sturnira; species Sturnira hondurensis. Next base: position 1,554,883 of record NW_028086933.1, read on the forward strand.
AGTTTATTTCCTTGTTTTGACTCTTAAGAGTTCTTTTTATATTTTGGATAATGTTCCTTTATTGGATTTGCCTTTGCAAATAATTTTTCCCAGTCCTTGACTTATCTTCTCATTCTCTTCACATTGTCTTTCATAGAAGAAAAGTTGTTAATTTTAATGAAGTCTATTTTATGAATTATTTCTTTCATGGGTCCTGCCTTTGGTATCTAAAAAGTCATTACCATACCCCAGGTCATCTACCTTTTCTATGAAGTTATTTTCAGGAGATTTATAGTTTTTATTTTATATTTAGGTCTATGATCTATTTTGAACTAATTTTTGTCAAGGGTATAAAGTTTATATCTAGATTCTTTTTTTTTTAATGTGGATGTCCAGATATGCAAACACCTTTTGTGGAAGAAGTTGTCTTTGCTCCATTGCATTGCCTTTGTTTCCTTGTGGAAGATTAGTTGATTACATATGTGCATTTATTTCTGTGCTCTCTATTCTTCACTCTCTCTTTTATTGCATGTCGTTTCTCTTTTAAAAACATGCTTTTTTATCTTTATATGCTCAGGCAGATTCTTGCCAATGGCTTTGAACAACACAAAACTTCCTTATTCTTGACTTTTCTTGTATGTAATTTAATTTGTTACATAGCAACAAGTTAAAAGGTGTTTTCAACATTATTTTCTAATATGAAGGCTGGAGGCTATGGTTTCAAGTATTATTTAACATTTTAGTTTACATGTTGAATATTTTAATATGATTAAAAAGCCTTCTTTTGTTTTACATTTTTTCTAGTACAGAGTTTATCATTATATAAGGAGCTTCCAAAATTAGTCTTGATATTTCACAGAGAACTCAACAAAACAATACCACCCAAAGTGAAATCACACCCTTGTTTTTTAATGCCATATGAAATTCTCAAACTTCCAGTACTTTGGGTATGTTTCTTTACAAAACTAGCTATTTATCATACTTTTTAAGGAAAAAAATACACCTTCCTCCCAGAGCCTAGAGAATTATTTCAAAATTATCCTAAGGATACAGAAATTCCTCTCAGAATGAAATGATGGGATGCTGACATAGAGGAATATAGTCTCCCAGCCATTCACACTATCTCATTTATCCTCAGTCATCAGTCATTACATACATAAGCAATTTACCTTTGATGCATTTGGTTAATATTTTTCAGAGGAAATAAGGCTTTGGGGTTTTTATGATGCTATAGATTTTCCAGGAGCCATTCACAAATTCCACTGCAATGGGCCAAATTGCCTGTAAAGCAACATTCAAGACTTTATTGTATCTTCTGGCATTTTGCTTTTGCTCCCATCACATACAGTCATTTAGTGACAGTATTATCTCAACAATAGCATTTGTGGTTGGAAATGACTAGCAAACTTCTATGCCTGAAAATATGAAGACTAAGCCATATTTTTAAAAAGGTTACTAAAATTTTTCAGCCCTTTGTCCTGCTCTTCAACTCTCTTACTCTCCTTCTGTATTTTGAAATATATCTGTGGCTTATCATTAATATATTTCCTTAAGTATCTCATTATTAAATCATGTACACTTAGTATAGGACTAGAATTTTTTATTCTTTAAAGTTTCCATGTACAAAACACATTTTGTTCTCTATTTATGGGCAAGAAAACATTTATTTTAATGCTACGACATGCTGGAGAATCTAGAACCAGGAAGGATGACACATGAGAAATCTATGTTCATGCCAACTGGCCTTCCAACCAGCCAGCTGCCTCGGTCAGTGGCCCATGCCATTGGTCACTTGGTCCAGAAGGTATGAGCTTTTTTTCTACAGGAATCATATACTTTTTTTTTTTTTAAACCTGTTTGGTTTGGAACCATAGAAAGAAGACTATTTGGATAAAGAGGGTAGTGGTATCTGACCTTAAATTTTGGTAGGTAATTAAAAAGTGGCAGAAGATTTTATTTATTATCATGTATTTATTTATTTTAAACATGAGAATACTCAGAGATAATACTCAGAGAATACTCAGAAACAATGAAAGAGAGTGAAAAATTACTGAATTTGAAGACTGTAAGGACTTTGCTTGACTTCAAAACTCTGTCACTAACTAATAGAGTGTCTTTAGACAAAATGCTTAAATTTTCTGAACTTTAATATCCATGTGTGTAAAATGGTGATTTTATAGTAGATTTATTGTAAGAATTTAGTGAAAGAATACAGTGAAAAGTTTCTTGAGGTACTTTGCACACAATCAACAAATAATTCTTCAAAATTCAGTAGTCATTGAATAAATAATGTAAGAAATATGATATCTTTCCAATATTAATAAATATTGAAGAATAAATCCAGAATATTAAAAAATAAAAAGACCCTGTTATGTATCATTGTATTAGAACAGTACCTCAAACAGCTTGGTTCTTTTGGGGAATGAATCAAGAAATTAATAAATTATATGACCAACACTGATAGCATAGTACCTATATTTTTCCTTGCATATCGATGTTTTAAAAATAAATTGTTAAATAGGAGAAGCTGTCCCTTATTGATGACCATAGTATATTACTTATATTTTTAACAACATTGTTTTGTAAAATTTTATTGCCTCTTTGGAAGACAGTAATATTTTCTCACATAGAAATTTTCTTGCCTATCCTGTTCCATTTCTACATTAATTATGGATTTAAACCATCTGGAGATTTTATGAATTTAAAAATGCTTTGGAATGCTAGGGTTTATAAACATAAACATTCTTCCTGAATAAATAAATGAATGTATTTTTATTTGCTTATTTATTTATTTATTTACTATTCTCTAGTAAGTGACCAGTTTGTATAGGATATTTTTCTAGGCTCTGAGAAAACAATGATGAAATGATCTCAATGATCAAAAACAGTATATTTCATTGATTTAGTTGAGAATCATTGCTGAATGCTATATACTAAGCATAGTTTAGATGATTACAGTTTGTTGAAAGAATGAAGTATAACCTAGAACCTATATAAGAACAAAGCCATGCACCTAGGAATCAGATAGATAGGAATTAGGATCTTGGCTCTGTCACTGATGTCTGTGTTACCATGTGTGGGTTATAAACCCTCCTCCTCCTCAAGATCATTCTTTTGAAAAACTTTCTTATATATGTATATGTAATATATATTATATGTAAAATGCACACACACATAAATACTAACGCCTACTTCCTAAAGGTAATAGGGGTATTCATCTTCTTGCTGTGATTTCTGAAGGCTTGTATTACATTTGCACATGTTTTTCTTCCTCACCAAGCATAATACTGATGGTGGGAAATAACCCCCTGACCAGCACTTAGATTCAGCAGCCATTGTAAAATTTCAAATTGTTTTTGAGAGTTTGTGTAGTAGTTGTGTTATTACTTCTTCAATATGGCTACCCAATTCCATACACTTAAATAGGATATAGAAAATATTTATTTTAATAGAACTTTAATTTATAGGGTTCATTTAACCATGCATTATTGAAAAAAACAAGTATGAAAAGGTGAAGGCAAAAGTAATGAGGCATTTTAATTTCTGTGTGTTTATATCTATATTCTTGGATTTTATTTGATACTCAAATAGGATGATAACTTTAAACACTTTGTATAGAGAGAAGTCCAGAAATGCAATTTTCAATGTCTATTATTTCTGCCAACTTTAGTAATAATTACTGATGAGCCCCACATTTAAGATATACAGCCTAGGAAGCACATGAATATCCAATTAGTGCTCTTTCTTCTTAGAACTAACAATACTCTTTTATTTGTAACCTGAATAGCTTAATTTTGCTGATGCTATCACTTGCAATGAGCTTAGTCAAAGTAGTCTCTGACATCCAAATATATCAGGTCTTGCTTCCACAGCATTTATTTTTAAGTCCCTTATTATCTCCACTTACAGCATGGCAACTAGATGACTTTATTTGTACTTTGTAAATTTTCAGAGCATATGCAGTTTTGATAGCATAATATACTAGAATGAGTGCATAAGGAGTTTGATTATTGCCAACATGTTTGTTTTCTCCCGAAAGGAGGCTGGATTTATTGTCTTGTTTCATCCATATATTTTTAACTCTTCAATGAGCATGTTTGTCTCACAAAAATATCCCTGACAATAATCATGAGAATAAGTAAGATGCTGGGAGGACTCAGAAATCATGCTCAGTGGCATTTAATGTTTTTCCACTTGCTCATTATAAAAATATGTGAAGTCCATTATGATGGCAAAGGTCTGTTTCCTAAGTTGATTCCAGTCAGCATTAGCTCCAATACCCTATTAAAAATACATTGTAGAAAAAGTAGCATAATTTGTTGGAAAAATTAGGCTATAGATTTTAAGTCTTTAGTGTAATTAATTAGGGACTTTGGTCTCTCTCTCTCTAAATCTCAATTTTATCTCTGAAACTGTCCAGAAATGGAATGTTTATCTGAAAAAGAAAAATTCTCCTAGTGGAGTTGAAACTTTATACTAGACATGACTTTTGGTTGCTATAAATTTTTGTGTTTAAAAAAACAGGTCTAATGAACAATATTATATTGTTCATTCTCAAGAAAGCCAATTAGGCAAGGGAAGTTCAATTTCTTGAGCATGTGGTAACATGTAATAAGTGGCAATTTATGCAAGTAGTTAGTGTCAACCAAAACTCACAAATATAACCCTGTTACTTATGAATCAGTAACAGAGGTGCACCATCATTGGCATTACTGATTCATATAATATTAGCAGTGAAGTCAGATGAGCAATCAGCATGAGGGAAATCTGCAAGGCTCTGGCCATTGCACTGTATTTCAAGGGTGAAATCCCTGAAATTCTAACAACATAGGTCCAGCAAAGGACCCATGTAATGAGCAGAAGATCCACCAAAGAATGCTGGCAATGAAGAATCGAAGTAATTGAAATGAAATAGAAAGTGATGAATTCATCTCATGAGTAAACCAGAAGTTGTTACTAGAATTAGTTCAGAGTTCAGACCAGAGATGGTCTATGTATAAAGTCAAATAGGTTCTGACTCTTCTGAGCGCGGATATTTTTAGTCCCTTTTTTCACTAGAGAAAAGAGAAGTTGAGACATTTGATTGCGCTAAACTAACAGAAAGATATGTATGGTATTATCTGTGAGATAAGAGGAATTTTGATGTTAAGACAACAAATGGGGCATGATAATCTATCCTGGGTGAATTTAGTTATCTTTCCTGTCTTCATCTATGCTTTTATTTTAGCTTATCTTTCTTTCTCTTTCCTTCTCAAAGGAGGAAATCAAAATTGGTGAACCCAAGATCCCTCCTGACCCTATAAAAGATTCCCTGGATATAACAATCTGTTTTACGTTTATTATGAAGAAATTAGCTTGGTTTAAATATTGATTATACCAATATCACTTTTTTAAAGATTTTATTTATTTATCTTTAGAAGGGAAGGGAAGGAGAAAGGGAGAGAAATTTCAATGTATGGTTGCCGCTTATGTTCCCTACTGGGAACTGGCCTGCAACCCAGGCATGTGCCCTGACTGTGAATCAAACCGTGATCCTTTGGTTTGCAGGCCCGCGCTCAATCCACTGAACTTCACCAGCCACGGCCAGTATCCCTTTTATCATTTGCTTTGAAATTAATGTGATTGATTTAAAATATTATTTTCTTAGTAGTTAGGCTTCTGTTTTACTTATTTCTCACTGAGTCTCCTGTGAGTCAACCGTACTCAATTACTAACTTTAAGAATGCAAGTGTTTCATGTGTTAGCTTCATTTAATGATCTCAACAAAACAAGTAAATTTTTGTGGGTAAAGGTGCATGCTAGTATTTTCACTTTTACCTATGAGTACAAGGAACAGTAGCAAAGATCAGTAAAACCCTCAGCTGGCACAGTCAGGTCATTTGATTCCATAGACTCAATACATAAACGTCTAAGCCTTACTAACTATCCCTTAAAGTAAAGGCCCGCTCTCCCTAATTTAAAATATGTTATTGGCTAACTTAAACACTCTTTAATGAGTGTTTATAGACAATAATTTCTTTAAGTCTTTTAGTAGTCTCTTCTAAATTTTAATCAATTTACCTTTGAATGAATTTAGTCCTCATCTAAAATGTCAGTACTTCTTAATCTTGTTTTCGTAACTCTTAGAATAATTTAGAAGGTCTGGCATTGCTTTGATTTGGGCTTCCATGTAATTGAAGGCGGGGGGGGGGGCCTCAAAAAACCGGAATTTATTTATAAAAAGTTCTGGGCTCAAAAAACCCAGAATTTATTTATAAAAAGTTGTGTATTTATTCTTACATGTTTAAATTTCAGTTACCTTCAAAGTACTCTCCATTTGATGCAATACACCTATCCAGACATTTTTCTAACCACTCAAAACAGTTTTAAACTCATCAATTTTGATGCCTTTTAGTGCTTTTGATATTACTATTTTAGAAATAGAAATCTGAGTGAAGACTATTATTCTATTAGGGCTCAAAGTTTATTTCAATGTCAATATGAATTAATAAAATACCTCTGAAAATATTTTAATATAATTTTTATAAAATATAATTTTATAAACTTAAAACATGCTAATTATATAAAATCTAATAATACCCTCAAAATTTTTTTAAAAGAAAAATAAATCAGTAAAATTTCTAGAACTCAGAAAAGGTGATCATTATTATTTTGATTATGAAATGTTAAAAATATGTATTTTGGATATTTAGTTTCAGTCCTTTTTCTATGTTGCTCTGTTTAAGGTCTTATTGTGTAAATTTTGTATTTTGCTTTTGACAGTAAATATTTTGTCATAAGTATTTTTCTTTATGGCCATATTATTGATAAATCTATTTATTTATTGGATAAAAATCATATAAAATATAAAAAAATTTTCTTAAATTATTCTTCCTAAAGATTTAGACAATTCTTAATTTTTTTCTTCTTTGTGAATAATGACAATAATTTACTTTTTAATTATTTGTGCAAACATTTCTTTTTCTGTAGTCATAGTAATTTATTTAGGATGAATTTTCACAGCAGGAATCCTAGATCAAGAGAAATGGAACTTTCAGAGTCTCGATGCTTGCTTCACATTGCTTTGGACAGAGGCTGTTCTAATCTTCCAGGACCAACTTGCCTTCGGGACTGTAAAGTGACCATATCAACTTGACTCCCTAGTCTTTGTCTCATCAGTCTTGCTTTCTTTTCTGTTTGTTTTTCTTGCCATATTTATTCTATATTGGCCATAGTCTTAGATTGTTTTCCCAATCTCTATTAAGTTTCATTCACTAAATTTGCATCTTTGCTTTACCATTGCTCAACTACTAGGTTGATATTTTTTAAACTACTGTAAATTTCTTCAGTGATTTGTAATGCGAGATATTTCCAAATAGAGGTCAATAAACCCATAGACCATTTTTAAAAAGTAGCTTTATTGAGTCATATGTTCTGTTATACAACCACTTAGCTACTTTTCTGGGTGGCTCTTTGAATTCATGTTTCAAGATGTTTGATATAAATGGGATCATATAGTGTGTGGTCTTTTGTTACTGGCTTATTGCACTTTGCATAATGTTCTTTATGTTCACCCAAACTTTAGCACATATAAGAACAAACTCCATTCCTTTATGTGGCTAAATAATATTCCATTGTGTGGTGTACCACATTTTATTTATCCATTTTTCAGTTGATGAACAATGGGTTTGTTTCTACTTTGGACCCGTTATGAATAATGCCATTACCAACATTTGTGTACAAGTTTTACACTATATGTGTTTCATTTGCCTTGGCTATGAAGACCTGGAAATGGCATAGCTGGATCATAAGGTAACTCATATATGTAACTGCTGGAGGAATGACCAGACTATTTTCCAAAGTGACTGCATCACTTTACATTTCCACCAGCAAACATAAGAATTCTTCATTTTTTCACATCTTCACCAATATTTGTTTTGTTTGGCTTATTTATTATGGACATTCTAGTGGCTATAAAATGGTATCTCCTTGGGATATTAATTTTCATTTCTCTAATGACTTATGATGCTGATCATCTTTTCATGTGTTCACACAACAAGATTTTTAGTATTTTGTGAAACTGAATAGTGTAATGGTCAAGAATTTAAAGTTCAGATTTAGTCAGGCCTTGCATTTTCTCTCACCACCTCTGTCTGGATGAATATCCCAACCACCTCAGACTGCAGATTTTTTTTTTCCATGAAGAGAGGAGGGTTATCTGGTTTATAGTGCTGTGGAGGATTAAATGGTATACAGTACATAAAGTGACTAGCTGATCATAAAACTTCAATAAATAGCAATTACTGTTCTTGCTAACAAGTTTATCAGTACTCATGCTTTTAAGATATGTTTAAAGGCAGAAATTCTCAAGCTTTTTGGTCTCAGGACTCTTTTGCACTCTCAAAATTACTGAAAGCTCCAAAGAGCTTCTGTTATGTGCATTATATTTATTTATATTTATTGTATTGAATTTAAAACAAATTTAAAAATATTTATTTATTAAGTTTTGAAATAACTGTAATAAACCTATTATAAGATAATTAAACAAATAAATATTTTATGAGACATAAATACCTCTTCACAAAAAATAGTCTAGTGAGAAAAACAGCATCGTTTTACATTTACTTAGTGTTGGGCTCGATGCAAGACAGATGGGTTCTCATATATGCTTCCGCATTCAATATGTTATCAAATTATGTAGCTTCTGAAAAAAATCCATAGTAGACTCATGAGTGAATAACAGTAAAAGATGCAAATAAGATTTTAGTATTTTTAGAATATAGTGTGACTTTACAGCTCCCTTGATGTATTCTCAGGGACCCCTCAGAGACCCTAGACCGCACTTCGAGAATCATTGCAGGGATACAAGGAGGTTTTCAACCCAATTAACTGGACCTGTTTATACTCAGTACTGTGTAGAGTATAAGTTATTTTGGACTTACCCATATTTTCAGACCATAAGACACACCTAGGTTTTAGAGGAGGAAAATAGTAAAAAAATTTTGAAGCAAAAAATGTGGTAAAATATTTAATAACATAAATAACATAATATTTCACCAATGTAAATGTAAACAGAACTCAACGGCAGCATTAACAACCATTATTTCTTCCAAATTTTTGGGGGGGAGAGTACATCTTATAGTCCCCAAAATACAATATTTTTAAATAATTTATTATTGGAAAGGAAACATGAATTGTTTGAAACTAGGAAATTGCATGAATAAGCAGTGTTACAGATGTTAGTGTGTGAAGGATGATTACAATGGGCAACTGGAAAATAATGATTGTGGGATGTTGGAAGGAATGTCTTAAGCTGTATGAGAATTCCTGGAATATAGAGACTGTTTCACATATTCTAATGACTTACATTTTTTTTACATAAACAAGAATTGAAAAGTTATTAAGTGGCTAGTCCAAAATAAAAGAAAAGGGTGACTTAATTTAGTATAGTCAGAAAATAGATAAGAAGAAAGTATGTGTGCACTTATCTTCCTTATTTTGCAACTAAGCCATGAAGTAAATGTCTATCCTCTCTATATTTTTTTTAAAGATTTTATTTATTTATTTATTTATTTATCTCTAGAGGGGAAGGAGAGAGGCAGAGAAACATCAATGTATGGTTGCCTTTTGTGCGTCCCCCGCTGGGAGTCGGCCTGCAGGGAACCCGCCTGCAACCCAGGCATGTGCCCTGACTGGGAATCGAACCGCGATCCTCTGGTTCGCAGGCCTGTGCTCAATCCACTGAGCTACACCAGCCGGGGCCTTATATTTTTTTGTGTGTGATTGGAATCATGTCCCCTTTAACCCATCAAGCAATAGTTATATGATGATAACGCTAAATTTTCTGTCATACAAAAGTTTTTGATGAAAAGTGGCATGAGGATAAACTTACCTATTATGAGTTCAAGTAACTCAGTAATTTAATTTATAATCAAATTATTTGGGCTTAATGACTGATAGGATGCTATATAAAGTAAATGAAGTTTCCTCAAATGTAATGCTTGAGTTTAAAACACTAGAAGCTTTTCAAATGTTTTTGATATAAATTTTCTTCCTTTGAGAAAAAAAGTATTAAATTGTTCTTATTTAACTGGGTGTGTAGCACATTCACTCATTTATTCATTGCTTACTCATATGATAGTGCTTTTTCAGGTTTTCAGTATTTTATTGGCTTAAATATAATCAAGCTCTAGGTTCTTTACTGGGAGAGATGAAGACCAGTGATGTACACAGGCACAACCAGATATTCTATTCTATTCCATAGTTATGCAAAGTGGACTATGAAATTCCAGAAAAAGAATCCTCTGATCATCAAAGGAGGCTTATCTGTGGAAAGTAAATCTGAGCTGCAGTAATTATAAAGGAAAAATGAGATTTGGATTGATAGGGATTAAGAGTGCCTGACAATAACAAGGTGTTTCCAAGATATCACACCTAGGTACTCTCCTTCACGTACAGGTCTCCTGTCTCGGTTGTCATCTGACACTGCTTCGTCTAGGAGCAGTTAAAAACAAGGGATCCTTAGGTTGGAATATCACTTTATAGAACAGGGCATCAAAATAGTAGTAATGCAGGACAACCAGGCACATATAAATACTTGCAATTGGGTACAAAGCAGTTCCATTCCTTAAGGAACTTAGGTTTACACCCCTAGCCAGCAGCTGAGGGCTCTTTAACAATTCTTTACCTTGCCCAAGTGGATAAAGATAATAATTATCTAGCCCTGGCTGGTGTAGCTCAGTGTATTGAGCATGGGCCTGCGAACCAGAGGATCGAGGTTCGAGGTTCGATTCCCAGTCAGGGCACATGCCTGGGTTGCAGGCCAGTTCCCGGCAGGGGACGCACGATACATTGTGTGTCCTCGGCAGAGGCAACCATACATTGATATTTCTCTCCCTCTCTCCTTCCTTTCCCCTCTAAAGATAAATAAATAAAATACTTAAAAAAATAATAATTATCCAGGGCTGGCTCTTTACTAAAGTTTAGAAATTGCTACAGAAGAAGTCCCTTTGACTGTATCTGTTAAAGGCTATGGCCTGATCTCTTAGTGCCACCTCTGATAAAGAGTCAGTGTCAGCTATTCTTGAGAGCACCTCCAGATATTGAACCAGGGGAGGGGACACTTAAATGGGGGCCAGCCTGGAAACTGGCCCCCGCCCCCAGTTGAAAAGGATACATTTTGCCCATCAATGAGGTGCATACTGGTCAGCTGAAGTGGTCCCCATCGATTTTATTGAAGTCTGGGCTCAAACACATTAGTGGACAGAAACCAATACCAAGAGCACTAAGATAGGCCTTTTAATATGGTATTTTGCCACCCTGCTCACGTTGCAAATGATCACAGTGCTTTACCCCTTGGATAACGTGCCAGACCTTTCCTGCGTGCACAGAAACCACAAGCTACATACATGTTAACAGATATAGATAAAGCCAGCACACTTGTTAAAACTAAAGGAAGGAACTTCAGGTTGGGGATCTTGAGAAGAGAAAGGACCCAAACTATAGGTATTGCAGGCATTCTCTCATGGCCAGTCTTGGCCTTGACTTTACTGGCCTTGAAAAGACTATTTTAGTTTAATCAGAAGATTGCATATGAAAAAGTTCCAGCAAAGCAGATTTGAAAGTGACTATATGGTTAAGTAATATTCTTGCTGGACTTACGCAAATAATCAGATCAAGTTTACTGAAATAACTTATCTTGCAAATTAATTAGTCTTAATTTGGCTATCTTTGGTAAAATGGAGGTGACTTTAGAGAGAAAATTGTATTTCCATAGGAACTATAACATACCTTGATGGACGTAAGATTCTAGTGCCATCCATTGTCTTTTGAATTTTGTTTCATTTTGTACTTATAAACTGGATTGGATCCTGAATTCTTCTAGTGACTTCATATCTTTGAGAACTGAAACTGCCTTTTTCCTGAGCCTTGAAATTACAAACTGCAGCTAGATGGCCTGATATAAATTTCAGAGAAATTGCCACAACAGTTCATGCTTAAATAATCTCAGTGACTGATGTGTAAACCACACAGAAAGTTGACCTGGGCACCTTATGACATCATCAGAGACATTTCAAACTACAATAGTTGCTTCCAGCCTACAAACTCAGAAACTGGGTTATACTTTGCTCTGATCATTAACCTTTGTTTCCCTAAGTCTTATCAAATACTGATGCTATGAAATTTAACCAATATAGTCAGTGTTTTGCCCCTTCTACTGCTCAAGCTCTAAGACTTCAACAGACCACCTTAGACTTCTTGGCACGTGGGTCCTTAGACAATAGGATTGCTTTAGCTTACTCATTAGCTGAACACGGATATGTTTGCACAGTGGCCAACTCATCATTGTTTGGTTCCTGGGGGACATAGTAACAAAAGACACTCTTTATTCTTTGTCTCATATTACCGTAGCCTGCTGCTACTTCTACCATTGCTGTGGTCTCTATTGGTAAGTTGAACACTCAAAATGCTCCCTGCAAGGCTCAGAGATCACAGTGGAAGAGGTGGACATGTGAAGTTGTATGATCCAGATACAAGGGGCATGTTGGGCAGACAAGTCTTACTCCATCTTAACAATAATTCTCCCTCTTAACTGAACCTGGACCCAGTTGCCATATTTCCCTCAAGCTGAAAAATGAACAACAAAGATGGGCAGGATTGTAACTACAGAACCATCTCAAAATGCTTGTATCTTATTTGATGAGATACTGAGTTTCTTTTCAGAGACAACAGACCAAAAGGCAGGCCATGCAGCCAGGACATGCACAGACATAGAACTTTGGCCTCCAGTCACGTTGGAACCACAGTCTCATGTCCCCCCACTGTCCGTGGAACCAAATGACCAGGATATAAGTGGAATTTGGACACCAGACCCCTTTCAGAAGCCAAGGGTCCATTGTCCAGGAAGATCCAGTGTTGGTGCCTCCAAGTTCCAAGCTCCTCCAGTTAAAACCTGCCCCACCAGCACTTCCCATACCTGTTCCTCAACCCCTTAAAAACCCTTGGCTTAGTCCAGTGAGCAAGATGGATTTAAAGATTGGGTCTCCTATTTTCTCAGTTTGTGTCACCTAGATCAGTAAAGATTGTCTTACTCTGAACGCTGAGGATTTGAGTTTTAGCCTTTGAAAGTGTCACAGGTGGGCACAGGTAACCAGGTTCTTGGTGATCGTGGACAAAGAGTTGAACCAAATACACAGAGTTTACAGCATAAAGAGAGAGAGCAGATTTATGAAGCAGTAGTACACTCCACAGGACATGGGGGAGGGCCAACTCTGAGCAGAGATTGACCTCAGGGGCTGGAGGGATTCTATTCTTATAGGGCAGATCCTTCCTGACTAGTTTTGGAGAGCTTTTATTGCACATGTACAAGCAGTTGTATTTTAAAGCTACTATGCATGATTTTCTTTGGCCACTGGAGAAGGGAGTCACATAATGTTAATTTATTATAATGATATTATAATGAAGCAGGGGTTGTGTAGCATCTTCTGAGAAGGGGCATTCATGATTCACCATGATTCAGCACTTTTCCAGAAAGCAGGAACAACTAGGCTTAGAACAGGGTCTCTGTCCTGTATCTCGATGTCCTTTATCTCAGCCCTGGGGCATCTCTGAAATTTCCTCCCTCCTGACTATCTCCTGCCTCAAAAGCACTGGATACATTGGTTTGGTGATGGCTTTACTACTTACTAGCTTTATAACTTGGGGAAATGATCTAAGGCTTGACTTACCATTTATAAAATGGAAATGAAAATACTTCACAGCTGTATTATAAACAGTAAGTACAATACACCGAAAGAACTCAGCACACTCTCAGACTCCTAGTAAGCCCACAAATAAATGATTGCTATCCTTAGTAATCTTCACCCCTCAGATACCTATCTGCCAAGAGAGATCACACTTGGAATTCTGTTGACACTTGCCATGCCAACATTGGGTGAATGCCTGGCTGAGACTGCGGTCTTAAATTCCTACTATTGACATGCCCTTATTGGGACTGTATCCTTTTCCATGTTTTTAAATTTTCTTTCCTGATCTACTAACTATGGCATGTCTTTCATAAACTGATTGATAGTAAATAAACCAGAGACATGAAATCAAAATTATGAAACAATTCACTGTGATCCAAAGTACTTTTGGGTGGAAAATCATATAGTGCAAGGTAACTGTGATTTGTGATTTATTAAAATATGCATTTAGTTATTCAGATGACCACACTATAGTTCTCATATACATTTGGTATTCATCCATGGTTCCTGGCCCACAGCTCCTAAAACAATTGGAAGTTCCTATGATAAAAGCCATAAAGATCTTTCATTATGTTTATGAGGTGACTTTTGGAAAGTCCTTAAGCAACCTAAGGGTGAGGTCTGGTTAGTGTGATTAGGCAGTTGGAGTTTTCAATCTCCTCCACCCCTAACCTCCAGGGAAGGGAGAGGGACTGAAGATTGAGCTCATTTGCCAAAGACCAATGATTTAGTAAACCCTGCCTAGGGAATGAAGCCTCCATAAAACCCCCAGAGGACAGAGTTTGGAAAGCTTAACTGTGGGTGAACAAATGGAGATCCAGGGAGGTAACAGGGTGCAGCCAAGGATGGGGGCAAGTGGGTATTTATAATGGGGTCCAGAACTCAGGGTGTCCAGGAAATATTAGAAAAATATATAGGATGTCCTTACCCCCATAAGTCTGAGCTGGGGGATGGGACACATGGAGCAGAGCCATTGAGAGTTGTTTTGAATAGTAACAGTTTTGCAGATAACTTTTACAATGGTCATTTAACATATTGATAACCTTTCACTGGTTTCATAAATATGTTAAATAGCTGTGGCCATGCTTTGAGCCAGGGGGATGGGAGTGACTTCAACCCATAATGTAACTGGGAGGCAGCTCCCCCTGGTTACAGCACCCCCGTGAGAGCTTAGAGATGACTGGCTCCAAGCCATGGGGCCACTCCTGTCTGGACGCACTATGGCAGCCCAGTAAAGCTGGAAGAATACAGGAATGCTGGCAGGTGTAACTGACAGTGGGAGGAGTCAGAAATGGGGCTGCAGAGGAAGATGGGCACTGGGACTTAAACCCAGGCGCAGCAGCCATATTGGGGCTTTTGGGTGCTCTCTTTTTGCCATGTAGCTTAGGAAGCAGGAGAGACTTTGCCTGGAAGAAAAAGGGTGAGAGGGTTCTTGCTGGTGGGCCATGAGAATGTGCCTCATGGCTTTGGATTAACTGGCGATCACAGCAGTGACACAGTGACCCAGCAGATGATCCTGGAACCAAGGGACTGCCTGAACCACGGACTTCTACTTCTTTTCCTGAGATATGGTACCCCAGACTGGGCAAAGGGGAGAGGGAAGGACTGTGTGTGTGTGGGTACTGTAAAGGACTAGCATTTTTAGTGAAGACATTAAGTCGTTACTCTAAGTCTGTATAACTTTTTAAATAAATAACCCCTTTCCTGTTCACCAATCTCGGGCATTGAGAGACGTCTTTCCCTAACGGCGGGCAAGGTGAAGCTAGTACAGGGTGGATACCCCCGGATCACAAGATGGGGTCCATTTGGCAATAGGATATCGTTCACCCTCCCCCGGTCTGTTCTGTAACAGCAAGAGCAGCACACGTGGGGAAGGCAGGGAAGAGCTCCAGGCCCTGTCCCCATGCTGCCCTCTGGATCTCTTCCATCTGGCTGTTCTTGGGTTGTAAAACTTAAATCTCGTAAGTAGAAGGTTGCTCTGAGTTCTGTGCACAGTTCTAGCATATTAATCAAACCCGAGGCAGAGTCCTGGGAATCTCTGATTTAGAGCCAGTTGTTCTGGAGCGCAGGTAACAACTTAGACGTGGGATTGGACTCAGGAGTGGGAGAAGTTGTGGGACTGAGCGCTTAACCTGGAGAATCGGGAGTTGCCTCCGGGCAGGTAGTGTCAAATTGAGTGGAGCTGTAGAACTTCCAGCTCTGTCCACGAACTACTTGGCGGTGGTGTGGGGAACGCTCCAATCCCCCCAACACTGTATTTGGTCATCAGGACCACCACATGAGTAACATAACACGAAAGAAAAAAACACAGCATGTATAAATTGATACATAAAATATAAAATGTTGCAAATTATTCTTGA
Organism: Sturnira hondurensis; assembly: GCF_014824575.4. NCBI lineage: Eukaryota > Metazoa > Chordata > Mammalia > Chiroptera > Phyllostomidae > Sturnira > Sturnira hondurensis. The sequence continues at coordinate 1,570,946 of NW_028086933.1, forward strand.
TAAAGTTTTTAGGTAATTTACATTAAAAAGTTAAACGCAATTCTCTTTTGTTTTAAATGTCAATATCTACAGAGAAAACATTTTGAAAATTAAAAAATGTTTAAATAGTTGAATAAGATTAGAGTGAATATTTTCAAAGGGAAATTGATAATATAATTAACTCTTGAATGGAAAATTTGAACTAGAATGATTAAGAAATATATGTCATATGTGTAAAAAAATTTCAAGGATTTTTTTCTTTTTCTTGAAAAATGTTCTTAAATTCTTTAGGTTTTCAATCATTTAATACATCTATTTTAGCAAGATAAGCAGTTGCAATTTCAGTCCTTTTAACTGTGCCACGTATTGTTTCTTTGAAAAAGAATGAGCATAGGAAGTAAATTTTCTTATCCAGTTTAGGGTTTGCAGGAAGTGAGTGTGCCCTACTGTGAAGAACCATGTTCCTTATGTCACCTAATCAGTCACTGTGTACATGGAGAACTGATGGCAGGAGCATCTCCACTTGTCACATTCACAGTTACCCGCTCTCAGACTTTTAATTTTTTACCATTACTTTGCAAACAAATTTAGTTTCGTGGCTTTGAACTAAATGCTGGGTCACATTTAGTTAGCTAAGTTTTGACATTGTTTTTTGAGAGTTAAGAGGTGTCTGAATTTCCTGGGGACCTAAGAATAGTTCTGAAACAGAATTGCACACCCCAGGGGCACGATTATCTTTGTGAGCATGCAATTGTATTTTCAACACAATTAGCTGCCTAACTGTGTGACTAAACTTTTCTATGTTTTTGCACATATAAGTAATTATGACAGAATTAAAATCTGAAGAGTTCTGCCTACACAGTTTTCTCCTCTGAATCGAAATAAGACATATTAAAATAGTTCTATTTTGTAAACGCATTCATTGAATGAACCAATGTGTAAAAAAATATTTTTAAATTAGTTTCAGCCAAACAGAAGATAATAGATACTATGACTGTACATAAAATAACTTGAACAATCTAAATTTAGAGTTGATATATAAATATGAATATATCTTTATTAATTCAAGACCCATATCAGCTAATGACCTCCACAGTTAGTTTTCATGTGTAGTGATAGTTTATACTGTTGATCCTTCCATGTGCTGTGCTCCTAAAATTTAAAAAGCATTTGAGGCACTTACATTAACTTTTTGCATGACTCTTGCTTCATGCCCCTGTATTTATCTGTGAATTGAACTCCAAAGATAATCTTTAATACATTGCTGAATACACTCTTTAGATAGGAGTTTGTCCTTTATACTAATACTATGGATGGAAGTTGAGTTGTCAGACATTCAGGAGTGTGGCCTGTGCCTAATGTCAAGCTAGCACCATCTGCTTTATGAGAAAGTCCGGTAGGTTATCTAGGCGAAGAATGTGCATGAGGCGTGATACGCACAAAGTGAGAAAAGAGTGAATGTAGCAAGCAGACCAAGTATTGATTTCCTTCCTTTTACCCATTTCTACCATTTGAAATGTTCTCTTCTAAATGTCAAAAGATCTTTTACACCATTCTATATTACATATGGTAAAGCATCATGAATTGCAATATAGTTGTTCACATCCTAGTCTTTTTAAATTTTAAAGGCCACTCTATATTTGGATTAGTTGGATTGAGGTTGTTCATTTTACCAAATTCTGACTTAGTTCTCCAAAGTTTGAATCAATTTAAACAATGCAGACATCTAAAATGAATTGGCTTTTTCAGCCATTTTTAAAGGATGACAATTTGCATGCATGGCTGAGCGTGATTTTTGGCTGTGAGATCCCTCTGCTCCACTGGAATAAGACCTTTACTCAGCAATCTGGAAGTCTTCAATAATAGACATCGCCTTGCTCTTTTGCTCCCACCACTTCAGTTATCGTGTCGTCTCCTTCTTAAAAAACAAACACGTAAGTGTCTCAAACGGGCGGTCGTCAGTCCCAGGATTGAAGATCTGTAGTAGAAGGGCCCTGTTTGGACCCCCTTTGGTGGTTTTTCTGGCGAAGCACCTCAGGATCAAGAAGTCACTATCACTTGTGATGAACTAAACACATTGTGTTTGGATTTGCTTGTAGGGTAGATGCAGAACAGGTCTTTTTTATTGTCTTCACTGAACACAATGATCAGAAAACCCATTGTCGAAATTTAAAAAAAAAAACACACGGCAAAAAAAGATATGTGTAGTTGAGGGACTACAGTTGTTCCTGATTATTGTAAGTGTATATCTGCTCCTGACTTTTATGTGCCCGTTCCTATTCCTATTTTAACGTTTGTTTGTTTTTGTTCCCAATGACTCAAGAGGACTTGGATGGAGATTTGTGGGATTCTTTCTGTGCAGCTTCCTCCTGCCTGATTGCAGTGCCCCTCAAATCCAGCTACCTCCCTTCCTCCACATATGACCTCTCTCCACAGCTAAGTAAGGCTCCTTGCTCGCTGTGGGTCTACCCTCTCTGCTACTAAGTCCAGAAAGTGCCGCCAATGTTCGATTTGTAAAATTGTAACAGCTCCAGATTTCTGACTTATTTAGAAAATATTTTCTAGAATCTAATTATTCCAGTGTCTCCAGTAATTTAAATTGGTCAGATAAGGGCTTTGCTTGGTTTCTCCATCAATCCTTTTTTTTTTTTCAATCCTCAAATCTGGTTTTAAGAATGATTTAATAAACTAATTGATGCACACTGAAGACTAGCAGCAGGTATCGGGTTAAATGATGGCTTTTCAGGGTGTTTTGTCCGCAGGATGAACATGCAGACAGCAAGTTGAAAACATTTTAAATATACATTTTGATGATTATATACAATTGGTATTGAATTTAGAAAATAGATGCTAAATGTAACGATTCAGTTTACTGAGATATTTTTCATATTTTATTCTTACTCTTAGAATTATTTTTACCTCATGCATCATAAAAATACACTTTATAAAATTAAAAGAAACCCAGTCATGTGGTCTCTTATCTCAGGGGCTTTTGTGCTGCTGTTTTGAGAGCAGAAGTTACTGGGTACCCATTGCCAACTAAATTCTGGCTTTCACTTGTTCATATCTATCTTCAGCTAGAGAATTCTAATGGGCTTTTTTGGAAGGACGATGTGAGTGCATGGATTATAGGAGATGGCAGTGATATGACAGGAGAGGGGCTTTGGAGAGCTCATGCCACCCTGCCACTAGGGCTGTGGGAGACTTGAGGTTTAGAGAGCAATTTCCCTGCTCTCTCATAATGCCCTCAGGAGTGGTCCATCTAGTGAGATGAGCCACTAAACATAAGTGACAAAGACGATGGTAACATTCCCCTCAGCTGGACTCAACTTTAGGCGGGGTTCTTCTTGATTTCAAGCACTTGACCACCCTTTTCTTAGTACATTTACTTTAGAAAACTTGTCATTGTAAGTTGTTTCTGTCCCTCTGAAGTGTACATTTTCTCACAGCCTTCAGCCAGTTTTATAGCCCAGGAGTGGTTTTCTTAAAGACCTGTGAACTATCTCTATGAAATGTAATCATCAAGAAATATAGCACTCCTATCTCCCTCAGTGGGAAAGTGGGGGCCACTTCAATCAGCGCCAATTAGCAAACACAGATGGCCTAATTACATTGACAAATAACCTCCTCTAGTTTTCTATTCTCTCAGCCCAGCACTTAATAACTCTCTCATTTGGCCCTGGCCAGGTGGTTCAGTTGGTTGGAGCATGGTCCCATATAACAAAAGGTTGTCGATTTGATTCCTGGTCAGGGCACATATAGGAGGCAACTGATTGATGTTTTTCTCTCACATTAATGTATGTTCTTCTCTCTCCTTCTCTCTTTCTCTCAAATCAATACACGTATCTTTGGTTGAGGATTAAAAAAACCCTCCCCCAACCTGGGCTGGTGTAGCTCAGTGGATTGACCATGAGCCTGTGAAACAAAGGGTCACTGGTTCGATTCCCAGTCAGGGCACATGCCTGGGTTGCAGGTCAGGTCCCCAGTGGGGGACACATGAAAGACAAACACACATTGATGTTTCTTTCCCTCTCTATCTCCTTCCTGTCCCCTATCTCTAAAAATAAATAAGTAAAATATTTTTTAAAAACCCTCCCCCTTTTGCTTCAGAAAATTTGAGTTCAGTTCAATACTGAAGCCTCTCTCCCCCATCACAGGAGCTCCAATAAAGTCTGTCTTGCCATTTTTGATGCATGCTCAGTGTAATTTCTCCTTAACTTGTCTGTAACTTTTGACAGAAATCTCTTTTCCTAAGGTCAATACTAAAGCAGAGCTGGTAACATATAGTTAACAATATTCAATGTGAACTAGAGATTGGCAGTCCCTTTCCAAGAGTTTGGAACTCAGCTACTCCTTCCATGACATTTTGTAATTCCCTGGTAGATGTTCTTTCCCTCAGATTTGTTTTTGCTGAGAATTGTTCTTTGCAAGGTGTTGTGTTATCTTTTTTTCTGAACTTCAAGATTAGCTCTGAGCCAAAGATTCAAGGTGGTTCCTTCGGAGACTTCTAGAATTCTCTCTGCATAGTTAGTTCCCTCTTCTCTGGTACAGTAGCTCACAATTTTAGCTAGTCACCTCACCTCCTTCAAATGAGCTTTGATCCCAGCCTACATTTTCAAGGACATTTGTTTAGTAAATGGACTAGAAAGAGCTTGTGTCTCTTTTTGACAAAAGTCAGATTTTTTTTTTCCTGACCAGTATAACAAAGATAATGCTTTTTTCATAGCAAAAGTCAGGCAGGCTTACTGCCCATTATGCAATATTCAGTTTCTCTAAACTCAGGCCCCCTTTCCGTGGTCTGACACATTGTGTGTGCAGTTGTCAGCCGTCCCTCTTTATATTGCCTTGTGGAAATTGGGGCTTGAAAAGGTGATGTGATGCTAATACTCTGGGTACTGCTATTGCTGTGAAAAATAAACTATCCTCTTTGTTTCTACCTAAAATCTCATGCCTTCCCCACCTATGCAATTGTGACAGAATAACTCTTTGCTTTCAAATCGTATAAAATCTCAGATGCTTTATAGTACTTGACACTGTTTTGCCTGTGGGGTAATCTTTTCTGATTAGAAATACATGTTATTATGGCTTTTATTGTTGGCCACTGTTGGGTAAGCTATATAAGATCAGGAATTCTTTTCCCTCTTAGTTATAAGAATATGAGCAAGAGGTTAGTAAATCTGTTAAAAAATAAAATAAACATAAATGCTATATACATTCTCACTCAAGGATATTTTGCAGGTAAAATTAAACATTCCCATGCAAGTACTATGTAATCTAAGTGCTGTATAGGTATTTTAATTATGTCTTCTTTTTAATAAGAAATACAGCTTTGGAAGTTGATAGTCTTGTTTCCAAATACTGTCTCTTTCTAAGCATGTGATATTTCACACGTTCCTCAACCTTGTTGAGTGCTTATAAAACAATTTATACTTGAAAGAAGTCTTGTTTAGAGGGAATAAGGAGTCGTTAAAAACTGAACAGTGAAGTACAATGTTCAAAGCTGATATTTTAGTAAAGTTATTGTAGCAGTGATGTGATATTCCAGTTATACTGGCTTTATTTTACTGGAATAAAGAGAAAATAAGCTGTCTCTACTATTATATGAATCAGTAAAGACTAGTTGGGCTTCTGGTCAAGATGGCAGCATAGGCAGACATGGCTCACCCCTTCGCACAACCACAACAAAATTACATCTAAAATATAGAACAACCATCATCCAGAACCATCAGGAATTGAGTCAAATGGAGGAAGTCTGATGACTACAGAATTAAAGAAACCGCATCCATCCAGACTGGTAGGAGGGACACAGATGTGGAGTGAGCTGGTCCCAGGCCCATGTGTGATGAATAAAAATTCAGGAGGGATATCTTGGGAGTGAGAAGTCCCAGCCCCACACCAGGTCCCCCACCCCAGGATTCCAGTGCCACAAAGATAGTTCCCCATAATTTCTGGCTGCAAAACCAAGTGCAGATTGAATCAGTGGAAGAAACTTTTGGAAACCCAAGCAGTTCCTCTTAAAGAACTCACACACGGATTCACCTACTCAGACTCACTCCCTCTGAGCTCCAGCAGTTGAATAGCATTGTAAAAGGCACCAGTGGAATAGTGGGAGAAACTAGAGCATCTGGTATCAGAGCGAGCAGAGGTCATTGTCCCTTTTCTAAACCCTCTCCCTATAGAGTGGAAAACTGATGTGATATTTGAGACTCCATCAACGTGGCTAACACTATTTGACCCACTTTGGAGATTCCTAGAGGCTCTGCCCCACTCAGTTTATGGGTCGCCCAAGATGCTTTTCCATATGAATGGCTGGTCTTGGCTCATGCTACACAACTTCCTAAATCCTCTCTAATAAGCAACAGCTGGCATCAGTGAGCCCCAGGGCCAGCACTTGCAGCAGCCAGCCTGGATTCACAGCTGGGCTTCACCTGGGAATCTCTAAGCTCAGCACAAGTAGCAGCAATCTCAGACTGCATTATGGCTCCACAAGGATGGCCCCAGGCAAAACACAGGTGGGGGCTGACCTTAGCTCTCACCACCCACCTTTCAGGGAAACCCTAGGGCCAGCATAGTCAGCAGGCCACTACAGACCATGTTGGAGCACCACCACCCTGCTCCTGCACAGCTGGTCCTCATGGAGGGCAGAGGTTTGTGGTGAGTGATCACAGCCAATCCTTGCAAGCTGACTGGCCTGGGTAGATCCCTCCCATTGATCTTCCAATAGCAATTAAGGTTCAACTTCAAGAGCAGGGTGTACTTAGTCCACATGAAGGGCACACCTTGAGTGATAGGGGAGACTATGTCACTGGACCCTACAGGACACCTACTATATTGGGCCACACTACCAAGACACAGAGTCAAAGCAGCTCTACCTAATACATAGAAACAAACACAGGGAGGCTGCCAAAATGAGGAGACAAAGAAACATGGCCCAAATGAAAGAACAGATCAAAACTCCAGAAAAAGAGCTAAATGAAATGGAGATAAGCAATCTATCGGATGCAGACTTCAAAACACTGGTTATAAGGATGTTCAAGAAACTTAGAGAGGACCTCAAGAGCACAAAAAAGGTCCAATCAGAAATGAAGGATATACTAACTGTGTCCTTCAGAAATAAAGAACAATTTGCAGGGAAACAAGTAGAGTGGATGAAACCAAGAATCAAATCAATGATTTGGAACATAAAGAAGGAAAAACACAAATATCAATTTTGTTTACCTCCCATGTCCTACTCCCCAAGAATTTTAAGATATGTCTTCCACTTTTTGGATCACATGAATTTTTAATACATTTTCTTCATTTTCTGATATTAAAAATTAAACTTAAATGCCTCAAAATATGGGTAGTCCTCAGGTTCCCTACTTAAAAATTTTTTTCTTCTATATAGACAATTTAAACAGAATACTTCATTCATTTATTTATTCAATAAATGTTTCTGAGCCCCCCAAGAAAGAATAGTTTAGTTTCAAGCAATAGAAAATAAATACACACTTAACGAAATTTAAAAAATCATAAGGGTAGTTCAGAGACGCGCAGAATTAAAGAAAGATAAATAACTCGGGATTTGTAAACCTTCTCTTGTGTAAAATTTAGTCAACAGCTTTCACTTCATATGGACTTTCAATTTGCTTCTCTCTATTCCAAATATAAATTTTTAAGAGTGATAACCTAACCCAGGTTGGCTCAGATGTCTACAAGAGTGCAAGGTCATGTGTCACAGCCAAGGCACTGAGGAACTCGTGGCACACGCACATTTTTATTGGTTCAGCATCATCAAAAGTTATTACTTGGGGCTTTTTTGGTAGCAGTAGACAAATGTGAAAATATAAAGAATTTTTTAAAACTTTATTGTGCCCATGAAGCACTATGATAAAAGGAAAAATACTTTGAGAGTATAAAAATAGAAATATATTTTGATAATAAAACATTTTGAAATTTAAATATTGATTTTTAAGTGGTTCTCATAAAAATATTCACTATAAGTTATACAAAACACTATATATAAGTAACTACTTATAATAAGAGACATTAAAAGGAAATAATAAATGGAATCATTAATGACAACTTGAACAGCTCTAAAACTGAGTAAGAGTTTATCAGTTTTACTTTCTAATTTGACTTTTATTTCACTTTACACATAGGAAGTTACTTTTAAAGGTTACCACCAGGTTCACCCCTCTTCCACCATCAACATTTAAATATGAGAAATGCTCTAAAGGATAGATGCATCAATTTCTAACTATTATTTTACATATACAGTTACTTAATAGAATGGACAAATCTTGACTCCTAAAGAAACATAGCCTTCCTAAATTACCTTTCACAGAAAGGTCTTCCAACATGTAGTCACTGATTTTGTTTTCAAGATTAAATTTTATTTTTTATTTCTTTAATAAAAATAGCTCAAACTTAAGGAAAACAATTGACATAGAGTCTGGAATTTGGCCATTATGTAAAAGAAATTTAAGAGACACATTTACATCCTAGTCTATGTGAACAGAGGCTCCTGTAGCTGTACTGAGAAGAGCCTGGCCAACTCCTTGTGATGGCTTTGGCCTGGAAGGCAAAGCATTGCATTTAGAGGCAGAGTTACTTAATTATATTCTTGATGCCATAACAATAAACAATATGAGTATGATTTTAAGAGATTGAAAGATGGTTATATTAGCCCATTCCATTGCATAAAAGAATATTTTTCAGCCAGTTTGTATAAACATACCAGTAATCTGAGAAGCTTCATTTTGAACTATTGTTTATTTTTCTCTGTTCCCTCCTTTGTTCATTTTTGAAAATATTCTCCCTTTTCTATGTTCTTAAAGTATGTGTTAAATCATAAGATTAAAAGTATTTTTGAATGTGTGTTAAAAGACATGGGATGCTATATGCAGAAATATGTGGGTTTTTTTGTTGTTGTTGTTGCTTTTATTTGTTTGTTTTGGGATACCAAGTACAGAATGTCTCAGGCTAAGAGAGGAAAGAAGAAAGATCTGCACCAGAGTCTTGGTCATGTGCAGAGGGCCAACCTGTGAATACCTCATGCTCCACAGGCAACTGTGACTAAGAATTGTTGAGATAGTCCAAGGGATCAGGAGCTAACAAAGATAGGACAGGATTTGTAAGAGTCACATTTAATTTACACTGGTTGAGTGCCTATTTTGCTTCAATCACTTTAATATATATTACTTAAATATTATTTAAAGCTAAGGTACACATCAAAAAGGCCAATCTGCCAAAAGGTGAGAAGCAAATAAATATTAAAATCATGGGGACAAGAAAAAGAAGTGCATAAATGGTAGAAGGTGAAGCAAAGCCAAAGATCACAACTAGAAAGAGACTGGGAGGCATTCAAATGACAGCCTAAAGCCAACAGGAAGACAATTGTCATGGCCAGTACAAAGGATCTTTATAATGATGAGGATGAAGAGGATGACCATGCTAGTTAATACTTGTGCATTAAGTGCTAGACTAGGCATTTCATATTCAATGTTGCCTTAAAACTCACATGAACCCCACAAGGTAGATATAGAGTAGGTTTGATGATGGGTCAAAATGCTGACTTTATTATTGGCAGTTGGGTTGGAGTATGTAATGAATTCAATGAATCAACTTGACTCACAATGGCTGGCTTAACAGGATCTTCTCAGAATTAAACTGACCCATCCAGCCATAGTCACAGGCTGAACATTTACTCCCACCATAGAGAGAAGAGAAACTAGGTAATGTGTTTATAAAATATTTTCCCAGTCTCACAAATAGGTACATATTCTCTTCCTTTTAAGAGTAGGATTGAGGAGTAGAAGAGTTTTTTCAGTTAGAAAATACGTTTGAATGTTATTAACTGACATTCTGAAAACAGTGACTTAACGTCCTGGTTAATTTTTCTCTCATAATAAGAAATTTGGAGGTAGATGGTGGCTGGCATTAGAATATCAGAGTAAAGCATGCTGTAATTCTTTTGGACTCCCTCTATAAAATAAAATAAAGTTGCCTAAATAATCATGTTCATATTCTAGGCCATAGGAAGAAAAAATAGAACAGGCAAAATAGTTAAAGCACACTTAGTCTCTCCGAGTGCCATCTACCTCTTCTCCAACCCCATGTAAGGAGTTTTCTCAGCCTTTCTTGTCAATGACCATCACAAATATCATCTCATTGGCCAATGTCACATGGTCACCTGTAGCTGGAAGGTTGGCATGGAATGTAGATTTAATCTGGGTATATTGCTTCCTTGTACTACGGGGGCTCTGTTAATATAAAAGGGAAAATGAATATTAAGTCAGGAAGTAGCTGCGTGGGGAATGTTACTTTATTAATGTTTCTTCTCAGAGTCGAGTTCCCTTTTGAAGACACTAGCAAAGGAAAATAGAACTCTAAAATCTAAAATTATTATCCCCATTTTACAAGGCTTAGAAAACCTAGAGAACTTGCCCAATTCCACACTTCCATAAAGTAGGTTTATCTTCAGACCTAGAAGTGACTCTTTCAAGAACCCAATGTGTTAAGCATATGCTACCTCTTTTCTTTTTCTCAGGAGGGACTCCAGGACATAGAGATCACAAGTTAATGGGGAGGATATATTGAACCAAGAAAAAGAGTTTTTCCTCTGAGGTGCAATGCTATGAAGTCAAAATACCATTGGGGCTCAGAGAAGTTTCAAGCTATTGATTTGTTTTCAAAATATGTTATTGGATTACATGTATCATTTCACCAAATACCTGGGAATGGAGCCTGGCACATGCATTTAGGTTCCCAAGAGCATTCACACGTGCATGCTGAAGCTTGAAAACCACTCATTGAGGATGGGATTACTTCCATCTAATCATAGAGGCATATTTGGAGAAGGTGTTTAGGTAGTTTTTGGAGATTAGGGAAGAATCAGAAGCATGGAAATAAACGTTCACTGGGAGAGAGTGGTCTGAGCGAAAATAAGGAAAAATATGTGGCATATGGAGATAAGAGAGGAAACTTGAAGTGCACAGAGAAGAGCTAGGAGCAACCTGATTGAAACAAGAACAGAGCAGAGTAATCTGTTTCAATGATCACAAGGGCAGGGTACAAAGAAAGACAAGTGCACTGGACTTAACAACCCCTATGTAGGTGTCAAGATCATTGTTAACCACACACACACATTCACATATTATTATTGTAATTATTTTTTAACCCATCAGCACATGTGCAAATAACCTTACTCAGCTGATTCCACTCACGTACTCAACTGATTCCCAGTCGGTGGTGACTTGGTTCAGGAACAAAGGGCGAGGTGAAGTCCCGATATCCCACTGTTTCAGCTGCAAAAGACGCTTCAGGGGCCCAAGAAATGACCTCCTTGTAAAGAGGGGGTTATCGGTGACTTTAAAATTTTCCCAAGGAGAAATCTAACCATATTCCACAATGCTTTCTACCTCTTGTATTTACATTTATCTTACTACATGGCCCTTCAGTTCTGGAAATGTATTTATTTACTTAATATCAAACTTTCTGAAGTAAAGGAAGAACCTACTAGTGAATGCAAATAAGTGGCCTTTCTATTGCGTTACATGATGAAAATTGTTGGGAGACTTTGAATATCATTTTCACAACCTTGGCATGTAAAAAATTTAAATGTCCTTTTCTATAAAACAACTTAAAATTAATCACTCTGCATTTCAAAACTGTTCATGTCATTGATAGTAAACCAAAGTAAATCAAAATGTAATTTAATAATGCTGTAACTATTTCTATAAAAAGTGTACAATAAATAACCAATACCCTGGGGATTAAATAGAAATTTCAAAGCTCTATTATCCATGGATCTTGAGAAAAACATTGTTCCTCAAAGACATGTGTTAGATATCAGACGTTGAAATGTTAAATGCTTCTCAGAAGCATCAGCCTTTTCTATTTTTTAAAAAAATGTATTTATCATATCTTTTCATACTTGAAATGTGGTGTATAAATTTTATTTTATTGTCAAACTGATCATTAAGCTATATGAATGAAATTTTACTACTACATACACATGAATATTTGAAAGAAAGAAATTTCTGTTTTGAGAGTGATGCAAAATTGAACTCTTGTTTTTAATAATGTATGCATCTTATGTACTCTTATCTGTCTCATTAGGACTTTTATAATTACTAATCATTATGCCATTTAATTCTGTTTAAGTAAAGGTTATCTGTAATTAGGTTTATTATGCAGTCACAACTTTATGAGAAAACTTCAGAGTTTGGCTGTCCAAACAACAAGGAGAATTTGTGTGTAATTTTTTTAAAAGGCATATATTTGTTGACTGGATGACTGATATCTGAATTGAGTATTTAAAGTTAAATAGTTTATAAGATGAGGGGAGGGAAGGGGTGACTAACTTTGAAATCTTTTCAAAGACTGGCCTGCAGATATTATTCATTAGCTCTTACGTTTTAGACTGTTATCATGTGGTTGGGTTATGGGCTTTAGCTCTTCTGGTACTTAGAAGAAGAAACTTGTAACCTTTGTTTTGAGGGCAACCCATTACCGAATAATTTTCTCTGGTGTGTCAAAATGTAAGCTAGTAAGAAATCCTTAACAAGTTGCCTTTGATCAGCTTCAGTCTATCCTATAACATCTGATCTGAGATGTAAGCAGGTTAGTGATAAGCTTTGTGGGGTGTAGCTGAAGTAACAGAAATAATTAACAAGTTGTATATAAACACAGATCTGACTACTATCAGTTTTCAAATCCTAACACAAATACACCCATGTGCGTGTGTGTGCGCACACATGTGCACTGGAAGAAATAAGTCATCTGGAGCCTCTCATTTCTGGGTTGGTTCAAATACAGAGTCTTCTGGTATTTGTCAGTCACCTCCTTTGACACTGTGTCTTTACAATGAGAAAATGACTACCTTGCAAGGCTGTGGAGGAAATTAGAGTTCGGATATGCAAACCCCCTTGTGTAACTGGGGCCCATATTTTGTACCTAATGTCATATAGCTGCTGTTACAAGTAATGAAATGGGAACAGGATAAAAGATACATTCTTTAGGTGATAGTCCTCAGAGGTTGTCATGTTAGAATTGGGATTCCTAAAACATTCCTAAATCCAGCATTCACTTAAAAATGACGCGTATTTTAGGGAGAAACTACTTCTTTCTAATGAAAAAAAAAGAGGAAAAATACACTGTTTGGGGGGATTACATCAATAAATCACCATAATGAACTATTAATTTCCTTAGAAAAATGGACATTTCCTTTTTTAAAATTCTTTCTATATCTTCTTTAGATGAAAGTACAATCCATGGAAAAGTAAATAAACAACACATTACTAATCATAAGTTTCTCCCTAAGAACCGTTGCCTCCCTTTTCTTTTTAAGGGGGGGTATCATTTTTGCACACACATACATAATTGATAGCAAGAGCAGATGCTTGATTATAATATGATTTTTTTAATTGGAGTTTTACAGCCTTTTATTCTTATTTTTATCTAAGAACTGCCAAATTTTTTTGAAATTTATGTATAAATATTGTTTTTAATCCTGAAAAAGGCAGTGTGAACATTAAATTAATTGCTTTTTAATATAATACATCATTATTGAGATTTTATTTTCTGTGAGAAAGTTTGACCCTAATTATTGTGTTCAATCAACACCTCATCTTTTATAAGAAATTGAAGCTTAGAGAAGCTGAGAAATTTATTGAAAAGCCTATACTGTAACTGGAAGAAATTGAGATGTTGTCCAAAGTGTGTTTGAATTAGCTCTTTCTGCATAGTTTAAGAACATGTTCTCCAGGGTAGGAGAGGAGGAAAATTAACATCAGATCATAATGATTAGCAAAACTGGTAGTTAATGAGAGTATAGCTCTATAGATTTTTTTACACAAGATATAATAACAGTTTAAAATTAATTTGTACTGCCTAGAATTAGAAACAGTGCATAAAACAAATTTCTAGCCTCTCCTTAAGAAAAAGAAACAATATTTGGTAACACTGAACCTTGTTTAACCACAGCATCATCACCCCTTATAAGGAGCATGTACACTCTGGTGCTCAGTGCTCTGCCTGGGAGAGCTTCGCTTGTGCATGTTGCCCGTGCGCCTCCAACAGATATCATACCATACAAGCTATGACTGAACAGCTTGTATGGGATGTTTCCTATGACAGATGGTGCCCGAGTCACCCCTAGAGACTGGTAACCATATATTTATTTATTTATTTTTGATGAAATTCTTTAGACCTAAAGTCTGAAGCTGGGAGGATGAGTGTTTGCAGGAGACTCACTCAAGAATCAAGTAAAGGACAAAAATTTTAGTGCCTCTTATTTGAACAAATCACACAATATAGATCAGGGGAATAATTTGATTATTCATTATTTTGCTGACCTCTATTTGCTTTCTTGTAGAAATTAGACAATGGGGAAGATTAAGATGGCTGAGATGTAAGCCAGACTCTAAATGAGAACTTGTTTTATTTGTTTATTCATCTATATATTGAATGCCTTTATTATATCAAAATTATTTCAGATTCTGGAGATATTGCTCCATCTACCCTCATGGACCAAGGCTTATAAAGGAGATAAATTATAAATAAGTAATCAAGTGACTAAAGCGTGCAAAGTGCTTTAATGTAAATTACTTTAATGTAAAGTAAATATTCATGCAAAGTATTATAAGGCCTTTGGATAGGCTGGTCAGAGGAGGTCTCAGAGTTAATGACATTGGAATTACGACTTCAAATGGGAAGGAGCCAGACACTGTACTAGCTGAGAAAAGAACTGTAGGCAGAGGGACCAACAGGTGACAAGGACTTTAGTCTGAAGAGTTTGTCTCCCAGTTTTAGTCTCTAACAGGGAGATTCATGTAATTGCAGCGTACATGAGGAAAAGGAAGAGGTAGTAGGCATGCCATGGTGGAAGTTTAGCATTTGTTCTAAATTCATTGGGAACTCTCATTTAATCCACCCCAAAGCCCCCCAAAATGGGATCAAGTCTGAAAATTAAAAACCAGGCAGATCTGTCACTCACTGGCTGTCTAACTGTGAGTCCCATGTGTACCTTCTCTGAGCGTCAGAGAGGGTAGCCACATCACAGACCCACCATCACAAGTAAATGAAATATGCTGTGCGGAGTTTTACGACAGTGTGCGGCCCCTGGTAAGAGCCTCATAAATGGCAGCTGCTGCTATTTCAAATACAGCAGACAACAGGTGCCTTCCCTCTTTCCTCAAGCTACGCTCTTCCCCTTCTTTCATCTGATAATGGTAAAGTTAGAGTTTGTGTGATGGCATTTGAAAGTTCATCTCGGTAAAGGCCTGCCTGTCTAAACCTAGGAAGGTAATGTATCTGAGCTCCCTTCTCGCCTCTTCTCCCTTCTAACATTGATTCATATCCCCCTTTTCACATATCAAGCAACTGTTGGCCATTTAAAGGATCTGCAAGTCACAGGCTCAGAGTTTCTGAGGTGTTCAACCTTCGGTTCTTATAGCAGCCTTCGTATTTACCACCCTCGATGCATTGACTCACACAATGCATGCACACACATTTCTAGGTTGGAGTGGGTTGTGGAGCAGGTACAAGTGCTGTTCCAAACTGTCTGAGGCAGGCTGGTGCAGGCGGGGAGGGCATGGAGTACCCCAGGCTTAGCTACATGGTTCAGTGCAGGACATTGTAGGATTCAGGAGCTTAGCTTTTTACCGAATGGGGATGAGGGTTCTGAAAAGATACTAATCATGCAAGCAAATAAATTAGAAGAGTGTATTATGGATATTAAACAGGCACTTTGTAGATACTAGAGAATTAAGAAAAGAGAAAACTTCATTTGAATTAATTAGATGAAAACAATTATAACTGCAACCATTATTAAAATGACCAATATGTGGCTGATTATCTTATATACAAAATCTCTTAGGCATGCCCTAAACAGTGATATATAGCAGCTCTGTTATAACTGTCAGTTTTACATAGTTATAACATTAAACTCTATTCAGCTATGCTCCCACTTCTACTGCTCAAGTAGTAAGTCAGCTACCAAAAATTAAAATTTAGTAGGTAGAATATAACTTTTAAAACTCTCCTTATATATTTAAATAAGCCCTAGGGCTTAGGGGTTAGAAGTCCTCATTAGGGTAACTGTTGGAGAACAAAGGGAAAGACTGACTTTGTTGCTTCTCCAACTCCAGGAATTCCATGCATGTAGGGCCCGGTGTAGAAGTTTCCATTTATAGCAGTCTTCCTGGGTCTATTGAGGAAACCTATCATTGCTCTCTGTCTAATCCACAGCTGTATGTCACCATTGCAGTTGAATACACATCAAACACAGAGTGGGGTTCTGCTAGAGCTTTCAGGCCAAAGCTTGACAGTGAAACAAGGCCCTGTGCCACATAGGTATTCTTCCTCTTGCGGCCTTCTGGACCACTGCTGTGTGTTGTCTCTGGGTGGTGGAGCCAAAGTGCCTGATAGTGGCAGATGGTTCACCCTCTGATCCCTGCTCCAACCACTACGTCCTAAAACTGAGGCATTTAGCCACAAAGACTTTAGAAGCTCAGGTGCTCTGCTTTGCTGTACAACTGGACATCGTTCCATCCATGCCATCTTCAGGTAGGTAGTGTGACTTGCCACAGAGGAAGAATGCTTAAAACTTAAAATGGCAATAAGAATAGTAGACTTTTTGATATTTGCCTTTCTTTTAACCAAGAAAAATTTGTATGTAGCTATCTGTGCACTTGGGTTCCCAGTCCCCCACCAACCCTCTACAAGATCTGAAGAGCATCAGCCTTCTCTATGTATCAGGGCATAAAATACTGCATAAGGTGGGCAAATGCTTACTTCATGCTCATGATGCTGGGGTATGCTGTGCCTCCTCTTATCACAGAGTGATAGGCTGTGGTATATCATTACATTTCAGAAAGTAATCTAAGAAAATTAAATCAGTGCTAGCTCCATGAGAGTTAGTTAAACATCATCCAATGTGGTTGCCCAACTGGCAGATGGCCTGGGATAATTGGGCATGAATGTACTTTTTGTGTTTCTCCCTTCAGGCCATAGTAGGAGAGACTATGATAACCATATAATAGAACACTTTAGAAACTGAATTTACCATAGCACTGACTTCTAAGGAAACCATGCCAAATTTTAAAGATACACACGCTAGAATGTACCCAGTTTTCCAGAAGAATTATCATGCACCATTGCCCAAAGAAAAACAACTTACTTTGTATGTATTTTTTAAATATTGTATTTATTTATTTTTAGAGAGAGGTGAAGAATCAAGAGAGGGAGAGAAACATCAGTAGATTGCCTCTCACACACCCCCAGCTAGGGACCTGGCCTACAACCCAGGCATGTGCCATAATTGGGAACCAAAACTGAGACCTTCCAATTTGCAGGCTGGCACTCAGTCCACTGGGCCACACAAGCCAGGGCAGAGAAAAGCAATTTAGAAAACTAGCTTACAGTACAGAGATGGGTAGTAGTGAGCTACCAAATTAAATTTAGAATTAAAAGAGCTGCATTGAGTCTGTATGACATTGAGCAAATCAATCTTTGTGGACCTCAGATTTTTTTCACTCCTATTAAATGGGGATGACATCTCTATACCTAAATTACAGACTGTGAAGCTCAGGTGACACCCTTAGGGTGTAAGTCTTTTGTAGACTAGAAAGTGGTAAACTCATGAAAAACTATCAACAGTTTATGATCTGATGTCTGCAAGAGAAAAAAGTTATATTGTTTTTTAGAAAGTCAATATAGTCTATTGAAAATATGTTAGATTTTTTGTCCCTAATTTTCCCACCTATATAAGCTTAGAATCTAGCCTTGGTGACAGAATCTTCAGCTCCAGAAACAACAACAAAAAAAGGTGTTATTAGCATGGTGTGCATGTGTGTGTGTGTGTGACTGGTGTGACTGTCATGATCTTACACTTAAGTGTTTCAAACACAGGCAATTGTTCAGTGGCAAGTCATAAAAAATTTCAAATGACAGTAGAGCACAGTCCTAGTTGTCTTTTTTAACCAATAAATATTTATAACTTACACCTATATAAAAAGCTAACCTCTCTTTAAAATGCCTACATGAGCACATTGCACAAAGTGTACCTTTTGTGGTTCTGGAGGGAACATGAGTGACAACTACCATGCTGTTGGCAAGTGCAGGGATTTTCACAGAGGTTTCTCTTCAAGTTAGTTGAGACTATGGACCAGTGGAAAAAATGTAAAGAGACTAAAAAAGAATATCGAACTCTTTGGGCTGTTTAACCTTCAGATTTCTCATTAGTAGAGTAAGTAACAGTTGACTTAGAGCATATGTTGACTTCAAGTTAAGAAGACAATTTTTTTGGTGAACTTCAAGACATCCTGATTAATTCTGTCTTAGATTATTTGAACTATTTAATAAAATATGACCTTTTATGAATGTTTAACATATAAACAAATTAGTCTTTATAATGGCTAGCCAAGACATTTTTTTACTGACATAATTTGCTTTTAAAAAGACAAATGATGAACGTGTTTAAATACACACTGAAAAATAGTAATTTTAGTTATATACATAAATATATAGTAATATCACAAAAATGTGAATGACAATATTTTTTATTACTGGAGGTCTATGTAAGGATTTTAAGACTCAGTTTTATAAGCTTAAAAAGAAATGCTAAACTTTTGTGTTTTCAAATAGCTGTATTTTCCCATTATGAGTTGCTATTCCTATTCCCTTTTAGGAATAAATATACCTAAATTGTCTTTGAAGTAAAATTTATTTGAATAATAGTTTCAGTGCAAATATAATCATTGTAAAACTTTAAGAAGGAGTGAATTCTGTTTTTAAGAGTTGCCCATAATTATTGTTTTAATTTATTTAATAATTTTTAACTCTTGAATGAGATTGAAATAGAAAAATTACAATGAGATACCACTTCACGCTGGTGAGAACGACCATCATAAATAAAGCAACAAACAACAAGCATTGGAAAGGTTGTGCAGAAAATGTAGCCCTAGTGCACTGTTTGTGGGAATGCAGACTGGTGTAGCCACTGTGGAAAACAGTATGGAGTTTCCTCAGAAAACTGAAAATGGAACTGGCTTTTGACCTGGCAATTCCACTGCTAGGATTATATCCTAAGAACCATGAAACACCAATCCTAAAGAACCTTTGCGCCCCAATGTTCATAGCAGCACAATTTATAATAACCAAGTGCCGGAAGCAACCTAAGTGCCCATCAGTAAATGAATGGATCAAAAAACTGTGGTATGTTTACACAATGAAATATTATATAGCAGAAAGAAAGAAGGAGCTCCTACCCTTTGCAACAGCATGAATGGAACTGGAGAGCATTATGCTAAGTGAAATAAGCCAGGTGGTGAAAGACAAATACCATATGATCTCCCCTATAAGTGGAACCTAATCAACAAAACACACAAGAAAGCAAAATACAACTAAAGCCATTGAAATTAAGAAAAAACAGACAGTAACCAGAAGGGATATGGGAGGGGATAAGGTGGGGAAAAGGGTGAAGGGTTTTCAGGAACAACTATAAAGGACACATGATAAAACCCAGGGGTCACTGAATCTGGGGAGGAAGGTGGGAATGGCTGGGGTGGGGGGAGGGGGCAGGAAAAAGGTAGACAACTGTACTTGAATGACAATAAAATTTAAAAAAATGAAAAACCGTTAAGCATATGTAAAGTATGATCAGATCAACTAACATATATTAGTTTATAAGCAATAACAACAACAACAAAAGCACCCCCTTCAGTGCCTGGGCATTCTTCCTGGAATCATGCAAACATTTTTGTAAAACAAAATCTGATGGATGAGGTACCTTAATTTTTATTTGCTAGAAAATATAGGGTTATAACAAGATGTTTAAAGCATAAAATTCTGCCACCTACAGTATAAATAAAGATATGCTTTAGACATCTGCTTCAGTGAAAAGCATGCTCAACTGAGACTTCAATCCTGCAAATCAGGCAGGCAGCTCGGTGACCCTATCACCCTCCGTTTCAGGTGTGTCTGGCAGCAGCGCTCACTAAGGAGAACATTTAACGCAGCAGACAATGACTGCTTAATGGAGCCTGCATTTCTCGCTGCATTTGACAAGAAAGTTCAGTCTCAGCTAGTGAACCTTATTTAGGAAACCAACGTTGTCCATTTGCTTATTTGCCAAGGATGTGCTTCGGGCAATGTCACAAAATAAATTCTCAGGAAATAAACTAAAAATGAAGCTCGGGTCTTCATTCCAATAGATTACAGTGACTGAGGGTCTTATGAACTTCATAAGTGGCAGAGTTTGCAAATGGAAATCAACAAATTGACGATTTGTTTTCATTTTTCATGAAATTAAAATACAGTTTTGCAGTTTAAGAAGAAAACAGTTAATGGGAAGATAAACCAGGTTTAAAGTATGGATCATCACTTCTAAACTAGTAAGTTTTGGAGATACTTGGAGCTGCTTATATATTTTAAGATAAAGTTACAATTTCATCTTGTACAATACAAGCATTTGTAGAACCATGGTTAAAAATTTACTTGTTCTTATCTGTGAAACAAACCTAATTTTTTAAGCTTCAGTATCCCTCTGTTTACAACAGTTAACTTCACATGAACAACTGATGTGTAAAATGTTTGAGATAGTATACTGGTAAAAATTTTAGCTTCTAATATTTTTATTTTAGGTCATAGAAGAGTGCATGCACACTTCAGCATGTGCCCCTTTATGAGCCACTTATAGCCATTAACACGGCCATTTTACATACAGCAAGATGGTCCCATTGTCACCAGAAACCATTCTTGCTTCTTGGTCTTTCTTTACTGTACTAGTTATATAACTATAGTAATCTGACAGATGCTTAGAACTGTGCCTGAAGGATGCATGCTCAGTAACTGTTACCAAGAAAAATATTCTTTAGCAATTTGGAGTCCCAAAATAGCTAAGGCTGGCTTCAATGAGCATTATTTTTTTAGCCCCGAGTTTTAAGTTCATTCATTTAATCCTTTCAGTACAAAGTCCCTGAAGTACAAAACATCTACTTTAGAAGTTTTATTAGTAAGAACTATTTAAATGCACCTTTGTATGAAGAATTTGGGGCATATGGATAATGGTCTATAATTTTTTTAAAACGTCACCATAATTCTTTGAACCAAATATTGCCATCTGTCTGACAAGAACATACAAGTACACATTACTTGCAGACATGTAAAGTCAACAGTCATTATGGTGAGATGATTTTATACTAGCATCTTTCCCTTTTATCCTCACATGTGCCCGTGTGAACTCTTGGAGCTTTGCCCTTTACATGTTGTTTTATTATTAAGTGGAGTCTGTATGAGGCAGTGTGGCTCAGTAGAAAAACAACGGATTGGATTAGGCGGGACTGTGCATTTTAATTCTGGCATCAACACTGATTCACTGAGCCCTTCTGTGCTGTCGTCTGAAGTGCATTATTGAGAAACACTAGTTGCTGAAGCTGTCATTTGGCTTTCTATATTGGCAGTAACCAGAAGGTACTGTACATTGTGATAGTCAAAAAAAGAAGAGGACTAGGAACAGGAAGGGATCCTATTGACTGTCTAGTTAAACTGCCTCTGTTTTTAGATGAGGAGGATGAGAGTCAGAGAAATTACATGCGTTGCCAAAGGTCAAACAACAGAAACCCAAATCCAGGTGGCTGATGGCCAGTTTTGTGGTCCATCCATTATGTGTGATAGCAGATGGAAGCTGGAAAAAATTAGTTAAGTATCTGGACACTGTATCTATATGTTGCTTAAAGTGGAGTTTTTCTGATCCTCTAGTTACTTTTATTTTTATCTGTAATTTGGGATCATGAGAAATCCTAAGTGTAGTAATAATTGCCAAGTGACACATTAGCAAAAACATGTTTAGTTGGGTCAAGATAGGAAGAGCCACAGTATGATTTGGGATACGGTCAAATCCACATCACTGCTGAGACTTGGCATCCATAGCTCAGGTCCGTCAGCTGCCTGTAACTGATAAATGAGGCAAAATGGAGGGGATCAGAGAGAGAATTCACCTTTGTCATCAAGCACTTACTGTGTGTTCATCATGCACCAAGCACCAAGTGTTTTATATAAATTGTCTCTTTTATGGAGGGAGACAGTTCTCTCTGGTTTGTAGCATCTGTGTCAGAGTTGTCACTGACGGCTCTATAAACTCAGATGAATCTCTAACCTGCCTGGAGCTTAGGTTTCTTACTTGTAAACCAGGCCATGCTTAAAATGAGTACTTAATCAACTGAAGACTTCTGCTGTGAAAGGTGTGGAAAAGTAGAAGAAACCGTCAGAATGGAAAGTTACATGATTTTTTTTTTCAGTTGATTCTTTGTGTTAGTTATCTTTTGCTTAAGTGAATCTTTCTTACATTCTCCTATAGGACAATGGGAGGAACACAACATAGGGTTAATGATTTATTAATGGTAGTTAACCAAATGTGTAGCTCACTCAATAAAATAGGCTGTTTGCTTCACCTTGTTTTGCTTTGTCTTTTTACTTTT
Source organism: Sturnira hondurensis (assembly GCF_014824575.4). Lineage (NCBI taxonomy): Eukaryota > Metazoa > Chordata > Mammalia > Chiroptera > Phyllostomidae > Sturnira > Sturnira hondurensis. The sequence continues at coordinate 1,593,388 of NW_028086933.1, forward strand.
TTTTTGTCTTCATGTGTTCAATACATTATGACCATCAGTGTTTTGTTACAAATTGTTTTACTGAAATCTGCAGAAGCACTTGGGAATTAACATGCATGCAGTAATATTAATAAAAACAATGATAATTAAATCCTAGGGGGATACTGTTTGTCATTCTAAGTTGAAATTTTATTTTTATGTCATGTTTCAGGCAGGATATTGAATGGTACCCCACACTAGGTCTCCAGTACAGACAGAAGGTAGGGATCAGATGGCAGAACAGGCGAGGGCCAGGAGGATGCAGAGGGGGGTTGGCAAAAACCACAAAAAAAGGTCAGAGGAGTGAAACTTTTGTTTTTCCCTATGAGAAAAGATTCATAGACTGTGCAGTCTATCTCACATACCAGAGTAGATATAACATATGTTACTTAAAATAATACTAAGTCAAGCAAATATCATACATAGTTCATGAGCTCTCCTCTCAGAGTTAATCACTGGCCTGAGTTTTGTATTGATCATTTTCGTACATGTTCTTATAATTGTACACATTTAAATTAATATAATACTTAGATATATTTATGGTATGTGCGAGTAGTATGTATACATATTCTTGTATTTTAGGATCAAAATTTATTTTTGATATCTCCTGCAACTTTTTTTTTCATTTTGCTTTTGAAACACAGATGCATTAATTCATTATATAAATATATCAAAATGTACTTATTATGCTGCTAAGGAGCATCTGGATTATTTAGACCTTTCTTTTTCTTCTAGTCTTTCTTTTTTCATTTTCTATTATACATAAAGCTGCTCTGAATGTTTCAATTCTGGTGCATCTGGTGCAAAGGTTTTTTTAGAATACACATTCAAGAGCAAAGGACTGGGCCAAAGTTCAGATTTAAGAAGCAATATCATTCTTGTGTATGGCCAAATAATATTCCATTGTCTCTATGTACCATATCTTCTTCATCCATTCATCTATCGATGGACACTTATGTTGTTTCCACATTGTGGCTATTGTAAACAATGCTGCAATAAGCATAGGGGTGCGTATTTCTTTCTGTGAGATTGTTGGGTTGTATGATAGTTCTATTTTTAATTATTTGAGGAAAACACCTTACTGTTTTTTATAGTGACTGAACCAATTTGTAATCCCACCTAAAGTACATGAGTCTTCCTTTTTCTCCACAGCCTCACCAACATTTATTATTTGTTGATTTATTGATGGTAGCCATCTTGACAGGTGTAAGATGATGTCTCCTTGTGTTTTAAATTTGCATTTCTGTGATGATTAGTGAGGTTGAATGTCTTTTCATATGTCTCTTGGCCATCTGTATGACAATATTTAATTCTACTGATTTAATTTTTTTTCAAATTCGTTGGTTTCTTCTCTAATTTGTTTTCTTCTACTTACTTTGGATTTAATTTTTTCTTTATAATAAAGTTTCCTAAAGTGGAAGGATAGGTTATTGATTATAAATTTTTTTCTAATACATACCTTACTTTGTTACTTTTAAAGAGCACTGGTCAAGTATTTTGTAAAATGATCCTCACTTTGGGTATGTCTAAAGTTTTATCATGATATGGGGGCTATGGATTTGGGCATTAAAGAATACCACACATAAAATATGGCTATGATCACCTAATTTAGGTGTCATGATATCACTCTTACTTATAACTGGTAAGGTTGACCTCAATCACTTGGTTAAGGTAGTAGTATCCATCATGTTTCTCCACTATAAAATTACTACTTTTTCCTCTATGTGTTCTGCTCATTGGACATGAGTTAACAAGTCCTGCTCATACGCAGGGAAGGAGAATAAAGCTTCACTTCCTGGAAGCATGAGAATCAAAGAATTTTCATCATGCTGTTTAATAAGTGTTTGGGGAGGGGGATTTTGAAGGCATGCAAATATCCTCTTTCTCTTAATGTTATGCCCATTTATTTTAGCATTCATCAATAATAATTATTATTGTGATATTATAATGGTGATATTTTTATAATTCATTATTTTATCATTTATCTTTATTTATACTTTTTCTGGGTATATATTATTTTTATTTTCCTATTCTTAGTGGTTGAACATCCTTGAATCTGGCTCTCTTAGCAACGTGGCAGGAGGTTGGGTGAGAACCACAGTGCCTTCATCGCATGAGTCTGGGACTCCCCTTACACCAAGTGGTTTTGAAACTCACTCTTTATTTGCCTATGTCCTAACATCTGTCAGCAGAAGATAGTGAAAGGTTTCAATAGAAAAAGCCATATGGATTCTTGGGGATTTCATAAGAGTAAAGTCAGATTTTAGAGCAATGTCCTCACTGTGTATTCGTTGCCACCTCTGAGTTTTCTGTTCCTGTGTGGGCTGTCATGATGAAGCTTTCTGTGTTGGCAGTTGACATTGAAATAACTGTACTTTAGGAGATTAACTATTATTCACTAGGCGAAACGATTAGTAAAGGGGCCAAAAAGCACTCACTCATCTTAATGCTTTTGAATGATGTCCCTCACCTTTCTTGTGCTTTGTTAAGATTGTTCTGCATTTTTAAAGGGTTTTTAGAAATTTTAACACTTGTCTGTTTTATGAACAACAATTCATAGTTTTCTTCATATATTTCATTAACCCTAGCTCATGAAATGATAGAGTCTTAACTTTTACTCCCAGGTTCCATCTCAGCTTAAAAGTAGCAAACATAGCAAAATGAATATTATTGTGTCATCTAAATCCCTGCTTTAAAATGCCACACCGGGTCAGATGGCTACGACACATGCCTCATGACCGGCAGATGTTCTGTTATCCAGCTATTATCTTGCTCTTAAATTTCTACCACTATTACTTTCTGGCTTATTTCTTGATAACCATTTTTAAAGTACTTTAAATACATGACTTATTTTGCTACGTGAAATAAGCCCGGAGGTGAAAGACAAATACCATATGATCTCACCTATAAGTGGAACCTAATCAACAAAACAAACAAGTGAGCAAAATAGAACCAGAAACATGGAAATAAAGAACAAACTGACAGTAACCAGAGGGGAGGTGGGAGGGAGTAAGGGGGGGGGGCAACAAGGGAAGGGTTTTCAGGAAAATCTGTAAAGGACACGTCGACAAAACCAAAGGGAGTATGAGATCAGGGGAAGGCAGCAGGGATGGCTGGGGTCGGGGTGGGTAGGGGAAGAAAATGGAGATAACTGTATTTGAACAACAATTAAATTTTTAACAATTTCAAAAGAAACATGTGACTTCCATTTTGAGGCCAAAGGAGTGTTGCCAGTCTGTGTCCCTAACCCGATCTTATGCCCAACCTATTAAACTACAAAATCCCAGAAACTTGGTAAGTCTCCGTTTCTGGCTGCTAGTCATGGCCATGTCATCCATTTCTGGACAAGAAGACATAAAGCTAGGTTCTTGGGAATTTCCCCTCCCAGAGAAATCATGGGAGGTACTGAGCTTGAGAGCTGTATTCCCAGCCTCCTCCCTTGCTGCCTTTGGTTATGTGCAGGCAGGAAGCTCGGATGCCTCATGTTGCAGACACATGGTAGGAAGCTTGAGGGAAAAACCCAATGTACTGAGGACTGCAGAGTGAACACAAGGGAGCCTGATCCTTGATGACACGGTTGAGCTGCCAAATTCCCAGTGATTGCCCAGCTCTACCATGATTATATAGGACAATAAGAAATATCGTTTTCTAAAGTCACATTTATCTGGGCAATGTTTTCTAGTAGAGGACATGGCGGGGGGGGGAAGAGATCGCAGGAATGTGAAATGATTCTTTTAGCAAAATTAACAAGAGACGAGGGTAATTTAGATACAGATGCAAAGTCTACCTTTTAGTACATAAAATGTCTTCTTTAAAATATAGGATTAAATGTATTCTGTCCCTGCTTTTCAGGATCTTTCTTTCCAAGCTCATGCTTCCATCATTTCTCCAGAAATTATTCAACATTTTGTTTTCTATTTCGAGGATGAATCTAAAAAGAATGATCCTATTTTTTTCTCTAATGTGTACATAGGAGTAGATTCCCTCCGCCCCCACACCTGCTGCCATAATTGTCTGTCTTGTGTGAGTTCACACATAAATTCACAGAATCTGTCTGCTTGCATGTTATATTTCATTAAGGTTTTCAGTTCACTAATATGAGGTAATGCTCTGAGTTTTGTATACAACAAACAAAATTGGACATGTCAGTTTCCTAAAGAAAGCAGACGAGAAAAAGAAAAACACTCATTAGTATTTTTGGCATGGATTTTCAGTGGATCAAGAAAGAGGTGCCTGGTTCTTTCTTTGATTTTAATTTTACACTTCCAGTTTTTTAAAACATGTTTCTCCCTGAGTACTTCTACTTTTCTCTTTGTTGTCTGTGTTCTCTAATTAAGCTTTCAAAATCTCTTGGATTGTGACTTTTTGAAGCTGGGAGGGCAGCATGACACTTAACCAACACTTTCTAAAATGCCACAACATTTAGGGAGGTAGGATCTTTTTTTGAAATCCATACAGATAATCCTCCCTTGGATTATAAGCACTATATAATTCCCTCTCATTTCCAAAACCAATTAATGAGCATGATCACTTTTTTCTTTAATTCAACTTCAGCTATTTTTAAAATGCATTTAGGGATAAACAGAAAATGGGATGACCATCTTCAAAGAGACCTTGTTGGGTGGATGTAATACCAGGAAGAAGAAGCAGAGTTTTAAGCTTTTGTTTAGAAGAGCTCATAGTCATTTAACATGGTGATGAATCAGAATATAAGTTTCCTTTATGGTTATGATCAATTTGAGTAACAGCTGAGAAAGCATAATAGAAACCATACAGTTTTACCTTTATCTCAAAAAAGTTGTGAAATATCTTGAAAGGGCAATTTCATTTGCTTGACTTTTCCTATAAATCTTTTAAAATCTGTTTTAATAATTGGCTAATTTTTCTACTACATAAACCAAACATACATTTAGTGGATTTGGGACTTATTCCTGTGTTTATTCCATGTTGGTTGAAAACAGAATGGGGAAACAGAATGGGGGGAAAAATCAGTACTGGTTATGGTTAATCATTCAACGTAGACATTCTAGACTTATTACCTGTATTAGTCAGAAATAAACCCCCTGCATTAAGAAAGATTTTTAAAAACAACCAAATATAAAAAAATGTTATTTCTACTTCTAAAATGCTTTCTAGTAATGCAAGGGCTAATGGGAGATAATATTAATAAGAATGCACAATTTTCCATATTACCACTTCCTCAGATGACCGGGGATTTGCCTGACAGAGCTTGGGACAGTTATCTTGTCCTTGTGTTCACAGATGCTGTGCTGACAGGTTATCTCCTAAGCAAGAGCTGACACATGTGAGCTGCTGTCCTTGCATTAGAGAAAGCCTATTTGGGTAGTTGACAGCAGCAGTCACTAAGGGAAGAGCTTGACATGTGTAGCCTTGTCGCCTTTGGGTCAGCAGAGTCTGTTTTGATTCCTTCTAGCTAGTATGTTATCCTGGTTTCTGGCTCATCTTGGTGGCTGTTTGACACTGCATTGTTGCAAAGGGTGTCTGCAGGCAATCCCTCTCTCAATGCCCTCTACACATCCAGCCTCCCATGTTCTTCAGTATTAACCTTTCAACTCTGGTGCCATTTTCCCATCCTCTTATCGGTGAAGTTCAGTAAGCACCATTCCAAATGCAGATAGACTCAGTGTCACTAAGCTCTCTGGTGGGGGAGTTGGTTCTACTACCACTCTCTATAAAGAGTTTTTCAATGATTATGCACTTTAACCTATTTTAGATTGATTGCATAGGACATTTTTCCTACAATGCATTAGAAAATGCAGTTTCCTTAATGAATGCTGAAAAAAAACCAGAAGTCTTAGACCGACAAGTCTCTATTATAATGTACTAGTGATAATAAGAGTGTCAAAAACTACTTTCCTCTTATGTGTTTGAGCCGTCATTTTGATTTCCATAGTTTTTTCACATACGATGCAGATGTTCCTGCAATATGAACAGGGAATCAGTCAAAGGGTAAAAGCTTCTTCTTTATTAAAGTTGTGAAATACCATCAGCAAAGACACATTTAATTTTGATGGCCAAGTTTCCCTTTGAAACTATAAAAAATTAGTATGACACCAAGCATGTATATCCTCATGTACATCTTTAAACTTGAGGTTCTCCTCATTCTCCTAATTCTCTGCTTGTCTCTGTCACTTTCACAAACTGAGCTTCTACATTTTTTCTCCAAAATGAGGTTCTTCCTCAAAGTTCTGTGATTTGGCTTGCTTTCACGGCTCCAACTATCATCTCTATGCAGATGCAAAAATCTCTGTTCTCTCTCCCTCTGTCTCTCTCTCCCCCCGCCCCCCACCTTCCTCCTTCTTCCCTCATTTCTCTCTCTTCCAACCTCCCCCCCAAATATCTTCTCAGGCAAATTAATTATATTTCTAACATGCTGCAAGAGAGGTAGCTTTAGAAAAAATAAATAGAAATATATAATCCTAGTAGAGACCATTCAGAAGGGGGGAAATAGATAGTTAGATAAGCAGTAATAGAGTGTAAACACCTACACCAAAAATTCATCAGACTATTAGCATGACAATTGAGGCAAGTCTAACTTCCTAGAAGTCAGAAAAATAGGAAAGTCAGAAAATTATCCTGCTTGTTTTACCAGGAATGTTAATTCTTTCCTGAAAAAAATAATAAATTATGTTGTATAAAAAGCTTTATTCCATATCAAGTGTGAAATAATTTTCTTTCTCACTGCGAGTCATGTTAGAATCTCACAAAATTTTCATAGGCCATTAATTATCTACCAAAATTAAGTGCAGATTCTTTGGCTTGGAATTAAAATCACAATCTGGTATAATCTCAAATTGTTAGCCTTTTTGCCATTTTACTGTATTGATAGTTATTACATTATAAAGTCTATATTTTCCTAATTTCTTAATTATAACCATGTTTCTCTACAGTATCTTGTGCTCTGTTACTTAAGTAATACACTTCTGTCCCAACTTACCTTCTTCCTTTGCTTGTTGATATCTTAGCCATTTCACAAGGCCCAAGATTTTCCATGTTATCTCTTCTATGAGAATTTTTCCTCATCTTTTTTAATGGATATGATCTCACTATATTTAAATATCTCTAGAGCTTTATGTGTTTCTCTTATGACAACTACTTTTTTCCTGCCTTTCTTTCTACAGACAATGGGAAAGAAACACAGGTGAATATATAATAGATCATTTAGTGAGGTTGTATTATGATACATGATAACACCTACATTTGTGGCCACCATGAGTTTCACTTTGTACTTGTTGCATCTCCAAACAGATTTTTAAACTTTTAAAGGTAAGTTTTCAAAAGCATAAAGGATACACAGTATGAAGTTTCCTCAGAAAACTGAAAGTGGAACTGCCTTTTGACCTGGCAATTCCATTGCTGGGAATATACCCTGAGAATCCTGAAACACCAGTCCAAAGGAACCTATACACCCCAGTGTTCATAGCAGCACAATTTACAATAGCCGAGTGCTGGGAGCAAACTAAATACCCATCAGTAAATGAGTGGATCAAAAAAACTGTGGTATATTTATACAATGGAATACTATTGTATAAATATAAGATTCTGCTATAGTATAGCAGCAGAAAGAAGGATCCCTGGCTGATGTGGCTCAGTGGATTGAGCATGGGCTGCAAACCAGGGAGTCGCTGGTTCAATACCCAGTCAGGGCATGCCCGGGTTGTGGGCCAGGTTCCCAATGAGGGCCACATGACAGACAACTACGATTAATGTTTCTCTTCCTCTCTTTCTCCCTCCTTTCTCCTATCTCTAAAAACAAATAAATACAATCTTTAAAAAGAAAGAAAAGAAGAAAGTGCTCCTACCCTTTGCAACAGCATGGATGGAACTGGAGAGCATTATGCTGAGTGAAATAAGCCAGGCAATGAAAGACAAATACCATATGATCTCACCTATAAGTGGAACCTAATCAACAAAACAAACAAGTAAACAAAATATAACCAGAGATGTTGAAATTAAGAACAAACTGACAGTAACCAGAGGGGAGGTGGGAGGGGATAATGGCGAGGGGAAGGGGAAGGGTTTTCAGGAACATGTATAATGGACACCTGGGCAAAGCCAAAGGGGTATAGGATTAAGAGCAGCAGGTGGGAATGGCTGGGGTGGGGAGGGTGGGGCAGTGTAGGGGGAAAAATGGAGACAACTGTACTTGAACAATAATAAAAATAATAATATTAAACAAAAGCATAAAAGATAAAGCTTCATCATAAGAATTATTTTGGGATCATGTTTTGCTAGTTAAGCAATTCTAAGCATAAGTACTTAATTTCACTGAACTTTGATTTTACATTCCTGAAATAGAGCTAATCACATGTATAGATAAATAGATATCTATTGAAATATTTTTTCCCAAGGTAGAGGAAAAAAAGCAATGCACCAAAGGACATAGAAAATAGCCTGAGATCTGAGAGTTTACTGAACATCTCTGAGGATTTTGAGGGCAGTGGGAACCTGGCATAGTAATGAGGTCCTCTAAGGTGAAAGGAACAGATAAATCTAAGACTATTAAGAATAAAAACAACAAAAATGCTTATATATAGTTCTCTCTTTACTTTTCCAGCCAGACTCCTGATGACTTGGAGAATTCTAAAGGTAGAGAAATAAAGTATGTGGGAGGCTTTTCTGCCACAAACGAAAGTTTTTTCAGAGCATTTTTTGCTGACCCATGGAATCGGTGTTAGCTTTGGGTATTTCAGGTTTTATCCTAATTAATCCTCTTAACTTCAAGAGCTTTGTCCATAAGTAATACACTAGATGTACTGTGTGTGCACTATAGACGGAAAGCAAGCATTGCACTGGCAGAGCTTTAAGGAATAAGAACAGAACAGATTTGAAGAGTGAATTTTTCCATAGGGAGAGACCCAAATTAAATGTTTTGCAATTCATTCAATAATCCCCTAACTAATGGTAAAGTTAGTAAGTACATTACTTTAAACAAATTTACTGAGTTCTAGTTATAAAATTGGGCAACTTATGAAGTACTTTCCCAGTCAATGGATACACAGAGGTAGATTATTGAATTCTAAGAACTTGAACTAGAAAAACATATTTGCTCAATGCACAATTACTGCACAATCACTCAGTGAACAACTACTATGTACCAGAAACATACTTAGGAGGCTAAATCTGCAGGCTTAGTGATTGACTGAGTAACTGACTGGATGGTGGAAGGTGCCTGAGGAGAGGGAGGAGTTAATTTGATGAAAGAAGCTAATGAGGTAACACCAGACACTTAGGAGACTCACATGCAATTTATGCAAATGTACCTTCTCCAAGTACCTTATTTTTGTAGAGCATAAAATAGGGTGACAAATAATAGTACGTGGAGCACAACAGCAGAGTACTTACCCAGTCTGAGATGTGGGTTGGGAAAAGGGAAAAGTTGTAAAAGAGTCCCTGAACAGTTGTTAATTAATCTATTGACTTTTAAAAGAGGCAGAAATTACTGTAATGAAGAAGAGCATACCTTAAGAAGTAATGAGCAAATATAGGAAAGTGTAAATAAGATGACATGTGGAGGAAGCTATAAGCTGCTTTGAATGGTTGAGCCATAAAATGACAGATGTGAAATTACTGGAGATGGGGCTGAAGGGGAGTAATGAGTAAAACAAAGGCAATGAATACAATGATTCAAAGCTTGGTTTTCATGCTTGCAAACAATTAAGTATCTGCCAAAGGGTTTCATCATGTCAGGGAAATGGGGAACACTGATAGAACAATAACTATGATAGCGAGGTGGGTAGATTTGAGAACTGTATGATGCCGATGAGTGGGAGAGGCTATCATCTCAGTCAGTGTGAGATGTGGTGAGGAAGCCCTGAACTGCAGCAATGATAATGAGGTTTTCAAACCAACTCAGATTTCAGAATTCTATAGGATGCAAAAGGTAACCGATGATGAGAAGGGGTTAGAAGTAGAGGTGAGGAGGCGAGGATGACTCACAACCCTCTTTTTTAAGTGCTTGGGTAGAGGGTAATTATATTTACTCAGATAGGAAATAAAAAAAATGATGGCAAATTTGGTAAAAAAAAAGCTGATGGCTTTAATTTTGTATATGCTGAGTTGAAAGGTGTTTATAGTTTATGCAACATAGACACATCAAAGGTGACATGAAATGAAATGAGAGACACATATAGTAATTTGGAGGTTCCATTTGTGTAGGCAGTAAATGGAAGGTGGAAGGAATGATGGAAGTGCCTAATACAAATGCTTTATTTTACCAACAGGATAGCTGGCAATCAGCATTTCAGTTATGACAAAGAACTGTGTAATCTGGGTTAAAATATACAAAGTCTGTAATTCTACTTTTATGCAACACAGAGTCAAGGTAAAAAAAAAAAAAAACATTCACCCAGTGGGTTCCATTAGAGAACTCCATAAAGATTTATTAATGAAAGCAAATACAAGTACATATTTTCTGTTGTGAGAAAGAAAAAGGGAATGGTGCTTTATTGATTTCAGTTCCAAAATCTCTAATATTTTTACCTTCAGTTTTAACTTGGATATTTATTTTATGAAGATTCTTTTCGTTTTCAAATGTAGTCATCCTACAGGGTGTTCTTCCTTATTGAGTTTAAATGACAATCCATAAAATATCTTTTGAGTTTAAGATACTTAAGTGAAAGAAAACACTTTATTGTTAATGAGGGCATATTTTTTGCCACCTGGTCATTGCTAAATATAATACGGTAACTTTCTCGCTTTTTTCCTGTTGACACTTGAATTTAAAATGTATAGAACCCTGGCCAGGTAGCTTGGTTGAGTAGGGATCATGCCGATATGCCAAGATTGCAGGTTCAATCTCCAGCCAGGGTACATATAAGAATCAACCAATGAATGCATAAATAAGTAGAAAAACAACTTGAGGTGCCTCTTTCTCCCTCCTTTTATTCTTCTCTCCCTAAAATAATGTAAAAAGTTTGAAAAATATGGGATAGAGTGGTATCAAATGTTTGTGTTTCACATACCTGAGAAAAACTTGAGTTTAAAGACTTTTTTTTCAGTCCTGCTTGATTGTAAAAAATTTACTCAGATGGGTACAACAATTTAAATTTAAAAATGTCAAAAACATCATCAGTATAAAGAGCTGTGGAAAGAACACAGGCTTTGGAGCCATCAGAAACATGTATAAAAGTTGATTTCATTAATTTTAATAGTAATTATGGGTGATCCTCTAAGTCTCACCTTTGTTAAACTTTAAAGTAGGTGGAATTTTAGGATTGAATTATACCATTCTTTAATCAGTGATACTTCTTTCAACTCTGAGTAACAGAAAGTTTTACAGGTTTATACTCATTTTTCAAGAAGTCCAGGGATGTTCAATTCAGCATTAACAAAGATACATATGTTTTTCTCTGCCATTTTGATATGATACGATGGCCACAGTAGTTCTAGGTGTCACATGCAGACAGAAGAAATGTCCAAAGAAAGCAAAGGGATCATCTCTCTGATATTTCCCTTTGAAGAAACTTCCTTCTTCAGGAAGCTTCAACTTGTATACTTCCCTAATTCTCATGGGCCAGAAAAAGGTATCTGGTCTCTTTAAACCAATCACTGAGAAGAGGAATGATTGAATAATAATCAGAACTTACCTCTGATCTGAGAACTACACCACTTTCCTGCTGTTTGGAAACCTGAACAAATTCATGCTTCTCTTAGTGAGGATGTTGGTAATGAGTTATGGGGAACCAGCTCATCAGATCTACTATGCGTGATTCTCAAAGTGTTATCCCTGAGCCAATCGCATTATTTGTCACAATTCAAACTCTTTTGCTTCCATAGTAAATCTACTGAACAGGAACTCTGTGTGTGGGGCCCAGCCATCTGTGTTTTAATGTTTTTTTTCTGGTAATTCGAATGCAGGGTAAAGTTCAAAAACCACTGTGTCTCAATCAAGTTTACCTAGTGGTTAATTTACTATTTGCTCTGAACTAGAGCTTTGCATAACTCTAGGGAACACAACACATATAAAATGCAAGAAGAAAGTGACCCCCAAGTAGGAAGTTTCACTACAAACCCAGACATACTGCCACCATGCTCGACTGAGCCTCCCAGATTTGTAAAATCACTGATACTTAGTAAGTAATCAACCAGTGTTTCGTTCCTCTTGTATTAGAACGATATTATGCATCTGATATTGTGGTGATCACTTTCTGATAGATTATCATAATTTGCATTTCAGATCTGAGGCTTCCTACAGCAAGAATACAAATCACTTTCATTTAAAAAATATCAATTTACACCATTAACACTTAGTATCTAAAACAAATGGAAGGTTTTTTTGGGGTCTGATAATCCTGAATGTCCATTCTTCAAGAACTAATGCCCTGTTGACATCAATTTCAAATAACTTACAATTCACTCCTGTCAAAAGTCATTTTGAGATAATTTATTCATTTATCTATTAAATATTTATAATCAACATTCTCCAAGTCCTATTTCTGTATCATATTAGAAAACAAAAAGGTACAAACCAAAAATTCCAGTACTTAAACTTCCTGAAGAAGACAATGCCAGTGTTGTGTAAGAAAAAATCCTTTTTCATCTTGTAATACTGTTCATAAAGACTGTCGTTCATTATGTTATGTAATAAAAAATAAATAAATGTTTAAATGATACATTTGTGCCTCTGAGCACACAATGTTGAGGAGAAAGAAACTCTTAACATTTCTAAATGTTCAGTTTCATTTTTATAGATAATATGAATCATGTAACTCATTGCTTCACTTTTGCCTGGTTTATAAGAGATCAGTTTTATACAGAATTGCTTACTGTACCTTAATGCTAGAATTTTCTATGTAATTATGCTTCTATTACCCAACTTTCATTATGTGTCTTCTGATGTCCTGGGCTTGTTTTAAGTGTTTATTGCACCCTTGCTTCTCTTTTAAGCAGCCTTCAACTTGTTTTTGAAGTCGGAAAGTTATAAAACTTAATCTTTCCTTTCAGCCATTCATCTCTCTGATGTCTATGCCTTTACCACTTTCTCGCTGAACTACTCATATCTCTTTCATCTACCCATCCTCCCATCCATCCATTCATTTTCTTTCAAATGTTCTTCTGCTTGTAAACAAACACAGCCAGAAACAGTAAACAAGTGGATGTATGATTGGGGTAGACCCATGAATCATTTTTCAAAAGATCTTTAACTCCTTTTTTATTTTTTGGCTGACTTTTCACAGTCTTAGTTTACAGTGATACACATGTTTCCAGATTTTTGTAACTATTTTTATAAATTTTAGCATAGGTACAAATTGTGATTTGCTTCAGTAAACTTGCTTAAAATAGCATTTGTAAACCAAGGTACGTGAGTGCAGCTTTACCCCCCACCAAAAAAACATCAGGGGGTAAGTATTTATATAAGAAGTCATTTTAGTTGCCTCAAATAATGAATGTCCCTACTCCATTTAAAATGAGTTTTCTTCATTCCTTCAACATTAGTTGAAATATTAGTAAAAAGAGTAATTCAATAAAATAGGCTCTCTCACTGAAGAAGTTCACAATTTTGGTTCAGCTTTTTAGAAATATATCTATTGAATGAATTAAATATATTTATATATCTAAACTATATTAACTTGGGTTCTCTGAAGTATAAGAAATTAATTATAATAGTAGAAAGTTTCAAGATAAATTATTACAAATGTAAGAAAAGTAAATTTGTTCTTTAAAAGTCTTAATCATGTATACTTTGTACAGAGGAAGCTCATTCAAACCATGCTGTATTCAGCTACTATAAGGAAAGTAAAGTGACTCTATCAATGAAATTGAGCCTATGCTCATATTGTAATATTATAAATCACTAAAATAATTACAATTCTGTTAGAGTAAAATCAATTTGGAATAGAAAACCCAGACATTCTTAACATATATTACAGCTAGTACAATTTCAGCATATGTGGAATCCCATAACACTTATGGGATTAAAATAATTAATCTGAAAATATATCTATAATTTCTCAAAGCACAAATAAAATATATATTTTCTTATGTGGGTAATAACCTATATTCATACCAACATGGACACATGTTGACCAACAAAGCTGAGAACGGTATTAGTAGGTAGCATCTAATATACCAGTTTGCTATAGCCTGGAACATTTTCAAGCGCCAAAGATGCTTTTTTCAATGGTTAATAACTCACACTGGTGATATATACACAGAAAACTATACAGATGACATCCATTTCACTCTTCCAGAACCAGTGTCCCACAGAGGGCAAGTGCTCAATGTATAATTAATTGTAGATATTTGCAGCACTGCTTCCCAGCCAAATTTTTTGCAATGATGGAACTGAGCTATATCTATACTAAAATGCTAGCCATATGTAGTGGGCTAGACTTACTGAGGAAGTGAATTTATAAATATATTCAATTTACATTAATTTAATATAAAGTTAAATAGCACCATATTTCAAGTGGCTGCTGTATTGCACAATTTTAGAAAGCAATCAAGGGTAAGCAACTCAATATTATACACCTTAAAAATTCAAAACAAATTCATTTGTTCATGTAGTAATAATGAACATATATCTTCATATAGTAATATCTTACTATAGTATATGAAATCGTGAGTTCACACTGACATCTGCAGTTCAATCCCACCCTATCTCTTCTTTGTCTTATCTCATTTGGTAGTATTACCTCCCTTATTCCATAGTGAGAACCCTGGGTCCCCCAAATATCTACACGCTTACTTACTGTCTCAATGTTACAACATGCATAAATACCTCCAAGATATTGCTTTTCTGACTCCATTCCCTCAGCCCCATGTCTTTCTCTTTTGGATTCACCTTCCGTTTTAGAGAATTCACCTCCAAATTTATTCATATGACTGTTGGCCCAAGGATATAAGTTCCTTGTTACGTGGCCTTTTCCAAAGAACTATTCATAACATAATGACCGAAGTTCCGAGAACAAGCGATATGTGAGGGAATGACCAAGATGAAATCTTTGATGTATTTTGTAACATAGTCAAAGAAATAACATACCATCACTTACACTGTGTTCTACTGACACACTGATCTGTGTGGAAAGGAGTGTACAAGGACATGAATGCCAAGACACTGGAGTCATTGTGGGCCACACTGAAGGCTGGCTGTTATGTCTAGTTAAAAGTGTTTGAAAATGTAGGAAATTGTATCAATGATTACAGTATTTGAGAATTGGTACTGAGAAATACAAGAAAACCAATCAAGCAAATTTAAACGGGCGATTTACTACCTCCATCAATATACAGTGGTTCAAAAGGGAGTAAAGGTCATTATAGAACACTACTTGGTCCACGTCCAATTTTAAATTCTTAAATATTCATAATCATTTTACCAATTGTGACAAATTTGAAAACAATATGAGCAGAAGTCAAAAAGAGCTACATCCTTGACTACTTTCTAAAACATTTAAATCAAGGAATAATGTTTACTAATATTAACAGTAGTTATGAACATCAAGATTTTAAAGTTTTCTCTATGGAACACAGCTAAGACTCTGTCACAGGAGATGCCCTGAGCTGGAGACTCGGGCTGGGTAAATGATCTGGAGTTTCATATGTAGAAAAATGGCCTCTGCCAGAGGGAAAAAATTTGACAAATTTTTTGTCAAAGTCGTTGACAAAGTTGTTTCTCTTTGTTGTTTTATTTTTTAGTTGTTATTTTTCTAGATATTGCAAAGGTTTGAAAAGTGGGACTAGAGTAGAACAGCAAGTTTGGTTGTACTGCTTTTGTTAACTGTGTAATGTCTCTTAAAGCACTCAGTCACTCAGATCCTTGATTCGTTCATTTGAAAATTGGCAAAATTCTCACAAGTCATTGCATTTTATGGTATATAATCTGTGAGGGATCAAACACAGTTATCATGGATAATATTGGCTTGCTAAATATTAAAAAAATATAAACCACAACAATGTTTGTTCAATAATTTTTTAAAATGAAGAGTATAAGGCATTGGAGATGTCATGCATATGCTTAACTGCGCTTTCTGCTATCTTTACTTCCTTCCCATTTATATAGCATAACGTAAAGAAGTGATGACTGCATTGTAAATTTTCAAAACCAAATTCCACTCATTATTAGTATTTTTCAAAGATAGTAGTATATTTAAAAATACTACATTAATCTGCCTTTTATTCATGATAGAAAACATAATTTGGAGATATCATTTGAGATGATAACCTGTAAAAAGTCTGAATTCTTTTTTTGAACTACTATGTGCTAAAATTATGTACACTCACCTACTTTCAAATGCATATAATAAATATAGCAAGGATTAAGAAGGAGAAAAATATTCCTGGGTTGCTACCAGAGTGAGACTCAAGGCCTAGGCAAAGTTGGCTCTACAGGTTTGTTAACCTTGCTGCCAGACAATTAACATTAATTACCCCAGGTACACTGCAATTGAGAAGCCCCAGGAATTTTACTTATCAGAAGGAAACAGTGTGGCTGTGGCATTCAGAAGCAGGCTCTGGAGTTCCAAATATTGGCTCACTGATTATTAGCAGTGTGACCTCAGTTTTCTCATCTGTAAAATCAAGGTAGTAATATTTTCTGCCTTACACAGTTGCTGTGGATGAGACAATGTGTGTAAAAGGCTTAGCACAGAGCTAAATATGTGAGCAAAGAATATTAGCTATTCTTTGTATTCTGAATACAGTCAACAGAGAACATACAGATCTCTAAAGAGTTCAGAACTAACTTCGAATTTGTCAGTATGATAGATGAGATACTTAAAATTTAAAGCCGACAATGTACTGGCCCAAAGCCTGTGCACCAAAGTTCAGAACAGTGTAACCTACCTGATATTTCAACTGATTAAAGTGCATTTGTTGAAGGTATTCCTCTTTTGATTAGTAATTGTATAATATGAAGGTATATTATGTGTGAACCTTATTTTCTTGAAATTTAGGTAGATTACAGAGTCAAGACAAGTTTGTCAACTTGTTATTCCTTCTAAATTACCATTAGGTGTCTACTTAATTATATTCACTTTGTATTTTCTTGAAAGCTTTAAAAAATTTACTCCCAGTCTGATCCAGGCACATCATATGCCCAGAGTATGAGCAAAGCACACCCACAGCTGATGTTTAAGCTAATGAAATGAGAAATGTATTACATATCAGCTCTGAATAGTTCATTTGTGCTGTTGGAATGAAAAAGTAGTAGTTTCCATCTGTACTCCAGAAATTAAACATTTGCTCCTGAAAGATTTTATTTTAATGGGAGCTAATATTAGTTTGTTAGTAAAAAAGCCCCAAGAGGAGTTTAAATGAAATCACATTGTAATAGTAAAAAAGCCATTTTCCTTAAAATACCCTAAATCTTTCTCACATAATCTCACAGGACAATGAAAACTAGACCTTTCCATAATTTTATGTTTGTCTTTTTGTTTTTTGCCAAAATCTATATAGGAAGATGATGGAACAGTTTCATTATCATAGAAATGTAGATAGAGATTGAAGATGTTGATAGAGTTAAATTATTGAATGTCATACTTGTTTAGTATGTAAGAAAAACTCCCTTTTTTCAGTGTAGAAGATTATGAATAAAGTTTTGTTAACCACAGGTCATCCCAGGTTTTGAAACCACATCTTTGTATTTAGCCATGTTTTTAGGAGTAATAGAGGCTGTCAAAGTGGTTAGGAGGCACTTTGTCCTATTCTTTGGACAGTAGCAGTTATGGTGAAGGGTTGGCTGTTCACCTCTAACACCTGAAGAAAATGTGAAGTGACTGGACCTGTTTTCTTAAGAGTTCCCTCCTCTCTCAACACTATGAAAAAGTAAAGATAAACTCATCAAATATGTTGAATATTCTCATAAGCCCATAAAGACATATTTTTTGAGATTCCCAAGTGTGAACCAAACCTAAAGCACGTGGAAATACAAGTTGAATGGTTGCATTGTATATGCATTTTTGTCTGGCTTTTACATATTATGTTCATTCATTTATTCATTTGTTCAGTTACTCATTTCATTCAATTATCTACTATGCACTAGGCCCAACAGTGGGATACAAAAAGGAAAAAGTTTCAAGAAACCATTGCAAAAAATTGTAAACAGTGTTGTGACATGACACATTCATAAACAATTTATCAAACATCTATTGATGGTAGATAGTGTTGCACTAATGATGAGTAGGTTTTTTTAATAAGGTTATAGTTCAAAAGAGTGTAAAGGGTGAGAACTTAGGCAGAAAGACTACATGAGAACTGAAGCAAGACATAATAATGGCTAAAGGCAATTGGCCAGAATTGGAAATGAACATAAAGATATTTATATGGTAGAGGAGATGGCAGTTGGTGGACTTTGGAAACAGAGAAGATGAAAAAGGTAGGAGGTCAAAGAAGATACCTTGATTTTCTTCATGGATGACTGGGCAGTAAGATAGAAAATAGTAGAAGAAAATGAGGTTTTCCATGTAGAACAAAAATGTGTTTAGGTGTAGGTGAAAAGTGTCATGAAAAATTCAGATAGAGTTTTGCAGTGAACAGCTGGATATATAATTCTGGAATTCAGAAAAAAATCAAGATTAAAGATATTGTTTGGGAATCACTTTCATGTAAATGGTATTTGTAGTTTAAGACTACTTTTCCTAGGAAAAGTGGTGTGATTTACCTTTCTCCTTGGCTTTGCTGTCTCATCTCCTGAAAGACACTATTTGATGGAATCTCACTGTAGAGTAGAATTATCTAATAGAAGTTTCTGCAATGATAGGAATGTCACATATCTTCACTCTCAAAGCAATAATCAATAGCCCTATGTCTACTGAACACTTGAAATGTGGTGTGACTGAGGAAGTAAATTTTAGATTTCATTTAACTTTAAGAAATTAAATTTTGATTGGACAGTGTGCCTAGAAAATGGACATGGGAGAAGAGCACAGTGGATAATCCTAGTGGGTATAGTGGCTAGAAGTAGCATATAGATGGTATATTTTAGTAGGTGGAAAAGGGGGGACTAAATAATAGATAAATTTCCATGTAAATCACCAGTGTTTCCCCATACCAAGAACATGGCAGGTAGGACTAACAGAGATGATATGCCATACATATTAATAGAGATTTGGATGTAGAAAAACAATGTTTATTTGTTTTTTTATTTTAATTTTAATTTTTATTGTTTTCCAACTATAGCTGTCTTAATTTTCTCACCCCTATTCCCCCCGCCTCCCACCCTTGACTCTACCCCTCTTTGACTTTGTCCATGTGTCTGTTATACGTGTTCCTTGATGATGCTTCCCCTATTTTCCCCATTATTTCTCTCCCCCCACTCTTCTGGTTACTGTCAGTCTGTTCTTTATTTCAATGCCTCCGTTTATATTTTGCTTTCTTCTTTGTTTTGTTGATCAGGTTCTGCTTATAGGTAAGATCATATAGTATCTGTCGTCATCGTCTTTTTTATTTCACTTACAATAATGCTCTCCAGATCCATCCATGGTGTTGTGAAAGACAGGAGCTCCTTCTTTCTTTCTGCTGCATTGTATTCCAATTGTGTAAATATACAGTAGTTTTTTAAAAAAATATATTTTATTGATTATACCATTACAGTTGTTCTATTCCCCCCTTCATTCCCCTCTACCCGCACCCTCCCTCCCCGACCATTCTCCCCCCCCCTTAGTTTATAACCACGTGTCTCAAGTTCTTTGGATTCTATATTTCCCCCACTATTCTCGCCCTCCCCCCTATCTATTTTCTACCTACCATCTATGCTATTTTCTGTGCCTTCTCCCCCCTTCTCCCCCTCCCACCCCCCTATTTCTAACCCTCCATGTGTTCTTCATTTCTATGGCTCCACTCCTGATCTAGCTGTCCTCTTGGTTTGCTTTTGTTTTAGGTGTGGTTGTTAATAACTGTGTGTTTGCTGTCCTTTCACTGTTAATATTTTTCATCTTCTTTTTCTTATATAAGTCCCTTTAGCATTTCATATAATAAGGGCTTGGTGATGATGAACTCCTTGAACTTGACCTTATCTGAGAAGCACTTTATCTGTCCTTCCATTCTAAATGAAAGTTTTGCTGGATAAAGCAATCTTGGCTGTAGGTCTTTGGATTTCATGACTTGGAATACTTCTTTCCAGCCCCTTCTTGCCTGTAAGGTCTCTTTTGAGAAATCTGCTGACAGTCTGATGGGTACTCCTTTGTAGGTGACTGTCCCCTTATCCCTTGCTGCTTCTAGGATTCTCTCCTTCATTTTGGTCTTGGCTAATGTAATTATGATGTGCCTTGGTGTGTTCCTTCTTGGGTCAAACTTCTTTGGCACTCTCTGAGCTTCCTGGATTTCCTGGAAGTCTATTTCCTTTGCCAGACTGGGGAAGTTCTCCTTTATTATTTGTTCAAATACGTTTTCCACTCGTGGCTGTTTCTTTCCCCCTTCTGGTACCCCTATAACAGATGTTGGAACGTTTAAAGATATCCTGGAGGTTCCTAAGCCTCTCCTCATTTTTTTGAATTGTCACTTCTTCATTCCTTTCTGGTGGGATGTTTTGTTCTTCCTTCTGGTCCATTCCATTGATTTGAGTCCCTATTTCCTTTCCATCACTATTGGTTTCCTGTGCATCTCCCTTCATTTCAATTAGTTTAGCCTTCATATGTTCCTCTAATTTGTGACTATAATCTACCAGTTCTGTGAGCATCCTGATAAATAGTGTCTTGAATTGTGCTTCTGAGAGGCTGGCAATTTCTCGGTCGCTTAGAGTTATTGGCTCTGGGACTTTGAGTTCTTCTTGCGCCATCTTTTGGGTTGGTCGTGCCTGTTCCATAGCAGGATCAGAGCCCTAAAGTGTTCACTAGAACAGGGCAACTAAGTTGCTGGGTTGTGACGTTGTATGTGGGGGCGGGGTCCAAGAGGGACAATGGCTCTCACTGGTATTGCAGGGCAACTAAGTCGCTGGGTTGTGACGCTGTATGTGGGGGCGGGGTCAAAGAGGGACTCTGGCGTCCTGTATGCTGCCTGCCGCCCAGCCCTCACCGGTGCCGCAGTTGCTGCTGTCACCGGGCCCACGCCTTTCATCCCACTGCACACGAGTGTGCCACCGCCGTCAGCCCTCGCCCCCTGGGGCCTGCGTGGTCTGTCTCACTGTGCTCGAATATGTGCCCATGGTCTGCCCTGCACCCCAACTGGTTCCCGTCTGCCTGTGCACCTGGGTTGGGGGCCCTGTCCTGCCCGACCCTGCTTGCTGCTGGCTCCGCCCCTCTTACTGTCCCCGTTGAAAGGTTAGATGTAGTCGGACTTCCGTATAATTCAATTTTCTGTCCTTTGGTTGTGTCTTTGTTTCTCCAAACCTTTGTTGTATTCAAACTTGGTTGTGGGGGAAGGCACAGTGTTTCCACCTATGCCTCCATCTTGGCAGAAGTCTATACAGTAGTTTTTTGATCCATTCATTTACTGTCAGGCATTTGGGTTGCTTCCACGACTTGGCTGTTGTAAATTGTGCTGCTGTGGACATTAGGGTGCATAGGTTCTTTTGAATTGGTGTTTCAGGATTCTTAGAGTATAATCCCAGAAGTGGAATCACTAGGTCAAAAGACAGTTTCATTTTCAGTTTTCTGAGGAAATTCCATACTGTTTTTCAGAGGGGGTGCACCAGTCTGTATTCCCACCAACAGTGCACTAGGGTTCCCTTTCCTCCACAGCCTTGCCAGCACTTGTTTGTTGATTTGGTTATGATGGCCATTCTGATCCATTCGAAGTGGTACCTCATTGTGGTTTTAATTAGCATCTCTCTGATAGCTAGCAATATTGAGCATCTTTTCATATTTCTCTGGGCCCTCTGTGTGTCATCCTTGGAGAAGTGTCTGTTCAGGTCCTTTGACCATTTTTTTTTAATTGGGTTGTTTGTCTTCCTGGAGTGGAGTCATGTGAGTTCTTTATATATTTTGGAGATCAAACCCTTGTCCAAGGTACCATTTGCAAATATATTTTTCTCATATAGTTGCTTCCTTTTTCATTTTGCTGATGTTTTCTTTAGCCATGCAGAAACTTTTTATTTTGATGAAGTCCCATTTGGTTATTCTTTCCTTTATGTCCCTTGCTCTAAAAGACATATCAGTAAAAATATTGCTGTGTGGAATGTCTGAGATTTTTCCATCTATGTTCTCCTCTAGAACTTTTATGGTGTTGTGACTTATATTTAAATATTTTATCCACCTTGAGTTTATTTTTGTGTGGGGTGTAAGTTGGTGGTCGAGTTTCATTTTTTTTTTCCATGTAGCTGTCTAAATCTCCTAACACCATTTGTTGAAGAGGCTATTTTTACTCCATTTTATGGTTCTCCCCCTCTTTGTCAAATTGACTATAGAGAATTGGGTTTAGTTCTGAGCTCTCTATTCTGTTCTATTGATCTCTGTGTCTGTTCTTATGTCATTTCAAGACTGTTTTGATTACTGCGGCCTTGTAATATAGTTTGATATCAGGGATTGTGATCCCTCCTACTTTGTTCTTCTTTTTCAAAATTACTGGAGCTATTTGGGGTTGTTTATGGTTCCATATAAATTTTTGAAATGTTTGTTTTATATCTGTGGAATATGCCATTGATATTTTAATAGAGATTGCATTGAACCTATAAATTGTTTTGGGCAATATGAGTATTTTGATGATGTTAATTCTTCTAATCCATGAACACAGTATATGTTTCTATTTGTTTCTGTGTTTCTTAATTTCTTTGTTCAGTGTTGTGTGTTTTCTGAGTATAGGTCTTTTACCTCCTTGGTTAGGTTTATTTCTAGGTGCTTTATTTTTCTTGTTGCTATACAAACGAGATGTTTTTTTTCCTGATTTCTGTTTCTGATATTTTGTTGGTGGTGTACAAAAAATGCCTTCGATTTCTGAATATTGACTTTGTATTTCACAGTTTTGCCTGATTTCACATTTTTTGCCTAACCTAATTTATTAGGTTGAGTAGTTTTTTGGTGTAGTCTATTGTGTTTTCTGTGTACACTATCATGTCATCTGTGAACAGTGACAATTTTACCTCCTCCTTTCCAATTTGTATGCCTTTTATTTCTCCTTGTCTGATTGCTGTGGCTAGGACTTCCAGAATTATATTGAATAAAAGTGGCAAAAGCAGACATTCTTCTCTTGTTCCTGATCTTAGTGGGAAAGCTTTTAGTTTTTGCCCATTGAGTATCTTGTTGGTTGTAGGTGTTTCTTATATGGCCTTTATTATGTTGAGATATGCTCCCTTTATGCCCACTCTGCTGAGCATTTTTATCACAAATGTGTACTGTAATTTATCAAGTGCTATTCCAGCATCTATTGATATGATCATGTGATTTTTGTCTTTCCTTTTGTTTAGGTGATGTATTACATTTATTGATGTGCAAATATTGTACCATCCTTGTCCCTGGGATGAATCCCACTTGATTATGGTGTATGATCTTTTAATGTATTGCTGGATGTGGATTGCTAATATTTGGTTGAGGATTTTAGTGTCTATGTGCATCAGCGATATTGGCCTATGGTTTTCCTTCTTTGTTGTGTCTTTACCTGATTTTGGTATTAGGATTTTGCTGGCTTCATAAAAAAGAGTTTGGGAGTCTTCTCTCATATTGGGTTTTTTTGGAATAGTCTGAGAAAGATAGGGGTTATCTCTTCCTTAAATGTTTTATAAAATTCTCCTGTGAAACCATCCAGCCCAGGGCTTTTGTGTGCCATGAGCCTTTTGATTACTGCTTCAATTTCGCTAGCTATTATCGGTCTGTTGAAGCTTTCTGCTTCTTCTTGTTTCAGTGTTAGAAGGTTATATTTTTCTAGAAATGTATCCATTTCACCCAGGTTTTCAAATTTTTTGGCATGTAGTTGTTCACAGTAATTTCTTACAATCCTTTGTATTTCTGTGATATCAGTTGTAATATCTCCTGTTTCATTTCTGATTTTGTTGATTTGGGTCCTCTCTTTTTTTAAAAATATTTTATTTAGTTATCTTTTAGAGGGGAAGGGAAGGAGAGAGGAGAGAAATATCAATGTATGGTTGCCTCTCGTGAGTCCCCTGCTGGGAACTAGCCTGCAACCCAGGCATGTGCCCTGACTGGGAATCGAACCACAATCGTGTGGTTCGCAGGCCTGTGCTCAATCCACTGAGCTACACCAGCCAGGGCTTTTTTTCTTGATGAGTCTGCTTATAATAAGCTTGTCCATTTTGTTTATCTTTTCAGAGTCAGGTCCTGGATTTATCAGTCCTTTGAATTATTCTTTTAGTCTCTATGTCATTTAAATCTGCTCTAATTTTAGTTATTTCCTTCCTTCCATTCACTCTGGACTTTGTTTGTTATTGTTCCTCCCATTCTTGTAGATGTAGGGTTGGGTTGTTTATTGAAATGTTTCTGTCTTTTTTTAGGTAGGCCTGTATTGCTATGAACTTCCCTCTCAGGACTGCCTTTGCTGTATCCCATAAGTTTTGGACTGTTGTGTCTTCATTTCCATTTGTTTCAAGAAAGTTTTCATTTCCTCTTTGATCTCATCATTAACTCATTCATTGTTTAATAGCATGCTATTCAATCTCCATGAATTTGATCATTTTGAGTTTTTTCCTTGAGGCCGGTTTCTATTTTCAGGCCTTTGTGGTCTGAGAAATACTTGATATAATTTTAATTTTCTTGAATTTGTTGAGGCTTGTTTTTTGTTTTATCATGTGGTCTATCTTTGAAAATGTTCTATGTGCATTTGAAAAGAATGTGTATTTTGCTTCTTTGGGATGAGAGGTTCTATATATATCAGTTAAGTCCATTTGATCTAGGACATTGTTCAATGGCTAAATATCCTTCTTGATATTTTGTTTGGGAGATCTATTCATTTTTGACAGTGGGGTGTTAAAATGCCCATGTATAGGTATATTGCTGACCATGTCTTTCTTGAAGACCTCCAAGATTTTCCTTATGTATTTGGGTTCTCCTATGTTAGGTGCATATATGTTTATAATATTTATAATATTTATGTCTCCTTAATAAATTCTTCCCTTAGGTATTATGAAGTGTTCTTCTGTGTCTCTTTTTAAAGCTTTTATTTTGAAGTCTATTTTGTCTGATATGACTTTTGCAACTCTGGCTTTTTTTTCCTGTCCATTTGCTTGGAATATTTTTTTCCAACCCTTCACTTTCAGTCTGTATAGGTTTTTTGTTCTAAGCTGGGTCTGTTGTAGGCAGCATATGATTTCTTATCCATTCAGCTATTCTATGTCTTTTGATTGGGGCATTTAATCCATTTACATTTAAGGTTATTATTGATAGGTATTTACTCATTTCTCCCCTTTGTACTGTGTTCCTATCTCTCTAACTCTTTTATTCCTGATCTTAAAGTGATCCCTTTAGTATATCTTGCAGTACTGGTTTGGTGGAGGTATATTCTTTCAGCCTACTTTTGTCTGCAAAACACCTTATTTCATCTTCCATTTTAATTGAGAGCCTTGCTGGGTATACTAGTCTTGGTTGCAGGCCTTTGCTTTTCCTTACTTAGAATATTTTTTGCCATTACTTTCTGGCTTGTAGTATTTCTGTGGAGAAATCAGCTACTAGATTTATTGGGGTTCTCTTGTATGTTATTTCCTGTTTCTCCCTTGCTGCCATTAAGCTTTTCTCTTTGTCTTTAAACCTTTAAATTTTAATTGTAATGTGTCTTAGAGTAGTCTTCTTTGGGTTCATCTTGATTGTGATCCCCTGATTTTCCTGAACTTGTGTGGATTTACCCCTCTCCAGGTTCAGGACCTTTTCTGTCACTATTTTTTAAACAGGGTTCCTATCCCTTGCCCCTTTTCTTTTTCCTCTGGTATTTCTATGATTTGAATGTTGTTGTGTTTTATGTTGTTTTGCAGCTCCCTAAAGCTATCCTCTTATTTTCTGAGTCTTTTTTTTTTTTGTGCAGCTACTCTACCTGGGTGTTTCTTTGTATCTTTGTGTCTTGTCTTTCAGCTCACCAATCCAGTCCCCTACTTCATCCAGAGTGTTTGTTATTCCTTCTCTTGTATTTTTTATTTCAGAATTTGTATTCTTCATTTCTTCCTGGTTCTTGTTTATGGTTTCTGTTTCCTTTTTCATACTATTGTAGTTCCCACTCAGCTTCTTGTAGTTGTCTGCATGTTCCTTGAGCATTTTTATCACCTTTCTTTTGAATCATATATCTGATAGTTTGCTTGCCTCCATTTCATTTATTTCTTTTACTGGAGAGTCTTCTATTCCTTTGGTTATGGGTTCTTTCTTTGTCTTCCCATTTTAGGTAACTCTTTTTGTTTGTTTCTGTGATTCCTGATGGTCTGCTTTGCTAGCTGTCTTTGCAGGGTGAACTTTTGTGGTAGGTATTCTGTGGGACTCAGTGATACTGTCTCTTTGATCTCCTTGTTTAGATGCTCTGGGGTTGTCCTTTCTTCTGTTTATGTGGGTTCTCTTGTTTTACTTGGGCTTTACCTGTTGGTGGCTCCTTCATTGATGGGTTCTCCCCTCCAGTAGGTTTACTGGCACTCGTAACTCTCATGTTGTCTAATAAGTGATCAGGGGTAGGGCAAAGGCAAAATGGAGTAAGACGGTGAGAGGGTATTTTATGGAATTTAAAGTACTGACAAGTAGAGAACCCATAGGAGGTCCTTTGGAGAAGTACAGCAAAAAGTGTGATATTTCACCCAACTAGGCACTTTTTATAAAAGGTGAAAAAGAGGTAAGACTCTTATCAGGAGGGAAAAAAGCATGCAAGCTGACTTTAGAAAGGAGAGCAATTATGCGAGGTTAGATGGTGAGGTGTAGTGACAGTAAGGGATAGAAACTTGGTATAGTGTGTGAGAGAATAAAGTTAACCACAACAGTAATGAAGCTCAGGAAGGTGGTAAAATGGATTAAGACTAGGAGAGGGTGCTGTGTGGGATTTGGAATAACAATAATAGGATTAGAAATATATAATCTGAATAAAAAGTAAAAGATCAGGAGTAGCGTGTTATTAGAATACAAGTGAAGTAAAAGAAGAAAAATTAAACTGCACTATGAAAGGGAGAGTAAAGAAAACCAATCAAACAATGAAATCAAACAAACAGAACCAAAAGAAAAAAAAGCTAAACAGAGAGAAGAGAAATAAAAAACAAATAAAAATAACAAAAAAAATAAAATGCAAGTTGTAGTGAAATTTGTCTGAGCTGTTGGTGTCAGGATCTGTCTTTAGTTTTCTCACAGATCCAGTCTTTTTGTCTTACACTTGAAAAAACAGCTTCCTGCTGACTTTAAAACCTGCCAAGTTGGTTTTGCTGTTCTTCCTGCTTGCTGCAAGCAAGGGGGTGGGGGTGGGGGTGGGGGTGGGGGTGGGGGCTGGGCTCCAATTTGTTTTCCCTTTCCTGTGGTTCTGTGAGGATGAGGGCTCAGTCTGAGCTATAGTATTCATGGGTGACCAGTTTCAGGCCCACGCCCTCAGAGTATAATGTGGCCCACACTGTCCACTGCGTTTATACACCAGGCTGCTGCCTCCAATCTACCTCATTGAGTAACCTTTGATTAGTCCATGAAGTGCACAGAGTGGGACCACATCTTACCCCTCCTTCTCCCTCTTTGTTGGCCTGGGCCTGCACAAGCTCAATGTCCTTTCAGAGTAGTTAAGTTCCCCTATTGAATTAAGTCACTGTGGGTGCTGCTACCTCTCTGAGGTGCTGCCCCTTTGATCAGTCCATGAGGCATCCTTCATGGGAGCAAATTGTGTCCTGCTTCTTCCTTCTTCTCTGGCCCAGCCACTGTGTGTAAGAGGACTTGGAACAGAGGCTGAGAGTCCTTTCTGAGTGAATTCCCCTTATTGCAGCAGGCCATCCCAACAAGCACCCAGCTTTCCATGCAGACCAACTCTGACAAGTCCAGAGAGTATCTAGGTCATGGCCAGTTGGGGCCCTTCTCCTGTCTCCAGGTATCACCCAGCTCTCCAATTTCTCTGTTATTGCCCCAGCTGCTGACCACAATTCCAGCCAGGGTATGTTGCCAGCTATGTATCTCTTACTGTGTCTCTATCTCCACAGCAACTTTCAACATCCAGGTCTTTCCTGGTTGGTCTGCAACTTGCTGCTTTGGGAGGGGAGGGAGCCTCAAAGTCATAATGACTGGGCTGGCTCTCCTCCAAAGCTGCTGTGGCAGCTGCAGTGTCCCAGGCAGGGTTGGGGGACCCTCCTGTTGGCCCACAAAATTTCCTTGCCGTCCGTTTTTTAAATTTCCTCTGCAACCTTTGGCTTCCAAACTTCATATCAGTTTAAATTCGGTTAGTGGTCACTCTGTTCCTCGAAAGATCGGCTAGGTGTCCCAGTTGGGCGCATGAGCAAGTGGGTTCAGCTCCCACTTTCCTTGCTACCATCTTCTGGACCAAAAATTACTATTTATTAATATTTTGTACCAGATAAAATAATTCTATCCTTCAAGTTTAGAATTACTGCTTTCAGGTGTTTTTATCCATCTTCACGTAGGGAAGAAGTTTCTTCATATTATGATATAGTATAACAGTTGAATTTGGACTCTGTGTTCTGGCTGTCTGAGTTTAATCTCTGTTCTGCTAGGTATTAGCAGAATGGCCTGGGAAGGATTATTGAGTTCCCTGTGTCTTTGTTGTTCAACTATTAAGCCTAGATTAATACTTGGGTTGTTTTAAGATTTAATCACAGTGGGCACTTAGAAAAGTGACTTAAATCTAGTGGAGAGTCAATGAATGCTACTATCATTAACCTTGAAAGTAAACTTGGAGATTTTTAAATCGAGACTATTTTGAAATCGTAATTTAAAAAGACAATTGTGGATTGGCCTTACTAATGTATGCATCCCTACGCTCATCCAATGTTATTTTAGAATTATTGTGCATATAAAATAAAAATTTATTTGATTGTGTTTTAATAAAGTATTTAACCAAGGAAAGTTTACAGTATTTTTATTATTTTTATGATACATAATTAGTACCTTAATTAAATTTTTTTTTATTTAGCAACTCCCATGATATGTTTCTTTAAATATGTTTATATTTACAACTTTAACTGTTGTCCACATCAGTTCTTTTCGGAATTCCTTGGGGCTTATATTGGATAAGATAAGAAATCATTATATGGCCCCAGGTGTTGCTGAAAACAAAAATGATATGAAAGCGAAATATAATCTTTTAAAATATTTCCATAAAAATGTCTCTTGTCATTCTTTTTAATTTTCAGAGATTAAAGATTATCCTGCCAGAATGTTTTGTCTCTCTACATTCAAAATATAATTAAAATTTTTCCTGGCTAGTGTAGCTCAGTGGATTGAGCACAGGCCTGTGAATCAAAGGATCTCAGTTCAATTCCCAGTCAGGGCACATGCCTGGGTTGCAGGCCATTTCCCAGCAGGGGACTCATGAGAGACAACCATACATTGATAGTTCTCTCCCTCTCTTCTTCCCTCCCCCTCTAAAGATAAATAAATAAACTCTTTTAAAAAAGATTGAGATCTTGCTTTAAAAAACTAGTAAAAATATAATTAAAATCCAGTATTTGTTTAAAATTTGATTCTCCATTTCCTGAAAGTCCAGAAATCAGAAATTATAAACAGGATAATCTTCTCTTTCTTGCCAATTTTAACAGCAATTCCTGAGTTTGTAACACAAGTGAATGTCGCCTTGGAAGCCCTAAATAAAAACTCTTTGGGTGTGTTTGATGATAATCAATTTGTGGACATCTCAAAGAAGATCTATGATACCATTCACGATATCAGATGCTCAGTCATGATGATTCGGGTAAGTCTGCTTTAATTGCGACACTCTTTACCATCTGGAATGCCTGGAATGGCTATAGGAAATGTTTTATTTCTATGCCATAATGTCAATGTTGAAATCCATTAAAATTTAGGGATTTATATGCACCCCCAAAGTCAGGTCTACTGTCACAAACAATGCTTTTACTTGTGTATTTGGGTATAACGTATGCAAATGAGCACCTTTAACTGTCCCGTGTGCAGAAATGATAAGATTCATTGAATGTAGAATTTGTTGAGCTGTCACGTAGCATGATCAGGAGCCAAAGAAAAATGCATAAAGTAATTTACTTTCTTTTCTTGGAAAGGAAGTAAAGGGTCTTTCTGATCACTGTACTGAAGTCGGTAGGAAAAGATCTTTACAACAAGTTATTTCTATGGCCAATCTTCTTCATACTAGATCAGAGAATCAGTGTTCTGTAACAAATGTCACTTCCGGCTACCAGGAACAGCTGCCTTGGTCTAGGAGTTGTCTCTTTGGGGGAATATATGTCATCTTCCCAAGGGTAAGTTTGCTTCCCAACGGTGAACTGCAGGTTGTGGGCACAGCACATATACAGAGACCAGGATTATTTGTTTTTACTCAAATGTTAATGTGCACTCTTGTCTCAATGTTATTTAAAACACAATGGACACTCTTTGGAAAATGTACAGGTAATTATACAGAGATACCTTATCTTAGGATAGGTTTACCTGAAAGTAGACACTGTGGTAAAGATATATGTTACCATTAGTCTACTTACGAACAAGTGAGAGAGGAAACGTGAGGCAGGAAAGAAAAGGAACCTGTAATGTGTATTTATGAGTCACTATGGGCAACTGGGACTTGAGACTGCTGGGAAACTTGGATGGGGGGCTAACTCCGGAGAGCACTCTTCAGAATTATCTCACAAAATCCAATTTATCTGCCTGTTCGTTCTTGGTTAAAGGCTACCCGTCTTCAGAAGTGTTACCAGAGCCCCCTGCCTCAGCCAATCAAGCCCTTGTGGCCAAAATATACAACCTTCAGGCAGGGTGGGTGATGCTTGCAGTAAGAAGATTTAGTAGCCCTGGAGAGTGAAATAAATTATGAGTAGAGTTAAGTCTGAAAGCCTCTGGATTTGACTGTCCTTAAGACTATGAGATGGAACTAGAAGTGCTGTGGAGATACAGGAGGAGCATCAATAGTACCCACTGGGCCTGGATGTCATAGTTCAGTTCATTTTGCAGTCCATAAAAATGGAGTCATTTAAGGACTTTGTAAGGAAAGGAGTCAACAAAAGTCAAGGACCCTGGCAGGCTTAATAAAGAAAAATTGTAGAGAAAAAGTAGAGGTGTCCAGATATAGGATCTAGTGCTTCAGAGCTTGAGAAAACCTGCAACCAAGCCAATTATAAATAGAAGAGAGAAGCCTCGGGATATGTATTTGTGACCAACCTGGAAGTGTTTGTTTGTATGTGATTGGGAAGTGTGGCCCTGTACCAGTGTTGTACCTGGGCTGCAAAGTTCCTTTGCCAAATACATTCTTCTAAAAAGGTCTCTATGCCTTCCCTGTGTGCACTAGTGTACTAGTAATAACCCAAGGTTGGGAGGATAGGAAGAACTAGAGCAGAAAAAGTGAAAGTGTGTAAAAGACACCCCTACATTTCCAGTAACCTGTGTGTATATCTGAGAAGTGAAATAGCATAAGTGAACCAGTGTCAGGAATGCATTTTTTCCCTGAAAAAAGGAATGCAGAGTAATGTTTTATAAATAGCTTCCATGATTTAAAATTTTCTTATTATCAAAATGGTTTACTTGTAGTGTATCAAATTATTTCACCATTACTTCAATATACACCTCATATTCAACAGTCCTCTGTAGGGCAGAAGACCAATTTGTTGTAATTATTGATAGCCTTAGAGGAAAATAATTTTTCTTTGTAGTCATCTCTTTTTAAAGATAAATACTTTCATTTCTTTTATAAGAAATGCATTATTTGTGCATTATTCCACTTCCTCATAGGAATAGGAATAACAATATTCGTCTTTGCTAGTCCTTACTTAATTTTTCAACAAACTTCTCAAGTGAAACTATTAAAGAGCATGTCTTATTAGGACCTGTTAAAAGGAATACTTGTTCTTTAAGTTACTGCTATTATTACAGTCAGCTGCTGTTGGCCTGCTTTCGCCTCTTAAACATCGTGACTGAGGGGTGGACAATGACTTTCTTTCATTTCTATATCTTCCCCTGTTTTTTGCAGGTATATTTCTTAACTATTTTGATTTGATGTGTTTGTTCTTGGTCCTAACTTGTAATCCAAATAAACTTTATTTTATTTATAAATGATTTGTATATAATTTATCAAGTTGCTATTGAATTTGATTATTGAACATACCTAAATTAACATCAGTTTGAAACATGAGATTATAATTTTAGTTCCTTCACCTAGATTACCAATAAAAATATAACATGCACTGGCCCTTCATCTGACTGGAATCTCTGCTAGATCGCTCCAGTTAAAGGCATTAATATCAAGAAAACTTAGAACCTCACGTTCAGTCTAGCTGAGATCATAGCCCTAAGTACCATAGTTTGCCATGCATAATGCACAATATTTTGTAAAAGTTTTTGAGGGAAAAATAAGGATATGCATTATACATGAGTGATACTAATTCCCTGTCTATATAAATGTTTTTAATTCTTTTATTTATGTTTATGCATTAAAAGTGTAACTACAGAAAGCAATACCAATATCTGTATGCAAAATAATACCCTGGGATACAATAATTGTTTTTTATTTCTAAATACAAGTAAATACAAAATTGAATTAAAAAATTAAAATGAAAGATTTTTTCCTGGAAGTTTGGGCCAAAAACATG
The DNA here is from genome assembly GCF_014824575.4 of Sturnira hondurensis. Classification (NCBI taxonomy): domain Eukaryota; kingdom Metazoa; phylum Chordata; class Mammalia; order Chiroptera; family Phyllostomidae; genus Sturnira; species Sturnira hondurensis. The sequence continues at coordinate 1,625,960 of NW_028086933.1, forward strand.
GGTGTGTGTTACACACTGGAGTGATGGTTGGAAAGGCAGCCTCCAAGAGAACCGCAACAGAAAGTCTACAGGAATTTGGGGAAGGGTAACTCATACAACTCTATATAATTGCTAATTGGTTTAGAGGGTGAGAATAGAAGTCTAACTCAGGTGTACAACCCATGGACATGAACTAGAAAGGGATGCAGGTGGGAGGTGGAATGCAGGGCAGAGGGTGATAGAGAGGGAGAAATGGGACAACTATAATAGCATAATCAATAAAGTATATTAAAAAAAGAAAGTCACTTTTTCCCCTTTGAGGACTGTTCCTTTATCATAGAAGATAAAATTGATCCAGTATAACCATTTCTTTATAAGACCAGATTTAATGCCGATCAATATCCTGACCTGAGAAATGAAAAGCATTTGAGAAGTGTATCTGAGGAGTGTTAACATTAAGGCAATGTATTTATAATTATGCAAGTTCAGGGAAAAGTAGGCTATGATCTTGAAGATGTTTGTGAGTTTTGCAAAATCCTGTCCCATGTCTAAATTTTCATGAACTCTCTTCAGGGCCCTTGGGACAATAAAACACTCACTTATAATCAGAGACTGATATTTTATAGGAAATGTTATAAGATGGGATTATATCTGCCTTTGGTATTTATTTAATTGAATAGTTATTTTAGCAATTGTTCAGGTTATTTTTAAAAAGTTCTAAGATAAGAAGTTCCGGCCAAGATGGAGGCATAGGTAGAAATCCTTCGTTTCCTCACACAACCAAAAGAAGGATAACAACCAATCTAAAATCAATAAACAATCAGAAGTGCCAGAAAATCAAACTGCATGGAACTCTGACAACCAAGGAGTTAAAGAAGTACTCAACCAGAACCAGACTAGTAAGAACCCATGGCCAGGTGGTGGACTACATGGGCGGAGCTGGATGAATGGGAAACTGAGCTGAACTGAGACTCAGAGCTGACTCTGGCAGTTGCCGCAGTGGGAGAAACTCCCAGTCTCACATGAGAGTTCATTGAAAAGTGGGCTAGAGTCAAGGAAGGGAGCTGTATTATTCCCTCTCTGCCCCCACAATGGACAGCTCCATGGCGCAGCAAAGAGGGTTGCCCTGTCTGTGTGAATACCTCGGGCCCTACCCCCTTACAACTTATCAACTGCCCTGAGACAAAGAAATATGGCCCAAATGAAAGAACAGAGCAAAATTTCAGAAAAAGAGCTAAGCAATGAGGAGATAGCCAACCTATCTGATGGAGAATTTAAAGCTCTGGAAATCAAAATGCTCACAGAACTGATTGAGCTTGGTCTAAAAATTAAAAAAACAAAACAAAAAACAAATGAAAGATACCCAAAATGAAATAAAGCACAATATTCAGGGAACTGGCAGTGACAGGAAGGAAACCAGGGCTCAAAGCAGTGATTTAGAACAACAGGGAAAAATAAACATTCAACTAGAACAGAATGAAGAAACAAGAAATCCGAAAAATAGAGATGTACAAACCTCTGGAACAGCCTGAAACATTCCAATATCCAAATTATAGGGGTGCTAGAAGCAGATGAATAATAGCAAGAAACTGAAAACTTATTCGAACAAGTAATGAAGAAAAACTTTCCCAATCTGGCAAAGGACATAGACTTCCAGGAAGTCCAGGAAGCCCTGAGTCCCAAAGAAGTTGGACCTAAGGAAGCACACTAAGGCACATCATCATTAAGTTACCCAAGATTAAAGATAAATAGAGAATCCTAAAAGCAGCAAGAGAAAAGAAGACAGTTACTTACAAAGGAGTCCCCATTTAGACTATCAGCTGACTTCTCAAAAGAAACATTGCAGGCCAGAAGGGGCTGGAAAGAAATATTCAAAGTTATGAAAGTCAAGGGCCTACATCCAAGATTAATCTATTCAGCAAAGCTTTCACTTAGAATGAAAGGGCAGATAAAGCTCTTCCCAGATAAGGTCAAGTTAAAGGAGCTCACCAATACCAAGCCCTTATTATATAAAATGTTAAAAGGACTTATCTAAGAAAAAGAAGATAAACAATATGAACAATAAAATGACAACAAACTCACAACTATCAATGAATGAACCTAAAAAATAAATCAATGAAAACAAAAACTAAGCAAACAAGTAGAATAGGAGCAGAATCAGAGAAATGGACATCACATGGAGGATTTTCAGTGGTGGGGGAGGGGAGGAATAGTGGAGGAAAGGTACAGGGAATAAGAAGCATAACTGGTAGGCATAAAATAGATGGGGAGAAATTAAAAATGGTATAGGAAACAGAACTCAAAGAACTTATATGTACAACCCATGGACATAAATCCAAGGTGGGGAGAATGTTGGAGGGTTGAGCATGCAGAGTGAAGGGGAATAAAGTGAGAAATATTGGAAAAACTGTAATAGCATAATTTAAAAATAGTTTTAAAAGTTCTAAAATAAATACTTTGACATTTAATATTACTATTCTCCACTGGATTCAGTGTGTGGAAAATGAGGTTCTAGAGTAGGGAATATGAAATATTTTTATCTCTGTGATATTTCACATCTACATATAAATTTTGCAGTTATTAGGAGTCCCTATTATATAATGGTTAACACTAAAACAAGTAACATATCTTACTGAACCCGTTTCCCCCTTTGAAAAATAAACTTGATGTAGCTCAGTGATTTGACTGTCATTGAGCAAACCGGAAGACTGCTGGTTCGATTCCCAGTTGGGGCACATGCCTCGATTGTGGGCCAGGTCCCTCCCTATTGGGCTCATATGAGAGGCAGTTGATCAATGTTTCTCTCCCTCTCTCCCTCCCTCCCTCCCCCCTCCCTAAAAATAAATAAATATATATATTTAAAAACTAAACTAAAACTACTTTAAAAGATTATTATGCTGGTCCTGGCAGATTACCTCAGTTGGTTAGAGCATTGTCCCAATACAAAAAGGTTGTGGGTTAAGTCCCCCATCAGGGCACATACTGGAAGCAACCAACAAATGCATAAATAAGTGGAATAACAAATCAGTGTTTCTCTCTTTCTTTCTCAAATCAGTCAGTTAAAAAAAGATCATTATGCTGATGAAATGAGCTAATAGGAATTTGCTTAGTCCTTAGTAAATAGTAGTCTATTATAAGAAAATAGCTACTATTTTTATTATCACTGCACGTGTACTATCATACTCACTGAAGCCACCTATTACTTTGCATATACTGTATCTTGAACAATGTTAACCATAGAAACTATAGGCAGATGCTTATGGAGCAACATGAAGTCAAAGCTGAAAGAATAGCTTGAAGAGTGAGAATCTAAACAAAGAATTCTGTTTTTTCAATATATTGTTTATGTAAGAGGAGGCCTACCTTTGTTAACATAGTATTTGAATTATAGATTATTTAATGCAAATTATGCTTTTGCATACATATTACATTAAGCTAGTATTAAAATTATGCATTTTCTTTGTATTGACCTCTTGAAACATACAAGAAAAACTCTCAATGGGTCATATATTTTGGTAAAAGGTGCTTAAGCAGAAACGGAGGAAATTTATAAAGAAAAAATTACTTGAATTTTGAGAGAGTAAATGGGTGTCCTGCAATAAAATACCCTCAAAAAAAGGACAAGAATCACCAAAAATTCATCCTGCAAGAGGTATCATTCAGAATGTAGACTTTGCATAGTTTATAAATTTTCATATGTGACTTAACAAAAGCTCATAGAAAATAATAGAGACACTGTCTGATGCCAAATGTGCTGATTTTCAGGACCATCACTGAGTTTAAATTTTTTGTTAGTTTTCTGACTTTATATTTCAGGGCATGACAACATATTTTGGATATCTCATTTGATGGAAATTAATTTAAAAAACAAGGGAAATAATCAAAATTTCTCTAACGATACATTTTACATAAACCCTTTTTACGTTAGTCATTTACAAGGTTGCTAGAATTGGAGCACAGTTCAATGTAAAACTTCTGCATACATCACTGGAACATATCTCTGTGTCTGACTCTACTCTCCCTACAGAAATGGATAGATCTATGGCCTTCACTGGAATTATATGCGATTTTCTTAAGTTAGATTGTGTGCATGGCCATGATGTCTCCGAAATTCCTTCATTATCGTCCATAATTTCTTTTCGTTACGACTGTAAAAATCCTTTTGCTTTATATGTCTTCTGCACTGAGATGCTGTTTGTTTCTCTAAAACTTTCCGGTCCAACTACTAGAGGGAAAGCCCCAGATGCTGTCAATCACTAACTAGTGTAGAATTAGTGTGTGTCTGATACAGTTAGAATTCTGTGAAATTAAGTTCAGAAATGAAGAGCTAGTAAAAAACAATATTGTGTTGAGTCAAAAGATATGCATTCTAGTCTGTTGTTTTTGTATGTGTTGCCATTGATACTGTTACTTCACATGGTACTGTTAGTTTCCTCACTGTAGGGGGAAGTGAAAACATATTATTGAATTATGATTCTCAGCCATCATTGAACTTAAAAATGAAGGAGAAGACATTGCCCCTAAAATTAGGATCAGAAGGAGAATGCCCACACTCAGATGCGATGGAATGTTGTGGATGTTCTAACCAGTATAGTAAATAAAGAAACACAAGTAGAAGTATACAGATTACAAAGGAAAAAGTAAAACCGTATCTATTTTCAAATCATACGATCAACTGCATTGAAAATCCTAAAACATATTTACAACAGCAAAAAAACCTGCCCTCATAAAATTGATACATTCAGCAAAATTGGAGAATATAATGTCAATATATAAAAACAGATTTTATAAGAAAAATAAGAAAAATAGGGCTAAGGGCAAAATTAATAAAATAAAAATATACAGTAGAGAAATACAATGAAACTTGAAGTATACTGTGTATCTGTATAGTAGCAAGTAACAATTAAGAAAACATATCTATTACAAATACAATATATCAAGTTCTGGCCGAGTAACTCAGTTGGTTGGAATGGCATACCGATACGCCAAGGTTGTTCCACCCACAACCTTGAAGCAACAAGGAACAAGCAACCACCCACACACAAGAAGTAACATAAAGAAGTGGAACAAAAAATAGAGGTCTCTCTCTCTCTTGCTGTCTGTTTCTCTGTCACACTCTACCTCTATCTCTCTCCCCTTTCTGTCTCTAAAATCAATCAGTAAAAATAAATAGTAAATGAGTTTATGTTAAAAATACAATAGATCACAGTATGAAAAATAACAAAATAAACTTAGCATACAAGTTTATACAAAACGAATTGAACAAATGCATACAAGATCTTTACTCTGAAAATTATAAAACATTATTAGGAAATAATAAACAGACAACTAATTGAAGAGATTTGTCATATTCTCGGACTGAGAGACTCAGTATTATGAAGGTGTTGATTATCCTCAAGTTGATTTATAGATTTAATGCTGTCCCAAACAAATTGCCAGCAAACTCTTCTATGTAAACTGCTAATCCAAGGTTGTTACATGGGTGCACATGTTTGTAAAAACCATCAAACTGTACCTGAAATTGCATGCTAATTATGTTGATAAAGTTGATTTAAAAGAATGTTGTACCCAACAGCCAACACCTTAAAATATAAGTAATTTTAATTAGATGAAGTCCTACCAAACTGTATTCATTAAAACTAATTAGAAAGGTGCTCATGGACTACTGAAAATGTTGACATTTAGAATATTATAAAATTAACACCTTTCTTCTTCATTACTGGCTGCTTTCCAAATATGTCTAAGGTATGGGACCTCTTTGTTGATTTCTAGTTCTCGTTTTTGTGAATCACTATGTATTATCTTAGATGAAGCCTACTTTTGACCTGTGGGCCACATTTCATCTACAATCTCTTTTGTATGGCCTGTGGGCAAAGAATGGTTTTAATATTTTTAAATGGTTGAAAAAGATTGCAAGAAGAAGAATATTTTCTGACAAATTGAATTATATGAAGTTCTAGCTTTAGGGATATACCACACTCATGTACATATGGCTTTTTGTGCTACAACCCCAGGGCACAGTAAAGGCAAGAGACTGAATGGTTCAGGAAGCCTAAAACATTTACTGTCTAACTTATCACAGAAAATGTTTCCTGACCCTTGCCTTAGATATTCTGTTTCGAATCTTTACCAAACACTTGAATGGCTTTCCCAAGGATTCAGTTGCTCTCTTTATTAGCTTCCCTTTGTAAATCCAATTGTCCAAATTATTTAAATATTAAAATAGTCTTTTCTTCCAAGTTCTTTGCTAATTCTTCCTATTCCTAGTCTGAGGTTCCAGGGTCATTTCTTTATCCTCCTTTCAAATCTGAGGGCTTCCATTTATTAGGTGCTCTAATTTTCTAGCTTCTTTTGTATTTCAAACCATTTGTGCTTCTTTCTTTGCAAATACTATGTGTATACCCTGCTACTTTGCAAATGAAGTCCTTTAGTTACTAGGACTCATCCTGCTCCAAAGGTTGCAAGAAACTGTTTACATTCTCCTTGGTATTTTGCATCACTTATTCGACAGAAAAAAAATAATTTTTAGCCTAGCCTTTGATTAACATACTTGTTAAAATTCCATCTTTGAGGCTTATATGATGTTGAAAATCATCAAATGTATTCAACCATTTGAATGGTTATAGAAATAACCGTTTGTCCAAGATTATTGGGTTATAAATGAGTTTTCATAAAATAAGTATTTGCGCCCTGGCTGGTGTGGCTCAGTGGATTGAGCATAGACTTGTGAACCAAACGATCCCTGGTTCAATTCCCTGTCAGGGCACAGGCCTGGGTTGCAGGCCAGGTCCCCAGTGGGGAGCACACAAGAGGAAACCGTACATCAATGTTTCTCTCCTCCTTTCTCTCTTTCCCTCTCTCTAAAAATAAATAAATAATATCTTTTAAAAAATAAAATAAAATAAGTATTTGCTAAGTGATTTAAAATACAGTGAACTAGGGTGAGTATATATACCTTGGTTTCCTTAGGGTAAATTTGGATTATACTTCCTTTCACTCTCAGAAGTACCCAATTTGGATGATGAATTATGTTCACTCTAGTCTCGGGGCCTTGAGTGTACTGCCTGAGGCCCATAATGCATTGCCTCTAGGTGACTTCCTAGTGTACTGCCTGAGGCCCATAATGCATTGCCTCTGGGTGACTTCCTGCAGTGCCCAGGAACTAATATCCACGGTTCCTCACCAAACTTGTTTTGCCAACCACAGGGAACGCTTTCTCTGTAGGACTAACTGCTGTCAAATGGTACCTTCCTCTTTCTCGATTTGCAGACCCTTTGCTGACTTTGGAGAATCTCTTCAGGCACCGTTTCAAATTTATTGAACATACAAAGACTTTCCTCCTTTTCATTTAAGAATATTTTCTGAATTTATCTTAGTCACTCTACTGTTCTCTCTCACAGGACTTTTGCCAGGGAATCTTAGTTGAAATACTGTTTTGTTGTTGTTGCTGTTGTTGTTGTTTGTTTGGAAGTGATATGACTCCTTTGTACTGTTACAACCAGTTAGCAGGGAAGCCAGTTACCTGTGGGCTTTTTAAGGGAGGTTAATAAAAGACCCATAGCAGAGTACCCTTAGCTTTATATACAAATTGAAATCAAACCTTAGTGGGAATAATTCCATAGTGAGGCTCTTGCTGTTTTCTCTGAAACCATAGTTTAAGGTAAGGAAAGGCATAACTGTCTGCTAGCACTGGTCAGCAAGTGCTGAAGTTTTATGCTCTCAGCACAAGGAATGGTCTTCCTCAGGTGTATCCCATTTGAAAAGACTTTAGACTAAATGCACAGAAGTAACTAGAGTAAAAAAGAGTGTTCATTGTCAAAAATGTTGGTTAAGTGACAAAGCAGCTCTAGTCAGTGATCTCTGTTGCTCATGCTGTGAAAAAAAAAAAATGTGTTCAGCTTGAAGTGATCCTGGGATGAGCTCTTTCACCAAAGGGTCAGGGCCACTGGACTGGCAGGAGAGTCCATGGTCAAAAGAGCCTTGATGCAGACTAGTTCTGCACTGGGGGAACTCTGCACAGTGCTGCTCAGAGACTGTGTCTCAAAAAGTAGCTGAGTATAAGAAACCAAGCATCTCCTGTTGAAAACACCTTCAGGGGAAATGGCCAGTCTTATGAATAGAAGAATAATATGGGGAAGATGTTCAGTTGTGGAATCTTAAGGGATTTTTTGTTGTTTGTTTCTGCTAAGTTCATTACTAAAGAATTTATATCAATTATTATAAATAGACTTGGTTATTATAAGTCACCACTGTGGTAGTTTAGGAGTATTAAATCTAGTAAGTTTTTATTACTTTTTATTTTACTTTTATCCCCAGAATTCTTACTGTGCACTTATCATGTACCTCAAATAAGTTGTTTGGATATTTGCCTACATTTCAAAAGTAACTTTTGGGAAGTTAAATATGTCTTCTACAGAAAAAATAGTTGAAAAACCCAACTTCTGAAATGATGACTTTTAGAAAAGAGACTGGTGTAACTAAAAGGAGAGATATGGAGAATTTTGTATTTCCAGTACCGGTAAAGTACATGATGGTGTTTCAAAGAGAGAACTATTCTGGAGTGTGATAGTAAATGACCTGTGAGTGAGGTGATGCACCTGAGGTCACACACTGATAGGGAAGGCACAGGATGAGACCCTGGGTCTTGGGCACCTACTTCAGGACATCATCCTCCAGCTCAGGAGAAGGAAATAGCCCACTGCTTTTATAAAGCTGGAGATGTCCATTTCACTGACTTTGTTGATGGACAAGTTATAAACATATACATCCCAAGAATCAATTTTGGGACAATTTTTTGAGTATGTACCCTACAACTCTCTTCCTTGTTCCTTCAAATTCAGACACATACCTCTCCTGGCTGTTCCTCCAGTTTCCAAGTCATGCCTATACCTTGGCATCTTTCCACTTACATATGCTTTCTCCAAGGATTTGAGCAGCAGACATATTTAATTGGATTTATCATTACTTTGGGCAACATCCTGCATAGGTCCTATATATGGTAATGTATAAAATAGCATCTCCCACTTCAGTTGTCCTTTATCTTGTCATAAAAGTTCATGTTTACATAGTGTTTATCATCGCAAATGATGCACTATGTACTTGTTTATTTGTCTGTTTTCTGTCTCTCCATATGAGAATGTATGCTATGTGAAAAAGAAAAAAGGATTTTAAAAATAAAACCAGATTTTAGCCTTTCCTCAATTGAATACAGTGATTGATTTTGATTGATCTTGTTGCCAAATTTCAGATTTGTTTGAAGAATAATCATTGGACCTCAAAGAATTAAAGGCAAGAAAAATGTGGCTTGTTATACTTTATATTACAAAATGTGATGGACAATAGAAAATTAACTTGATGAACGCCTTCACAAAGAGTTAGAATTCACTTGATATTTGGTTTAAGGTGGCTTTGACAGTAGTGAGGCTTTCTATTAAGTATTGTCCTTTGTGGTCAATAATGTGATTTCAAATGCACATGCATGCATGTCTGTACTGATGCTATTTGTCTCAGTATAAGCTTCAATAAACCTAGATGTATATAATTGTCTTTAAAAGTCCTCCATTTCACCTGTGCAGGTGACAATGTTCCTCTTTAAAGTTGATGACAGTTGTAGAACAGCCATGATGAGACTTCTCAAGTGTATGCATGAGGTTTCCAGTTGTGGAAGAAAAAAAAATATCCTTGAGGGTGGAGTTTCTGGAACTTGGCGAAGTGTATTTTATGTACATTAGCTCCTATTATTAGTCCCTTGTTGTTATATGCTCTGAAAAATCAGAAAATTACCCTCAAATTTAATGATTAAATTGTGTCTTATAGTACAGTATTGGGAACAGAAATCAGAAATTTAATTAAAGTCATAAAATATAGAAAGATGCCATAAGAAAAATTATTTCTAACCCTTAAAAGTAGCTGTAAAATGCATTTTAACCAGTCCATAGTAGTCTGTTTGCTAAAAATATATAAACAAATCTAGGGACTTTTCCATTTAATCTACTAAAATTAGTGGTTTAGGAATAAATACAAAGCATGTATTTAACAAAAATGTATAGCAACAGTATACTCATAGATGACTGACCTCTTCCAGTGGATGTGCTAATTTAAGTCTTGGAAGACAACCTTATTTTAAGTTTGCCTTACAGTGCTCCATTTTCAAGGAAATTCCTCTCTTTGCAATATTTTTGTAACCCTGAGTATATTAAGTCCTCTTTCAATTTGGGGTTTGCATTTATAAAATAGGCAACATAAACATACCTGAAAAGTAATATGGTCAATCTGAGTTTTTTGTGATAACCCATGTATAGCATTGTGCAAACTTTCTAGCACATTGCAAGTATTTAATGAATTTTTTTAATGGTAACTGTGATGTAGTAACACAAATACAATGGGTTTGTTATGTATATCAATCAGAGTAACAGGCACTCCCTGTTATAACAAACTCCCCAAATCCCAGCAGCTCAATGATGGTTTATTTATCATTCATTCATTGGTCTGATGCTAGCTGGTTTTCCTGGATCTCTGTTAAGGTCTCTGTTAAGTAATGATGACTCAGTAATTCAGAAATCTCTAATCTTCTGATACTGCCATCTTTTTAACTGGCCTCCACTGTCACTGCAGAAATGGAAGAGATGGTACATGACTGAAGAAGAAGTTTGATCATCAGACCTCAGTTTGGCTTACTTCCCTCTATGTCCCATTGGCTAACAGTCAGAGGGGACCCAAATAAACTGCAAAAGAGCTGGTAAATGTCTTCTTCCTTTACATCTAAAAAGAAATGGGATTGCTAAATTCCTAACCATTACTTGTCACACTCTATATTCCAGTTATGATTGCAAAAAATTTACTGGCATAAAACAACAACCCTACATTTACTGGCATAACACAACAACCCATTTCTTTTGCTAACAGATGCTTTAGGATTCAGAAAGGATGGAAGTTTCATTCACATGTCTGGTATCTGGACTGAGGCCCAGATGACTAAGGAACTACATTTAGCCTTTCGTATAGTGTGTTTTTCTCACAGCATGACGGCCTTTCTCTGGATTGCTGAACCCTTTGCATGGCATTTTTGGAATCCAAGACCAAGTGTTGCCATTAATAGGCACACACAGTATTTCCTTTTCTCATTTAATATCTGAAATTATGCAGTCATTCTTGCCACAACCTATTGGTTACAGACCAGTTAAAAGCCTCCCTAATGGAAGAGAGAGGACATAAACCCCACTTTCAGTGGAAGGATTGTAAAGATCAATCCCTACAGAATTGGGAAATAATGTTTTACCCATCTTTGAAAAATACAATGTGTGTTCCACTTATTATAATAATTTTATTATCGTTGTCATCATCACCATCATTAACATTTTTACTGATTAATTTTGTGACCATAATTTAAACAATTTCATGCTCATTAAATATACAATAAAACAGTGCAAATATTCTTAAGCTATTGCATGTAATCATTTGTTTAATACCAAAGTTTTAGGAGTTCTCATTAATTAAATTATCTAGTTAACAGAATTTTAAATTGCTACATTTTAATGTCTTTCATAAATGTATCCATGGCTTACGATGTTAAGCTAAAGGTATCTTAAGATGTTTAGATACCTTTCTCTAAAAAATTTCTTTGAAATAGTAATATCTATAAAGTTCAAAATTTAAAAAAATGTGAGAAGTATATGTAGAATATGGAATTATCATGAACTGGATAGCACAGCATTAAGGGAGCATCATAACAGGGAATAATTTTCTGTTATACAGTCTTCTCAGTCAACCACTTGAAAAATATTTCAGAAAAAAATATTTCAGTATTATCTTTCAAGCACTGTTGTAGGTTTCAGAACACAAATACGTGAGGTATGCTCTTTTTTCTCAAGTAACTGAGATTCTCATGGAGTAGACGCACAAGCAAATAATAGGAATTTATTGTGACTAGTGCTATAATCGAGCATATAGAATCATCACTAGAAATATAGAGATTTTACTTCTGCCATAGCAAAAATTATGCAAAGATTTGTTGATTGGAATTGGACTTTGATGAATGAATAGGAGTTTTTTATTTGGAATTGTGGTTTAGGAAATTTACAAGGATAAATAATAAAAGCATGTTTAGAGAATCACAATTATGTCTGGGTGCCTGAATCTTCACATACAGGTGGAAGAAGACAGGAACAATCAGAAGGATTTAGATTCTTAGGAGTTTTATGCTGTGTCAAAGAGACATGACCTTGCCAAATGGGCAGAAAAACAAAATTACTAGGCTTGACATGGAGTATTCAGGATTCATTCAGTAGGTTTTGGGTGGAGATGTAATGCTCCACCTCACCCACTACAACCATCCAACTCAAGCTGCTAATATTTGAAAACTGAACTTTTTTTTAGGAAGCAAGAAGACAGAAATTCATGATTGGGTAAACAACAAACAATTCCTTACAAAATACTTAGTTAATTATTAGGACAAAACTTTTAATAGAATGCTAAGTTACTGCTTATGCCTCACTGAATGTAGTTATTTAGTATGATTTTTAGGGATTGCTCTTCCTTAGAATAGTAAACCCCTCCAAAAGGGACTTTGGAAGAGTAATAAATATAATTATATTAATAACAATGGAAATAACAATAGAAAAGAAGTGAGGCTTTCGTTTGGAACCAGCCAGGCACTTTTGTATTGGCAACGAGTTGAAATCAAGCATCTGCCAGCGGCGTTTCTCGCTGCCTGACTGTCTCTGAGCAGATTCAGGAAATCAGAGTGACAGTAAGGCGTGTTCACCACTAGAGCAGCCAAGGTGAAGGGATTGGAGTGATGTCTCGTCAGCTCCAGGGACTCATTGAGCCTGTTCCAGAATATAACATGTCACTGATTACAGAGAATTTGGGTGTTAAATTGACAGAAGAAATTGCTAATCAAAATGCAAGTGGGAGATGTAAATGCAAAAAGATATGGACTCACCAATTAATGCACAGAGCATCGTTTTCCCCTTCAGATGCCTTGTGTTGTTATTAAATCTGAAGTTTTGCATGTTCGCTTCAAAAGAACCACATCAATCAAGAAGGTTGAAAGACAGTGTTGTGCTGTGATGAACACTGGGTTAGAAATCAGAAGACCTTGATCCTGGTTGCAGCTACACTGCATAGTAGCTGTGGAGCCCTGGTTTCCTTCTTTAAAACACTTACAAAGTATTCTAGTGTGTAAGGAGAGATAACCACACTTGTCTTTCTTACATCACATATTTTAGGGGGTCTTTTTTTCTTTCTTTCCTTATACTTCTCTCTCTCTCTCTCATTCTTTGATGTATTCACTGAATTTTATTTGTTTATTACTTATTTACATAGATACGTTTTTATTGAAACATATCTACTGTGTGCAAATAAATTAGTCAGACATTTAGGCATCTAGAGATGCATATGATATATAAGATCTCTAGTCTCATGCAGTTAATATTCTAGTGTAGAGAGTAAAGAAAAAGAGATGGAAATAGACAAAGCAATTATGATGAGTGATATGAAGGAAGTAAAATGATGTGATGGGAAGAAAATTGGCATAAGAGATAACAACATTTTAAATATAGTAGTCAAGAAAGCCTCTCTGAGGAGATCAAATCTGACTTAATAAGAATCAGGATGAGCCAGCAATTTTAAGACAGAAGAATGTTTCATGCAGGATAGAGTAAATGCAAAGATAGCAAGATTGGGAAAATACTAGTTATACCTAAGGAATAGGAAAGAGTCTAAAACTTACTGAATGGAGGAGGGAATAATATATAATCTTGTAGAGCTACACATAAAACAGATTATTTTGCCCTTGTCAGATACATTGAGCAGTTTGAATTTTGTTCAAAGCATTGGGGGCTGTTGAAATATCTTTAATGGGTGACACAGTCCCACTTTCATGTTAACAAATCTTCTCTTGCTTTTGTCGAATGCTGACTTTCCAAAAGGCCACTGAAAAGTGTTGATCTAGTAAAACTATGTTTACTAGACTTAGTTCAGTAAAAGAGAATACCACCTGGAGGGAATCTTCTTCATGTTTCAAAATGAGGACATTAGGTAAGGCTCTATACAACATTTCAGGCCTGTGCTGAGTGATTTTGAAGTGCATCTTTCAAGAGAGAGAACTTATTTGGGTTTGGTGAGTTAGTAGACTTGGATGGGCGAACGTAGTGAATTGAGAATCTTGAAATGAATTGAAATGAGCCTGTTTGTCTTGATAATTGATTGCTCAGTTTAGCTGGATTAGTTTTCCCTTCAGGAACAAGTATTTCCTAGAGAAACAGCTAAGTTATTTTTTGCTGGATTGGTATTATCAACCCAAGAATAGGGAAGTCTACTCTGTCCCATTATTGTTTATCACAGAAGCAGAGAATTATGTTGTTTGCAGTTCTCCCTAGCCCATGGAAAATAGATGTTGGTGGTGGAGGTTGGTAAGAGTAGAAATGAAAACACCAGATATGAGTTTTTTGTAGTTTCCAGGCAATAGATGTTATTGTCATATATTAATTCTGCACTGTCCAACACAGTAGTGGCATGTGGCTATTGAGCACTTGAAATTTGGCTAGTGTGCATTGAGATGTGCTATATAAATATAAAACCCACAAGGTATTTTGAAGAGTTTGTAAGAGAAAATGTATAAAATCTCATTTATATATTTTTGTATCTGGATAGTTAAATTGATGTTAATATATTTAACCATATCCCAAATACTGTCAATTTTACATGTACAAATAATTATTTATTGTTATTTATGTTGTTAATGTGACTACTAGCTATTTAAGAATTACTTATTTTTTGTATTATATTTGTATTGGAAAGTGCTGGACTAGAAATTTGGCAGAAGAGCTAGATTTGAAGTTTATTTGGGAGATAAAATTGACTTGGATTTTCTGGGAATAGATGTGAAATTGAAAGAAATTGGGGGAAAAATTGGGTCTTAGGTTTCTTATTTTAGGCCATTGTATGGATATGAGTAGCATAATGAGCTAGGGGAGATTTGGAGAAATCAGTTTGGGGTAATAGTTTAATTCCATTTTAATGGGCTCATTAGACGTTAACTTTGCTTATTTTATAGACATATTGATGAGTCGTTGCATATATGAATTTAGAACTTAGAGCATAAACTGGGCCTATGATAGCAATTTTATTTCCCTTAGGATAGAAGGTACTTATACTTGGAGTGGGCATGTTAGAGAAGAAAAAATTACAAAGGAGCAAACACATTTAGAATTCATGTATAGAGGGGGAGATAAGCAAAGGAGGCTGACAAGATAGATGAAAAGATGGAAATAAAATCAAGAATTCTGTGTCAGAAGCATGGCAAGAGTTTTTCACCTGTGAGAATGTTCCTTAGAGAACTGATGAGAAGATGTGTTCATTGTATTTCGGGATAGAGATGATCATATAGGTAATGTAGGTTTAGATACACACTGTTCTGGTATCAGGGTTTCCTGGAGATGATTACTAAGGCTGCAGCTGGCCAAAGGAGCTAAATATTCCAGTTATAGGTTGAGAAGAGTTTTGGCCTATCTTGGGGCCAGCATAGAGCTTAGATATAGGTAGAGGTTTTGAGACAAGGAGAGATATTAGCTTTTTTGAAATGTGTAGTGCTCTAAAAGAAATGTTAAATAGTTCTCTCCCTTCTCTTTGGAGTGCCCTTGAAGAACTCTATGCTGTCCTCACACGATAATGGAAAATCAACAAGAATGAAATAAACCTGATACCTGGTGATAACTGAACACACACTCTGAAAGTGAACTGTGTGCTTTATGTAGGCAAAAGCCATGCACCTGTAAACATTATATATAGGCTTTTGATAAGAATGTTGTTAATGACTCTTAATATGTCTTGATTTCAGCCCATTTTCTTTGCCTTTCTTTCTTCGTTTCTCCCTTCCTCCCTTCCTCTTTTCTCTCTTTTCCCTCCCCTCCCCTCCTCTTTTCTTCCTTCCTTCCTTCCTTCCTTCCTCCCTCCCTCCCTCCCTCTCTCCCTCCCTTCCTTCCTTTCCCATTACCATTTAGTCCCTCCTATCTTCTCCCCGCTGCAATCACTACATAGTTGTCCATGTCCCCGAGTCCTTTTTCCTTTTTCTCAGTTGTTTACACACCAACCTCCCCTCTCTCTTAGTTGTCATCCTGCTCTCTGTGTGTGAGTCTGTTTCTATTTTCCTTGTTAGTTCAGTTTGTTCATTAGATTCTACATGTGAGTGAAATCATATGGCATTTCTCTTTCTCTGATTGACGTATTTTACTTAGCATAATGTTCTGCAGGTCCATCCATACTGTTGCGATGGGTAAATTTTTCTTCTTTTTTTATGGCCAAGTAATATTCCTTTGTGTAAATGTTCCATTGTTGTTTTATCCACTCATCTACTGGTCCACAGTTGGGCTGCTTCTGTATCTTGGCAATTGTAAATAACACTGCAATGAATATAGGGGTCCTTATGCTCTTTCCAATGCATGTTTTGGGTCCCTTTGGATATAGTCCCAGAAGCTGGATTGCTGGGTCAAAGGGCAGATCTATTTTTAATTTTTTGAGGTATCTCTGTACTGCTTTCCACAGTGGTTGAACTGATGTTCACAGTTGTTATTTTTATAAGAGTTTTTGCTGTTGAAGCATGCTGTCTTTGCTTGGAAGGCATTACCTTTGTTGTGTCTTTATGAATACTCTAATCTTCAGAGTCATTAGTCTCTGGGACCTGTCTGAAAGAATCACCTGTAGATGCAGTCTTTATTGATATCTTTGGACAAATTTGCTTTGTTCCAATATGTTCTTTAAAATCCTGCCACCCTACTGTTAATTCCAGCTCATTGACTTCCAGCGAGAGCCTAGCTCTCAGTACTTTCTCTAATGTAAATATTTAGTACTACTTTTGATTCTTTTTCCAATTATATTTTAATTGCCATAATTAGTTTTCTTACCATAGAGAACAGCAATAAAAATAGCAGTCATAAATCGCCTTTAGGAGAAAATATCACTTTCTGTTTGAGTCAGAGCTGAAATCAGATTCAACCACTGGCTATACCAAGGCATTTCCTGTGTAATACTAATGAATATTTTTCCACCTCAACTCACTATCTTGTCAATAACTTTATACCCAATATGTGGTAAATTATAGAGCTACTTCACAAAAAAGTTATATAAATAGAAATACATATTAGTCAATGACAATGTTTTTGTTATAAAAATAACACATGCTATGATCATAAATTGAACAATGTAGAACACTTTGTAGTACAGATTTAAACCCTGACTACTTACTCCTACTCCTCCATCTCAAACTTTTTCTTCCAAAAATAATTGCTTTTAGAAATTTTGTATGTACCCTATCAGATAATTTTCTTTCTATTGTTTTAAAGATTTTATTTATTTACTTTTAGAGAGGAGGGAAGGGAGGGAGAGAAAGAGACAGAAATATCAATGTGTGGTTGCCTTTCACTTGGCCCCCACTGGGGACCTGGCCCGAAACCCAGGCATGTGCCCTGACTGGGAATCGAACTGGTGACCCTTTGGTTCACAGCCCACACTCAGTCCACTGAGCTACAGCAGCCAGGGCAGATCATTTTCTACATGTATCTTAACACATATATTGGTTTGTGTATGTCTTATTTATTTGTTTGCTTTTGTAAAAAGTTAGACCACTCGATGCCTGCTGTTATAAAACTTGATTTGATTTTCATAGTTCATAACGTGATGCACTAGGGTCTCTCGGTTCCAACCCCAAGTAAATGTTAGCACGGGCCCATACTAACTGTTGGTGATATGTCTTTTGTAAGCTTTTCTTGTAGGTGAGAACAGGATGAAAGAGAAGAAAGGGGGGAGATGGCCAGAGGCAACATACAGGGGGAAATGAAAGCAGTCATTTGAGGCCAGGGGTTAAAAAATATGGAAAGCTAACTGATGTTATTAATGGAGCACTACATTGCTGCAAAAAGTTGAATTGTGTAACCCTGAACTGATAGAGATAACTTGAGTGAAAAAAAAAATCACATAGCTCACACTTCTTAGAGGTTTTTGAAGTCTATCAAGGTGAAGTGAGTTAAGTGCATATGGCTAATTAGTATCCGAGACAGGATTAAAATTCAGCTCTCCTGAGACCAGATTCAGAGCATTTTTGATGTTACACCAACTAAAGATTCAAACTAACAAAAAGACAAGCAAACATATTATTAATTGAATATAATTGTACTACATTGTATTTACTATAACTTTGTATTAACTAAATAAAATTTTTAAAAAACACCCAGGGGCGAGCAATGGGGTAAAACTGGGGCAAACTATAATTGATCGACGATAAAAACAAGATAAAAAAAATAAACCAAGGCACTGTATTTGAACCATTGGCTAAGCACAAGGAGAGATTAATGTAAGAACTGAACAAAGGGAGAAGTGACAAATAGCTTGTAGGAAAGGTCAAATTAGTTTCTCCACGAGAGAAGACAAGGTAGGAAGAGCAAGTAAAATATTAAATGTATTGAATTTGCTTGAGTGAAGCAAAGAGAAAGTGCCCTTCACTTTAAATGAAATCCCCTGCAGAAACTGAGAAGATCAAGTAGAGGTAAAAGCTGTATACCCTGGAGCTGCTGATAAAGAAATTTAGCCTGAGGAAAGGAAGTTGTGCAGCTAGATCACTACTGGACAGGAACTTTACCTAAGGTCTCTCTCTTCACCCTTAAAGAAACCCTCGAGGAAGAGATTTAAATAACCATTTTATTGACAGAAGAGGAAACAGATAATTAAAAATTACTGTCTCAAAGTCTCTGTGATGAATGATGGCCCCACAGGTTCAGACCCACGTGCTTCTGTCTGGCTCCAAAGCCTGTGTTCAGTGTGTTACTCACACTGCCTTTCACTGACGTGAACGTGATCTTCACTTCACATCCAGAGTGCCCGAATGTCGAGGAGTGGGGGATCAAGTTTAGTACATCTGAACTAGCCTTAGGAATTTAGAAAGCATAATTAAACTCAATTATAAAGAAGGTAAGATTAAGGGAAGAAAAAGAGAATGGTTTGTTTGATGTTGTACATTGTTTTACCAATGTTTTCCAAGCAAACCTTCTTGTGTTCTACTTTACTTATTCCATTTTCCCATACCCATAACTCTGCTTGTTTGGAGACAGAAAGAAAGAGAGAGAGAGGGAGAGGGAGAGAGAGAGGGAGAGAGAGGGGGGAGGGAGGGAGGGAGGAAGGAAGGAAGGAAGGAAGGAAGGAAGGAAGGAAGGAAGGAAGGAAGGAAGAAAGTTGAGTGAATAAAAATAGGAATTAATAACTTATATAACAGGTCAAGGCTGAAAAGCTGCTCTACTCACTAAGATTTTGACTTGCAGGTCGATTCTTTCATTTGCACTGTCTGATCTTTCAGGTCGGCCTTGATATAGAGACTTGGAGTCAACGTGAGCCAGGAATAGACCCTCTCATACATAACTTTCCTATTTTCCCAGGGGCCTGTTAATATTTTACACAAATAGGCCTCACCTAGTTCTGCCATTTGCTAATTTGAATTCATATCCCACTTTAAGAAGCAATTATTTCAAAGCCAAAGCTGTTTAGTTGCAAGAGCAGGGCTTTTAAGAGTAAAAAAGAAATA
Organism: Sturnira hondurensis; assembly: GCF_014824575.4. Classification (NCBI taxonomy): domain Eukaryota; kingdom Metazoa; phylum Chordata; class Mammalia; order Chiroptera; family Phyllostomidae; genus Sturnira; species Sturnira hondurensis. The sequence goes on from NW_028086933.1 coordinate 1,645,509, forward strand.
ATTTTTGAAAAGCACAAGTCCAATCCTGAAGAAGGGAAGTAAGGTTTATCAATAATCAATAAATTTAAGAGATGCTGGAAAAAGAGCTGGACCCCTCCACCCTCCAGGAGGTGTATTTAGTAGCATTGTCTATCTTGGGAGGTCAGAGGGACATAGGGTGTCTAGGGCACAGGCCTGCATGGGCCACATGGGGAAAGCAGAGAGGGCATGTGAGGCTCCCCAGCCTCTTGTAGGATGAATACTTGAGTGGCCACTGCCAAGGAGCTAAGTGTGAGGGCAGGGCCAACCCCGCACAGCATCAATCACCACCTGAGCGATGATCCATCCCTTCTACTCACAACCTCGTTTCTTCCTGTTGCTATTCAGTGATAACTGCCCACATGGGACCAGGATTATACAAAAGTGACTCTTCAGGTGTTTTTAGACTTTGCCCTATTGTAACTAATGTACTCTGAGGCTGAGTCTCTTTTAGTGGCTGAGGTGACCTAATTACTTTCCACTACAGAGAGAGGGAGACAGAGACAGAGAGAGAGAGACAGAGAGAGAGAGAGAGAGAGAGAGAGAGAGAGAGAACGTGCCAGAAATGCCAGAAAGCAAGGCTTTGGAAACACACACAAATGAAAAGAACTATTGTGAAAGAAAAGCTTCAGAGCACCAGCAGTTATGTGGATTCACTTTACCTGGTTTGAGTGCCTGCCCTATGCTGAGCTAGAGCAGCAGTGACCTCAGATATCCCTTCAGAGTCTTCCCTGGCTACTTCCCTTCTAAGTTCATAATGGAGCAGTGTAGTGCCATCACAAGGCCGTTCTCCTGACCACGCAACCTTGTATTATGGTCAGATGGATCTTTATGTCTCAATTAGAACATATGAGCAAAGCTTGCATCACTATGGTTTAGAAAATGAGAAGGGAGGGTTAGAAAAGAAGGGAGAGGCCTGCAGATGTCTTTTGAAGAGATATATTGTCTTTCTGCATCTGTTTGGCCATTCACACAATATTAATGTGCATTTGTACTTGGTGGTAATGATAGGGGGTGTTCACGTGGTTGATCAAAATTGTTCTGCAAGCTGTGGTGTGATAATGATGGATTGCTCCTGTCAGGAGAGCCAGTTTAGGGATTTCTACATTAGATAATAAAGGAGATAATATGGCCCAGGCCTGAATCCAGACACCAATCCAGGTCAAAAGAGGCATGCTGTACTCTAGTCAGTAGAATTAGACATGTGTTCTCCCACTCAGTAGAAATGAAGGGAATTAAGCGGTGCAAACTTATAAGATAAATAAGTCATGAGGATGTAAGTACGGTGTAGAGAATATGGCGAATAATGTCACAATAACTTATAAGGTGACAAATGGATAATGGACTTTTTGTAGTGACCAATTTATAAGATATGTAAATGTGAAATCTCACTGTGTTATGGCCCCGAAACTAGTATAATATTGTATGTCAACTATACATTGATTAAAGAGATTTACATTCCAGAATAAGAATGAGGAAAAAATAATAAAATTGAGTAGAGATGATGGTAAAAAGATCTTAAATCTAGGTGCTCTCCACTAATTGCCTTCCCTTCCACTGAGACTTTAGGCGAACTATGTAAACCCATTATCTTTTGAGCTAAGAAATACCTTGCTATCCCCCAGAAGGTTAGTCTTAGATTCCATGAGGATAGTGGGCATGGAAACAGTTTAAAATGCAAATTGAAGGAAATATTAACATTTACCTGATCTCTGGAGCCAGAGACTTGGCCATCATCCTATGACAGTTCCTTTTCAAATCATTCCGTTGTCCTGCCACCTCTGGACATCCCATCCTCTGGTCAGTCTCTCTTCCCCCACACCCTTCCTCTACAATAAGTTTTACTCATACTTGAAAGTCTGCTTCGATGCCCCTTCCTTTTGAGAGGGTTTTCTTCACCCTACTTATGAATTAGGCATTCCTATACATTTACATATGTTTACATCCCATACCTGCCAATCAGAGCATTGATTACTACTGTTTCTCGTATTTCCTGTTAGAACCTCAGCTCTAGGAAAAACCAAGTCTATGGCTCCAAATCTCTTTTGTCCATTTGGCACATAGCAACTAATTTTTTAGTGAGTATATGAATTACTTATTTTAAAATTAAAAATTAGAGAGGAGTATTATGATGAAAATAATTAAGTGTAATTTTATTTAAGAAACAATCTTTTAAAAATATTTTGATGCCCAGGGCAAATATAGTTTATGTTCTCAAATTTGTAAGTTGATTTTGATACTTTATATCCCAATCATAAAGATTAGGGAAATATAAGTAATATAGTAATAACGTGTGCTGATTCTCACTAAATCTTACATTTTTCTTAAAGATTCCTTAAACATATATAAATGGTACATGTCATGTTTGCTACATTAAACTGATGCTTTTCATATTTCATAGTTGAACCTAATATAATATTTGAAAGTGTGGTCTTTAGATCAAACAGCTTAGAGTTCAAATCCTGGTTCTACCATTTAATAGCTGCGTTATATTAGGCAAGTTGCTTAACCTCTCTGTAAATGTTCCCTCACTTGATAAATGTCATTGATAAATCCCTCACTCAAGATTAAATGCTCAATGCATGTTAAGCACTTGGAACTCTGGGACATAGTAAGTACTTACTAATTAGTTATTATTTTATTATTATTCAAACAAATTTTATATTGCATTGGCCAATAAGTTTGTTTAATTTTTCCACAAAAGACACTTTATTTTATTTTCACCAATAACTTTATTGATTTTGATATTATGACTATGTTAGTAATCTCCCACATGGTATTATATGAATTGTTCCCAATTAATGTTTCGATTTGATCACTATCAGCTTCAACTGGGCTGCTCAGCTGTGGGGCATTGTTCAGCAAATAATCTCTAGCACGAAGTTTGCAAATCACTTTGATAAGTTCGATCAGTCACAGCACCTTCTCCATATACTCATACACAATACAAAGCTATTTGATTCATTTTGTTGAATTTCATTTGGCTGAAACTGTTTTTGTTGAAAATTCATTGTAAGTTCAAAAAAACTGATTATCCTATTACAGGATATTATTTTGCATATGGATAACATTATTGTTTTCTAGAGTTATACTTTTAATGCACAGGCATAAATAAAGAATTAAAAACATTTATTCAGATACAGAATTAGTAGTACCCATGTACAATGCACATTCTTATATTTCCCTCAAAAATTTGGGCATAGAAAAGTGTGCATTATACATGGCCTATATGGTAGTTCTAATAAATTTACTTCATGGTGAATTTTAAATATTATGAATTATTTATTTTCGCATGTGTGTTTATCTTCTTTTGTTCAACCTATTTTTGTACTGACCCGTGTTGTTATGTCCATAGTACATGTGAATAGAACTTATTATATTAATGCCACAATTTGTTTATCCATTCTTGCATTAAAGGACATTTAGGTTTTTCTCATTTTATGGGCTATTACAAATGAAGATACTATAAACATTTTAATTTATATTATTTTGTAAAATTTTTATTTTTTATTACAAATTCTATTTTTAGCAGTAATACTGCAAAGGAATAGAGTGATAAATGTTCAACTTTTTAAGAAACTCCCAAATTGCTTTACAAAATATCTATACCATTTTGTACTTCCACAAACAATGTATGAGAATTCTCATTGCTCTACTCAACATTTACAAGTCCTTTTGATTTTACTCAGTCTAGGAAATGCAAAGAAGTACTGTATTTTCTAAGGGTTTTAATGTGAATTTTCCTGGTAATAAAGGATGTTAAGTATCTTTTCTTTTTTTTTTTTGAGTTGTGTACTTTTGATCTTTTTTGATAAAATAATTTATATTTTACATTTCTTTGCCTATTTTATATTTCTGTGGTTGATTTGTAAAAGATCTTTTAAAATATATTCTTGGTAGAAGATCTTTGTCAGATATGTGTACAGTGATTATGTTTTTGTCCCCAGTCTGTGCTTGGCTTGTTTCTCCACTTTCTTAGTGACTTCTTTTGATGATCAAAAAATGTTAATTTTGTGAAATGATATATATTTTTATGGTTAGTATTTTATGTTTTTAGTACAAAATAAAATGAAATTTATTAAATTAAAAAAAAACTCTGTTTACTCCATGGTTGTAGTATTCTCCTACATTTTCTCCTAGAAGCTTAATGGTCTTGAATTTTACATTTGGGTTTAATATCTATTTTAAATTAGTTTTGAGTACTCCCATATTTTGAATTTTGAAATGCTATTTATTAGTTTATTTGTTTTTAAATTTTACTAATGCTTTTTGCTTCAGATAAAATGTAAAACAATTAATTAGGTTTTTCCCCTTTGATATTTTCCTGTATGATTGCACACTTAAGCAGCTCATTACCTTTAAGATTTATTGAGTTGTTTTTTTCATGCCATGGTCGTATAACACTCTCATTCTGTCCAACTCAGGGCTTTGATTATTCTTTTAATCAATTTTAGATAAAGTTCACCAATTTTAAATAATTTTCTATTACGAATATTACCCTGTGGTCTTAATTTTATTCTTAAAGATAGTGAAGCACAGGAATCCCAAATCGGGGAGCTGCTTAAGTGTTCATGATATTCTAAAAAAAAAACACCCAGTGGACTAGTAGATGCGGATATGCCATTTATCATTCACATTACGTGGGCGTGCACCTACAGCAGTGGGTTGGTGCAAGAGAGACCGCACCTCCTCCAGTCTGAGGCCTGTTATAAGGGCTCCCAGACAAAAGCAGCAGGGATGCAGTCGCACAAGTATACACATGGCCTGGAACTACATTACATCAGTGTGTATATGCAGATAGAAAAGTACAATAAGCAGTCAAGGGACCAGAGCTGCCTCCAAAAGGAGATAAGGAAGGAGTACAATCCATTCCCGAAACAATACACATTCCTTCTGGCCAGCGACCCTCAGACTAGACCTCAGTCATGAGAAGGGGGGGGAAGGGCCATGTATTAACCTCACAGAGAGGGTGTGAGACCATTTAAGGGAATTTATAAGATTAAGTTTTCTTTGGAACAACAACCCTGGTTATACCGATTACCCTTTATTTTAACTTTACCATTTTTAACTTATTTTGAGACACACAGATTCACATACAGTTGTAAGAAATTTTGCAGAAAGATCTCATGTCCCTTCAACTGTGACGGCATGCATAATTGTATTACAATATCACAGCCAGGAAATTGAGAGGGAAGCAACTCATTGACCTTATTTCACTAGTTTTACATGTACTCCTTTATGGGTATGCACATCTTTTATTTTTCAACTTTTTTTGTCTTCCTAATAAGACAAAAAATTAAGGTTTTCTTGGTTTATTTGTTTATGTTTTATCCAGTGCAGAGTAAATTTGAAGAACTCCTCACATTTCATCTTCCCAATAGTTTCTCATTCTTACTTATAAGGTATTGCATGGGTCACTACATTTAAAACTTCTTTGTATTTGAATTCTTTAAATTTCTATTTTCTCAAAATTAAGGGTTTTACCCTGATTAAATCAAATAGTTTCTTTTCTTTAAATAATAAAAAATCCTTTATTTGTATTTAAATTTCATAAATTTCTATTTCCTCAAAATTAAGTGTTTTTAACCTGATTGAGTTAAATAGTTTATTTTCTTTAAATAAGAAATCAGTTTGCCAAGGATTATATAAGAGCAAGTATTATTTTTCAATATTTTAAAATATCATATTTTGTTTTTCTAGATAACTGTTATTCTTGTTCTTTGTTACCATTCTGTGTTTACCATCATGCATTCTGTTTCTTTGTTCAAAATTTATCATTTGGTCCCTGATGTCTCTTTTCTTTATTATCAAAGAATGTTTCCTTCTTCTTTAGCTTTATAATTTTAAACAATACTTTCAATTTTTCCTCCCTTGCAAACTTCTGAATATTTGGAGACATTAAGTTTCTGAGTTGCCTTCCAATGTCTATTTTTAAAACTCAGTTATTTTGTGAGAGAATAAGGTTAACAAAGAACATCTGTTAATTTAATTTTGTTGTACAACAGTACATCTGGTAACCCAGTAGGCTCTCTATTTGGTTCTTACAGAAATTTGTAGGTATTGTAAAGAGTATTATTTGTCTTGCTTGGCTGGTATGCACTCAAAAGCCCAAAGATGGAGACACATGGATAATGCCATACTTAAGGTTAAAATATCTGTGTTTTATACACAGAAAAATCAAGTGTGATCATTGCAAATGGGCCACGTGCATAAGTTAATGTTGATGCCAGAATTGTGATTTGCATCTTCTACTTCTAGTACTTCATTTAAAATGTTAATGATTCATGTCCGTACGCTGTGCCGTTTAGAATCCTGGAGCTGCCTAAAAGAACAGAAAGGCAAAAGGGATAATTACAACCCAGACTTTTCTACTAAGCAGCTTAGAGTGACAACTATGTCCATGTACAAGTGAACATTGTAAGAAAAATACAGAAATAGAGATTAGCTATGTTAAAGTAATTTAAAAATATATCTTTATACTGAGGAAATTCTAATGCTTTGGCAACCTGGTTGCTAAACTGAAACCTGAGCCAGAGTCAATTCTTTTAAATGTCTCAAGGTTAAAAAATCAAAACTGAAGAACAATGAATCCTAAACAGCCAGCTAGGCCTTCCTTAGTAGGACAACCCCTTAAATTGTATAAGGCAGTTACGTAACTTCCTGGCTACTTCCATGTCTGCTTTATAAAAGCCTTTGCTTTATCTCCTGCTCTTGGAGGACTCCCAGCCATTTTTGGTGTGGCACTTCCCATTTCAAATTAATGTCTGGTCAAACATTAAACTCTTCAAAATTTTAACTACTTCAGTTTGTCTTTTAACACATATTATAGGTAAAGACAATATATTTGTCCACATTCAAGGATATGGCATGGATTAACGCTCATCCTATAATAGATACCTTTAATATACACTCTTATAAAACCCTTTATCTAACTTGTAACTGGACTTACTATGTGTTTTTAGGATTCTTCGTTGATTCTCTATCATTTCTATTAGACTATAAGCTCCTCCTGAATAGGGATCATATTTATCTTACTCACCAGTGTAATACTGACACCTACCACAGTAATTTTCACATTGGAAGAAAATGAATGCTTATTTCATGGTCACTTAAAATATAAATATATTAATTATGCAGTTTAATAAAGAGTGATATATATTTATAACAGAACAGAAATAAGAGAAAGAGCCCTGGCTGGTGTAGCTCAGTGGATTGAGCACAGGCCTGCGAACCAGAGGATTGCAGTTCGATTCCCAGTCAGGGCACACGCCTGGGTTGCAGGCCGGTCCCGGGGAAGGGATGCACGAGAGGCAACCATACATTGATATTTCTCTCCCTCTCTCCTTCCCTTCCCCTCTAAAGATAAATAAATAAAATCTTTAAAAAAAAGAAATAATAGAAAGAAAAAAAATGTTAGTTGTCTTATCAACTAGAAGTAACTACTATATGTCCTTTCAATACATTTTCTATGTAGATATGTGAGATATGTATGTTTCTAAATTTACCAGTACTCCAAAATGAAATCATATCATATGAGGTCTGTCTGGAAAAAGTCCAACCATTGTTAATATAACAAGAATGGTTGGTGCAACATTGATGTAACCAGCCAGCCAAGGAGAGTGGACTTGGACTAGAATGTGCATGCATGTACAATGGTGATTTCACCGTACTAGTCAGTGAGGGTGGTAGACATAGTTAAGTGAGCATGGGTACTCTGTGGCCATCACATTCAAAATGACTGAGCAAGTAGAGCAACAAGTTCACATCAAATTTTGTGTTTAGGTTAGACATTCCTCTGCACAAACTATTGGGATGATTCAAAAGGATGCAGTTATGGGCAACTGGTGAATGGCAACTTCATCATGATGTATTATGTCTCATACAGAGTGGGCAACTTCATCATAGCTGACTCATGTATCATGTCTCATAGAGAGTTTTTTGTTGAAATATCAAATCACCCAGGTGACTCATCATTTGGTGCCCTGTGACTTCTGGCTTTTCCCAGAACTAAAATCACCTTTGAGAGGGAAGAGATTTCAGGCCACTGATGACATTCAGGAAAACATGATGGGGCAGTGATGGCAACTGGGAGAACTATGTGAGGTCCCAAGGTGCCTACTTTGAAGGGGACAGAGGTGTCATTGTCCTGTGTACAATGTTTCTTGTACCTTGCATCTTCTTCAGTAAATATATCTATTTCTCATATTACTTGGCTGGATACTTTCTGGAGAAAACTTGTATGCATTTTTCTCCTACCCCTGTTTTCCCCCTCTTTGTTTGTCTCCCCACCCAGAACCTGATTTATTGCTGCTTTCTAAACTAGCTTTTTCACACTATGTTAGCTTTATATTCCATACATAGTATAAAGATAATCCTTCTTGGGCTAGTATAGACTCGGCAAACACCTTCACAGGCCCCCTTTTTTGCAAAGATCCTTAAGCTAAAGCATGAGTGACAAAAACCATCTCATTAGTGTTTTGTAACAGTATTCTGCTCACTGGTAAAAAATATAAATTCTTTTTTTTAAAATATTTTATTTATTTATTTTCAGAGAGAGGGGAAGGGAAGGAGAGAGGGAGAGAAATATCACTGTGTGGTTGCCTCTCATGTGTCCCCCACTGGGAACTGGCCTGCAACCCAGGCATGTGCCCTGACTGGGAATCGAACTGCGATCCTTTGCTTCGCAGACCCGCGCTCAATCCACTGAGCTAAGCCAGCCAGGGCAAAAAATATAAATTCTTCACCTCTGGGAGAAAAAACAAAATAGAAATGTCTTAGGTAACCCTATTGAGCAACTTCTTGACCACCAGTACTGTATGTAGATCATTGTTGCACTTGGAATGTTACATATTCATTTGCGTCTTATTGTTCACAAAACTCCAATGTTGGCTCCCCCAAAATAATACTTTGAAGAAGTTATGACACAATTGCTGACTAAATAACATTATGAAGCAAATGTTGAAAGTGTTTGAGGCTAAAATACCTTCAAATTGCAAAGAAAGTTATGTTTGTATTTAATAGTTTGCTTTCTATCTAGAGAAAGAAAGACTAACAAAATATGCCAACTATGTCATATAAGTCACAGTTTGATCTTAACAATTGTGTTTTTATCCTTGCAACATACAACAATTCCTTTCAAAGTTTAGGGAGCAAACCACAGAAAATTAAATGAAAATTGGGCAGGTGTGAGCCCTTGCTTGTATCATAAGTTACTTTTCTGTTGGTGATAGAAAGAAGACTTTCTGACTTGATACTCACATACATTGCTTGATATAAACATTTTTTCTTTTTTTATAATTGTGGAAATAGATCAGGTATTTGTTGTTCTTGTTAACTATAAACAAGTATTTTGTGTGAGGAAATGAACTTTTAAAATCAACAGCTGAACAAATTCTAAATGAGCACAAATATGTTAGAAAGATAAACCTGGAAAAATACTTTCCTTTGCATCTGCTCTGTGATTTTTCTCTGTTTACTAGATTAACTGTCATAGAGAAGGGGAGAATGGGGGAACAATTTCGGAAAAATATATTAAAACTACTGCTCATAATTCTATGTTTTCATTGAGAGTTACGAATAGTTTTGATTTTAGATTTCCTAAACTCTATATATTTTACAAAGGTATCAGGTGACATCTAAAAAAATATATGCATTCTTATTCAACACCATAAATATCTATAAGATTAAATATGACCAAATATTGAGATAATTGCAGCAGATTCAAAATATGTTAGGTCTGTCTAAATTCACTAGCACATATCTAGTGTTAAGTGTACTTTTGCTAAAAATTTATATGCTTGTAATGTGTTTATAGTTTATTTTGGTATTAGATAGTCTAATTCTGTAAGAGTTATTTACCTAGAAAAAAATGAAAATAAATTAAGAGGGCAAATTGATTATTATGAAAATTTGAATGTAGTTCTGATATTGAGCTTTTCTGTGCTTCATTTTCTCCATCTGCTCATCTATTTTTTTATATATAACTTTCCCTAATTTGTAGGAATTAAGGGAAGATAAGTTAAGATACACATATATGACCTATTACAAAATAGACGATCAGCAATTCAAAGAGAGAGCTTTCAAGTTTCCTTTGGCTTTTTCAAAATTACAGTGATCATATATTTCAAAATAAAATATAGGAAATATGGGTATCAAATGTACTAGTATGAGTAAGTACACAATGAGAAAATATATTGTAAGTTAAATATGCCTTAAAAATAATACTGGTAGTTAATTTATTCGCATATAGCAGAGAGCTTTGGATCCAATAGATAATCCAATAAAATGATATCTAATCTGAAATCCTTTCTAAATCCAGTCCTACATTTTCCTAGATTAGTCCCCTGTTCATTTTTACTGAAACCACTTGAATATCTGCCTTTCACTTTTCACAGCTTGCATATGTTTCTTGTGGGTTTGTTTCTTTGTTTCCAACTTAACGTGTGTGACTGAGCTATTTAGAAATATCTAAATAAATTATGTGGATGTACTTACATTGGTTGACTATTTCTGGAAAGTTATGCTGATCAATGGAAGAAGGCCTCAGATAGCTTTGAAATATATAACTGAGTGGGGCTTATATCTAGTCATTTTCAATAATAAGAAACAAATAATTATTTGGCATTATCCCATGTGTTAATAGTATGTTATATATTGCTATGTATTTACACATATGATATATAAGTATATATACATATATGATATGCGTGAGTATATATCATATATGATTTTATATAATTCTGTATATAAACTAGATGCATGATTATAGATAGTTGACCCTTGAGCAACACAGGGGAGTGGGGGAGACTAGGAGCCCTCACCCTCACGCAGTCAGAAATCCGCATGTGAATACTGACTCCTCCAAAACGTAACTACATTTGTCGTTACTTAGTATCTGTGGGGGATTGGTTCCAGCACCCCTACGAGTATCAAAACCTGTGGATACACAAATGCTTCATATAAAATCGCATAGCATTAGCCCTCTGCATCTGTGGATCACCAACCTCAGGTAAAAATTACTGTCTTCAGTCTACAGATGTTTTAATCCTTAGAGGCAAAACCCCAGGCTATGGATGGCCAATGATATATTTATTGAAAAAAGTCCACACATAGGTGGAGTCACACTGCTCAAACTGTGTTGCTCAAGGGTCAACTGTATTTCATATATATGTATATGTATATATATACACATATGTATATATGTATATGTATTACATACTTATATCTTAAAGGTGAGAGTGGTACATAAATACAGAGTAAAATAAAGAAGCAGTGTAGTTTGATATATTGCTTATTTGTCTTTTGCTGTGTAATAAATTACCCCCAATTTAGTGGTGTAAACCACAATATTCATCGCTTTTTATTTTCTGTGTATAAGGGATCTGGACATATCTTGGTCCTCTCAATGAGAATCTGTCTCAAGACTGCCTGCGGTTATCATCACACACTGCAACCTATCCAAGGTCTCGACTTGGATGGGATCTGCTCCCAAACTTCTTCACCTCCTTGGCAGGAGTCACTTTCTCTCTGATTGTTGGAGGGGCTGTAGGACAGAGTCCACACTCAGTTTCTTACCATGTGAGCCGCTCCAAATAGCAGCTCAAGACGTGGCAGGTGGCTTCATCGGAAGGAAGCAAATGAGAAGGTGGGAAATTACATGTGAGGAAAACAAATGTCAGTTTATTATAACCTAATTTTGGAAGTGATATCTCACTTTTGCTGTATTCTGTTCAGAAAAAGCAAGTCACTAGATCCAGCCAAGACTCCAGAGAAGAGGAATGCACACAGGTGTAAATACTGGGAGGCAGGGATCACTGGGGGTCATTTTAGAAGCTTATTATTATACCTTGTACAGAAACAAGTTTTCCTCAGAACAGTTTTTACCAGACTCAAGGGTAGAGGTCACTATTTAGGTTTGGGTGTTTTTTTTTAATTTAATTAGATTAGTCTCAACCAAATGCTCAACACAGTTTTATGAAAACTAGATCTTTAATTCAAAGAAAACACAGATCATGCATTATTATGTGTGGTGCATGACAACAGTGAAAATTCTTTGAAGACCAGTGTTTATAAGTCTTCCTTCACAAGTGTATCTTCAATGGGACAATATTTGTCAGGTGTGTGTGTGTGTGTGTGTGTGTGTGTGTGTGTGTGTCTGTGTGTGTGTATTTAAGTCTGTGTATTTAACTCTGTACAGGGCACTAGGAAGGAAATCCTGCTATTTTATAAGTGGAGAGGAGTTCTTGTTACAAACATGTATTTTCATGAAGATTTTATGTATTTATTTTTAGACAGAGAGGAAGGGTGGGAGAAAGAGAGGGAGAGAAACATCAACGTGTGGTTGCCTCTCACATGCCCCGTGCTGGGCACCTGGCCCCCAACCCAGGCATGTGCCCTGATTGGGAATCAAACTGGTGACCCTTGAGTTTACAGGCTGGCACTCAATGCACTGAGCCATACCAGCCAGGGCATGAATAGATATTTTTTAAATTATTTATTTGATAAACATTTTATGAAGTGCAACATGCATACAGAGAAGTGCAAAATGAAAAATGTACAGCTTCATGACTTTTTTCAGTGTGAAAACACCGTGTAATTGAGAAATGGAATGTTATAAGCATGTAATCAAGACATGCAATGTTATCAGCATTCCAGAAATATTCCTGTGTTCAGTCATTAACCTTCTGAAAAGTAACCATTATTCTCTATCTTAGTCCATTATTCACTATCTTAGTCCATTCAGGCTGCTGTAACAAAGTACCAGAGTGAAAGGTTTACAATCAACACATATTTATTTTTCAAGTTCTGGAGGCTAGAACTCTGAGATTAGGGGGCAATATGAGTGAATTCTGATGAGAACTCTCTTATGAGTTGCAGAATGCCAATTTCTCACATCTTCCATGGTGGAGAGCAGCCATTCATGAGGGCAGCTCTCATGACCTCATCGAGCCCTAATTATCTTTCAAAGGCCTCACCTCCTAATACCATCACAGCTTATAACAAGCACCATGAACTAGTCTTGTCTGTTATATTTAAAATTTATTTAAGTGAATTTTAGTGAAATAAGCCTGTTTACTTATTAGTAAAGTAAAGCAGAATAGTAAAGCAGAATAATTATTACTTATTAGTAAATACTTAATACTTATAAATATATATAATTATATATTATATATAATTATTATTAATTATATATAATACTTAATGCTTATTAGTAAAGCAGAATACTTATTACTCCAACTCATTTATGAGATTTGACCATGATATTTTGTTTAGCAAGATTTACTAATTTTCTTTGTTGGATAAAGTGTTCTATTTTAAGTTGTTGGCAAGTCCTAATGTTGGTGCTATGAACCTTCTTTGTACATATGTTTTAGCACACATATGTTTCCAGTGTTGCAGGTCTTCAAGGATGACGTATTCAGTTCTAGAAATAGTGCCAGTTTCTAAAGTTTTGTACCAAGTTTATACCGACCAGAAGTAAACTAAAGTTGGTTTTTAAGTTGTTCCATATTTTATCCAACACTTGGTAGTATTAGTCTTTATTTTAGCCATTCTAGTGATATGTAATGGTATTGAATTTTAACATCTATTTCCTTGATGAATGTGGACATTGAGATCAGTGACCATTTGAATTTCCTACTTTGTGAATTGCCTGTTTAAGATTTTTCCAGTTTTTAAAATGAGGTTTTTTTTTATTGATTTATAGATTCTTATACCTTCTAGGTGCTTGTCATTGGTCAGATAAATGCATTGTGAGTATCTTCTACTTCGGCTTGCTTTTCAATTAATGATTTACTTGAGAAAAATTATTTTTGTTTAAATAGAATCCAATATATCAATTAGACTTTTTCTTTATGCTTAGTTGTTTTTTTTTTCCTGTTTAAAAAATAATTGCCAAGCCTCAAGGTCGCAATACTGTAGAGGCGCTTTACTGCTTTTCTTTTCGTATTTGGGTGTACAATCCACCTGGAACTGACTTTTGAGTATGTTGTGAGGTAAATGTCAAGATACATACTTCCCCAGGTATATATTCTACAGACCTGTTAACAAATTCTTTTTTTCCCAATTTTTTTATTTAATTATTTTTCAAGTACAGTTTTCTGTCTATTACTCCCATCCCATCCCACCCCCCATCCTCCCCCCTCCCTCCCATTTCCACCCTTCTCAGTTGTTGTCCATGTATCCTTTATATAGGTTCCTCTAAATCCCTCCCTTATTTCCCCTGAAATTCCCTCCCCTCTCCCCTCTGGTCACTGTCAGCCTGTTCTCTATTTCAGTGTCTTTGGTTATATTTTGCTTGCTTGTTTGCTTTGTTGTTTAGCTTCCTGTTAGAGGTGAGATCATATGGTATTTGTCCTTCAACACCTGGCTTATTTCACTCAGCATAATGCTTTCCAGTTCCATCCATGTTGTTGCAAAAGGTAGGAGCTCCTTCTTTCTTTCTGCAGCATAAAATTCCATTGTGTATATGTACCATAGTTTTTTGATCCATTCATTTACTGACGGGCACCTAGGTTGCTTCCAACTCTTGGCTATTGTAAATTGTGCTGCTATGAACATTGGGGTGCATAGGTTCTTTGGGATTGGTGTTTTAGGGTTCTTAGGATACAATCCCAGCAGTGGAATTGCTGGGTCAAAAGGCAAGTCCAATTTTAGTTTTCTGAGAAAATTCCATACTGTTTTCCATAATGGTTGTACCAGTCTGCAATCCCACCAACAGTGGACCAGAGTCCCCTTTTCCCCACACCCTCTCCAACATTTGTTGTTTATTGCTTTGTTTATGATAGCCATTCTCACCGCTGTAAAGTGGTATCTCATTTTGGCAAAACAGCGGGATACAAAGTCAATATCCAGAAATCAAAGGCATTTCTGTATACTAACAATGAATCAGCAGAAGCAGAAATCAAGAAAAAATCCCATTCAATATAGCAAAAAGAAAAATAAAATATATGGGAATAAATCTAACCAAGGAGGTTAAAGACCTGTATGCAGAAAATTACACAACACTGAAGACAGAAATCAAGGAAGACACAAACAAATGGAGACGTATACCGTGTTCATGGATTGGAAGAATTAACATCATCAAAATGTCCATACTACCCAAAGCAATTTACAGATTCAATGCAATACCTATTAAAGTAACAAATTCTTAAAGTAACAATCTTTTCCCAATTCACTTCAAGGTCAAGTTTGTCATAAATCAAATGATTGCATGTACATCGATCTGTTTCTGAGCTAACTGAGGGAGAATTGACATCATTGTAATACTGAATCTTCTAATGAATGGACATGGTAAATTGTATTCATTGTTTATTGCTGCATTACAAATTAGCACACATTGAATAATTTACAACAAAAAAAATTTAAAATCCCACATTTCCATGGGTGGGTAATCCAGGTGAAAAATTAGCTGGATTCTCTATTTGGGTCTCACAGGCTGAAATTGGAGTGTTGGTGGGGACTTCTAGCTCATTTGAGTGGAGGGGAGGTCATCACTCTTGTTAGGATTCTATTCTGAAAACCTCAGATGGTGCAGTGTTTAGCACACATCGTAGGTTTTATTCCTTTTGATCTTCCTGGATATCTCACCTCAGTTTAGAAATTTCTCTTTAGATGGTGAAACAGAATTTCTTCCTTACAGGCAGTAATATAACATTAAGGTAATTTATTCAGCAGTGCTAATTTGATCTTTTGAAATCTGAGAGTAAGGAGGAGGAGGAGAGAGAGAAATGGGGGCTTTGTTTGCCAGGTAATTGGGGAACTCTCAACTTTCTTATTGTTGGCACCCTGACTAATAGAACTAAATCATGTACAGATCTGTGGGTAATTAGGTAATAATTGCTAGTTTATTTACTTCAGTTTTCCAGGGAGTTTCTCTGGTAAAAGGGGAGGCTGAAATAAGTAACTTTATTAATTTAAAATATATACCCATCCTAGATATTTCATTTGGTTGCTCTTTACTCTGAAATGAGTGTGTGACTAAAAACAGTAATTACATTATACGAAACTATCTCAGTGTGTCATGAGGAAAAACAGCGTTCAAATCAGGAGCCAGGGAGTCAAACTCTTGTTGTATCAAGTTGCATTCTTAAAGCTCATATTTTGGGAAAGCACCCTTCTCTCAGAAAATGTTTCAGAGGGATGACTCCTGACAATTAGGACATTGCAAATGACTTCATCAGAAATGAAGAGAGCTACTTGATGATCCAGTAAATTTTGTCCATTTTTGTCCATTATGAAATCATTCTAAATGGAAACACTTCTGAAATGAGGTTGAATTCAGAAAGTAATAAAAATCACAGGAAGTAAATTGAGGCTGCTCTTGAAAAAACTGTTGGGAGTATAAATTTTGGTTTATAATAACATTGAATTGCTACCTAATGCTCTCCTATAAAGCACCATCTTCCTTTCAGTTCATATCTTAGGAGAGCACATCCTCCCTTTTGGAGTTAAAAACTTCTTAGGACTTTAATTAAAAACATATTAGTTAACTTATAGATAAAACCCTTTATTGCATCTTCTTCTTAATGACATTATTTAAGCATAACTGAGCAGGTGAGAATTGCATCAGTGTCTGCCTCTCGTCTATAAGCATCTTATGGGTAGAAAATGGGAAGAAAAATTTCTAACTTAAAGGCAAGTATTTTAGAATATAATCATTGTAATCTGTACTATTACCATAGGAAGCAGGGATGTGTTATGTGACATTTTCAAATACCAAGCCTTGTGGAAAAGGTACTTTGTACTAATTGACACAACCTGGGATAGAGGAAAAGCATGATGGACTATGAAATGTGGCAGGTATGAGTTTGAGTTTCCACTGGATAAAACTTTCTTAAACTGAATACCTCCTGCTAAATATTAGTGTCATGATCTTAGACATTTATATCTGGCCAATAATGGTCAGGGTGGGTAATTTATATTTTTAAGCCTCATTTTCCTCATGCATAAAATAGATTAAATAAACATTTAGAGTAGCTTATTGGCAAATTCTGCTCTCCCTCCTTCCTCCCTCTGGCTCCTCCCTCCCCTTCTTTTTCTCCATCTCCCCACTTTTTTCCTCCCTCCTTCCTTCTTTCCTTTAAATCTAAATTATTTAATATACAGTGAACACTGCATAATTTTTTTAATAAATGAATAAGTACATGGATGAAAGAAAGACAGTAAATTAAGAAAGTTATTTGGATCTGTGGTCAAAATGACAGTGTTTGAATTAAAATGCATTTAAGCTAAGAGTCTAGATAAATAAGTAGCAATGCAGGGAATAAGTAAACATTTTGATCAGATGAGGACCTTTAATTATCAAGAACAAAGTAGCTGATGACTCCTGATTATATACTGTCAGGAATGTGGTGTCATTACTCAGAAACATGACTAAAAAGAAAAAAACATCACAGAGAAGTAAAAGCAAAGAAGAGAAGAAAAATCAGGCCAAGAGAGACTCAACAGGATTGATGGGCACCATCAGGAAGGTGGAGACTGCTACTTTCCAGAGAAACTTTCAAGACTCTGAAGAAAGTAGCCCTAATCAACATGATTTATGTCATTAAAGTGAATCAATTTTAATTAAAATAATAAAAGTGCAACGACCAATTGACTGGAGAATAACCTAGGTCGTAAAAAGTACAAGGCTCTCTTCTGTAATCTGTACTCAATCCAGAAGGTTCTGCTTTCTGTCTCTCTTATGGAAAATCCCAAAATGCAAAATAATTACTTTCAAGCACCATGATTCTACGTACAAGGTCTTTGTAAAATTGTGCTTTGCTGACAAAATTGGAATATATAACCACATTAAACATTATGCCATCATTTTTCTCCCTTCCCCCCAGCATATTACATTGCCTTGTTAATATATTCAAAATGCTTACTTTGCAGTGAGGGTTCACAAATTCATTTGACCTATCATTCATTCATTCAGTTGTTTTGTTAGTTAAAAATGTAATAGAAGGATGTTCAAAATTTTCTGAAAAGTATCGCTAAATGCTATTTGCTTGGATAGGTGACACTGTAAGATTTGACATTAACAGTATTGAATTTAGAGTAAGAAGAGTTAGAGATGACTTTAGAGGTACCAGAGGGAAGCTCACTGGTTGTTCTCAGTGCAGTTATCATATTCTTTGGACTTAAAGATTAAGAGACAATTTTTTTCATGGTATCCAGAATTGAACAGTGTTATGGTAACTAGCTTCTGGTAATATAGCCACAAATGCTCAAACAGAAATCATATTGTATACTTATTTGTGATTTTGATCACATATGCAAAGTAGCTTAGAAACTAATACAAGCTAGGAAAATGTATGTGCTATGCCAGGTTATAAAGAAGGTGGCTTGATGAATGTAGAATCAGCCAGATAAATTAGTGGGATGATCTTGTGTCATCAATTCTGTGCAATCCCTGATTGAAGGAGACACTGGCGAAGTGAATTCACATTGCCTGCTCAGGGTATGTGCTTTCTGGAGACACACTGAGAATCCCTTTTGTTTTTTTATTGTTCTTGAAGGGTAAGAAGGAGAAGGGAGAGGGAGAGGAATTAGGGAAGGGGCAGGGATAGGGAGAGGGACAGGGAGAGAGAGACAGAAGCCAATCTTTCATAACCTAATCTTACCAAGTACATACCAACACTTCTGACATAATCTCTTAGCTATGTATTCCAATCATAGTAAAATGTGAAAGGAGATTACACAAGACCGGGAATATCAGGAGGGACAGGAATCAGTAGGGACAAGTGGAGGCTGGCTCACAGCTACGATGAATGCTATTTTTTTCAAATTTAGGAAGCACTAAAATGTGACGGTTAAAACATGGTTCCCTATTCTGCAAAAACAAACAAGCAAAAGGTTACTTTCTTTAAAAAAAACTAAATATACTTACCATGTAACTTAGCAATCACATTCCTGGACATTTATTCAAGGGAAATGAAGATTCATGTCCACATAAAAACACATACATGATGGACCATGGTGACTTTATTTATAATAGTCAAAAATGGAAATGATCAAAATATCTACCTAGATGGAGGGTACATTGCTTAACTTTTTTTTGTTTGTTCATTTTTTAAAAAATTCCACTTAATTTGTTGAGATAATTTACAGTGACAAAAATTTATGTGGAGGCTAGTAAGAAAAGTGACTGGAAGCAAAAGCACCCGAAGCTGGAGATTCTGCCTCGCTTTGTAGTTCATCAACTCTGCACCAAGAAAAGGGTGGTGAGGTAGTGTGGGAGAAGCAGAGGGGAGAGCAAGGACTGTTCAGAGTTTAATTGTCAGTGTGAAAATCATCGCTTGTGCTATTCTTGGGATGGCAAGCCTGATACATTCATTCTCTTTCTTGGGTGTAACCGTCACATAAGCCTTTGATATTTACCTAAACTGTCAGTCCAGGCTTTTATGTTACTCATCACCCCTCACTCTCTCAATGGTTCTTATTTAATACTATTAATAATTTTATTTTTTCTTATCTGTGATCTTAAATTATAGTCTAATTCCAAATCATCTTAGGTGTGTGCATACACAGTTGCTATATATTATTGTATTTCTAAATTCTTATTAGTGACATTACTTCTTGCTATTGTTCATTTAATATTGATTCACAGTCTAACATTTTCATTTCCAGACCTCCTAGAGATTTAGTCATTTCATGTGTGAAAGGAGAATAATATCCCTAAGTGGGTACTTTCACTAAAACATCTGTTTTTAAATAATAAGTTTTCCTCATTTGCAAAATGAGGGTTTTAATGTCTGTGGAGATCAAATGAGATAATGGATGTAAAGGGCTTCGCACATTGCCCGGGTTGGCTTAAACACTGAATAAATAGCAATGCATCATGGTGCACCCGTTTCTTCCTCCGCTGCTGGTCGCCTTCAGATTCGTTCAGGGACATTCTGTTTCCTGTGCTGCAGTCACCCAGTGTCCGCAGTTGTCCCACATTTTCTGAGTATTTTCACAGCCCATGAGTCCCATCATCCCTGTCATTTCTTGTCCGTGACTTAGTGCAAACCAGTTTTCGCTGGAGACCAAAGCCAGGTAGGAAAGACACCAGTCTTCCATTTGGTCTTTTCAACTACTGCTTTATATTTCACAACAGAAAGTGTCCTTTATTTTTTCCTAAGACTCACTGAGGAGTGGCAATTCCCCATAGGGAATTGGGTTGGGGGCTACTTAGAGGAAAATCATCACATTATTATACTGAGGGCCTCCTCTACCCTCAGGCAGGCAAACTGCACTTGTGGACAAAGATTATGCAGGTCCCTTCTATGTCCTACAGAATGAGTTCCTTTCCAGGATGTTGCTCATTTCCTCAGACTTCTTGTTCCGAAAGGATAAGGTTAAAGTGTCCGATTACGAAATTAGGAGGAAGCATTATTTTCTTTCTCTTTCCTTCTAATTATGTGTTTAGAAAATCCACTAACTGGACAAAATGCATTCCTATTTCTTTTTCTCCCTTTGCTGAAATACCTAAATGATAAATCATATGATAGAAAATTAGAAGCTCTTCTAACAAACAGCTTTCTCATAAGGGACTTTAAGAGACAGGAGGAAGTCCTCACCTCTAAGAAAAATGAAAAATGCATTTTCTTCAATTCTCAGCCTGCTCCTCTCTCTCTCCCACATATTATATGTAAAATGATGTAGCAAAAAGAAATTTAATGCAACAAGCTGATTCCAATACACAGTAGCAAACAACATAGTGAAATACCCTTAACTAAGATTTTATGTCTTCATTATCATGTCAAAATTAACGTGCTCCTTTCTCAAATGTATGTGCTAGGTAAAGATTTAAGTCCTACCAGCAGATATGCAAATATGTTGCATGAAGGAAAAGCAAGCGTAAGTTAAGCAGGTGTGATTGCGCACTGCAGACTTCAGCAGGCACTCTCTTCGTTTGTTTAGCAGGGAAGGGTCAAGTTATTCTGTTAACAGTCAAGGAGGTGAATTAGTTGCTACCTCTGGGCATTTTGGCAGGCTGCCAGCATCCCTTGCAATGGAGTCTGCTAAATCTTTCTTCCTTATCACTTTTGCTCACGCAGACTGCTGCACACAATGCATAGAAACACATTCCTTTCAAAACTACACAGCCTCCAATACTCCTTACAATGTTTTTTTGGGTGCTACCAACCAAAACCTTAGGTTCTGCTGACTTCCCATTTTAAACGACTCTTTTTAAATAATTTTTTGAATTCCACTTTCATGAAGCAGTTCTAAGGGAAGCAGAATTTTTCCCCCTAAGAAATCTGGGTGAATATGACTAGGTGCCAAAGCAGAAAATCTGCTTTGCAAAGCAATAACCTGCCATTTCTTATATATTAAACCCATTATTGTGAATTGGGCATTTAGTCACTTCTTTCTGCCTTAAATGTGTCTTATAGCTGTAGGCACTTGGAAAGGCTGTGAAATTAAAAAGTTTGGGA
This sequence comes from Sturnira hondurensis, assembly GCF_014824575.4. NCBI lineage: Eukaryota > Metazoa > Chordata > Mammalia > Chiroptera > Phyllostomidae > Sturnira > Sturnira hondurensis. The sequence goes on from NW_028086933.1 coordinate 1,666,934, forward strand.
GTCCCAAATTAGTTTATGGTCTGTGATGGGTGAGTCTAGAACTGATTTAAGAGACTAAAGTTGGCTAATTCCACTAATGTTTGCAAGGGGCTTTCAATATTTCTTCTCATTAGCTTAGTACATACCCTATTATAATAATGAAACTATGCTAGGAATCATTTGCTTATATATTTTAAATACTAATACAATGTTATAAATTCTCTTTTACATAGAAAGGATGTAGCTTCATCAGTAATTCATCTTGCTAGTATGATATATGAATTAATAACTATTTACTTTTTTAAGTTTTTAAACCTGTGGTGTTGTATCTGATGTGCCAAAACAAGTAAAGCCATTTGGAATACTACATGGGATACTGAAATTTATGAGAAGTTTTTTCTATATTCATCTACAAATATGGGGATATCTAACATTACAATAAATATGTTTATCTATTTAAAGGTAATCTAAATATTCTCTGAAGTTATAAGTAGAAATTCAGTCAAAGAAAAATACCATTAATTTAAGCAAACTATTTTAATTAAAAAACTTGCAAAAAAGAGTGCGATAAATGATACATTTATAGAGTTAACGAAGCAATTTGTACAACACAGGGCAAAAAGAGTATTTTCTTTTTTATACTTGAGTTTTTTTATTTTTATACTTTTTTAAAGATCCTGTTTCTTTACTTGTTTATTTACTTACTTATTTATTTATTTTTAGAGAAGGGGAGAGAGAGAGGAAAACATCAGTGTGTGGTTGCCTTTCAAGCGCCCCCTACTGGGGATCTGGTCTGTAGTGCAGGCATGTACCCTAACTGGGAATTGAACCAGTGACCCTTTTGGTTCCCAGTCTGGCACTCCATCTAGTAAGCCACACCAGCCAGGGACAAAAAAAAAAAAGGCATTTCTTTTCTTTCATTGTCTCTTCATGTTTTCCCTAGAGAAAGCTAAACAGATTATATAATCTGTTTTCATGCAACTATACATGAAAAATCTTCACAGCAATACACCACTGGAAGGATTAGCCCTCAGTTACTTGGGTTGTATCCTCCCGGTCTTTCCTTTTGGCGTAAAGAGGATACTGATAGCACAGCTCTCTCTAAAGTAAGCTCTTCACAGGTGTTGCCCATGTTGTCCTCATGTCTGGAGCCCACTGGAGCTTTGGTGTGGTGAGAGCTGAGGAGCAACATTATCCATTTTCACTGTTTTACTTTTTATATTTTGTATGAGTTCTAGCTTCTCTTTTGGAACTCAGCATCCATTATACCTTTATGCCTCAGCCAAAACTTTCATTTTTTCAATTCCTCAAACCGCTGTCTGTTTCTGTGTTGATGGTGTTACTGTTGAGGCTGCCACTGCTGCTTAGAAGCTTTCTGGGAAGGGAGCCAGCTCCACATTTACATTAGTTATAAATCAGGCAGTTCATTAATGGTGCAGCATGACCAAAAGTTCCCAAAATGTGGCTTCCCTGAGAGTTACCGCTTAGTCCTGTAGGTGCCCCCAGAGAGCTCTCTTGAGTACGGGAAGTGTTCTTTCTACAGTGCAAAATGCGAACACGTTTCAGTGCAGGTGAGCCGCTGGGAACTACTGCTTCCTGTATTTACAAAGTGGCCTGGGTCCTAGAGAGATGTTATAACTCTCATTTTCAATGCTACCATGCTTTAAATACACTTTGTGAACTGCATGTGAATTGCATGTGAATTGTTTTCTGAAACCTATAGAGCTATGTTAGGTTTTTGTTTGTTTATCCCATCAGATTAACATAGAATTTTAACTATGTTCAGGATGAACTGATATCTTAGTTGCATTGCAAAACCACAAATTATGGTTTTTGGAGTGGTATATAATGTAAATCTAAATCTTTGTGAAAACAAGTGTTCCTAAATGTTTATGTTTATTTAAGCTAAAAAGCTACCTGAAAACAGCACTAGCATCATTGTAAATTTCAATGGAGAGAAACATTCATATTCAAGCAATATATTTGCTCTGGAATGGTGAAATGGGGCTTCCTCTAAAGAATTTTTTTTATGGCTAAGCACATTATGTAATAACTTGCTTTTTTTTCTCATCAGGATATACGAGTTGCACTTTCTTATTGTGAATGCTAGAACTCTTGACCCCACTGAAGTATGATTATTTGAGTGAGTCAAGATTTTGAATCTGATGCTTGTTTATCCTGTTTGCTTTACTAAATTATAGAAAGGGTCTTCAGGATCATGGCCACTTTTCCCTAAACAAGCTGTATTTTGAGACCATGCTTCCTGGAGTACTTTAGCCTTTTCTTCCCACATATGATATGGTTTGCTTTCAGTGCCTGAATATACCTTTCTCATATTTACACTTATTTTACTCCAACTGGTTTATGTAATACCATTGCTTTAAATGGTCAATTAAAAATGATTTTAACACACCTGGATGTTATATGCTAAATTCATTCTTACAAACCAATATGAAGTAATATATTTGACTGTGTCTTTGAGATGTGACAGCCAGAGATAAGCATTCTTATTATATATTTCTATTTGACTTTCTCTCTTTCTCTCTCTCTTACTCTCTTGGAGAATAGACTGAAATGTTTAATAATAATCATGTAAAAATGCATAAATATCAGCCTCATGTACATATTTTACCCAAGTATGAGAAACACATTCTATAATTTTATTGAGTCCTGAGTTTTCTGTGTTCTCATGTCTTTTAAAACATATTGCCTTCTCAGCTCCTTGTAATCACTCACTGCATCTTCTACTTGACCCTGTCTGTCTACTTGCTTCTCCACACTGACTCAGCTTATTGTTTCCCAAACACATCCAGTACAATTTGACCCCAGGGCTCTGGAACTATCTTTTTTTTTTGCATAAGATACTCCAGATGTATGCTTGGATCTCTCTTTCACCCCCATCAGCTCTTTTCCAATGGTTATCAGTGAGATGCACCTTGACTTTACTACTTAGGATTGTAATGGATTTTTGTTTTGGACCTACCATTTTTCTTACCCTGTTGTAATTTCATAGCCCTTCTTCCCTCATAAAACACCATAAATTTACTTATTTATTATATTCTTTGTCCTCCTCCTTACTGGAGTGTAAGCTTCCGGAGAGCTGTTATTTCCCCCACAACTTACGTATCCCATTATCTTAGCCTGGCATAAAGTAAGCTTTATTGCTTATTTGTTGAATGAGTAAATGTAGACACAGCAGATATTATATTATTACTCCATCTGGAAGAGTATCTTGCTTATTGACACATTCAAACCTACACTCTAACTGAGATACCACCATCTTCTTGGAAGATGGGGATAGGGTTGAAGAACTTTTTGAAAATATGCACATATTCGTCAACAGATAAGTGTATAGAACAACTATTGGGCATTTATACAATGGAATGCTACTCAGCTGTAAAAAGAAGAAAATTTTACCTTTTGCTACAGTATGGAGAACATTATGCTAAGAGAAATACACCAAGCAGAGAAAGACAAATACCATATGATTTCACTCAAATGTGGAATCTAATGAACAAAGTGAACTAAAAAGCAAAACAGAGACAGACTCATAGATGGAGACCAGATGAAAACTAGTGGGGGTGGGGGGTAGTTAAGTGTGGAGAGATTGAGCAAAAAAGAAAAAGGACTCATGGGCATGGACAACAGTGTGGGGATTTCTGGGGGGAGGGGGTAGAAGGGTACTGAATGATAATGGAAAAATAAAGATTAAATTTAAAAATATGCAGTTGCATAAAAAGCATGCCAGCATTTCTTGGATTCTTAGACTGCATAGGACGGTCTCGGTGTGGAATGCTGGTTCACGCTGGATGGGGAAGAGTAAACCCACCTGCTCCTGTGCTGTCTGGGTGTTGACTCCCCTGGTGACTGGCAGAGGAGAATCCTCATATTGTTAAAACAGTGGTGCTTCTGTGGGAATGTGGAGTGTGTGAAGTGTGTGTGAGGGAGGTGGTAGCACTTAATTATAGAGTTGACCAAAACAGTATATGTAAACATCGTAGAAGGCCATAAATTTTTTTTTCCAAAGTAAACTGACTCTACTTTTTACTGATTTATAATAATTATATATGTATGATATATATGTGTGTATATATATATATATATGATGGGTGTATAATATATATACAAATAAGTCATATATATGTGTGCATGTGTGTGTAAAATTTCTTTTAAAATTCCTTAAGTGTGTCCTTTATTTTTTTAAACCACTCTGGGGAGATTTCATTTTTTGCAGGTTTGCTAAAGGTGATATAAACACAGAATGGTGTATATTCAAGTAATTTGGAAACTGCACGGTATTATACCAATACCATTTATTTTCATTATAATTATTTAGCCACAACTGCGTTATGATTTAGTTAAACTTTACCATATTGTCCTAGGATATTATCCAACCAGGACTGCTCATAGTGGTTCCATATCACTTGCAGTAGTACTTTCTCTTTATAACTTATTTCCTATGAATATGTAAAGGGAAAGGCATAGGCAGTTTTAAAATTCTTTTCACTTTTATTTCCCATGTTTGAGTAGCTACAGAATTATTAAATCCTATGCAATCTGCTTCTCTATTTATCTACCCAGTCCTTACTCCAGAAATGAGAAACCAAGATCGTTAACTGTTTTCACCTTTGCCTGTACTGCATCTCCTGCCAAAGAATCTTGAAACTATAAGTGGGATGGAAAATTAAGCCCTGGTAAAAATACTTTTGCTATTCTTTCTCCACATTCTCTCACTAACCACTACAGAGAGAAGGCTCACTTATGCTGACAGAGTAGCTGACTGTGCCTGGAAGACACATTGCCATGGCAAGTACAAATGAGATCTGCCTGGACCAGCTTGTGTTTTGCTGTTTCAGCTGTTTGGGGATATTATAGCAAAATAATTTTTTGTTAACGTGAATAAATAAATCAAGCAGAAAATTACTTTAAATGCCATGATTTTGACATTGCGACACCATTTCAATCCAAATGAATATAATAGTAGGATAACAACCACATGATCACCACCAGCCCTTGTCTTTTTAAAATTTGAATTCATATATTTGGAAAGAAATTAATATAACTGCATCTAAATAAATTAATGTATTCAGTAAGCATTTTACCAATTCCACTTCTCCCCTGTGCCATAATAAGAATCATTATGTCAAAAAAAAAAAAAGAAAGAAAGAAAAGAGAGAGAAGGAACTCATGGACACAGAAAACAGTGTGGCAATTACATGGGAGAGGAGGGTGGGTTGAGGTAGATGATGGTATAGGGGGATAAGAGTGATGAAAAACACTTTTTAATTAAAAAATAAAAAGAATCATGATGTAAAAGGCAACACTTTCTAAGATTTTTTTTCACAAAATAGATAAATTAAGGGCTCATTTTTGGAGTAGGAATAACAATAAGAGTGAGGTATGTGACGTAGGTGTGCATAACATTTTGGAAAAGATTCTCTAGGCATGTCATGGATATGTAGGTCCCTCAGCTATGGGGGGCGCTGGACATTGTCTATTTTCAACAATATTCTTTTTTAGGAAAAAGACACTCTTCTCTCTTTTGTGCCACTTATACAAAGAAAGTGCACCAACCCCACTGAGCAAAACAGCTCTTTCTTGGAGTGCCTAGACAATTTTTTTTCATGAAATATAATAAATAAGCTTTACAAATTACAGTGCATCCTTCAAGGATTAAAATATACAACTTCTAGAATAATGTATATTAAGTAATAATATACCAAATATCTATTAGAAACATATTTTTTCTCATCTAGTCCTATGATCTTTTTTCTTTAAGATGAATTGTGATTAGGTATTATTTATTCATGCTCACCAAAATTTACTGAGTCCTGAAAATGTTCATGGCAACTGAGTGTACATACACATCATTTAATCTGCCATGAGGCTGCCTTTAAAAAGTATTAAAAGACTTCCAATGTATAGTTTCGTTTCATTAATTATATTTGAACTTTTAGAGGAAGAAGAGTAGATGTACATTTTTAGTTGGTAGTAGTTAAAATCCCAGGCTGTGGAGGTGGGCAAACCTTGGTCAGTCAGATTTTAGATTTATATTATGTTCCACTTAAAATTACAGATGCATATTTTACTATTTGTATGAGAGTGGTTACATTCTGTTACACACCTATGAATATGGAATGCTATAATATAAGTTAATCTCTTATTTTACAAAGAAGATATATTTGTAATTGACTAACTTAATTATAAATTCTTTCAAAACTATACATGAAATAAAAATATTTTCAAATAATATATTAATTTAAGTATATATATTTTATAATAAAATTACATAAAACATCTTAACTTGGAATTATTACTTGGTCTTTGCTCATATTTCATGAAACACATTTCATTTTTCATTTTCATCTTGCGACCTCAGCAGCTTCCTTTCCTTTGAGTCTCTGACTCACCCCAAACAGTTTTCTAGAGAATATCACTCTGTTTGAACACTCAAATTCGTATGTCCATGGAGAATTTATTTGCAAACTTTGTCCCAGAGAATTAGGTCGTTTCCATTCTTTCATATATTCTATAGGTGGGTATATTTATAATCTCCATAAGGTATCCACTTACTTTGAAATGGTTATTTAAAAATGTTTGTTTTAAATTTACACCCAATAATTAATTATTGTGAGGTAGTATTTCCAGGAACAGCCACTAAATTGATCTTATATATTTTTCCTTTTTCTTTTAAACTCATAACCTTTGTAATTGGTCCAAGCTAGAATTGATTGGATCTTCCCTAAGCAGTGGGATCAAAATAAAATAATTGAGTGCACACCAGGTAAAATGACTAAGTTTGTAAGGAATGAAAAATAAGGGGACCATCTAAGTAATATTCATATGATGACAGCCCTTTTCTCATTGTTGAGTGTATCTGTTAAATTTGTATGTCTCCCTTTCTTTTTTTTGGCCAGTTTAAGGTATAATAATGATACTAATTTTTCTGGAGAGTATCTAGGTATAAATTAACAATGTGCATAGCTTATTGCTTTGTGCATAGTTAGTACTTGACACATGGCAAATAAATGATAACTTCTTGTATTTGCAGAAGGAACCACCAAATGTTTATATTGTATTTTTCTTTATGTTAATTATTAAAAGGTCTGTTAAAGCAAGTTCACATAAACACAATGCATTCACACATGATGACAGGCCATGAAGATAAATCTATCATTTTACATTTATTTACAAAAATTTAAAAAATGATAATGGCATTATGAATGAACAAATATGTTTGTCCTTTAAAATTTTTGTTTAAAACGTATATATAAGGGAAAACCATGTAAATGACCATATATTAATTTCTGATTTACATGTTAAGTATAGTTTTTTTCTGCTATTACTACCATATAGTCTTAGTTCTCACACAAATTAGATTCTAGAAATCCATTTCTCAATTAGGAGTTGAGAATTTGGAGCATTTTTCACTAGAGAAGCAAAAAACCTGCCCAATTCACATTATTATCAAAATAGTGTTTGTGTGGCAAAAATATCAGAATATAGCAGTGTAGAAACTAGATACAATGGAATAAGAAACAGATGCTCTTGTTTAAAATTGTGATTGAAGAAAATCAAGCTTAATTGGTGAACAGGGAAATGGAAAACAAAATTCTGTGAATTTTTGAAGCATCTCAGCTTGTGTGTGAGCCTGAGAGATCGCTGACACTGGTTTTTATGACAAACTTTATCTAAAATTTATTGCCTTTTTTACATTGATATTGATAGATCCTTAGCTGAGTTCTGTGGCTTGGTTAATTAAAAAAAGCACAGTACTTAAATTCTGGTATGTGTATGCCATTAATTTGTATTTCTTCATTTGTCAAATGCTGTTTGGGCTTTTACTCTGTGCCCGGCACTTGAATAGGCATTAGCATTCAATGATTGCAGCCTGGATAAGATATGGGCTCTGCTCTCACATAACTCAGACTAATAGGAGGAGGCAGATGTTTAAACTGATAAATTCCGTAGTGTTAAAAGTGCTATAACAGAAACATGAATAGAGGGAGTACAATGGGAAAGTGGTCACCTTTGGGCTGCTGAGCGCACAGGGACACTAGTCATAGGTTCCAAGAGACAGCATTCGTTACTGTAATGAGATATGCACATAGAAATGAAGGTTGGAGCAGAGTCCTGGAGGACATACAACATGCCAAGACTGTAGAAAGTTTACCTTATAGGCAGCACAGAGCTACTGAAAGGTTTTTATCAGGATGTAATTATGTGAGGTTCAGTTCTTCAGTCTATAAAATAAATAAAATTAATAATATTTTTATCCCTTACTGCTCCAAATTTTGTGATTTACCAACTGGGTCATGGTTTTGTATAACAAGAAGGGAGAGGGGGAGAGAGGGGGAGCGGAGAGAGAGAGAATGAATGAAAAATTAAGAGTCTTGGTTGCTTATGTCAAACATCATTTAGTATTACTGTTAACTAAGGAAAATTTGCAGTAGCCAAGAAGTGGAAAGTGGAACAATGTGAGTGATTCATTTTCTTTTTTTTTTTTAAGATTTTATTTATTTATCTTTAGAGGGGAAAGGAAGGAGAGAAGGAGAGAAATATCAATGTATGGTTGCTTCTAGTGAGTCATCTGCTGGGAATTGGCCTGCAATCCAGGCATGTGCCCTGACTGGGAATCGAACCTCGATCGTGTGTTTCACAGGCCCGTGCTCAATCCACTGAGCTACACCAGCCAAGGCTTTTTTTTTTTTAATTTTTACTTTTTAAATTGTTGTTGAAGTCAATTGTCTCCACTTTTAAAACAACCATTTTACAAGAACCTATTCTTTGTAAAGCAGCTTTTACCAAGCTTCCAGAGTGTGAATGATTTTTTTGCTTTTTCTTAATCTTTGGTAGGCTTATCAGAAAACAAGGATGGAAGTGAATCAAGAAGTTGATCCTAGTCCCACCTCCAAACTTTGGCTTAGAATTTGGGATTTTAGTCGCGGAATATAGTAGTAAGTGTGAAAGATTATAGTCCTTGCTCAAATTTATAAGCATGGCAGGGATGAAGAGATGGACAAGCAGTGATTAAATATGAACACAAATAGTGTTCACCAGTTAGTTGAATTGGAATGCAATATAATTCCAATATAATCTTTGGTTAAATATATAATTATATTTAACTTAAAAAATAAGAGACCAATTTAAATTTGAATTTCAGATAAATAATGATTATACTAAACTGTAATAAAAGGATTCATTGATTATCTGGAATTCAAATTAAATTGGACATAATATTTTGCCTAGGTACTCTAGAGTTTCATACATTTTCAAATGGGCTAAAAATTAGGTAATTTTAGTCACTGAAATAAAAAGAAATTCTTTTCTTGCAGAAAAATTAATTTCATAAAAAATTATTCAAAGCCAATCATCTTTATTTAGTGATGTTTTAACAATGAGATTATTCACTGCATGCTTATGACCCTCATACCTTTTCCTTACCCACTGAGATTATTCTCTGATATCCCCAAATTGCTGTTTTGTTTTCATAGGAATCAAACTTCTCCCTGCACTACCCAGGGCTGCGTAAAAATTCAGAAAGTTTATTTCAGCAAATCTGGACTTGTTGTTATTTAGAAACATTTTTGTAGAATCTCCTAAAATAGAATAGTATTTTAAAACATTATTCATTGTTCTTAATTTATACTTACAACTTTGCTGACTTTGTCATTGAAATTTATTTTGTCTTTTTATTGTTTTCCAAATGCATGCGATTGACTCAGATTCCTTCCTAATTCTGCTGATGTCACAGTTATTCTCCTCGTTCTGAGAGATTTTATTGACCTTTCATAATGTGGAGGTAATACAGGTTTTTCATGACTGGTTAGATCCTCCTTTAGAAGAAAGTGATGGAGGTGCATCTGTAAGGTTAAATCTGCTCCAGACTCCAAACTATTGCTTGTAATTTTGGGTGAGTTGTCCCATGAGGTGTAGCCTGGGCCTCAGCAGTAAAGGCTCCATAAACATTTTCTTCTTGTGTATTTGCATTTCCTGTCTATGCAAATACAAAAGAAGGGCAAAAACCTTGTTAAATTTTATTCATCTGAGAAAATCTAAATTTTAAAACATATTTAGTACATGACTTATTGCTAATTAATTGACACCACCTCGCAAGAGTTAACATTCTCACCAGGAAAACTAAGACTCGAGCCTTGGAATTTCCCATAGAAGAAGATGACACTAGAGAACAAAGGTAGATTAGAAGAGAGAGTTTCAAGAAGAAAAATACAGCAAGATAAACAGTTCAAGATAAGAGTTCAAGATAAAGCGTTTATTCATGTTATCAGGGCTAATGAAAGATGTGTAGCACTATGGAATACAGACCATTTTGAAAGGGTATTAGAGTGACACGTATTTTAAATATTGAGAAAGTAGATGGTATAAGTACTACCACATGGTTCCGTTTTTCTAACAACACTGGCTTTAAAGAAAATAAAATGGGCATTTGGGCTTGTGGAAGAGAGAGATTTGAACATGGGCTGTGTAGAGAATTGACCAGAAATCAACACAAAATGAATAGAGGAATAACGATTGCTAATAAATCCAGTTAAAATCATCACATTTTACAACAGGGCAGTTCTGCTTTTTGCCAAAAATGTTAATACTAACCAAAAAGGTGGTAGGAATAATTTAGAGTCAAAGATCGGCCCCTCAGGAAAGATTGTGGGTAGTGATAGCGACAGAGGACACAGTGACGAGGACAGGAAGGCAGGCTATTAGTGAAGGCGGCAGTGAGAGGACCGACAGAATCTTACTGGGCACAGTGAATGGACCGTAGTCGGAAGTAAGCTAGAGAAGTCTATGATAACGGACGTCAGTGACATAGAGTTTTGATGTGGGATGATACGGAAGTTCAATAGTTTAACGAGAATGGGATTGATACCATCTAAGAAGGTTCTAGATTTTGAAGGTGGAGAAATACTAGGTAATAAGTTCTGTGTTAAGAAGTCAGGCAGTGGAGTAAATCAGCCAAAGAAACAGTTTCAAGGTCTCATATGAGCCGGCAAGGCTGGTTTCAAAGGTGTCAGTAACAATGGATAGTAGTACAAATTCCAGTCCAAATGTTGCGGTCATGAGGAAGATAGGGTGGTTTGGATATCTTGATCATTATAGATGAATTGTTTTCCTACCAAGTACAAGCCAAAGTAATTTTGCCTTATAATGAAAATGTTGCCGAAACTTCAGCTATTGAGTTAGATTTTATATGCTGAGTAATGTTTCCTACAAGATTTCATTAAACTACTATAACCACAAGGATGTGATTCATATGCAAGGGGAGGATTGCACAGAAATGTAAAATAACTGCCCATGGTCACAAATTAGAAATTACATCGAGAAAATTTCACTGGGCACATTTATAATTCTGAAGAGAGATCCAGTCATTGTGATACTCTCATCTATATTTTATACTGAACATCATCATAGAGCTTTGATTATTATTTCAAAACTAGCTAGTATTCATTCAACCTGCTTATGCATTTAATAGTACTATTCCTATCTCAAAACTTCTATAATCATTGTAAGAACTGGTGGTCAGATAATAACTTCAGGTCATTTTATTTTTGTTCATGCTTCAGAAACTGTTCACTTTGTTCTGGGTGCTCTGGTTACAGATTGCTTTGCTTCTGATTTTATTCTTGCCTTGCTGCACATACCCATTGAACTTGATGCGCAACATTGTCCCATCGATTCTTAAGCCTATCTTAACTCTCTCTTCTCCTTCGAAACTACCCTCAGTCTGTTGCTTGGGAACTCAGCCCTGACCTAACTCTCCCTGAGACAAGATGAGTGTGTTTGTTTGGGCATGCGTACACACATGTGTGTGTGCTTGCACACCTGCTTTTGCTTCTGATTGGGGCAAGCTTATTTAAAATCAGTGCAAAAGAGTTTTTTTTAAATTTTGTTTTGGTAAAACACTTAATATGCAATCTACTCCCATAACAGGTTTTTAAATATACAACACAATATTGTTAACTATAGATGCTGAGTTTTTAAAAAGATTTTATTTATTTATCTTTAGAGGGGAAGGGGAGGAGAGAGGGAGAGAAACATCAATGTATGGTTGCCTCTCATGAGTCCCCTGCTGGGAACTGGCCTGCAACCCAGGCATGTGCCCTGACTGGGAATCGAACTGCAATCCTTTGGTTTGCAGGCCTGTGCTCAATCCACTGAGCTACACCAGCCAGGGCAGATGGTGTGTTTTATAGCAGATCTTCAGAACTTACTCATTTTGAATAAATGAAACAAATATTCCCATTGAACAACCATCTCCCATTTTTCCCTCACCTCATCCCCTGGCAAAAACAATTATATTCTCCGCTACTGTGATTTTGACGATTTTAGATACCTCATATGAGTTGAATAATGTAGTATCTCCCCTTCCGTGATTGGCTTATTTCACTTAGCATGGTACCCTCTAGGTCCATACCAGTAGTTCCATAAGGCAAGATTTCCTTCTTTTTTAAAGCTAAATATATATAAATGTAAATGCATAATTATTATATATGCATGCATATATAGACTGATATATGCCACATTTTCTTTATTCATTTATTCAGAGATAGACATGTAGACAGGTAGGCTATTTCCTCATCTTGGTTATTGTGCAAAATGCTACAGTGAACCTAGGAGTGCAGGTATCTCTTTGAGATCTAGATTTTAATTCATTTAAATTACACCCAGAAGAGTAATGCCTGGATCATATGGTAGAAAATAGTTTAAAATAAATTAATAATGGGGCATAGATAAACACTGCTCACCTCCTCACACAAGCACATCAAAATTACAACTAAAATGTAAAACAGTCATCACTCGGGCCCATCAGAAGTCAAGTTGAATGAAATTATGACAACTATGGAATTAAAGAAACCACATCCATCCAAAGTAGTAGTTGGGGGGTGGAGATGTGGAACAGGCTGGTCCCACACCCACGTGGGGTGGATAAAAATTTGGGAGGGATATCTAAAGAACAAGGAGTTCAGCCCCACAGCAGTCCCTGCAACACAGGGTAGCAGTGCCATGAATATAAGTCTCTATAACTTCTGGTTGCAAAAATCATTAGAGATTGAGTCAGTGGAAGAAATTTCTAGAGTCCCAAGCAGTTCCCCTTAAATGACACACATACACACACCTACTTACTCAGACTCACTCTCTGTGAGCTCCAGCACTAGGAAAGCAGCTTGAAAGACACCAATGGTGTACATGGAGGAACTGAAGTGTCTGGCATCAAATTGAGAGCTGGGGGAAAACTTTCTCTCAGACAGAAAGGTAGTCTCTGGCCAATGACCCTTTTCTGAGCTCTTCCCCAATAGAGCCACAGAGCCAGTAGGCTAGTGCCATATCTGAGATTCCATCAACCTGCCTAACTCTGTTTGCCCCACCCTGGAGATCCCCTGAGGCTCTGTCCTACCCAGTTTATGGGCCCACCCAAGCTTCTCTTCTATATAAATGGCTGATCTTGGCTAATGCTTCACAACTTCTTAAATTCCCTCAAACAAGAAACAGCCAGCCTCAGTGATCCCCAGCCTCTGTACTTCTTGTTAAGTGGCCCCAGGACTGGCACTAGGAGCAGCCAGCCTAGATTCACTGCTTAGCTTCCCCTGGGAATCTCCAAGCCCAGCACAAGTGGCAGCCACCTCAGATTGCTTTATAGCTCAGGCAGGATGGTCCTGTGCAAAACGCAGGTGGGGACTGGGCTTGGCCTATACCACCTGGGTTACTCCAGAGCTTGAACACCAGTGGACAGCTACAGACCACATCAAAGCACCTCAACCCTGCCCCTGCACAGCTGATCCTTCACAGAGGGCAATGGTTGTTGGTCAGTGGTGACAGCCAGTCCTTGCAGCTGACTGGCATGGGTAAATGATACTCACTGACCTGCTGACAGCAATCTAGACTCAACTACAAGAGGAGGGTATACTCAGCCCACATGAAGGGCATAGCCCAAGTGCCCAGCTTGGGTGATAGGGGGAACCATGCCACTTGGACTCTACAGGACACCTACTACATTAAGCTACACCACCAAGACAGGAAGTCATAGCTAGTCTACCTCATAAGGAGGTTTCCAAAGTGAAGAGATAAAGAAACATGGCCCAAATGAAAGAACAGTCAAAACTCCCAAAGAAGAACTAAACAATAAGGAGATGAGCAACCTGTCAGATACAGAGTTCAAAACATAAATTATGATGCTCAAGGAACTCACTGAGGATCCCAACAGCATAAAAAAGATGCAGTCATAAATGAATTACTCATTAATTGAAATAAAGAACAATTTACAGGGAAACAACAGTATTGTGAATGAAGCTGAGAATCAAATCAATGACTTGGAACATAAGGAAGCAAAAATCAAAGAATTAAAACAATAAGAAGAAAAAAATTTTAAATTAGGATAGTGTAAGCAACCTCTAGGATAACTTCAAGCACTCCAACACTTTCATCATGAGCATGCCAGAAAGAGAAGAGAAAAGGCACAAAATTGAAAATCTATTTGGAAAAAAATAATGAAAGACAACTTCCCTAATTTGGTGAAGGAAATAGACATGCATTTCATGTAACTGAAATATTGAAATATTGCATCCATCTTGTTTGGCATTCTCTGTGCTTCCTGGACTAGGAGGAAGCACAGAGAATCCCAAACAAGATGGATGCAAAGAAGCCCACTCCAAGAAACATCATAATTAAAATGCCAAATGTTAGAGATAAAGAGAGAATCTTAAAAGTATCTAGAGAAAAGAAATTACTTTCTTACAAGGGAATTCCCACAGGACTGTCAGCTGGTTTCTCAAAAGAAACTTTGCAGGCTAGAAGGGATTGGCAAGAAATATTCAGTCATGAAAAGCAGGAACCTACAGCCAAGATTGCTCTACCCAGGAAAGATATCATTTAGAATCAAAAAGCAGATAAAGAGCTTCCCAGACAAGATAAAATTAAAGGAGCTCATCATCACCAAATCCTTATTGTATGAAATGTTAAAGGATTTACTTAAAAGAAAAAAAGATTGAAACTAGGACCTGTAAAATGGCAATAAATACATACTTATCAACAACTGCCTCTAAAGCCAAACTAAGCAAACAAGAACAGAAACAGAATCATGAATACAGAGAACATTTTGATGGTTGCCAGATGGGAGGGTCATGGGGGTAAATGGGTGAAAAGGTGAGGGGATTAAGAAGTACAAAAAGGTAGTTACAGAATAGCCATGGGGATATTAAAGACAGTATAGGAAATGGAGTAGCCAAAGAACTTACACGCATGACCCATGGACATGAACAATGGTGTGGGGATTGCCTGAGGGAGTGGTGAGTGCTGGGTGGAGGGGGGGGGAAGAGGGAAAAAATGGGGCAACTGTAATGGCATAATCAATAAAATATCATTAAAAATTAAAATAAGTTAATAATTCCTTTTTTGTGATCCAACTTCTTGTTCATTTGTCTCTATGAGTATTTTATTAAAAAGGAAACTTATTATAGTACAGTAAGGAAGTATGTGGCGATAGTTTTTTTATCTTGAAGTGTTAGTAGAANTGAGGGGATTAAGAAGTACAAAAAGGTAGTTACAGAATAGCCATGGGGATATTAAAGACAGTATAGGAAATGGAGTAGCCAAAGAACTTACACGCATGACCCATGGACATGAACAATGGTGTGGGGATTGCCTGAGGGAGTGGTGAGTGCTGGGTGGAGGGGGGGGGAAGAGGGAAAAAATGGGGCAACTGTAATGGCATAATCAATAAAATATCATTAAAAATTAAAATAAGTTAATAATTCCTTTTTTGTGATCCAACTTCTTGTTCATTTGTCTCTATGAGTATTTTATTAAAAAGGAAACTTATTATAATACAGTAAGGAAGTATGTGGTGATAGTTTTTTTATCTTGAAGTGTTAGTAGAACAATACATATAGTGCTGAGAATTTTTTAAAAGATTTTATTTATTTATTTTTAGAGAGGAAAGGAAGGAGAGAGGGAGAGAAATATCAATGTATGGTTGCCTCTGATGTGTCCCCTGCCGGGAACTGGCCCGCAACCCAGGCATGTGCCCTGACTGGGAATCGAACCGCAATCGTGTGGTTCTCAGGCCCGCGCTCAATCCACTGAGCTACACCAGCCAGGGCAGTGCTGAGATTTTTTTTTGACTCATTAAAATATTTATTAAGGTAAGGACCTTTTAACTAGTCTATGAAAATTGATTCTCTTTATGTGGTTAAAAAATTAGAGTCAGTTACCAGCAGGGAAATATATTCATTGGGTAGTTAGCATTTCTTGCTATTAGGTTAAAAACAATTTAATATGTTACATTATAAAGTTTTAAATACAGCCAGTCTTTGAATATTTTATTGATTACCAATGCTGCTTATGCTAGCTTCCTTCTAGATGAGTGGATAAGAGCACCTAAGCTCACCTTTGAATTCCGACTCCTCAGAGGAGCGAATCTGAGGATAAGGTGTCCGTTTTCAAATTCAGTCTGGGAAACAAAGTACTGCATCTTGTTAGCAGCGAGGGACGTTTTTCTCATAATGAAAACAGCCTTTCAGCAACAAAAGGAAATCTTGTGTTGAGCAGGATAAAAGGAAGATTTGGTCTTTGAGTGTTGGCTACTAACACATTCCTAGAGCAGCTGAAAACCTACTTTCTATGGTCTTATTGATCTAGAAGCCCAGGTGAATGAAAACACTTCCTTTAAAATCTTCAAAAGAAGAAAATGACCTAGCAATATTCCTTATTCTTGCTAAAGTGATGAAGACAATGCGATAGGCATGGACCTCATGCAATTTTGGGCATGTCTATACACTCTGTATATGTGTATGTGCTGTAGGTTTCTAGAAGAATAATTTTTGTTCAATTAAGGATGTTTCCTTCCATTTCACATTTGCTTTACCATTGTATCATTAGTGAATGCTGAATTTTATTGAATACTGTTGAGAATATATAGATTTTTTTAATATGTAAATGTGATAAAGTTTCTTGATATTGGACAATCTTAACTTTCATGTGAATATTATTGTTCACACTCTGGCATATTCAATTTGATAGCAGTATTTTATTTAATATTTTTTCCTTAGCCATCTATGATTTTATATTCTTATTCTCTTCTTGTCTGGTTTTGCTACCAAAGTTATACTGATTCACTAAGTCAGGTAGTTATCCTTTTTATAATCTTTCATAAAAGAATTTACATAACATAGGGATTGTTCTTCTAGCTAGATGACGGCTTATATGTACATTACATTTTGCTCTTTTTCCAGATATCATTAAGAATGCTCAGAAAAAAGATATAAACACAAGAGGACAGAACTCAGGAAATGAGGTTGCCTCAGATGAGAAATGCCAATAAAGTTTTATAATATTGGAACATAGTTAAGCAGTGCTGGACCATGTAGAGAGAAATATACTGAAGTTTAATTATCTTTAAAGAGGGACACAGACAAGGAGTTAGTAAAATTTGCCTTTCCCTCTCTAGAAAGTCTTAGGAATTAGATGCACAGCTAGTCCAGATCTAAGGGATTCCAAAAACCCTTTATTCTCAACCTGAATTTCATCCTCCTATTAAAAAAAAATCTGTTGGGAATAATTTTTCTTCACCTTTGTATTTTTAAAGTTATTTTTCCCTAAATAGTTGCCTCATATGTTATCTTTTTCAGTCATCTGTGAACCAAATCCTCATCCTCTCAAGTTGATAAACATATGTTGTTTTCTTTTACTATAAATTAGGAGCTTACAAGAATTTGGTATTTGTTTTAGAAAGAAAAACACCCACAAAACTGCAAGTCATTGCTAGGCTTGCATTTGTTTCCATAATCCCTGTATCTCAAATGTAACTAAAATTATCTATAGCGTTTTTTAAGACTTTCTCCTTAAGTTTATCCTTCTTGGCTGTCATTGGTCTCCTGGACTTGAGGGAGAATAGTCATTTGCATCTTGTCCTACTGATTTAAATTACAAATAATACAGCATATTGTACATTGTGCCAACATCCTTGCATGGTAGCCGTTTCCTAGAGTTGCATAGCAGCTTTCTTGTATTCTCCACAGTCTCTACCACTCCTTATTATACCATCATGACTGGAGATGTGTGTCAATTGTAGTTTGTCCTGCCTAGTATACCAGTGCCAACCTATGAGCCTGCTCAGTTTCTCTCAGCTTCACCTGTCCACTAGTCACTAGATCATGGAGGATCCCATTTGCTGCTGCCACCACTGCAGCTGAATCTGTCTCAGCTTCTGCCATCACCATGGGTCTTGGTTGCCTCTGGAATGAATTATGTGGGCATGCCACTGCCTCTGGTATGGCCTGCATTGCTTTTCCCTACCCGGGAAGAGCCACCTCAGTTCTGGCCAGATACTAAGCCTAATCCTACTGAAGAGGCTCTGACTCCTCCCACTACTTCTAGACTCATGTGGAGTCCCCTCCATGGGAGATATGGCTTCCTCAGGACCCACCCAAGAAGCCAAGTGATGCAACCTGGAAACAAGGGTATTAATGCTTGTAGTCAATGCAAGTGTGAATCAGTGAGGAGTAGGAGATGGTAGGGAGTAGCAAATAAACCCCTCTCCTTCATCTGATGTACAGAGGCATGGAGGTTCCGCATGCTGCCCCGGAGATGCCATCTTTTGCCAAGCAACCAACAGGGTCCTTTCAGGAAGTCATGGCCAACTTGGTAAAACTACACCTTGACATTGCCTAGCTTTTTAAATTAACTTTATTTTTATTGTTGACATTATTACAGCTAATCCCTCTTTTCTCCCTCTTTGCTCACCTCCACCCAGCCCCACTCCCTTCCCTCTGTCCATCACCTACCTTTTAATGTCTCTCTTTCCCTTGTGCTTGCTGCTTTAAATTACAGCTCTCACCCTGGCCATTGTGGCTCCGTGGATGGAGTGCTAGCCTGCCAACTAAAGGGTTGCCAGGTCAGTTCTCAGTCTAAGGCACACGCCTGGGTTGCAAGCCAGGTCTCCAGTTGGGGGCGCACAAGAAGCAACCACACATTGATGTTTCTCTCCCTCTCTTTCTCTTTCCCTCCCTTTCTCTCTCAAAGTAAATAAATAAGTCTTAAAAATAAAAGAAAAAGTAGCAGCTCTGTGAAGTATTAGCCCCTAAGCTTTGCCTCAGATCCTGTTTTCTAGGGAGTCTGGACTTGATACTTACTTTTTCCTTCACTGGTATCTGGCTGGCCTATATAGACTTTAAAAATTCTAATCCCTGGACTGTATTTCCTTACATTTTCCTTCATTCTTTCTTTTTGTTATTTAACAATATATTATGTATATATTTCCAATTTTAAAACTGAAGATGATGTGCTTTTAACATTCACATAGAATTATATAAACATTCTATGATTTTCTTTTAATAATTTCCTTTTGTAAAAAAATTTAGAATGCTTTAAATATCACATATATTCTTGCTAACAATGTCCTTTGGCTCAGTGTGTGTGTGTATGTGTATGTGCATGGAGGTAGGCAATAGTTAAAGATAGATATTTTTATACTCTGGTGACAATGCTTTAAAAATTTTTAAATTTATAATTCATTATTGTGGCCAGGCAGCTAACATGTGTTCACCCAGCAGGACTTTGCTTTTCTCAGAATCTGTTAACATCGTTTATATATGTTCATCTCACTTTAAAAATAGATCTTTTGCCTAAGGCAGAACAGGCAATAAAAATTAGAGATATTGATAATGTTCCATTAATTTCACTCTGCCTTAGACAGTACAATGGCTTGCTCCAGTTAGCAGTTTTCCATGGAAAGTAAGAAAGATTTAACAAAATGCATTCAATGACTTTCCCAAGTCAACTTTCCTATGTGGAAACTCTGGATCTCCTGGTTTGCTTCTTCTGCAGCACCTGGTATATTACTGGAAATAAATGTACTGTGCTGATAGCAGAGACCAGGTTGTACACACAGCTGCCAAAATCATTTAATCACAGCCATACAAATAAATTCACTTGTAGTAACATTCTTCTTAATAATATTATTTACATTTTCAATTATATCAGACCCATCACAATACTAGCTAAGTCTAAACATCGCCCTTCCCTGTTTTAGTCACTGGTGGCATGTTACATAGCAACTCAAACATGGAATTTTTAATATTTCTGATTGACGGAAATATGTTAATGAACCTATTTTCAGCAGTGTTATCTACAGAGGAAATAAAGGGTCATCTGAAAAAATGGTATTGGAAATCTCTTGATCTATTCTCTGATTTTCAGTGATACCAAGTGGCAGTGAAATCTACAGATGCCATTTATCAGTGGTCAATATGATAAAGTTCTTTTCAGTGTTTTTTTTTAAGTATAAACTAAACATTTGTACATAGGAGTCTATCTAAGTGATTTAATGGCATTTTTAAAGGGTGTGTGTATGGACTTACCATGAAAAGGTAGGTTGCACTTCATACAGAAAATTCATTTAATTTTGCTCCTAGAACAGACTGCATTCCTTGGAGTCACTTGAATAACATATGAAATATGCTCAGGAATTCTCTTCATCTTAGTGGTGGGGAAAAGGCAGAACAGAGCCTGATTTCAAACATAAATTCACTTACCCTGCTCCTCCCAGTGCTAGTCTAGGGTAAGTAGGCTTCATTTGGCGAATAGTGAGGTGTTCTTCAGAGCCAGGCCACGTGGACCATTGCAGAAGGACAGGGACTAAGAGGTGTGTTTGTTGTAAATCTGGGAAAATGAGTGGAGTGGGTTTGGCTCTTCTCATGTCTGTTTCAAATTTTTGGCATATGTAAATTCCATTCAAAAAATAGTGTTATTATTTTTTTTGGCCCATCACATTTGCAGTGAGAAATGTAGTCTTAATTATCCTATTGAACTATTTGACCAAGAAAATGTTAATTTTCCACTTAAAAAAGTATCTCAAGGTCATACCTGTAATCTCATACTATGCCCCCTTAATATATTATAAGTGCATTAAAACAGTTGTCTACACATAGATTATTAACTTTTGAAAGTCCCTCTGGCTGTTCCGTAAGCACACTGTTTCCAGAATATGCCATATTTAAATTTACATAATTTTTCCTTTCTTCCAGAAAGAAAAGACATAATGGGTTTTATTATAATTATATTCACAGACTACTCAAGTGCTATTTGGCTGTGTGTGGGCAATATATTCTTGGGTGTTGAAGATAGTCTTGCAGCACTCTGTGGTCATCATTCTTATTGCTTTCACTGAATATATGCGCATACAAGAGGTATGAGATGGATCACTTGCAAACACAGGATAGCCTAGTAGATGTCGCTATGCTTTTTGGAAATAAATCTGCTATAAATTGTGCTTTCATACTGAGATCAATGAAGCAGAGATTCAAAAAATAAGGATAATTATATTAATTACCAATATGTAATCACATTGAGAAGCTTCTGTCAGATTCGCCTCTGCTTTTAGACAATATGGTATTATTTTTACGAATACTGTCTAAGATGACAATTCCTTCAGCTTGTGCAGTGAGCCTGAGATTTGCTGATGTGATGTTACTTCCATTCTGATCAAGCCATCATACCAACTTTCACTGTGGCCACTAGTGACCTTGCCAAATTCAATGGGAATCTTGAATGTTTGCCTTATTCTATTTTTCCATAGCCATTATTGCTCTTCAAGTGGACTCTTCCCTTGTTTCCCTAACACCACCACAATCTTACAGGTTTTATCCAACACTCTACTTCTTTTCCTCCTGCTTCCTGGGAGCATCCTTCTCTGTCCAGCCTTTATGTATTAAGTTTTCAAGGTTAATTCCTAGACCCTCTCTCACTCTACATTTTTCCCAATAGACCTGGTAAAAAGTCATGGCTTTCATTTGCCAATAAATAGAGATATACACCTTTATTTTTCTTTAAAAAATTCTTCTCTGATTTATTTACCAACTTTATTTACAAAAATATGCCGATGCCTATTCTTGTAAGGCATGGCACTAAACACTAGAGTGTGATAGAAACAACACCTGGAGGCCCCTGTCTCTGGGAACCAGTGCCTGGCAGAGAAGATACAATCAATAAAAGAACCACAAAAGCAGGGCAATTACAATTAGAGTTAACCATCTGAAGTGAAAGGAACTCGATTGTAAGGCAACTTTTATGCAAAGAAACTTACTGATGCAGTATCAAAATATCCAATATTTTTTGGATATTTTAAGATAGAAGGTGGTCCATTCATTTACTGATGGGCACCTAGGTTGCTTCCAGCTCTTAGCTATTGTAAATTGTGCTGCTATGAACATTGGGGTGCACAGGTTCTTTTGATGGGTGTTTTAGGGTTCTTAGGATATAATGCCAGCAGTGGAATTGCTGGGTCAAAAGGCAGATCCATTTTTAATTTTCTGAGGAAATTCCATACTGTTTTTCACAGTGGTTGTACCAGTCTGTATTCCCACCAACAGTGCACTAAGGTTCCCTTTTCTCCACAACCTCTCCAACACTTGTTGTTTGTTGCTTTGTTTATGATGGCCCTTCTGACCGCTGTAAAGTGGTATCTCATTGTGGTTTTAATTTGCATCTCTGAACAATAATGAAATTAAAAAATCATGAATAAAAAAAGATGGAAGGTGGGAGCTGGGAGATGTAAAAGTTGTTTCAGGGAAGGGGCAGAGGAATTGAAAAACACCCAAGGTGAGAGAAAGTATAGTCCTTGAGGAAACAAAGACAGGCTGGTCGAGCTGTCTTTTAACACTCAGGGGCAGCAAAGCTACAAATGAGGTCAAGGGTCAGGCCATCTAAGGTTTTTGTTGTTCCTGTTCAGCATTTTAGTATTTATTTAAAAAATACTAGTAAGATTGGTTTTCCATTGTTTGCTTGTAGTTATTATACTTGTGCTTGCTTATTCTCTAAAAGTACTGAAAGTATGAACTTGTGGATTTATCAGCTTACTGCAGAATCCCTTATCCACTTAAAATCACTGGGATATTAAAATATATATACAGGGTCCAACTTTGGAATGATCATTCTCAATTTTTTTTCTATTATGGATCACCACAGCATTTGCTGGGTGTGTAAATATGGCACCAAACTTCTTTCTTTGTTGTAAACTCTTTTCTATATGCAATCAGTCCACAGGCGACCTTTGATCACTGAGGGTACATATGTATGCAGGTACATGCAGGGTTCAGTTCTGTTGAGAGGAGTAGACATATTACTGAAATATGGATCATTCTCTCACAAAAATCATGATGTAGTTAGAGGTACTTAACTGGCAGGGTTTAGAAGAATTTAATATTAATTAAACAAAAAAGCCCGAAGGAAGCTGTCTTTAATTTACTAAAGGACTTCACTGCCTGCTTTTTGGAAGGATTTCAATGAAGAGATATACTTTCTAGATGGTCAAATGAGGTGAGTGAGATTCCTGGTGGAATAGTGAAATACTTGAGACCTCGGAAATAATTGGATATTTTCATATTCTAAAATGAGATGAGAGAAAGGTGAGATGCCTCCAATAACCTCAATATGACCCTCCCCATCAATCCATGTGAGCCAGCTGTAATGTATAGCCACCTCAGATCTTGACCACTCTGGAAACTTTCATGTTCAGTAAGCCTGGCTGTTCTTATTATGTACAGTCTGTCCCCCCGCAAAAGGACATTTTCAGTTGGCAGAAGATGGGACACAAATCCAAAGTTGGGGAATAATGCATTAATATCTTGGAAGCTGAGCATCTAGTCTATGGCAAGAATAGAGAAGTGTATGGATGTCACAAGAGTGACAAAAATAAGTCATCCAGCCGCACTGAGATACAAATGCGAAGCAGGGCTAATGCTTGGGCCGCACTGTAGAGCCGAGTGCTGATGTGGGGTGAAGTGTAACCGCGGGGCTGTGGAGAACACATTTTCATCCATCTGCATGCTCTGAGGTATCTGAACCAAAACAAAAAACAAATAAAATAAACCCTGCTAATTGGATTAGAGGATAACTATTGGAAGTTAAAGATTTATTCAATAGAGAGAGACTGTTTGGACAGATTTACCTGTCCTGACATATATGATGCATTTCAAGGAGTATGAAGCTCAGGGCCATGGAGACTTTTCAAAGGCAGTAAACTCAGATTGGTGTCTTATCTTTCCTCTGGAGACATTCATTTCCATTCCAAGTGTAAGAACACAAAGACCTGGAACTCCTCTAAGACAATCTGTTTACAGTAGGAAGCAAATCTTTTTCCCCTTCTTTCAGAAAAGGAGTGGGACCTATTATCCACACACACTCTGATTTGAAGGTTACTCTTCTGTAGTGATAGAGTAACCCCCTTTGTGCACACAGTCTTGACCGTCTGGCTGTCAGTGCATTATCACCAACATGTATAGTATTCTGATTTGATCTAGAAATCTCACCCTTTGCTTTCAATATAACATGAATAAACATGGATATTGAGAGTTCATTGATGACCATTGCCCTCAGGAATACAGTTGCTAGAGGCCTTGCTGGGTAGACTTCTGAAGGTCTGATGCCATGGCATTTTGCTGTTTACACCCAGACTATAGAAGTGAGGGGCACTTGTCCTCCAGTTGTCTACTGGCTGGTAGACAGACCTTTGGGAAGGTTTAAGTTGATTCACTCCCCCAATTCTCTGTGTTCTGGGACCACAAACAGATGATGATGGACCAGTCACCTAAATATGTCAAACTGCTCATAACCCTCCTAAATTTTATGAAAGAAATTATGGGATTAGATGATGTAGAAAGGAGATCCTGAGGGATAGACACCTAGAAACAAAACAGCCATCAGAGCTGAGGAAAGTTTCTGCTGATGGAGAAAGGAAATACAGCTCAGGTGCTGGGTGTGTGTAATCAGCAAATGACTCACCAGAGGTTCCTGGTGAGTCATGTCCAGGGAACCTTGGCAGAGATAGGTGTTGGTGAGCAGAGTGGCTAAAGGGTAAAACAGGACTGGACACGATTTGTACCACCGGCTCTGTGGCATGAGATTATGTACAGTGCAATAAAATCCCTCCCAACTGACCTTTATTAAACAGATTAATGAGGCAGTCCATTCAGGCCGGAAAACCTCCAGGCCGATGGCCACAGCACTCTGCAGCTGGCAGACGGGGGCTCCAGACCTGGAAGGCTGCTTTTCCATAAGGCGCACACTTCAGGCTGTGCCATTTGAGCTTTATGTCTCCTGAGAATTAACACTTTTCCTAAAACTACTTATACCTATGGACCTCAGTTATTGTAGTTTAGAGATTTGTCAGGTCAAGCAGTGAAATAAGAATGCAAAAACAAATAGCTACTTGAAACTAATTGAAGTATTTGGGAAGACTCCACAAAGGAAAGTCAAGAGAATGAGTGCAATCATATTTGCTGAGGGTGAGGTAACAATAAAATATTGGGGGGAAAGAATTTAAAATCCTCTAGGCATGTGGCCTCATTTTTTCACATTATATATTTTACTCTGTCTCTTCTCTACGGAAACAGAAGTGGAAACATCGGACTCTATGCTACAGACGTGTCTTATGCAAGAATAGAGTGAGGCTCCAAATAGGAATTATATAATAAAAGAAACATTTTGAATCTTAAGTCTATTTTTTTCAAGTGAATATACACTTATGTTTGAAACTTTATGTACTCGTTTTAACTAAATGCTTTTATTTACTATGAAACTATTGCTGCTGATACATCGGAATAGAGGGTTTCTAATATATATGAAGGTGGTTACAAGTTATGTATATTGTTTATTGAGAATGACTAATATCGCATTTAATTTAACTCAGAACTGTTAATGAACTTTTGTTTCAGCTATTATGGCGGACTGAACACTCACATCAACTATTCTCAGAACAATTCACAACATGAGCTGAAATAGAAATGAACTATTGGATTAGCCCTGAACAAGTGAAAATATAAGGAATACCCTGAATCCTAGTAGAAATAGTAATGGAAACTCAAGGAAGTACACTGGGCTCTGATGACATCTGCCTAACCTAACGAACATCAGTGTTTATAGTTCACAGATAGAAGAGCAAGCCCTGGGCTTGCCTAGGTTGAGCAGCCCAACAGTTGAGCACAGATGTAAGTGTACACCAAAGGGCTGCACACTGTAAGTAAGTGTGAACCAGAGACAAATTCCTGTGGGGCCGACTCCTTCCTTCTGTGGAGTCCTCCAGGGAAATTGCCTGTTGGGAGTCTTAGAGCTGGTGGACGAGCCAGACAAAATCTACCTCAGAAATATCTAAACACAACGTGGCCTCAGGTGCTTGTTGGCTGCATCATTGGCTTCGCAGCTTCAGTTCAGAGTGTTTGGAAGATCATCCCAGGTAGAAGAAAATACAGATTCTGTCTGAAAGAACCAATCTTCAGCCTAGACATGAAAGAATTCACATACATAAACCACAAATTACTGCAACATGAAGTAACATGATTGATTGAAAAAAAAGTCAGGTGGATCACCTAGGTAAAGACCTCAGATACTGGAATGATCAGACACAGGATATAAAATCAATATATTTCTATGTTCAAGATTATAAAAGAGAGCATTGTTATTATGGGTAATAAAGATAAGAGGAAAATACAGGGTGGGGAAAAGCTAGGTTTACAGTTGTGAGAATTGGAAACAGCGTTTATGATTGTATTATTATTTTTTAAAATTATTATATTATTTCTTATACAAATAGCTATAAACCTACTTTTGCCACACCCTGTATGTCTAAAAATTATGAAAAATAATGAGATTGTCAATTTATATCAGGTGTTAACAAACTTTTAAAACGGCCTTTTATAATTGATTTAGACTTACACAAAATCATATACAGAAACTTGGGTAGATAGGTGCATATTTCCTATATACCTCCAACTCAGTTCCCGGTATTATTAGTATCTTACATTAGCATTGTACACTTGTTACAGTTAAGGAACCATCGCTGCTACCTGATTATTAATTAAAGTTGATTCTTTATTCATATTTCCTTGTAAATATTAACTACCTGTATCATGTAATATTAATGCCCCTTTGATGTTCTAGGATCCTCTCTAGGATATCACATTCTATTCAGCAGAAAGTCATGTCTCCTCTGGCCCTTCTTGGCTGTAATGGTATGAGGAAGACCATAAAGGTGAAGTGGCATTTATAGAAGTGTCATATTGCTATGACCACATCACATCAATAGCACAGACTGTCAAATGACGGACTGCTGTTGATGTTAACACTGATCACCGGGCTAAGGTGCTGTTCATCGGTTTTTCTGCTATAAAGTTACTCTCCCCCCACCCAATTCCGTACTGTGTTCTTTGGAATGAGGTTACTATGTGCAACACACAGCCGAGGAGGGTGTGTGTCATGTTTTATTATAAGTAGGTTGTTACAGTTGATGGTGTCTCGTGGATTTCTAAGTTTCTGTTAGTTTTACTGTATTATTTCTGTTTCTCACACCAGATAATCGCAATTGATTTATTTTCAGGTTTGTTGATTTTTTTTCCTGCTTATTTAAATCTGCTATTGGGGACTTCAAGTGAATATTTTACTTTAGTGGTAGTACTTTTCAACTCCAGAATTTCTATTTCATTTTTAAAATAATTTCTGTCTCTTTATTTATAACCTGTATCAGTTAGACATAATTCCTTACTTATTTCTTTGAACATACTTGAAAGTACTTATTGAAAGCCTTTATCTGATAAGTTCAGTGTATGGGCTTGCTTAGTGACAGATCCTGTTGCCTGTTTTTTTTTCCCTTTAGTGTATTGTTCTTTTCTTCTTCCTTGTATGTCTTACTATTTTTAAGTAAAAGTTTTAATAAATGGTATATGAAATTGCGTATGGAAAAATGTAGGTAAGGTCGACTACATTCAAATTAAGAATTTCTTTTATAAAAGACTTTGTGCATGTTGTAAACTATTTATAGTACATAATTGACAAGGAACTCATATCCAGAATATATATTTTAAAAACTCTTCAAGTTATTAGAGCAGAAAGGCAAAAAAAAAAAAAGCAGAGAGAACAAGCCAAAAATTTAAATAACCCTTTTTTATAAAAGAAGAAACTATAATAGTAATTAAGGTTATAAAGGGATACCCGGTATCATTTGTAATCACAAAAATGCAATCTAAATCTGCAAAAAATGTATCTGCTACTTATCCAAAAGAGAAAAAATCACTACAGCAAGTGTTCGCCAACCATGCTGGAATGGAGAGATATACTGTAGAGGAACTCTTACCCTTGTACGCCAGGATGCATGTACAAGAGGACTCACAGAAACACTGCTGAGCAGAAATCAACGTGTTAGACCCAACCCCAAAGTCCATTGGGGTGAATTGTGATTTATCCATATAATAGAATATAAGTTAAAATTTTAATTAATAAAGTAAACTTACGTTGAGCAGCATTAATAAATCTTGAAAACTTAATGTTAGATGTAAAAACAAGCCTTCAAATGATATAGGCAATTTTGTTTCCTTTTACGTCAAATTCTACCTTGTAGGATCGGTTGGGGTTTTTTTTAAGTCGAGTAGGAAAAATGAGCATTTCATATGAACAGAACAGTGAGCAAAGAAAGAAAAGTATAAGGCATGTTTGGGGAATGATAAATGCAGTCATTACCTTGGCAGGGTTTCACAACTTTTTGTGTGTGTGAAAAGCTAGGCAGTGAATACTTTAGGCTTTGTGGGTTGTAGGGACTCTGTGGCTTCAACTCTATTGTTGTAGGGCAAAAAAAGTTATATGTCATATGTAAACAAATGGGCATGGTGAAAAAAAGAAGAAGAAAAGAAACATTATTTATGAAAACAGATGGAGGGCTGTTTTTGGCCCCTGGATTGTAATGCCTCAGTCCTGTGCCAGGCTGCAGATTGGCTAAAGATTTGTGATTTTTTTCCCCCTCACCTCTAAGTATGTCCTTCTCTATGAGATATGTTATCCATCTTACCTTTTGGAAAATAAATCCCCTTCCTTGATGGATTTTTCCCTGATGAAATTGCTACAGAGGTCAACAGTGGCAGTGCGGACCCTTTGGGGGAGGCTTCTGGAACCAGACTTCCTAGTGAGGACTCATTTGCCACAATTTAGTTTTTTTAAATGCCACATTTAATATTATATTACCCCAAATGAACTTGACCCAGAATAAGTCTCTGACACACAACAGAGTAATAAGTAAAGGACTTTCAATTATTAGAGACTGTGGTATTAAACTTGTGACTTTTGTTGTCATTTAGAAGTCTGAAAATATTCATTTTGTTAAATCATTTTTTCTTATTTTTGGCATAAGACCCTGAGAGTTCAGCCATGTTGTTAGAAAGTGCTGAGACTGAGTGGGGAGAAGAGGCCCACACACTGGGGCGCCGCATCCTGAAACACAGTGAGTCTTGGCAGCACCAGTCTTAGCAAACACGTGAGATACTCCTACTTAGAGATGTGTAGCCACTAACACTTATTTGAACAATCATGCCTTAAATTGCAGCTTACTTCTTATTCTGAGTGACTGTTTTAACATGCCTGCTAAAGGTTATATTTATGAATTAAAAATAAAGGTAGACTCCATAAAATCAAGAATTAGGCAAATTGGGGATATTGTTTTACTATTTTGCCTGCATTTAAAAAATACTTGTTATGAGGTCAACAGCACAGGATATGCATTTGTGGATCACACTTTTATACAACATTAGCAATTGCAAAATTACCTGTGTTTTCAATTTGAACAATGGAATGCCAACTTGCTATCTCAGGCAATAATAAGCCTGAGGGAAAATTAACTGGATTCAACAATCATGAAAAGCATGGCTAATGGTTATTAGATTTTTTTTCGTATTATTTATTTCAGTGGGTTCACTATAACTAATTAGAATGTCAAAGAACTATAATTTTCATAGTCATACCAGCCAAGAAAACAAATTAAGAGAACAATTAAAACATTGAAATGTGAATATTGTACATTTGTCTGATGAATTTAGCTTATAAATACTTCTCAGAGTATGTTCAGTATACTTCTTAGTCACCGCACAAGTGTCCTTTTCTGTCATAAAATAAGCCTTTTTGTTAACATATGAGGGCTTGTAGAAACATGTCATCATGGTAGAGTCTGGGAGGACAGGGAGGAGGCTGTGTGCAGCATGAGACAAATGGCCATGAATATTACACCAGAAAAGTGAGCAGAAGCACCTATGTCACCCACCATTTCCATGAACAAGCAAACCATACAAACGGTTTAAATAGAGAGTTTTTATGTCATTTGAAGATGAAGAATATCATATTTTCACATTTGAGAGTTTAAATTCTGAAATGTTTTTTTATGTTTTATCTAATAATTGCTGATTCTTTGGCAAATTGTCAGGTAGTACAAATCCGAGTACTGAGAAAAAATTTTATTTCATAGTTTAAATTGAGAGGTAGAAAAGATAAAACTGTGGTTAAAATAAAATATAATTAGGTGAAAAGTAATTAAGTTAATATAACTCTTACTTTCCTTTAAATTGAATGAAAGTTTATGAAAGTAAATTTCTTATTTTGAAGTCAGTCTAAATGTAAAGAAAGTAGTTTATAATTTGCTTTTGTACTCACAGTGTTTTAAATCAACATATGTATGTTGAACAACCTGAGTAAATAACCTGAATAAAACAACCTGAGTAAAAACATCCTTACCATTAAATTCTTTTTACCATTTACACTTGGACTGAAAATGGTCCATTTGCATGACATATTTTCACGTAATGTTTAATTTATTATGACAGCTTGTACTTATATAAGTGGCCACTAGATGGCAGACCTAACACTATGCAGAACTGAGGCACAAAGTAAATTCCCCAAGTAACTCGAATGGCACAGAGCAGGCATTTTATTTCAAGCCTAGTTTAGCTTCTCAGCTTAAGCTCTCTGTATCTTTTTGGGGGGAACATAATAGAGGTAGCCTAATAGTTTTACATTTATGTGATATTTTAATTGTTGTATTTCTCATATCATCTTTTAAGACTGGTAAACACTGCCATCTTGTAGGTGAAAACATGGGTTTCCCAGGGCATATGACAAAGCTTACTTCCGTAGAGAGCTACAGGGAGATCACTTTGAAGGATTTCCTGAGGACCCAGAAGTTAATTATATTACTGCTTGAGGGGGTTCTGGGATAACCATTGTTTCTCTGTCTGATACACATTTTCTGCTTATGCCCTGAACCTTTATGTTTCCAGAGGAAGAGCAATCCCTCCAGGAGACTGTAGAATCAGTTTGACTACAAAAACATTCCCTCCTCGGTGATACTGACCTCTAACTTCCTGACGTTTCTCTTGCCCTTTGGATTCTGAAACAGAATGAACTGTGTCTAGCTTCATTTTATTTCATTTTTTGTGTTCATGGAACCCTTTCTTCAGCATCACTTTAAATAGCCTCTTTTTAATTGTTACTTGCTGATTTTGAGGGGGCGGGGGGAGAAACATCAATTTGTTGTTCCGCTTATGTATGTACTTGTTGGTTGCTTCTTGTATGTGCCCTGACTGGGGATTGAACCCTGAACCTTGGCATGTCCAGACCACACTCTAACCAACTGAGCTACCCAGCCAGGGCCCATAGTACCCTCTTGATTTCTGACATTGAGCACTGGACTCCAGCTCATTTTCAGCTTTTGAAAATAGGCCAGCCGTTTTCTAAACAACTCATAGGAATCCTTTGCAAAAATTAGAAGCTTGTGCGCATCCACGTGCCCACATACCCTTCTTTCAGCCAAGCAAAAGTGATAGGAGATGATTTCCAATGGCACTTTTTCTAATTGGCTGCACAAAGCCATAATGTGCAACCGTTAGGTCAGAAAATCTATAATTTAGAACTAATGCTTTTAAATTTTGAAAGAATATTTAATTTGGATAAAGGTTAACAAACTTAAAAGCACCTAAAATAGGGGAAAATATGTTAGGCCAGAAGTTCTACTATTCAAGTAATTCTCTTCATTCAAATGAGAAGTTTGTACTCTCATCATAAAATACCCTGAACACAGATTACATTTTCAATAATAGATTTAGGCTTAATTTAAAAGTTACCTTTCATACTAGAACCTTGTAATAATGTGAACAGATATTTGTGCTTATATGTAAATGCTTAGATTATATGAACATTTCATTTCCTCTTTCTTATTAAAAAGCAATGAGTTTGCTGAAGAAAAATACAAATAATTTTTTTAAAAAAATGTCTGAAACTTAGAGATTCCCTCTGTGACCAACTTTGTAAATATATCTTCTCAGAGCTTGAAATTTTGATATGTATTTAAATTTATATGGAATATTTCATTTGAAAGAATCATAGCTTCACGTGCTTTTCTGCAAGAAATAATATGGTGAGATGTCATGTGCCCTTTATCTCTTCTACCCAATTATAATCTCTGACAGAGTACAACGTCGCAACTGGGGTGCTGACATTTGTATGGTCAA
This sequence comes from Sturnira hondurensis, assembly GCF_014824575.4. Taxonomy (NCBI): domain Eukaryota; kingdom Metazoa; phylum Chordata; class Mammalia; order Chiroptera; family Phyllostomidae; genus Sturnira; species Sturnira hondurensis. The sequence continues at coordinate 1,699,234 of NW_028086933.1, forward strand.
GATACAGAACACAGCCATCATCACGAAGGTTCCTCCCTTTTATAACCTCATGTACTTCCCTCCCACTCCCATCCCCTCCTTAGCCAGTGACGGATGTTAATCTCTTCTCTCTTTATAAAATTTAGCCATTCAAAGAATGTTATAGAAATGAAACCACACAGTATATGACCCTTGAGGATTGTTTCTTTTCTTTTTTTTTCCACTCAACATAATTCTCTGAAGTTTTCCAGATTCTTGCATTCATCAGCAGTTCAGTTCTTTTTCTTGCTAAGTGGGATTTTATGGTATGGATGTAACAGGTTTGTTCAACTATTCTGCTGTTAAAGTACTTCTGGAAGTTTCCATTTTGGGGCCATCATGAATTAGCTGCTATAAACATTCATATATAGGGTCTTATGTGAACATAACTTTACATTTCTCTGGGTTAAATTCCAGGAAGTGGAATCCTCGGTCACGTGGTAGCTGTACCTTGGCTTTTGAAATGCAGTGTCCACCCAGTTGGCCATGTCCAAGTGTCACTCATGCCTGCTCTTTAACGAGTCCCTTCCCCTCCTTCCACCACTGACTGTGGGAGTGGGGGATAGGATGGGCAGAGGAGGGCAAAGGTGGGGGACTGGGACAACTGTAATAGAATAACACTAAAAAATTTAAAAAACCACCTAGCTGCTTATACCTATTTGTCCCTGCACACCCAGATATTTTTACCCATCTGTTACTATAATAGTCAGCCTGTAGCTAAATCAGTTATATTTAAAAAGATAAAAGCAGTGTCTAATTCTTTTCCAGGGTGGCTGTACATTTTACATTCCTGTTAGCAATGTGTGAGAGACAGTTTCTCTGTGCCATCACCAGCACTTGCCGTTGTTGCTCATTTATTTTAGTCACCCTCATAGGTAAGGAGTAACGTTTCGTTGTGGTCTTGCTGGCAATTTCCTAATTGCTGGAGATGGTGCAAAAAACTATGGTACATTTACCCAATGGAATTCTATGCAGCAGAAAGAAAGAAGGAGCTCCTACCCTTTGCAACAGCATGGATGGAGCTGAAAAGCATAATGCTGAGTGAAATAAGCCAGGCGGTGAAAGACAAATACCATATGATCTCACCTTTAACAGGAACCTAAACAACAAAACAAATTAATCCATTTTTAGAGAGAGGATAAGGAAGGGAGAAAGAGTGAGAGAGAAACATCACTGTGAGAGAGAAACATCTATTGGCTGTCTCTTTTTCACACCCCAACCGGGGACCAAACCTGCAACCCAGACATGTGTCCTGATGAGGAACCAGACCAGAGACCTTTTGTTTGGCAGTGTGATGCCCAACCCACTGGGCCACCGCTCAGGGCTAAAAGTCCATCAGCAATTACATTTAATGCATTTTAAATAAGTTAATAATGAAAAGTATTTTGTCCTTATTTCACAAGTGGAAAAATGAGCTGTTCAGATTGCACATAGATTTTGAAAAAGCCATCCATGTGGTAAATACTGTTTTTTGTCAAAATGACCTATTTCTGACTAGATCTTTGTTAAATCATGGAATATCTAAAATATATATGTAAGCAGTCAGTAGACATAATTTATATTTATATAAAATATCTACTTGTTTCTTTGTGTGGTAAGGTTTTCAGCATAAAATAATTGCTACAGTTTGTCGTTGGAATGATAATATTCTGCAATCCAGCACTTGCAGTGATAAATTATAAAACTCATTTTTTAAAAAAAATTGTGAAAAGAATCACTGCTTTTATAATTTGGCTAGAATTCAAAAAAGAGAAATTAAAATGGTTTAACTTTCTGACTCTAATTTGATATTTTCTTCCCTGAAAAATAATTTTCTCCAAAAATGAAGTGTTATTCTTAAAATAAGGAACTATTTTTTTAAAAAGTTCTGTTTTTCTGTGTGTTTTAGATATAGACTTCTACTTGCTATTTGAATCTAATACATAAATTTAGTTCTTTGTTGATTTTTTCGATATTATCTCGTCTCTCCCTTTTCCTCCTAATGTCTAAGTAATATAGGAGATTTGGAAGACTTATATTGATTTATTTTTCTTCAGTTTATGTAAGCAGATCATTCTTAATATTTTTATATTTTAATGAGAAAGAGATCGGGTAAAGTTAACAACCTTTAGAACTTTCTGGTACACCTCCCAGAGATATTCAGTTTCTAAGCAGTAACTGCTGACATGTAGGCTGTGTGTGGGTGCATATTTATTCTTCACTGTGAGGTTCATATGGATGTAAGACTTTCAGAGAATTAGAAGTTACTGTCTGATCTCTGCTTTGTTCAGTTCTCTAAGTTCAAGAGCTCCTTTTTAGTAAGAGCACTTTTTTTTTATAAGAAGCTATTTGCAGTTTCTGAAAGCTTCAATGATTTAAAAATATTTCATATACATAGGTCAAAAGAGGGTTTATGTAAGCCTTCATTTTTGCAACTAACTCATTGTTTTCAGAAGCATCACCCTTGTCTTTTCTTTCAGACCATTATCTGCCTCATTCCCTTGAAAATCTCTTCTTCATCTACCTCTATGCACACTCCTTTACCCACACGCAGCTAATGACTTAGAGTATTGCGGCCAATGTTGCAGCAGCCACAGTGAAACATCTCTGTAGATTTGTTTAAATGATCATGATTATGGCCAATTAAGTTTCCTGAGGTTCCGAAAAATGAAACTGTTCACATTTTATGATTAATCTCTAGCTGATTGTGATAGAGAAATCACCTAATTAGAAACACTGAATGAACTCTCCTACTGTAGAGTTTTCAGCAGAGATATTTTGAAAACCTACTCTCCCTTGAGGTCACTGTCATCATACATTTAACCCAAGCTAATTCTTTTGCTAGTAGGCATTTTCAGAAGCAATTTCTGAATAATGACATATTTGTAGTTCTTTAAACAAATATTGCTAACGAATCCTGAGTGTTATCATCAGCTAGAGGCTAACCTAATTTAGAGAATGGCAAAGAGATTGCTCACAAAACTGTGTAGACCCCAGTGTGGCTGGTCAGTTCAGAATAACTTGGACATAACACAAACCTGGTCATTCACACACCCTCCTTCTACTACTGATGGCTGACGTCTTCAGGAGATCACTCAAGAGTCTCCTCTTGGTTTTCTGTTTGTTATTCTAAAAGCAACCCTTTGCCCTGCCTTTCTGGAGAGCTTCATACTACTATCCACTCAGCCCTACCTGTTCAGTGTCTGATGATACCCCTATGTTCTGAGTGCATATCCCTATACTGCATTTAACTGCTTGAACTTGACCTTATTCTCCTGGATATGACCTGTTCTCTTAAGGGAAGTTGCTCATTCTAGTCTTCATATTCTACATTTTTTCTCATGTTATTCAGCATAACTCTACCTTAATTCTAGAGCAGGGGTCCCTCACTCCCAGGGCATGTTGTGCTGTGGGTCTATGGCCTGTTACGAACCAGGCTGCACGGCAGAAGGTGAGCGCCAGCAAGCAAGCAAAGCTTCATCTGCATTTACAGCTGCTCCCCATCACTTTCATTACTGCCTGGGCTCTGCCTCCCATCAGATCAGCAGCAGCATTAGATTCTCACAGGAGCACGAACCCTTCTCTGAACTGAGCATGGGAGGGATCTAGGTTGCACACTCCTTACGAGGATCTAATGCCTGGTGATCTGAGGTGGAGCTGAGGCGGTGATGCTAGTGCTGGGGAGCGGCTGCAGATACAGATCATCATTAGCAGAGAGGTGTGACTGCACAGAGACCACAATAAGTCAACTGCTTGTGGACTCATATCAAAACCCTATCAGTGAGTGGCAGTGACAAGTAAACTGCATCTGCTGGCAGGCTGTAAAGCCACTCTGTCCCACCACCCTCCATTTGTGAAAAAATTATCTTACTATCCTCTGAATATGAGGATTCAGAGTTCTTTCACTTGTACCAAAGCCCAGTTCCACCTGCTCCCTTTACCTTTTTTGTCACTTTTATACCCAAAGTAGTCTCAATATGAGCCCTAACACCCTTCCTTTTATACACTCAGTTTCTCTGCTTCATCACCTATCTGTCATACTTCTCTTAAAATTTAGAAAAAATGTGTATCTTGTTTTATTTGCAACCAGCTTCACCTCATATGCTCTCGACAGTCCCTCCTGACTACTGTAGGGTTGTGTGATTCAACTCCTCACTCGTTCTAGTATCTTTAATCACTGGTTTCTCACTGGCTCTTGTTCATTTATGTACCAGCACCCCACTTATTTGTGATTCTGAAAATAAACTCTTCCACTATTTCTGGTGCTGAGGGTTTAACTTGTCTGAAACAGGGGCCCTTCCGCCCAGCTTTCTATAGAACTTGGGCAGATTACCCACAAACCTTAGACTCAGCCTCTTCTATTGCAGCAGGAGGCTTACTCTTCACCCACCACCAATACTGACGTGGTAGAAATTGCAGCTGGTTAGAAACCAGGTTTCATCTCCAGCCATGGGAGAGGCTGGTGCACTGCCCAACCACTGAAGACTCAAAAAGTTCTGAGATTTTACCCTGCTTGCAAGCTAGTGGTGTAGTTACCACAATTTCACAGATCCTAGGAAATGACATGAGACGGCTACTCAGTCAGCGATGAAGACCATTTTGTCTCTTAGAGCAATATCAGAGGCCGAACTATTGGCAATTTTGCACCAGCTACCCTGCCTCATTTCCCACATGGGAACAGGAAGAGGGCCAGATGTCACCTGCACACATAGCAAGCTGTGATACAGGAAACCATGAGCAAGGAAACCAGAGTCTTTTGTAGTGAGAGATAAACATGCACATTTTTCGCTCTTGAGCGAGACATGTCTTTATTATACTGAACAGTAATGTGTCTGCCCTTTGTTTCAGTAGGAGACACTCTTCCATTTTCCACAGCTGTTAGCAAAATCCCTTTGTTCTAGCGAGACATACCAGGTCCTCTCTCAAGGTGCTTTGACATACTGGCATCCTTGAAAAGGTAGTCCTGGAGAAAGGGCAGCCAGCGCCTCAATAGGAAGATGTGCAGAAATGCACATGATACCTAGAAAATCACCGCTCAATACCAACCACAAATGCTGAGCTCCCATGATAGGGCTGGATTCTCCAGGTCTCATTGCTATTGTATTCTGCCCTTAACCATGCTACTCAAGAGCATCATAGTCGAAGAGTAGTCAGAGCCCTTTCCAGCAAATCTAGATCTCAGCAACACCCTAGAATGCCGTGGGTAACAGTGGGCCTGCATACGTGCAGGTTCTTTTGTTTCTGTGAGTTCTTCCCCATGCATGTTGCTCTTCAGGTCTGTGCGTTCCTTGGCTATCAGTCCTTAGCATGATAGTCATATACAGGTGTTACCTCTGTGATCGCATCTTTCTAGTTATCAGAATGTTCAAACTCTGTATCTGTATTAAAAAGGAGAATTAATTGAATCAAGTATTTATTGAATGTGCTCAGTAAATGTATTAGATATGTTTACTTGAGAGGATAAATCTAGATACCATTGCTTCCCTATATCATAAAAATGATATTTTAAAATAATAATAATATATAGTGCTGGTAAAGATAAGTAAAAGGTGCAATCTTATACCTTGTTTTTGAATTATTTACCAGTGCATATCAAGGGCTTTACAAATTTGTGACCTATTATGTAATTTACCACATTGTTTGTAACGATCAAAAGTTACAAATTGTGTGCCCAATAGGTTGCCAAAAATTAAATACGTTTTGAGCCCTGGCTGTGTGGCTCAGTTGGTTGGAGTGTTATCCCACAGCTAAAAGGTGGGAAACCGAAAGGTTTGATTTCAGCTCAGAGCACATACCAAGGTTGCAGATTGGATCCCAGGTCAGGGAGCATATGGGAGGCCACCAATCTTATGTTTACCAAAGGGGCTTAAAGAGCCACAAAAATATTAATGGTTTAATGGCAAGTGATATGTTCCAAAATTATATATACATATTTTTTCAATATTGTAAAAATGCACAATATTAGTGCAAGGATATATAATAAAATACTGATACTAGTTTTTTTTTCTGGGAAGAATGTTCATTCTTTATTTAGTATTTACCAACATTTCTTCAAAATATTTATAAGTACTGGATAAATATTTATAAGTACTGGACCTTGTATAATAAATTAGAGCTTGGGCTCTGGAATCAGACTTCCTTGGATTGAATTTACGGTTCTGCATTTTTTTTTAGCTGTGTGGATTTGTGGAAGTTATGTAACGTGGCTAAACCTCAGTTTGTTTCTCTAAACACTGGGTATCACAACAATGTGTCACAGGACTTCAGTAAGTAATGACCAGACTGATGTACATAAAGCACTTAATAGAGTGTTTGGTGCAGGGCCGGGAGCCACACCTTGCTGTGGTAGGAATGTGAATTTCGAAGTCAGACTGCTTGGCTTCCAGTCCTGGCATTTTCACTTATCAGCTGAGCATGTTGTTTACAAGTTTGTGCTTCAGTTTTAGTTTCTTGTTGTTTCTTCAACTCTTATAAGAGTGCCTAGCACATAGTATGTGCTTAATATGGAAGCCACAAATTAGTGATAGCTATTATCACACTATTTAAATATTAAATTTAAAATGTGTACCCATGTCTGCACATTCATAAGTCCTTCGGTTACAGCTTATACTTCCTCAGTATACCTGAANATAAATTAGAGCTTGGGCTCTGGAATCAGACTTCCTTGGATTGAATTTACGGTTCTGCATTTTTTTTTAGCTGTGTGGATTTGTGGAAGTTATGTAACGTGGCTAAACCTCAGTTTGTTTCTCTAAACACTGGGTATCACAACAATGTGTCACAGGACTTCAGTAAGTAATGACCAGACTGATGTACATAAAGCACTTAATAGAGTGTTTGGTGCAGGGCCGGGAGCCACACCTTGCTGTGGTAGGAATGTGAATTTCGAAGTCAGACTGCTTGGCTTCCAGTCCTGGCATTTTCACTTATCAGCTGAGCATGTTGTTTACAAGTTTGTGCTTCAGTTTTAGTTTCTTGTTGTTTCTTCAACTCTTATAAGAGTGTCTAGCACATAGTATGTGCTTAATATGGAAGCCACAAATTAGTGATAGCTATTATCACACTATTTAAATATTAAATTTAAAATGTGTACTCATGTCTGCACATTTATAAGTCCTTCAGTTACAGCGTATACTTCCTCAATATACCTGAAACACTTCTGAAGTTGACTCAATATTTTTATCATATTAAATAATTTATTTTACGTTTGAATCTTCATTGAGCATCTTAAACATGTGGCATTATTAGCTATCTCTATTAAATTCTCATCAGTTGGCTTCTGTTGTTTCTTGGTTGTCTGTAAAATATCTCATACCCCACTATTTCTGGTTTTGCCCTGATTTTTTTCTGGATGCATTCATAGACTTCCTCCAAGGTTCTATAATTCAGTTGTCATGGTGAATGTTGAAATGAATATAATTTTTCATTTAGAAAAAGACTTCTAATGTATTAGAATACACAGATGAAAACATGTTATGCATTTTAATACAATTCTGTTATTTCTCTTCAACTGAAGTGACTCCCCTTTCATCCACCACCCCTGCATTTCCAGAGTTTGTGGGTTCTCTCCCGAGGTCTTTCTCCCCGACCGCACTGGGCATGCGTGTTTGTTTACTCTTCTTCATACTGTGCGGTAGGCTGCAGCTGAGGTTTTGTCTGCCTTAACGTTACATACTCCAGGATGAGCATCGCGATGTTTTGTCTAAACAGGGTATAAATTCTCCGTTGTTGTGTGTTTATTTCTGCGTAGTAGCTCAAGTTCCAAAGGTGCCATAACTGACAGTGAGAGTTAATTGAGCCAAATTCGAAATTAGGTTTTGAAATTATATATTTATGGCAGAAAAACAAAGAGTTTGTTAAACTGTTGAAATGAAGATTACATTTGTACTCTGCACCAAATATAGGGACTCCAAATCTATTTTTAATCACTTCTTTCATCATTATTTTAAAGGAAAATTGTGTGCTTTTGCGGCTACCCCCTGTCTGGTTGTATCTTTAAACTTTCAGGACATGTGTAGCATTAAGCATATCCATGAGCTTTTTATCTCAGAAGGGAGGCGTATAATTCAGGCCAACAAAGGACAAGCACATTCTCCTCTACCGTGGAGAAGAGAACGACTGTGCCAAAGCGTCTCACTTAAAAGGCAGTGTTTTGCCCTGCCGCCTATGTTCCCCGTCCCATTAGTGGAATCCGCATGAAATGTTAGAGCATGATGTAGATGCCGACAGTGATCACAGAAGTTAGGTCTATAATGCAAAGGTGTGTCTAGCAGCACAGATTATATATTTTTAATTTTGTGTCCCTTCATGATTTCACGGTTTCATCGCATTAAGTATGTACTTAAATTGTATTAAATGCAGGACCCACCATTCTCCACCACACCACCTGCACAACCCTGGCTCCAAGTTTCAGCTAATTCAGTGATGAGAGACGGTGCTACCCGTTTTTTCTCTACTAGGCCAATCCAACCCTGAGGGAGTCTAACTGAAGGACATTTTTTTCCCAGAACACTGCTAACGAGGATGCCGTGAAAAGCACATGCTGAACAGCCTTGGAAGTTGTCATTTAATTTATGCCATTTTTGATAGATGAACGTTTTTGGTTTGTTTTTAAATAAAGCTTAGCGTGGCTTATAAGCACTGTATAATGTGGTTTCTGTCCATTCATTTGGCCCTATTTTCTTTCAAGTATTAAAGAGCCACATTTATTTCAGCCTTTTCATACTTGCTGTTCCTTCTGTTAGAAGGATCTTGCTGCTACCCTTTCTTAACTGCCCTTGCACTCGGCCTATCTCCCCCCTCTTCGTTTTCCGAATCACAGGGTGAGTGTCACTTTCCCTGGAACGTCTTAGCGCATAGCTAGAGAAAGCCTCCGTGGGGTCCTCACTGATTTTCCTTTCAAAGCCCCTGTTTCTGTTTGTGGTGCTTATTTCTTGGACTACGGTGTGCATCTCCCTTTCCGAACAAATTCTGAGGTTTGTGAGGGTGTTATTTCTTTGGATCTCCATTTTCTATTATTTCAAAATGCTGCTTGACATTCAAAAGATGTTTTCTGACCACACGTAGCAATGATTCTGTCCACGAAAATTCTAAAGAATCTTGATATATAAAACCTACTTTTTCAGCAGCATGAAATATAATGCTTTATAATTCACACATTTGTGGAAGTTTTAGAGAAATAGCCTTGTTGAATGTCAAGTTTCAAGTTTCTATTGTTATAAAGAGTATATTGTTCACAGATACCCCAACACCACAAAAGAAGATAATAAAGTGGTCCATGAAGAGAAATATAAGGATCAATAATAGGAAAAAGGTAAACTCATAAGGTGATGGAAAGCTAATTTTGTCTTACTTGACTATGATCTTGATGACTCCTCAGACCCATTTTAACTCCTTAGATACAGAAGACTTCCTCTGGTCAATTAATTATTTGAGAAATGCTTGTTGAGTTTTATGCATTAAGTACTATTTCAGATATTGATGACAAAACAGAGGACATTAGTTATTTGATTTTATGAGGACACGGATCTACAAAGACTGTATAACAACAAAAATAAGATCATTGCAGCTACTGGTAAATACCATCAGGTAAATGAAACTAGTTGTAGGATAGCTATTGGCAGGTGACAAGGTCCTGGTAGACATGAAATAAGACCTCACCGATGTGGTGATACTTGCATTGAGGTGTAAATACTCTGTGCTGCTGTGTGTAATGCATACTTTTTTGTCCAAATTTTTGATGGAAAAATAAAGATGCCCAGTATACATGGGTAGTGCTAGTTCTGCATCTATATAAATGTTTTTGATTATTTTACTTATGTTCACACATTAAAAGTGTAACTCTAGAAGGTAATAACAATAACTGTATGCAAAAAACACCCTGGAATATGATACAAAGTTATTACAAAAGTTTTTTTTCTTAAAAGCTTGAGCCAAAAATATGGATTTGCATTATACATGTCAACATTATGACAGTGTGAACGAGGCTGCCGTATGAAAATTGAAGGGGAAAACATTCCAGGCAAAGAAGACCACAGCGGCTAACATTCTGAGGTTGGAAAGTCTTTGACTTGGTCTAAGAATAGAACAAGATCATGGAGCCATATGGTGTAGTAAGCAATGGCATAGTATAAAAAATGAGGTGAGAAGTTAGGCTAGGGCAGATTTTTTTAATGCAATTAAGTGGATAGATGAAATAGATGATGCATGAATGATACAGTGGCCTACCAGACGCAGTGGCTCCCTGCCTACAGCTGTGGATCTCACTGTCTTTTAAAATGGGATTTGACAATGTGGCATGAAGAGTCTCCGTTTAAGGTACAATATAAGAAACCATAAAATGATCAAATTAGTTAGATTCCACTACAGTACACAGCTCACGATTATATTTTGTCCATTAAAATAAAATCCCCAGGGACTTCTTTTAATCTTACATGAAACTTTTAAGTAAAGTGACCATGGCACCCATGGGAATACCCCTCTCAGACCTCCAACTATGGGGAGGGAAATTGACCAAGGGTCCAGCTGTGTCCTGAAATCCATTATTTCCTCTATGTAAAAAGCAATACATAAAGCTTACGTAAAGTTATATAATTCCTCTATGCGGAGGCTATGTTTAGGTGCCCAGTGGGCTGTGCCTAGTCAATGCCTAAGTGCATCTGAGGCACTAAGGCAAGCCCATTCCTGGAGACACTCAGTGCCTCTGACATCTACCTGTGGCTTGAGGACTCCCCTTTGACTTTACCTCATTTTCCTTAAAATGCATAACAGTCTAGAAAGCTTTCACTTTCTATCTTCCTTCTGTCCTTCACTCAGAGTCATAATTTTACCATGGTCAGACAACTTTCTCAGCCTTTTCCAGCTTCCTCCTGATTTTCTCTCCCAAGCATTTTTCCTAATAAATCTTTGTACATTTAATCCCATTTAAGTGTCTGCTTTTCAGAGGACCCAGACTAAAAGTGATAAAGTAGATCAATTTGCTGTGACATCTTAGTTCTCCTGTCTTGCCAAGAATTAAGTGAAAATAATATAATAAACAGTCTTGGCTGATGTGGCTCGGTGGATTGAGTAATGGCCTGTGAACCAAAGGGTCACCCGTTCAATTCCCAGTAAAGGCACATGCCCGGGTTGCGGGCCTGGTCCCCAGCTGGGGGCCATGTGAGAGGCAACCACACATTGGTATTTCATTCCCTCTCTTTCTCCCTCTCCTCCCCTCCTCTCTCTAAATATAAATAAATGAAATCCTAAAAAAATAATATAATAAATGTTCTTATTTTCAGTGACTTTAACACAATTACTTAGTCAATTGAAGTTCTTATCTAATACATCTTTTATAACTTCCATATTTTGCCATGTATAATCTGCTCCCATGTATAATGTGCACCCACACTTTTGGCTAAAACTTTCAGGGAAAAAAAACCTTTCATTTTAATTTTTAATTCAATTATTTATTTATTTATATTTAAAAACAAAATCAATTATAATATTCCAGTATTATTTTCATACTGTTATTACTATTGCTTTCTAGAGTCATACTTTTAATGCATAAGCATAAATAAAAGAATTAAAAACATTTATATAGATACAGAATTAGTACTACCATGTATAATGTGCATCCTTATCTTTCCCTCAAAAATTTGGACAACAAAGTGCATATTATATATGGGAAAATACAGAACTCTTTTGTGTTTGATGGTCCAGTAAATCCCAGTGATCTCTAGGCAGGTGCAAAGATACTTGAAATTCATAAAGGGAGCTAAAATTGTTTATTAAGCAAAAAAACAAATAAATAAAACTTTGCTGTCACATTTTAAAGTATTGTATTTATCTAATGTCAAATCTTACAAATTTCAATAAGAATTTTTATAATTCTTATAATCATAATTGGTAAATAATTTAGTAATCTAACATACAAAAGAAGCTCCTTAGCAACTTCTTTTATAATAAACATTTTGGCAAGAATGTGGAATTTTTCACTTTAAAAGTAGAAATTAAAACTATAATCTTTTGCTTCCAAGAGTCTTAGGTCCCTTTCTCTTGATTCATTGTATCTTTTTTCTATGGGAAACATGACCACCCTGTTTGTGGCATATTACATGCTATGATACTTAATATTTTATACAGAAATAAAATTCCATCAGATCTTAACTTCTCTGATGAACCTCCAGAGTTTCTTTAAAAAGTGATGCCCCCCTTTTTTGTGTCCCCAAAGATTCTCTCAAATCCCTCTTCTCTGCTCTCCCCAACAGTCATCAAACCCAAGCTTCATGGTGTGTTTCTTACCGTTACACGCACTTTATCAAAATATATCCACATTTCATGTATCCTTTAGGACAGACACAGTCCGCATTCTTTTTTCCCCATGGAACTAGCCCTGATCATGCTTGCCTTCACTCACCCTTCCATGTTAATCATCTATTAACTTCATTTGCCTTTATAATTATAAACCATGTTATATATTAATATGATAATATAGTAATATTAATACCTTATAATGATATACTTATATAACATTGAATAATGTGCTGACTTTACTAGCTTATGAATTATTTCATGTTTTTTGTGTGTTTCGGTCATGCCTCCCACACTGTGGCTATGCAAGCTTATCTGATGTGTTGTGTGCAACATAGATTTTAAGAAACATCAGAACTGGATTCTACTTGTATTATTTCCCGGCTATTTAACCTTGGATGAGTTACTTAGTCTCTCTGATCTTTCATTTTCTCATAAAATAATGTAGTTACTTCCTTTAAGGTTCTGTCTGAGGTTCAAATGAGAATTAGCATAAACACACATCTTGCAGCCTTTCAAGGCCAGGCAGGCTCACCTGGGATTCCGGCAGAGGGAAGAAACCTCGCAGAGCGGTGGGAATGCCTGACGTGCCTTTATTCTGGGGTGGGGGGGTGGGAGGATGGTCTAAGCATGCTGCCAGCTGCCTGTCCCACTGGCAGGGAGTCCCAACTCCTGTATACACTAAATGTACGCAGAGCCGGCAGGGTGCCAAGACATAGTATTCTGATTCTGCCCATGGGGGTCCATTCTGAAGGCTGTGGGAATACTGCTTACCGTAGTTGCGCAGACATCTGGGTGAGGGGGCTTGACTGACTCCGTTTACCCTACAACACATTTTCTACAGTGATATATATTTACAAATAAGCAACACATATTTATTTCACTGTGTGTCTTCTATCTACAGATGAGCCTTATAAAGACTGTGATTGTGCTTTTTGAGTTCTTAAAATGATCATTATCCAGTAATACATAAATACTTAGCATATATTATTTCATTTGTCATATTTCATTCTGCATTTGATTTTGACTAATATACCATGGACCATATAAAAACAGGTGCCGCATTTTCCCCTTTTCTTCCCTTATTTTGAATAATGTAGAAACTGACAATGAATAAAATGTGATCCACAAAAATATTTACAAAGATGGCAAATCACATTTGTTCCTCTCTACAATATGTACTTGCATAGAAATAGTTCCAGGTTTGGAAGTTTAAATATAGAGTTATGTTTCAGTGTGCTAAATTTGATTGATTGACAGTATTATACCAAGAATCTCTGTTGTGATTAAAGTCATTACTCTACAATAAAAACTTAAATTTAAAATAGAACACAACAAAATTTTTAGCTATTTTATTAATTGTGCCATAGTTAAAGAGTACATGTGAAGAATCTCTTTTTTTTAACTCAACTTCCATCTATTTAACTTAATGCTGAGACAGGCTCACCCACATTGTTGTTCCATTTGCTCTTATAATGATAGATCTGAGAGGCAGATATTTGGAAAACCTTGGTCCTACCTCCAATTCCAAGAAGAAATTCTGATTGGCTCTCCTTAGATACTCTCCTATTTATGAACCATTCATTTGGGCCAGGAAAATTGGATTCTTTGAAAACCTGTGATTTATACTTTCATCAGAATAATACGGGGAAAGGAGAAGTTCACCAAAGGTATAAACAGGACAGAAGGCAGAATATGTCCACTATAATAATTACTATTTTTTAAAATTGGACAATGATAGTTTTTCTTTGCAAGGTATCTGTGTGATTAATAGTTGCCAGAGATGTCATATTTGTATTTTTAATTTTAAATCAAATTATATTACCATATGATTAGCCTGAAAGTCATACTGAGATTATTTAATATTTGATGACATTTTTTGTAATTGCTTATATCTATAGTAGCTACACATCTGTAAACAGCATACATGTCAGCTAAATCAACACTGGAAGGATAGCTAATTTTTTTTTCAAACCACTAACATATGAACCATCTTAAGGAAAATACCTTTTATTCCCTCTCACAGGTTAATTTTAATTGTTTTTGTTACAGTGTTACCCAATATATACCAACACAAAAGTGGCATAGCAAATACTTCTATAGTGTTTGCCATGTCTCAGGCTTTAAGAGCTTTTCATACAATAACACACTCAATCCAAAGACAGGAGCTTTTTGAGTTGAGTGTTTTTATAGCCCCACATCACAGATGGTTAGTATTGAGAAACAGAGAGGCCAAGAATCTTGAACAAGGGCGTGTAACTAGTGACTAGCAATCTGGATCTCTCTAGAAACTGTGTTCTTGCATACACTCCAATCCTGGCAATAAATGTAAGCTCTTTATGCATACAGTTTTATATAATTATAAAAACAAAACTTAAGTACAAATAGAATACAAAACTGAAAATCGATTAGTGGCTTTCTAACCAGTCTTTCTATTTACCACTTGCTTTCCTTCCCATCAGTCTATTCTCTGTATCACAGTCAGAGTAACCTTTTAAAATGTAAGTCAGAACACATCAACATTCTATTCAAAATCCTATATTATCCCTATCCCCCAGCAGAAAATTCAAGAAGAATTGGTAGTTCTTATTATGACCTAAAGACCTACAGTGCCTGTCAACGCACTAACACAAAATCCTGCCACTCTCTGCCTCACTAACCGCACTCCAGAGGCAATGGCCTAGTTACTTAGTATTTGTTGAACACGCCGGCATCATTCCCACCTCAGGGCCTCTGGATCAATTTCTTTCTGGTTTGTTGTTTTTCCTAGAACCTTATGTGGCTCTATTTATTTATTTATTTAGCTTAAATACCACTTTCTGGAAGATAGCATCCCTGAATGCCATATATAAATCATACCGTTTCCTTCTTTTTTAAATGCTCACTACTGCCTTTACCTTTATTTCTGCCACCGGACGTATTGCATATTTCTTATGTTTCTTTGTTTATTGTCCATTTCCTTTACTGGGTTTCAGATTCTAGAGGCTATTTATTGTTCTTGTTGTTTGCTGCTATTTCCTAGCACATACAATTATACTTGGGCATTTGATAAATATTTTAAAGCAATCATTTAATTTTGAGGTAACTGTAGGCTTGCATGCAATTGTAAGAAATGATCCAGAGAGATCCCATGTACCCTTTGCTGGTTTTCCCAATGGTAACATTTTGCAAAACAACACAGTCAGGATATAAAACATTTCTGGCATCACAGAGACTCTGTTTGTTGCCGTTTTGGACAGTGGCCAGAATGTTTAAACCTGTTGCCAACTTCTTCAGCTCTATGTCTGGGTTATGAGGCAGAATAAAAAGCTAGGTCAACTCACCACCACATTGTTTCTTGGGTACTAAGATGCCTAGCCAGCTGGCCTTTATCTCTCTACCTTTCAAAGCATTTTAATATTTGTTGTATATACGAACTCAGTCTGGAAAAAGTCCAACCATTGCTAATATAACAAGAACGGGTTGCACTACATCGATGTGATCTGGCAACCAAGGAGAGCAGAGTGGAATGCACATGCATGCATAATGATGTCTTCATCATACTAGTCAGTGGGGGCGGTAGATGCTGTTGAGTGAGCGTGTGAAATGTGTGGCTGTCACATTCAGAATGACTGAATGAAGAGCAACGAATCTACATCAGATTTTGCATTAAGCTTGAACATTCCTCCGTGGAAACTATTTGGATGATTCAGAAGGCTGCAGCTATGGGCAACTTCATCACAGTAATGCACCTGCTCATGCATCATGCCTCCTGCAGAGTTTTTTGGTGAACCATCACATCACCCAGGTGACTCAGCCCAACCACAGCCCAGATATGGCACCTTGTGACTTCTGCCTTTCCCCAAAACTAGAATCACCTTTTAAAGGGAAGAGATTTCAGACCATCAGTGAGATTCAGGAAAAGGCAATTGGGCAGATAATGGTGATTGGGAGAACTGAGTAGAGTCCCAGGCTGCCTACTTTGAAGGGGACTGAGGTGTCATTGTCCCATGTGCAGTGTGTCTTGTATATTTTATCTTCTTCAATAAATGTCTCTATTTTTCATATTACTTGGCTGGATACCTTCTGGATAGACCTCATATAATAGCCAAAGGTTTTACTTTTACTTAAAAGAATGAGTAGGGAATAACATGTCTACTTTGTCTGCTAGAGTCAGATGTCCCCCAGAAAATATTTTTAGAATAAATAAATATTAACAAAATTTTTCCATTGAACCANATAATGGTGATTGGGGGAACTGAGTAGAGTCCCAGGCTGCCTACTTTGAAGGGGACTGAGGTGTCATTGTCCCATGTGCAGTGTGTCTTGTATATTTTATCTTCTTCAATAAATGTCTCTATTTTTCATATTACTTGGCTGGATACCTTCTGGATAGACCTCATATAATAGCCAAAGGTTTTACTTTTACTTAAAAGAATGAGTAAGGAATAACATGTCTACTTTGTCTGCTAGAGTCAGATGTCCCCCAGAAAATATTTTTAGAATAAATAAATAAAATTAACAAAATTTTAAAAAATTAATAAAATTAATAAAAATTAATTAATTAATTAATTAATTTTTGTTAATAAAATTAACAAAATTATTAACAAAATTTTTCCATGTGTAATTTTGAACCAAATTTGGGTTCATTTTTAATAAGAGATTCATGAAAATCTTGCTTTTATGCTGCCTCCACTCCTAAATTAGGTTAGTGTAATTTCCAGATATGATTCCTGCCTGTCTGTAAAGAGACAAATGCATTCTACAGATTGAATTTTTAGAATATTTTGAATAGCTTTGTTTTTCTTTGGTGCATAACATTTCACAGTCTGAGTATAAAGGTCTTGATAAAATCTGGCTAAGTATTTCAAGTCAAATATGTTTTTCCTAGACCAGGGGTGTCAAACTCGTTTTCACTGAGGATGTCATCAGCCTCGCAGTTTCCTTCAAAAGGCCAAAACAATTTTAGGAGTGTATAAATGTAACTACTCCTTAATTGTTAAGGAGTTGAAATTACATTTGGCCTTATCAAGGCAACCACGAGGCTGACGTGGCCCCTGGTGAAAATGGGTTTCACACCCCTGTCCCAGACCATACTGTTATTGCTCCATTGATATCATTTCTAAACAACAGTGGGCATACACCTCTCATAGCCACTGGGAGAGGCAGCACAGGATAGGAGTGCAAAGCATACCACATGGCTTTAAAGTCCAGCTCTACCTTTTACTATTTTTGTGGCTTGGGGGAGTTTTCATAACCAATTTCTTCTCTGTGCCTCAATTTTTTACCTTTTCCTTATAGTGATAACACTAATAACAATCATCATCGCCATCAACCTCATTGTGCAGCTGCACATGTTTAAATGAGTAAATATTAAATATGAAATATTTACTCATTTAGGGGTTAGAATAATGCCTGACAGTGAAATTCTATTCATCTATGGGTACATATGTACATGTATAAAATAGGTACTTATGCTTCATTGCCCTTGAAGATGAAGATGAGACATCTCAATAGCCACCAACTAAGGGTTAGTACTTATATTAAAAACAGAATTTTCTTTTTCAGCTTTAATACGTTTGTGTGCCATCAGAGCCATTTGTGAGTATTTCATATACCCCTAATTATCGAGGTCATCTTAAAGGACAAAAGTATGCCTCATTATTGAAACAATACTTGTATGTTTAAGTGTATAATAAAATTATATTATAATGTATATTATAACATTTATAATATTATATTATAAATGTTTATTGGACTATAATTCCAAATACATCCGATCTTCAGTGCAAATGGTATGTGCATAACTTCCCTATAAATTCTTAGTTTTGGTTATTTTTTTCTAATCCATAATGGGGGGGGGATAGAATAGGAAACTCCATGGCAAAAAAAAGCTTTCATGTTTTCAAGTTGTTTTGTATCTTCATTTTATGATATTATCTCTCCCCTGATTAACTGCTGTTTTATAGACATGCTCAATCCCCTGAGACTGTGAACACGTGACAAGGTGCATTCATGGGTCAACCAATCCATCTCTGGTGTGCAGGCTGCAGACATTTCACTGCTGGTAGCTCTCTGTTCACTCCTACAACCCACATTCATCACTATTGGAAAGTACAAATCTCCATATGTACATTCTATTGAATTGTTCTGCAAGCAGAGACCTCCAAGCTCAAATAACTACATGGTATAAATATTATGGTTTGAGGGTACACTGTTTATAATAAACAATCTGTTTATAGTAGGCTTGCTCTTTGTAATAGGACACTACTTACAATAAACCACCTGTTTACAGTAGGCTTACAAAACCACTTTATTAGGTCTCCAAAGTTAAAACAAAGGAATTACTTTGGACACCTATAATGTGTGCATATATGTAATTATGTACATGTGTGCATATTCACAAATTATGGGGTTTTTTTTCAAGCTCAAGTCTGTGAGATGGGTTCCTATTGTTGTGTAGCTATAGACTGATCATTCTATTGTGACACTGTGTAAGCATGACACACTTTAATTATACATGAAACCTGTGATGGAGACTTAGAAAGTTTTAGGTTTTAGGTTACTACATGTAATGCTGCTGTGACTATTCTAATACCTGTCTTTGGTTGATTATACATATGTTTTTCTGTTGGACATACACACCTGCACATGTACAAAATTAGATTGCCTCAATCATAAGGATGTTTATGTTCTGCATTCTCATAAACTGTCCATTTTTTCCAAAATGTTTGCTCCAATTCATATGCCAACCAGTGGTGTCTGAGAACACCAGTTACTCTAGTACTTCACAGCCATTTGAGTTTTCTTTTTTCTTAGTCACCTTAACCATTACGGTGGGTACATAGTGGTATCTCATGATTTTCATTTGCTGTCATCCTGAGGTGTATGAGTTGACAGACTTGGGTCTTGCTTTAGGTTGCAGTGATAGCATACTGAAGAAATTCACGGGCAACTTGGAATTATTTTGTACTGCAACTCTAGAACATATAGCTATATGTTGACATCATGTAGCCCATAGGCTACATCTTCCCTACTATATTTTTAAAATAAAGTTCTATTGACTATTTTTATGCTACAGTGACAGAGTTGAACAGTGGTGAAAAATATTGTGTGTCCCACACATCTAAATGTTTACTACCTGGCTCTTTATGGAAGATGTGAGTCAGCTCCTGCTGTAGAAAAGCTGCACATGTTCCTCTAAAAGAACTGTTTTGGGTGACAGCTGTACTAGAAACTTAGCCTGTAATGCTTTAGTGCTTTCTAGATGTGGTGTTGGAAGATTAACATGAAGTTTTTTAACATGGAAATACATATACCGTGGTAATTGTAAATAACACTGCAGTGAACACAGGGCTGATTATGTTCTTTCAAATCAGTGTTCTGGGTTCCTTTGCATATATTCCTAGAAGTAGAATCACTGGTCTTAAGGCAATTCCATTAATAATTTTTGGAGGTATCTCTATATTGCCTTCCACCGTGGCTGCACCAATTTCTATTTCTACCAACAGTGCAAAAATGTTCCCCTTTCTCCACATCCTTGCCAGCGCTTGTTTGTTGATTTGTTGATGATAACCATATTGACAGATGTGAGATGTTATTTCATTGTGCTTTTAATTTTCATTTTTCTGATGATTAATGACATTGAGCATCTTTTCATATGTCTGTTGGCTGTCTGTATGTCCTCTATGGAGAAGTGTTCCTTTGCTCATTTTTTTTAAATGGGTTGTTTGTTTATTTGGTATTGAATTTTTAAAGTTCTCAATAAATTTTGGATATTAACCCCTTCTCAAATGTATTGGTGAATATGTTCTCCCATTCTGTGTGTTGTCTTTTTATTTTGTTGGTGTTTTCCTTTGCTGGGCAAAAACTTTTTAGTTTGATGTAATCCTGTTTGTTTATTTTTTCTTTTGTATCCCTTGCTTGGGGATATATATATCTGATTTAATATTGCCATGTCCAAGATTTTGCTGCCTATGGTTTCTTCTATGATTTTTATGGTTTCAGGTCTCACTAAGTCTTTAATCTATTTTTAATATATTCATGTGTGTGGTGTAAAAAGGGGGTGTACTTTCATTTTGCTGCATGTATCTGTCCAATTTTCTCAACATCATGTATTGAATAATCTATCTTTAGCCCATTGTATGTGTTTGCTTCCTCTGTTGAATATTAATCAACTATAAAAGTGTGGGTTTATTTCTGAGCTCTCTATTTTGTTCCATTGATCTATGTGTCTGTTTTTATGCCAGTACCATACTGTTTTGATTACAATGACCTTAAAGTATAGTTTAATATTTCCTCCAAATTTGTTGTTTTTCAAGATCACTCTTGCTATGCAGGGCCTTTTCTGGTTCCATATACTTTTAAACATATATTTATTCTAGTTCTGTGAAATAAGTCATTAGAATCCTTGATAGAAGTTGCACTGAATCTACAGATTGCTTTTAGTAGTAGGGACATTTTAATGATGTTAATTCTTTGTATCCATGAACACAGTATGTGCTTCCACTTATTTGTATCTTCTTCAGTTTCTTCAGTGTCTTATAATTTTCCGAGCACAGGTCTTTTACATCCTTGGTTAGATTTATTCCTAGGTGTTTTATTCTTATTAAAGAAATTGTAAATGGAATTATTTTCTTAATTTACCTTTCTGTTAGTTTATTATTGGCGTATAAAATGCAATTTATTTCTGGATATTAATTTTGCATTCTACTACTTTGTTGGATTCATATCCATTCTAGTAGTTTTGGTGGAATCTTTGAGGTTCTCTATGTACAGTAATATGTCACCTTCAAATAAAGATTGTTTTACTTCTTCATTTCCAATTCAGATGCCTTATATTTAATTTCATCTTATTGTCTGATTGCTGTGGCTAGGACTTCTAGTACTATGCTTAAAAAAGAGATAAAAGTGGAAATCCCTGTCTTGTTCCTGATCTTAACAGGAACACCTGTAGATTTTGCCCATTGAGTGTGGTGCTGGCAGTGGGTTTGCCATATATGGCCTTTATCATATTTAGGTGTGTTCCTTCTATTCCCACTTTGCTGCAAGTTTTTATCATAATGGATGATGAATTATATCAAATGCTTTTTCTGCATCTGTTTATATGACCATGTGGTTTTTATCCTTCATTATGTTTATGTGATGAATCATACCGATCAGTTTATAAATGTTGTACCAACCTTGCATTCTTGGAGTAAATCCCACTTGATCACAGTGTATGATCTTTTTGATGCATTCCTGTATTCAATTTGCTAATATTTTGTTGAGGATTTTTGACTCTACGTTCATTGAGTATCCAGTGCTGTGGGACTTACCACATTTGCGGAGTGTTGGCCAGTTCTTCTTGGCCCTCCTCTTGCTGGTAAATTGTTGGATGAAACCAGAAGATATAAATATGTGTACATGGCCTGAGAAGCTCTTGTGTTCTTATCAAATGTGTGGCTACTCATTGGTAATGCTATAAACTATAGATTGCTTCCAAAGGGAAGAAGTTGCAAGAAGCAAAGAAGAAAATGCACAAGTCTGAGTCCAGAGAACCTGAACCCTTGAACAAATCTAAATAACATGATGTTAATGTCAAAATAGGAGAACACAGAATAATCCCTCAGAAAGAGAAACTAATATATAGCAAGGGTGACATCTCTGATTTCAATGCTTATGAATCTCTTAAGAGTACCTTTTTCAAAATATTTTTTAATTATTTATTTACTTTTTTTAGAGAGAGGGGAAGGAAGGAAAAAAGGGATGGAGAGAAAAATCAATGTGTGAGAGATACTTTGATTGGTTGCTCTCACAGGCCCCCAACTGGGGACCTGGGATGCAACCCAGACATGTGCCCTGACCAGGAATAGAACGGATGACCATTAGGTTCACAGGCTGGTGCTCAATCCACTGAGCCACACTAGCCGGATTTTTTTTCCCCCAAAAAAATATTGAAAAGGACTTCAGTTGAAGTAAGGTGTCATAATTAAGGATGGAGATATTATCCTCAATGGCAGATCCTAAATGTATTTTTTAATTTATTTGGGGCAGTTAAAATTTGAGATTATGAATGTAAATAACTATGCAAGGGGCTTATTTCCATACATGACTCTGGTTATTATTAAAATAATTTAAGGTCTTCCAGTGACTTTGAGTCTTGATTAAAGAGATCTAAATTCTAAACCCCTTGCTTAAGTAGTTAGAAGGAGTGCATTTAATCCTGTAAGAATACCCTCTTTGCACTTCATTTTTATTTAATATTGAAGTGTGAAATAATATGGAAGAAAAATGAAGTTCCACTTGTAATATCTGTAGAACAAAAGACAAATAAGTTCAGAAAGAATATTATCACTGTACTATCACTTATTCTTTTTTACTTAAACAAGTATCTGTGAAGGAAAAAGACATGTTATAGTTACATACTACTGTACAGTGTAGATTTTAAAGATAAGAACATGGGTACAAATGAGATGATCTTAATTTGAAAATTTAACTCACTCATAAGAAAAATAATTTGTGTTTATACAATAAAATTGCAGAAAAGAAAAGCTACTTACTATTGGGCTACAATATTGAAGACAGTGTGGCATTGCCTTAGAGAGGCATACAAGTCAGTGAAACACAATTGAGAATCCAGGCCTTCACTATGATCAATTGATTTCTGACAGAGGTGCCAAGACAATGTAATGGAGAAGGGTTTTTATCCTCCCCAACAAATGGTACTAGGATAACTGGGGTAATTGTAGGTACCTATGAAAATACCTAAGTTTAGATCCTTACCTTAGTTCCTGTGCAAAAATAAATTCAAAATACACTATAGACCTAAATGTAAGATCTAAAATTATAAAACTTGGAAGAAAATGAAGGAGAAATTTTTCAAAATTATCTTTTATGCAAAGATTTCTTAGATAGTTCAAGCATAAAGTAAAAAGGATAAATTGGACTTAATTAAAATGAAAAACTGTTGTGCTTTGGAAGATATCATTAAAAATGACAAACCAAAACTTAGAGAAAATACTTTTACATTACATAGCTGACTTTAAAAAAATCAAGAAGTTAGAACTCATAATTTAATAAGACAAAAAATCCAATATAAAAAAGAGCCAAGTGCTTTAAAAGACATTTCACCAACAAAAGTGAAAACCAGTGGGACTTACTCAACACTATTAGCTACTAGACAAATGAAAATTAAAATAATAATAAGAGACCATTACTCACCTACTGAAATGTCTATAATCTAAAATATATACAATACCAAATGTCTGAGGAGGAATTGAAGAAACTGAACCCTCATACATTACTGTTATGAATGTAAAATTGCAAAGCTAATTTGAATAAAATTTGACAGTTTCTTAAAAAGTTAAATATCAGCTTACCACAAACCCTGCAATTATACTCGTAGGTATCTACCAAAGGGAGATGAAAACGTACGTCAATACAAAGACTTATACAAAAATTACATAGTAGCATGCTATGTTGAACCTAGGAGTTCAATCATACTAGTTGAAACTAGGAGCAAGTGAAATATCCACTAACTGGGTTATGGATAAACAAATGCAGTATACACAGACAATGGAGTGGTATTCAGCAATGAAAGAATAGCATTCTAATACATGCCCCAACATGGATTAACTTCAAAAACATGCTAAATGAAAGAAGCCAGGACCAAATATTAGAAACTGCATGATTTCATTTATATAAAATGTTTATAAAAAGGAAAAACTTATAGAAAAAGAAAGCAGGCAGATCAATGTTTATCTAGATCTGGGATTGAATGTTGGGTTTGATGGAATTTGGAGGGATGAGAGAAATGTTATAAAACTAGACTGATGTGGTTGTACAACTCTGTGAACACATTTTAGGTAATTCTATAATACATTTATAATGGTGAATTATATGGTATAAATTTATACCTCATTAAAGGTGTTAAAAATAAGCTTATACTTAAAGAAATTGGATTAAAAACAAAATGAAATTATAATAGGGGAAGTATGAAAACTGAATTAATAAAGATAAATAGAACTCAAAATTTTTAAAGAGATCAGTATATATGCAACTGTGCAAACATTATTAAGGTAAACTACATTATGGATTAGAAAGATTATGAAAAATGATATTATCCTAGTGTTAATCCAAGAAGATTTAGAAATGATGAAGATGAAAAAGTTCATAACAAAGTTAGGAAAAAATTTAAATTTACCATTGTAAATAAAAACGAGAGCCTGTAATTTTTGTGGCTTATTATTTTTTTTGACATCAGGTGACACGGATTATTCCACTGCTATTAAAATGCAAGACTATGAGAATAGAGACAACGAAATCAATGCATTTCATAACCTTAAAAATAGTAGTCTGTTAAAAATGTATAAAAATTGGAACTATAAACCCTTTTGACTAAAGATGCCAAAGTACATCAAATTTAACAGTGCAATAAGAATAATATTTGTGATTAAATATACTTTATTCCAAAAATATAAGAAAGCTTATACATGAGGAAAATCAGTAGCATAATTTATAAAAAACAAATTAAAGGAGAGAAATATATGATTATGTAATAGATTCCTAAAATAATTTCATTCAGTAGTGACTGTCGCTACTCCTGGTTTAACAGGCTTCACCCATTTGGTTTGACCAGCATACGCGTTTCGTTTTGACTCCGTATTTCTCTTCATATCTATGAATGAGTTACAATGCTCATGACAAAATAAAACACTTACTGAAGAGACACACTCGGATGGTTTAGGAGCTCATCCCTTCCCTGTTTTAGTAGCCTAGCAATAGCTGGCCCAGGAGACCTGAGTTAGCACAATGGAAAAAACCTTCTGATAGGAACCTTTGAGACCCAGAAGTCACTTCTTTTTGTAACACCGTTTCCTCCACCAAGAAGTGCCCGTTTTCCTGTAGTCATTTGAGAACTCTTGCGCCATTGTCCCTATAAATAACATAGAGAGGGATGTGGGGCCCAGGGTCTCTTTTTGGAGCCCTTTCAATAATGCATTTCATGCAGCTACATCCGCCCAGCTGCGGCAGACCTCAGTGGTCCGTCCAAAGGCACCTTCACAATCAATCATGTCTGTTATCTGCTGCTTCCACATGTCCAGGTCTTCCTGATTCCAGCTTAGTTTATTTACCTTCACGTGGTGTGCTACTAATCTCTATTCCCTGTTATCGTTGTGTGGAAAACGGCCTTTTGAAGGAGAAGATAAGTGCTAGTACTATAGAGCAGAGCCAAACATGTTAGATTTTAAACAGCGTACGGATATACTGCAAGAACGAGGTGAAAACCTATTTTATTCCTGGTAACAAACAGTAAATACTGAGTGTTGGTGAAGTTCTCAGTTATAAATTAGAAACATATCTATATTTTTACAAGGATATATTAATAAATTTAAAAAACAAGGAAAAGAAATGGGAAATTGTACATATATGTTTTGTACGGAAGTGGGACAATGCTACATATATGCATTTTCTTGCATTTTTATAAACAAAATACTGAAAAAAAAAACCAGTAGGAGATAGAGTTCCCTAAAAGTGTGTGTGTGTGTGTGTCAGGACAGGGGAAGGAATATGGGGTACGTGTCAATAGTGGTAGTGGGATTTCCCTGTCTATACTGTCCAATGTAGATTCAACTGATACATTATTTACATGGTACACCTATTAAAAAGTAAAGTAAATGCTAACCAACCCATGGTACATTGTCTTTTTTAAATAATATTCTAGGCTGAAAAAACAAATAAAGGAATGATTTAATTGCTAATATTTTCAGAACTTAGTAATGTATTTTAATATGTTCATTTAGATACAACAAAAATATTATTAAAAAGCAATGAAAGCTCACATAAAGCTATACAATTGACTAAAAAAGGCATTTTGATGCATTATCATGGAAATGGACAAACCCATTTGTGTTTTAAAAGATGGCTTTACCTAGTTGTCATAAATTTTAATTTGCTCTTTATGCATAAACTATACCATTCTTTAGGGATGTCATATTTTTAAAAACCACAGGAATGCAGTAAAATGGAGTGAAGTCATGAAATAACAAAAATACATCATGGTAATAAAAATATGATTTTGTCAGGGTGTAGAGTTCTTTTGTATGTGCTCGAATGTATCTATGCTGGTACAACAGTACAATCTTGGAACATACTTTATGGCATTTTAAATTTTAATTAAACAATTAATTTTCAATTTAGACATCTCTTTAGTTAGATATCTAAATCAAGATAACACTTGCACATTAGAACTGACACATGGTTAAAAGTTCCAGATAAATCAGACTGTGATGGTTGTATCATATATAGTTCCAAATTCATATTAAAAGATTGAGGAGACACAAAGAATGGAAGAGTGGGAAAAACTGGTCCTGGAACCACCTGAGGGCCCAGGATTTATTGGGGTAGTTTAAGGGAGATGTCTGTAGTCCAGCCCTTTCTCCCCATTCTCAGAACATCTCCTACAGAAATGTTTCAAAAGAATTAGAGGAAGTAATCAAGCATAAGAGAGCCATTTCATTTATTGTTGTTTAAGTTATTGTAGCCATTTAAATTAAATTTGATTTGTAATAGATTTAGACATTTTACTTTTGCTTAATTAATTGTAAGTAGAAACAAGATTTGCGACAGAACTGCTGTGGTTGGTAGACAGAGGGGTTATATATTTAATTAGCAAATAAAAAAGTGACAGTTTTACTTTACTAGTGTCATAATTTTTTTTCCTGGGGCTTATTTCAACTTTACTGAAAGAAACTTAAAAAAAAAATATGGACCACTTGTCTGTCTGAACAAAAGCGAAAACACAGTTTTAATAAGACATGTATATCCACCTTTTTATTTCAGCAGCTATTACTGAATATCTTCATATCAGGCTTTAAAACACTGAAATAGCTCCACATTATTGACACTATTGGCATATTTTAATTAATGATGCCTGTATATTCTAATTTTCAGGGCAGCAAATCTCTGTTAAGTGATTTATATTTTTGCAAATAAGTTCTATAATAATGTGTTATATTCTATTAGGAAAAAATGAGCACTGATGTATTAAAATATTTTCCAAATAAAAATACACAAAATATAATAATATATTGTGTTGTTGGAAATTCAGGTGGCTTAATTGCCTCACTTGGCTTGCTGTTCTGGCAATAAAGCCAGGAATTAAAAACACCGAGTGTCATCACCATCTTAAAAACTTTCTTCCTATCTCTTTTCTTCGAGTCACTTTTTCTTTCTATATACTAATTTTATTTATTATTTTTATATTCTCTCTTTTTCTAAACAATTTCTGCCAGTAGGATCTATAAACTTAGAACTGTATAGGGAAACATAGTATAAAAAACAAACAAACAAACAAAAACAACGTGTTACACATTTCTGTCAGCTCCTTAATCCTTATAATGCCTTTGAAATGGACAATTTTCTACCTGTGATTTATGGTAGTTGAGTTACTATTACATTGTCATATAGAGTTATATGCTGGAGTCAGACAGATCTTATATAAATCCTTGCTCAAAACTGCCGTCAATTTTGAGCAGAATTACAGGACAAATTCTCTGATCTCAGTTTCTTTTTTTTTCATTTTTTCTTTCTTTTTAATATATTTTATTGATTTTGCCATTACAGTTGTCCCATTTCCCCCCCTTCATTCCTCTCCACTGTGCACACCCCTTCCCCACCCTCCCCTTTCTTTAGTTTGTGTCCATGTGTCACAAGTTCTTTAGATTCTATATTTCCCATACTATTCTTGCCCTCCCCTCTGTCTATTTTCTACCTACCATCTATGCTACTTATTCTCTGTACCTTCTTCCATCTTCTCCTTCTCCCACTCCCCTGTTGCTAACCCTCCATGTGATCTCCATTTCTGTGGTTTCACTCCTGATCTAGCTGTCCTCTTAGTTTGCTTTTGTTTTAGGTGTGGTTGTTAATAACTGTGAGTTTGCTGTCCTTTCACTGTTCATATTTTTTATCTTCTTTTTCTGAGATAAGTCCCTTTAACATTTCATATAATAAGGGTTTGGTGATGGTGAACTCCTTGAGTTTGATCTTATCTGAGAAGCACCTTATCTGCCCTTCCATTCTAAATGAAAGCTTTCCTGGATAGAGCAATCTTGGATGTAGGTCTTTGGGTTTCATGACTTGGAATACTCCTTTCCAGCCCCTTCTTGCCTGTAAGGTCTCTTTTGAGAAATCCGCTGACAGTCTGAGGGGAAGTACTTTGTAGGTGACTATCTCCTTATCTCTTACTGCTTCTAGGATTCTCTCCTTCATTTTGGTCTTGGCTAATGTAATTATGATGTGCCTTGGTGTGTTCCTTCTTGGGTCCAACTTCCTGGGGACTCTCTGAGCTTCCTGGATTTCCCGGAAGTCTATTTTCTTTGCCAGACTGGGGAAGCTCTCCTTTATTATTTGTTCAAATAAGTTTTCCACTTGTTGCTGTTCCTCTTCCCCTCTGGTACCCCTATAATTCGGATGTTGGAACATTTCTTGTTAGTCTGTAATATGTAAATAATGCGACCAATGACTGGTACATAATAGAGAATCAACAGATTTTTTTGGCCACTTTTCTCAATATTTTAATAAGCCAATAATTGTTTAGACACTGTTAGATTGTGTACGTGATGTTTGTTAAAACCAGCACAGTAGTATATAAGCACTGATTGACTTTGGCAAGGAAAGCTAAATATTTAGACAGCTGTGTGAATAAGATATTCACTGTACTGTATTATTAGAAGATAACATTTTCTATGGTGTAGTTCATGTATATTTGAAAGAAGTCACAGGACAAATTAATGACATCGTCAACTTAAAAAACATTGTAGAAACCCCATTAAGAGGCAGCATTTTGAACATTCAGAAAAAAATCTTTTAAATTAATCTACCAAGTGTTAGACATTGCTTTAGCTAAAGGAGTATTGAGTCGTGATTATTAAACTTACTGAAAAACAAAGGACATAAGCTATGATTTTTAGATTTCAATTTATAGTTGTGTACCTCTCAAGAAGACGTAGAAGTGTCCACAAATTTTGCCTATATGGTTCCAGACCACAGGATAATCACACAGGAAACCAAATTATCATAAGATTATTTTATTAACACAGAATTACACTAAGAATAATTGATTTTATGTGGATTTTATTAATTATATCAGCTTTAATAACCAGGGACATCCATATAAGGAAACATCGCCCTTAAAATACACATGCTAGTCAACTTCTAGGCAGTAATTGGATGGGAATAGAAATTTTTTCTAAGTTTAATTTTAGGACTATTCTTCTTATATTTGGCATTTTTGGACATATTACAATATAAGTATAAGTAAATGGTCCCAAGGATTGTATAATCAATACAATGGAATGCAACAAAAATAATAAAATATAATAATAAAATTTTAGTCCATATTTAATTATACCTACACCTTGAAACCTTACTTTACATGTGTGTGAATCAAATAAATCTGTTTTAGGCTTGAGATTTTCTTCCTAACTGACAATCCCTATGTCTCTGATCATAGGAATTATGTATTGATTTTTGTACACTCTAACTAAATCTTAAATTGTCTGTGGCCATCATTTTCTTTTTGTTAACTTTCAGATTCTGGGGAATCACCTGTAGGCCGTTCTTTGTATCAGCTAAAGTATTCTTTAGTATAAATGTATAATCTCATGAATTCCTGAAATTTTAAAGAATATTTCATTGATTATTCTTTTACAGTTGTCCTTTTTTCCCCCTTTATCTGCCTCCACCCTGCACTCTTCTCCTTCCAGCATCCCTACACCTTAGTTTATGTCCATGGTTATACGTATAAGTTCTTTGGCTTCTCCATTTCCTATAACATTCTTAACCTTCCCTTCTCTAGTTTGTACCTACCACTTAGGCTTCTTATGCTCTGTACCTTTTCTTTCATCCCCTCCTCTCCTTCTCCCTCCCCCCTCAGAACCTTCCATTGATCTCTGTTTCTGTGATTCTGTTCCTGTTCTAGTTATTCACTTAGTTTCTTTTTGTTTTAGATTCAGTTGTTAATAGTTGTGAGATTGTTGTCATTTTACTGTTCATAGTTTTGATCATTTTCTTATATAAATCCCTTTAACATTTTATATAATAAGGACCTGGTGATAATGAACTCCTTTAACTTGACCTTCTCTGGGGAGCACTTTATTTGCCCTTCCATTCTAAATGATAGCTTTGCTGGATAGAGTAATCTTGGATGCAGGTCCTTGCTTTTCATGACTTTGAATTATTCTTTCCAACTGCTTCTTGCATGTAAGGTTTCTTTTGAGAAATTGGCCGATAGTATTATGAGAACTCATTTATAGGCACTGTCTCCTTTTCTCTTGCTGTTTTTAAGAGTCTCTCTTTTTCTTTAACCTTGGGTAATTTAATTTTGATGTGTCTTGGTATGTTCCTCTTTGGATCCACTTTTTTTGGACTCTCTGAGCTTCCTAGGCTTGCATGTCTTTTTCCTTTACCAGACTGGGGATGTTTTCCTTAATTATTTTTTCAAATAAGTTTACAGTTTCTTGCTCTTTCTCTTCTCCTCCTAGCATCCCTATGATTCAGATGTTGGAATGTTTAAGTTGTCCCAGAGGTTCCTAAGCCTTTTCTGAGTTTTTTGAATTCTTGTTTCTTTATTCTGTTCCAGTTGAATGTTCATTGCTTCATTCTGTTCCAAATCATTGTTTTGAATCCCAGGTCAAAACAATGACTGTTCCCTTCACTGTTGGTTCCCTGTATATTTTTCTTTATTTCACATTGCATAGCTTTCACTTCTTCCTTTATTTTGTGTCCATACTCTCATTTCTGTGAGCATCCTGATTACCAGTGTTTTGAACTCTGCATCTGATAGGTTGGCTATCTCCTCGTCACTTAGTTCTTTTTCTGGAGTTTCGACCTGTTCATTCATTTGGGCCATATTTTTTTTTGTTTCCCTGCATCTGTTATGTAGTAAGGGGTGGAGACTTAGGTATTCTCCAGGGCAGAGCAACCCACTTCACTGCGTTGTGGTGTTATATGTGGGCGAGAGGTCAGAGAGGAAACAATGCTGCTTGCTCAGCTCTCTCCTTGCTTTCAGTCACTTCCACTACTACCCACAAGTGAATTATGTCTTTCTGTTACTAATTCTCATGTGGGTGGGTGGGTTTGAGTACATTCTAGGATCCTGTGGACTCCCCCAGTGGATTCTCCTATGAGACTGGGAGTTTCCTCCACAGCAACCTCCACAGAATTTTTACAGCCAGAGGTTTTTGAGGCTTCATTTTTCTGGTGCTGGAACCCTGGATTGTGTGGTCTGCCTCACACCCCAGTTGTTCTTTTCAGTTTATTGGCACATGAATGTGGTACCAACTGGTCCTCCAGCCACCTCCTTACCCACACAGTCAGCCAGCCTCCCCTTTGCCATCCATCCTATCTGCCTTGGCTGCCCATCTTTTCCCCTTCTACCAGTCTGGATGGATGTTTCTTTAACTCCTTGCTTGTCATACTTCCATACAGTTCAATTTTCTGGCAGTTCTGCTTGTTTTTTGTTTTTAAATTGGTTATCATCCTTCTTTTGGTTGTGTGAGGAAGTGTAGAATACATACCTATGGTTCCACATTGGCTGGAAACTGAATTCCTGATGTTTTAAGTATTAAACTAATTACCATTAAGCAAACTACATTGCAAGTAAAACTTTCTCTTAAAAATTTTTATCTAAATGCCTTTAGATTGTCATCTACTCTATAGTCTACTTCTCCTCAAGTGCCATCACCAGCAGCAACAATAACAAAGTTTCTTAAAATAATAAAAGCATAAACAAACACAAATTAAGGGAGAAGATACTTACCATCTGCTATTCAATAAATTGAAAAGTCAAATTTTACTTTTGTATAATCAATTATTTAAAAATACCTGTTGACATCTTCTTACATAAGAATTTAAAAAATTGAGTTGGTCACATTTCTGTTTTAATCATTCAGTGGTGATTTATGATGGATAAGACAGAACATTCCTAAGTGGCTATTCAGTTTTGCTGTTCCACAATGACCAATAAACACCAATAAACAATGGGTCATTTTATTGACAGACGAGGACACAGATGTGAAGACAAATGGAACCCTCAATGCCTAATGGTATTATGGGTTAGGCTTAAATAATCAAAAACAATAATTTATAGAAATTGTGGTATACATAGCTGGGCAAAAGTAGGTTTGCATTTGTAATGCATATAAATAATGCAATAACCAATAAATAATACTGTAAGAATAAATTTTTATGTACTCACAAGTATAAGCCTACTTTTGCCTACCCCTGTAACTCCCTCTTCATTGGGCTCATTTAATGTTCTATAATACCAGGAGACTGAATTTTTATTTCTCTGCTTTGCTCTTGGATTATTCACACCCTTGAACTGTGTTTAAAAAATTAAATTTATTCCTCAAAGCTCATTGTTCCATGATATGCTTTGGAAATAATTGGAAAGAGAAGGTGTTGAACTAAATAAAATCACACTTACATTAGCTCTCTGCTTGTGTGAACACTTGAATAATGAGGAGTCACAAATAGGATCTCTGTCAGAGGACTTCTAGATTCTCTTTGTCTGGCAGTGAGTTAGCTTAGATATTGGTCCATCCCCTGCATATAAAAAAAGAAAATGATGAAAATTTTAGCCTCTCTCAAAGGTCTACAGCTGTTTGAAACATTGATACCCAACAACCGAGATGCCCATCATGAAACTGCAAGATCCCAGTACTCAGTAGTAAGGTCACTTTCGGAAATTCAACAACCCCTATTGCAACATGTGCCTTCCATCCTCCTGGTCCCTCACCAGATTACTAGGGAATACCAGAGCAGGGAAAAGACAAAGCCCCTTTCCTGGAGTTCAATCAAGGATATCCCTTCTTTGTCTGATCCAAACACCATCTCAAGCAACACTCGAGACCCGCCCTTGCTGCTGCTTCTTTACACCTGGAGCTGTGCCGTGTTTGCACTGTCTGCCTGATCTTTGCTTGACAAATATATGGCCACAGTGAGAGGGACAATTATGCTTCTCTATTGTACTAGATGAGTGTTGTCATTTGAATGTATTGAATATTTTTATGGAAATATAGGTAGAGCCAAGTGGCTCAGTTGGTTGGCGCATCATCCCACACACTAAAACATTGTGGGTTCAATGCCTGGTTGGGATGTGTACGGGAGGCAACTAGTCAATGTTTCTGTCTCATGTTGATGTTTCTCTCTCTTTCTCAAATTAAAAAAACATATCCTCACTGAGAATTTAAAACATGTTTTCTAAAAGAAATATAGATAGGAAAGAGGGAGAAAAACTCTCAAAATTTAAAACTGACGGGTATCAATGCCTGATCATTGTCTCCTACATCTGAAACTAATATAATAGTGTGTGCTAATTATTCTTTAATTACAAAAAAGAATAAAACCTGGAAAACTCAGAGTTGGGAAAACTCCAAACACTCAAAACAAATTTTCTTTGAAATGATTAGCAATTTTGTGTTATTAATAATAAATCATACTAAGAGAATTGTAGCCCTTTAAAGAAGGACCTTTCATACAGCAGGGAAAACTCTAAACTCTAGTACATGTTGTAAGCCATTCATATGAGATATGAGTGACTCTGAGGAGCTGGAACAAAATGCCAGCAAGGTATAAATGGCATCGGGGGTAGTCTTGCCCATAAATATTTTCAGATTTACAGCCTTTGGTCTGAAGAATGTATTGTGCGAGGAAATACAGTGTGAATAAGTGGAAATGGTACTCCACTGAAGTAAGAGAGGGGAAAAGACAGTTCTATTTCCCGTCCAACATTTCTGCATCGTGTTATCTCTGAGTGTGCAGCCATAAGTCTGAGATGAATCTCAGGAAATGGTGTAAAAGATTGCATTGCTAATCTATCAGATTTTAGAATTCCCTTTATTCAGTTAGAAGGAGAAAATCACACACTGCAGGGGAAAATAATATGACCAGAAAGCCTGGGAGGAATTTAGACTTTTCTGGTTATTTAGTGTTGAAATTTGAAACTGTAAAGAAGAATATTGATTTTAAATTATGTTCATTCAGAGAGAGTAATATGTAAAGACCCATACATCTGACCATTGTCCATCAGTCCTGGAAGTCTTTTGATCATTAAATAGGAAAACACATAAAGAGTCAGCATAAGTGTTTTCTCTGCATTTAACAAAGGTTTGACCTTTGTTAAAAGCTCTTTTGGAAAGAGCTTTTCTTTATGTACTGTAGAAACCATTATATTACTGTTCAAAGGTATTCTTTATTTAAAGATCATTATCTTATCTATAAATTGAGAGTTATTATCTCATAATGTGGCATAGGACCTTGAGATAATATAGATAAAGTAGAATTGCCAGGTTTTTTATACAGAGTGTGTAACTAAAATTATTATTTTGGATCTAAAAGTAAAGTTTTCTTATTTTTTACAAATTTCATTACTTTTAAAAGTTTAAATTTGAAATTAGTATATATGCACATACATATATACATATACATAAACCTGTTTTCTTTCATATACTATGATTTTTCAGGACTTTTTTTCATCTTGGCAGCAATATTTTACCTTGGTTTCAACAATTGTTGGTATTTTACTTTGTTTTCTTTCTTTGTATATAGATTCATATATATAGTTTATTCCTATCTATATTTCTATGCACAAACTTTTTTGGTGACCCTGTATCTCATGAAAACAGGATTATTCTCCAAATTAATCTCAATATTATTACCACCCTCAAGCAATTTAATACAAATGTTACATTATTTACTATATGACCCTTATTCAAAAATTTTTAAATATCCCTTTCATTTTATATTTTTTAAACTTTCCTAGTGTCCACCCCCACCCTTTCCCCTATACTGTGTTTGGTTATCACACCTCCTTTGTTTTTGTTTTCTTTGATCTGAACAGTCCTCCAACATTTTTTTGTTTGTTTCTCTCATGGCAGTTTTTGAAGATTCTAAGAAGAAGGCTTATTGAATATAACACATTCTGGATTTTCCTTATTGCTTACTTGTGATTAGATTTACATTGAACATGTTTTTCAAACATGTGATAGAGAGGATATTGTATCTCACTGAATTGCATCTGGGAACAGCAAAGCAGTGGTGTGCTGAGATCCGATTGTTAAAATCTCAGGAATTTGCTGAGCTACTTTTATTTAGACACAGTCATCATTAAAATTAAATTATACTAACTTACAATTAAACGATACATACTAAGCAATGGTGATACATCCATGAACCTTTCACTCCGTAACTACATTTAAAAATAGCTCAGCAAAAGTATTCCCACGTTGTTGGGTCATTCTTCTCTTCCTTTTTTTTTCCTTTCAACTTCTTCATTTCACGAAGAGGACACGTGTATTTTATCTTACATACCTTAGTATGCATACTCCCCAGTGTAAACCATGTGAACAGAGACAATATTGGACAAGCAAGATTTCCCAGCACTTATGGAGGGAGGGCAGTGGAGAAGGTGGTTCTTCCCAGAGAGTAGAAACGGGTGCTAACCAAAAGACTCATGCTCCTGGCTTGACATTCCTCTCTTCTAAACTTTACCTTTGGTCATGTCACATTGATGGTGTGCAACAGGCCATGGGAGATTCCTGACGTGGTAGAAACTAGTGAATGCTCTGAATCAGAGGTTTGTCTATTGTGCTGTTGATTTTCAAGAAAGAGATGTGACACAGACACCAGCTTGCAGTGTCCGAGGCATTACAGATGAGATAAGATACATTCACAGGGACTACGGAGTCCTGGGCAGGAAAAGGGGTGGCATGGTTACTCTTTCAAGAGGAAAGTGCCCTGACCCTTGCCTTGACAAGTTTTTATTGGGTTTCAATTTGCACAGGAATACAGGTAAAGTTCATTAATTATTGTCAGGCACTAAGGATCAAACGATAGATAGCATACGGAGAACTATGAGGGCTAATTCTGGGTCAGGGTCTGTTAGCTAAAGGGCTATAAATCTTTGGGAAACAAACTCATTTCCTGCTCTGTCTTTTATCATTTAATTGAGAGCATTGCAGGTTTCACAGGATTGTATGCATTTTTTTCTCAGGCCTGATCACCTGGGGAACACACCCTTTCCAGCACTGGGCTGCACCGCCCTCTGTCATTGTTTCAGGCTCAAGTCAGGCAGGGGAAATAAGGCAGCCAAGAGATTAGGAGACTTCTTGCAGATAGAATGAGGACTCAGGCTATGTCAAAGCCAAGGGGCGAGGAGGGTTCATCACTCCCTTTTACTATAGCCCCCCAAGTCCCTCCCTGGGGCCTCTCTGTGATCATGCCTATCTTATCTAGTTCCCCCCTTGGGGAATCTTGCCCATCACTGGCTAACCCATCAAGCATTGGGGGCCAGGCAGAGTGAAGAAAAAGGAGCAGAGACAGCGCCCCTGCCAGGGAAATAAGCTTTGTCTCCTGAGTGGCTTATGGTCCGAAGGTCGTTCATGTTCACTTAGCCTTAGCCATGGAGGAGTTACAGCTTCTGAAATCAGGCAGGGCGGTTCCCAACAGAAATGAAGAAAATATTAATAATTTAGATTAATTATTAATAAATTTATAATTAAATAAATTTAATAATTATGTTTGTCTGTAGTCATTTTATACACACACACATACACACACACACATATATATGCCTAGTAAATGTAGAAAAAGAAAAAATATCTTTTCAGTATTTGAGAAATTCGCTTGTGGTATTTTTCTAAGCATTTTAAACATATTCATGTACAGTAGCTGAGTTTTTCCATTTTATTGTATTTTTCAGTAATAATAAGTAGTTTACCCACAACCAGGATATGAATAATACACCCAAGTATTCTTTTACTATTTGCATAATTTATTTTTATTAACTTATATTTTTTATTCATTTGAAATTTATTCTGCTGTTGAGTATGTGGTTTATATCCATTTTATCTATGCTAATAACTATATAGTTGTCCTAACTTCATTATTTAAAAGTGCATCTTTGTCCAAGATCTTTGTAATTTCATCTTTATTAAATACCAAGTTTCCATATTACATAGATTTATTTCTAGATTTTCTTTTCTGTTACATTGTTCTGTAGATGTGAGAACCAGGCATATTGATTTTAGAGCATTCAGTGCATATATCTTTTTTTCCTTTTCTGATCAAGGTAGTCCTCCTTCATTGATCTTTTTGTTTTTCAGGGATTTTCTAAATTTCCTTAGAGGTTTTCTCTATGAGTTTTATTCCTAAAAATATGTGGTAGCATTTTTCTTTAGAATAGTGTTAAACTATATTAACTGAGAAAATTTATATATTTGTGATATTGAATCTTTCTATATGTAAATCATAGGGCACCTTTCAATCTTTTGAAGTATACTTTGTGTCTTTCTGTAGTAATTTAAAGGTTTTCTTAGAGAGATTTAGCATATTTTTTACTAAATTTATTTCTAAATGTTATTATTTCTAATACACTTAGATCATTTTCTTTTCATTATATTGCCTATGTGGTTATTGTTTGCTTATATAAAGGTTACTGATATTTTATTTTAATTTTATATCTTATTATATCCTGATTTTAAAAAAGCAGACCTTATCTTATTGGATTTATAGATAAAGTGAGAAGGTATAACTTATACCCAGTTTCCACTATTATTAACTTCTCATATTAATGTGGTACATATATTTCAATGAATGAATGGATATAGCTTCATTATTATTAAAGTCCATACTTTATTCAGATTTTCTTAGGTTTCATCATATGTCCTTTTTCTGTTTTAGGATCCTATCCAGAGTACCACATTGCATTTAGTAGCCATAAATTCTTAGGCTCCTCATGTCTGTCACAGTCTTCAAACTTTCCTTGTTTTAGAGAACCTTGACAGTTTTGAGAATTACTGATGAGGTATTAGTGTGATCCTCTTACTGCTTTTTTACTGAGATTTTTTTTATGACTGTATCTGTGTGCTTGGGGCCGCACAAAGATGAAGTGTCATTTTTATTGCATCGTTTTCGTTGTTCATACTACCAACCTTACGTATCACCACTGATGCTGACATTGATCACCTGGCAGAGATCATGGTTTCTTCACAGTAAAGTTAATTTTTACCCTTTTTATTGCTCCTCATTGAAAGTAAGCTACTGTGTAACCCATACTTAAGCAGTGGGAGTTATGTTTACTTCCTTGAGGACAGACTATCCAATCAATTTATCTGGAATTGTTCAAGGGAGATATGGATTATCTGCAATTTATTTACATATCAAGTCATTTATTTCCTCCAGTATGGATGCATAAGTATCGATTTCATACATTGAGTTATAATCTACAACTTCTTCACTTATTTTGCAGCCCTCATTTTCCAGTCTTGTCCATCAGAACTCTTTTATTTGGTTCCGGTGTCCCTTTGACAACAGGGGTTTTCCATATTTCTTAGCCCTTCCTTATGTTTTGACAATATGAGATACTTCAATTTCTTTTGTACTTTCTTCCCAGTCCTATAATTAGCCATTTCTCAAGAAGCCCCTGCTACCTCTCCTGGAGAAACCATTAGAAACCATAAAGGGTGCTAAGTGTCATCATTGCTACTAAACTGTCATTTCTCTTAGACACTCTCAGCAGACAGGGCAAGAAAATAGGCGTAGACTCACCTATGTGTGTGTGTGTATTACGTAGCCATCTGTAGCTGTATGGAGTTCAATGAGTTTGTACATTAGTCTCTAATTGCAGTTTGTCACTGCATGGAAGATTCTAGCCTCCTCCTCTTGTCCATCTGTAAACTCACACTCTACCAGTGAAAAACCTGTCTCCTGTCATCATCATTCATTTACCCAACTATTCGGTGTCAGAATTGTTAACCTGTACCAGATGCAAAACAGCTTTATCAACAATGCTTCTTTTTACTTATAATTTCTTTTGACTTTATTCTTATAGATTATTTATTTCTAAAGTTTCTTAGGCAAACACCTCTCCCAACCCCATCTACAGTGAGATCTTATTAATATAGTTAAATACAGGGTGAGGCAAAGATGGGTTTATAGTTGTGAGTACATAAATACAGAGTTTATTCTTGTATTATTAATTATTGGTGTATTATTTTGCATACTTTTGTCATACTCTGCATTCCTTCTGGGATTCCCCAACTTACTAAATTACTTTCTAAAGTTTACATATTTAATCTTTCATCTTTGTGCTGTAAATTTATATAGTTTTTGACGACTATATAATGTCACGTGCCCACCATTACAATGTCATCAAGAATATATTCACTGTTAGAATTACCCTGTGCTTCACCTATTTGACCCTCTTCTTCTCTTCCTTAATTCCTGGAAACAACTAATCTTTTTATCGTTTCTCTGATTTTGCTGGTCCAGAGTAATATACAATTGAAATCATATAGAAAGTAGCCTTTTCGGATTGGGTTGTTTCACTGAACTAACAAGCATTTAAAATCCATCCATGTCCTTTCAAAGGTTGAGAGGTTGAGCGTTGTTTTCTTTATATTAATGAATAGTATTTTATTGTAAAGATGGGCCTATCAGTCTTTTGAATGGTTCCTACCTCTTACTCTCTCAGCATATTAGCTATATATTTTTTTCAAAAAATGTAGTGGTTGCTTTAAAGTTTGCAATATACACTTACAATTAATTTAAGTCCAATTTCACATAACCCTATACTGCATGACAGCTAGCAGAGTTATCTTTTAAAAAAGTATGTCCAATTCCTCCCATAAGCTACTTTTATACAATATATTGTAACTATATTATTTTGAGCAAACTTTATACATTAAATAAGTTAAAAATAAAATAAATAAAATAAAAATAAATAAATTGTTTTAAATTTTACTTTCATCTAGCCTTTGTCTGAAGCTCGTTCTTTAGACTTTCTCTTCTCCCTAAAGAACTTTGATAATTTCTTCAAGGGTGGATTGGCTGGTGACAAATTACTTGTTTTGTTTGTCTGAGAAATTTTTAATTTGTTCTTCATTTTTAAAGAATAATTTTGCCTTTTATAGAATTCTAGGCTGTTTTTTCCCCTATAAACATTTTAAACATTACATTACACTCTTCTTCCTTGCATGGTTTTTTATTAAAAGTAACCTATAATTTTTATGCTTTCTCCTTTATAGATATTATTCTGCTGGCTTTTTTCAAGATCTTTTTCTTCACAACTTAACTTCATCTTTAATGTTTGTGGTTTACTATTTCTCATTAATTATTAAAATTATTAGCCTTATTAAGATATTTCTGCTCCATTTTCTTTTTCTTTTTCTAATTATGTTTATAATTAACATAAATTTATAATTTATGTTTATATGTTTCTCTTTGCATTTCAATTTGGGAAGTTTCTATTGACATAACGTAAAACTCACAGATTTTAATCTTTTTCAGCTATGCCTAATATAGTGGTGAGCCCATCAAAGAAACTCTTCACTTTTGTTTTTAAATTCTTGCATTTTCTTTTGATTCATTTTTAGTTTTCATATCTCTGCTTGTAATACCTGCCAGTTCTTGTATTTGTTTACCTTTTAGATTAGAAGAGTCCTTTTAAAAATTGTGTATAACTCTAAATCTGGGTCAAATCTGAATCTGGTTGTGAAAATTGCTTTCTTTCCAGACTGTTTTTGGTTTACCATTTAGTGTGTCTTGTAACTTTTTTTGAAAACTAGACATAATATATGGGTAAGGAATTGAAGTAAATACGTCTTTCGTGAGAATTTTTGTGTTAATCTGCCTAGGAGGTGTTCTATGTTTATTGTTTTGGTATTAGAATCTTTGGTTCCTTGTGTGTCCCTGTTTTTGTCTCCTCTGTTGTCTTTGGTTTTCCCTAAAAACTCTTTAATTAAGTAGAGCCTGCTTTTGCAGCTCTTTATAGCTTAATCCACTGTTACTACACTGGAGTATGGTTTTAATGGGATGGTAAGATGGGGGAGGGGCGACATTTTCTATTCTTGTGATTAAATACGCCTTTTAGTGGGCCTTCACTTGGGATAGGAACTTCACAAGTGTTTCTTATTCCAACCCCACCCCTACTTAGGTGAGAAAGGACGTCTAGAATTGTCTGAAGTTGAGTAATTTCGCTTCTCCTGAGGTGGATAAGGACCTGGTAAAGGATTTTTTACCTGGAGAGGAGGCCTATAGGACAGAATGCTGCAGGAATACCTGAAAATATTCTTTCTTTCCCATTGCTTGCTAGAGATCTGAAGCTCTTTTGTTTGTTTTCAATCTTTTTAATAAGCAGTAGGTGGGGGTTCTGGAGGTAAAACTCTTGAAAGTGTAGTCTGTCTCTAAGGCCATGACCCCTGGGAATTTCTCAGTTGCATAGCGGTCCACACTCAACTTTAAACAATTTATAAAAATGACCATTTAAGCCTTCTAACAGTTTATGGCTCTAGTTACTTCTGCTCCTGGTAAGTGTATCTCCATTGTGTTTCTCTTCACATTATCACTTTTCACTACAGATTTTAGAGTGGAAGTTTGTGTTGTGACCTGAATTTGCTGATGGGTCTGAGAAAAGTCATTCATTTTTTAGTTCATTCTTTTTTTATCTTCTAGTGAAGACAACTTCTAAGCTCGTTATATGTCACAAGTTAAACCAGAGGTCTCATTAGTTTTATTTGGTTTGTTTAAATGTTTCAGTTTTCATGTATATTATCATGTCACTTGCAAATAGAGATAGTTTATTTCTTATCTCCTTAATAATTATGATTATTTCTCAGTGTTAGATAATGGAGACAGTTGACATCACATCATGCTTCTAACTTTGATGGGAATGTATGTGGTAATTTTAACTGGTGTGCGAGCTTTAGAGCAATGTGGGTGTAGTACAATAAAGAAGTAGCCGTAATCTTCTATATATTGAATGTTTTAATTAGGGAAAAGTATTGACCTTTGTCATGGTTTTTCTGCATATCTGGAAAAATGATATGTTTTCACTTTTCTCAAGTAGTAAGGTGAGTCATCTATTGGAACTTCTAGCCCTGGAGTGTTGTTAAATTTATGAAGAAAATCCTACTTTGCAGTGTTGTGTTTTTGAATATACTATTGTATTTATCACTATGAAGTCATAATCTTTGAAAATAATCTATTTTCTAGCACTGTCTACTAAAAAGTCTTGCAACAATGAAAGCTTAGCCTCAATGAACACACCTAGTTCCATTCTTGATACCACGTCTCGTTCAGAAGAATCAGAGCTCACTGGGGATCTGCCCTGTGGGGGAGATGCTCTGACAGGAATAAAACTGGATTTAAGTTACTGGCACAGAAAGGGGGGTAGTACCATGTTCAACATTAATTCAAAGTCTCATTCTGGGCAGTTGTTGCAACAAAAATATTAAAGTCAATAATGTCATGTGCGTGTTTCATTCTATAAAAACAAAACTATAACACATAATAGATTCTAATGTGTAAATAGATACAGAATGCTGTGGAAATCTTTTGTAACACAATTGCCCTGGTTGTCTTAGGGCAAATATTTCAGGGTTTGCAACCTCAACAACTTTTTTTCATGCGATCATTCCAAAAGTATCGATTTCTTCTGAAGTGAAATGCCAAGTGACAATCATATTAAGCTAGTTTATGTAATGTATGTGTGCACTTGTGTGTGTATATGTGAGTGTGTATTGCATAAACATAGACTGAGGAAAATGTGCACAGAAGTTTAGAAGGTGTTTTAAGCCATAGAGTGTTGGGGGAACATGGCCCTCCCTCCAGCTGTAAATAGCAGTGCTTCAAATTAGGTGTAGAGATTTCAAAGCAGTACAATTTAGTGTTTTTTAATTCTACTGTTTAACTGTGAATTACTAAAATCAAGCCAAAGGCTAATTCAGGTCTTTGTGTAATCAAGAAACTTGACATAATTTTCCTGTTGACCTCAAGTTCTTGAGCTAATATGTTTCACTGAATCCTCCCAAGAAGTTACTCAGGGGCCTCCATGCGGGTGGAAAAGAGGGCTTCAGCAGGCAGGGCTTCCGATCGCCTAGCTTCAGGTGACTCGCGTCTCTGGGCCGGGTTATGTGTATAGGATATCCGAGTTAGGTTTTAGATGTCAAATGTACTCCACAGAGAGAAACACAAAATGCCTGAAAGTCACTGGCCTGCTCACCTGGGCTGTTTGCACAGCTTGTATTTACACCCTTCCTCGTGCCGATGACTAGATGTTTGCAGTGCCTCCGCCGGAAGCACTTCCCACCTCATTCCAGGGCTCTGCTCCTTTCTTGTCCTCTCCTGGCTTAGAGGAGAGGCTATTCATTTTCTTTAATGATTTCAAAATTTTATCTTTTTGAGCCAAAGTTAGATTCTTAAGAATTGGTTTTTCTTAGTGTTTTTAATTATTTAACAAACAAAATGTCAGTGAAAGTAAAAAAGTGATGCTATTTAATAATTTCTTAACTATATTCACATCTGCCCTCAAATTGATATTTGTAACATA
This sequence comes from Sturnira hondurensis, assembly GCF_014824575.4. Taxonomy (NCBI): domain Eukaryota; kingdom Metazoa; phylum Chordata; class Mammalia; order Chiroptera; family Phyllostomidae; genus Sturnira; species Sturnira hondurensis. The sequence goes on from NW_028086933.1 coordinate 1,742,873, forward strand.
CTTTAATAGTTTTAGTGTAACTTACTCATGTAGACTTCACAGGCCTTTTCGATACAATGAATCCCATTTTGCGGACTGAAGGATCTAGTCTGTAAAAGTTAAAAATAACATGGTCAGTAAGTGATTGGACCAGGATAAATTCTCTGACTCCTGGTCTGATATTTTTTACTTAGCATTCCAAGGATAGTATTAATTAGACATAATAGCTAATATTTCTTGACATATGTTAGAGTAACATGAGAGCTAATATTTAATTGTGTATGTCCTCTCTTCTTGATGCTAGATTAAGTACTACATACCATTCCCTCATATATTCCTTATAATGATCCCATTAAATATGTATATCAAAACTGAAGGAGTTTAATAATATATTTTCCCAATGCCATACACTAATATGTGGTATATTGGGATTAGAATTTAGTATTTATTTTCATTCCAGTGGTCTTAATTTATTTTCTATATTGCCGTTTGAGGGAAGAAGAAAGAAAAAATTTCAATGAGAACCCTGAACCGAGAAAGAGACCTTATAAAACTAGTGCTACATAAAAATCAGAAAGTGTGCCTGATTTCACATGTATGCAGAGTCCAATCTACATCTGTCATCTGTGTCAACCATATCAACACTCCATGAGAAAGAGGGGAACGGTGGGACCTAGAGGAGGCAGGGACAGCTCTCTTTAATTTACGGTGCATGGGGCCAAGTACCAAATACCTTTTCAGAGTCACAGAATAAATAAATGCTATTATTCCATTAGATGGGAAGATGCCTTTGGTACAATATCTGTGCTTTATTAGTCATTCTATAATTAGCAACTACCACAGTGTCTGGCATTTTAATGAAAACTTCTTAAATAAAAAAGTGAAGAATTAAAAATAATTATAGGAACCTAGTTATTCTGACTTCTAGCCCACAGATATTGAACTTGATCTTTACTCAGCTAAAGATATGATACAGGAGCTTTTATCTTCATTATTCAAAGATTCTAGAGATGAGATCTAAAGTGAAAGCTGCATTGCCCTGGCTGGTGTGGCTCAGTGGGTTGAGTGCCACCCTGTGAACCAAAACATCACCGGTTCAGTTCCCAGCCAGGTACCCAGTTGGGGCGGTGTGACAGGCAATCAATGGATATTTCTCTCCATCTCTTTCTTCTTCCACTTCCTCCCTCTAAAAATAAATAAATAAATAAATGACATCTTTAAGTGCAAACTGTATTTATATCCAGGGCTGTCCAAACTTTTGGTGTCTCTGTGCCACACTGGAAGAAGAAGAGTTGTTTGGGGCCACACTATAAATACATTGCAACATGTAATCATAAAAAAATTACATAATGTTAAGAAATTTATGATTTTGTGTTGGGTGTTATTCATAGTCATCCTGGGCCACATGCAGCACACGGACCACAGGTTGGACACACCTGGATCCCTTAGAGCAGGATCAGAGGATGTCTAAGCAACATAAAGAATTTAAAAAAAAAAGTTTTATCCTGGAAAATCTTGAGATGCACTGCACTAGGCTGAGTTTAGCACTAGGCTAAAGCAATCTGTTAATATTAATGAGAGAATAATGAGGGACAGCTTGTAGAGAATAGCAAAATAAATCAACATGACATTTTGTATGAATCGAAAAGCTTATCCTTATACAAATGAAAGTGTATGTTGAGAGGAGAATGTGAATAATATATTTTAGTATTCATTAAATTTTGACTAAAAGTCGGAACTTAGATTATGTTGCATTAGCTTCATAAAGATGGTGAGGTAGAGATGGGGGCAGTGAGGGTAAAGGCAGATGAAAGTGCTGACGGAAGAAGATACTTTGACTTTGGGTGGTGGGCGTGCAAGGTAAACATACAGATCATGTGTCATAGAAATGTATAGACTCTTATTAACCTGTTAACACTTGAAGCCTGTAGAATCTTATTGACCAATGTTTTCCCAGTAAAGTTAATAAAGGTAAATATAAAATAAAATGCAAGGAAAGAAAAAACGGAATTGCTTGTTTAAGATTTCTAACTAAAGGAAGTTTATCTTCATCTAAAAAAAGAAGATAGTGTCCTCATGTAATTTATGACAATTTGATAATCTAAATATGCATAGTAATCTACTTTAGACATAGTATTTCATAAATATCTTCTGAATACCATATGTATCTATTTTTAGTATTTTCTGTTTGAATTTTGAAACCTCCAAATTTACAAAGAATAACATCATATACGCACACACATACACACACACCAGTCACTGAAGTTAATCAAAAAACCCTGCAAGTTCTCTGAGACAGAACAGGGCTCACTTTTTCATCTCACTGCATTGATACAATCCTGTCCCAAGGAAGATTCTCTCTCTCACTGTAAAACTAATTTTTATGCAATATCTCCTTTCCAGAGACCACATTTTATTTCTGGTTACTGGATAATGCATAAGATCTGCAGAGAAAAGGGAATTTTAAGACAGAACCATGTTAATAATAAAATATTGGCATACTAAATTACTTTGAATAGGAAGAAAGATAAGAATAAAAGGTGAGATTGAAAAGTAAGAAGTATAAATTTGGCTCAACAGTGCTTACAATTTATTTTGGTCAGATTATAAAAGAAAGTATTGGTCTTAGTACGTTATCGATAGTTTTATCTAACATACATCTTCCATGTTGTAAATTGATGATGTTAATATTATTCATCCAGAGAGAGTTTGAGTGGACTTTTTTTTTAAAAGATTTTATTTATTTATCTTTAGAAGGGAAGGAGAGAAGGAGAGAAGTATCAATGTATGGTTGCCTCTCGTGAGTCCCCCGCTGGGAACTGGCCTGCAACCCAGGCATGTGGCCTGACTGGGAATCGAACCGCGATCGTGTGGTCTGCAGGCCCGCACTCAATCCACCGAGCTACGCCAGCCAGGGCTGAGTGGACTTTTAAAAATGACATTTTTATCCATACATGCAGAGCGTGGGGCTGGTGACATCTAAGAGTACTTCGAGAGAAATCCAGAAGGGAGTAGTAATAAGAGAGAGGAAAGTTACTGAAAAAGATAGGACAGAGCAACACATGAGCAGAGCAGATGCCGGATTTTTATTGCTAGTTTATTATTTTACTGTGTTCTTTTAAAATCTACTGAACATACCATCCCATTAGTCACGTACAAGAGGAATTGTAGGTGTTTGTAGTTATATTTAATTCTGCACTTTTAGCCAGGAGTTAGACAATTTCTTACTGTCATGGACCGACTTCTGGTGAAACGTGGAGGATGGAATTCCCCAAGGTGATAGCACAGAGGAACTTATGGGGTGGGTTTGGGTTAATTAGCATGAGTGAACTTGTTTCCTGAACGGCGATAACAGGTGAGCAGGGCATGACCTGACTGTCCAGCTTCACATCACGGACACACACGCACACGTACCAGCTTCCCAGCTTTATGCTTTAGTCAGAGCAGTTACATATTCCCTTTTCGTATTGTTTATATTAGCATTCTATAATTTCATTTTAGAAAGGGGTTTTACGACTATTTTTTTTAAAACCATACCTTGAATGTAGTAAAAGTATATAAAGTTTGGTTTGGTATTTTTATAAATTCAGTTAAATAATGGAAAAATCATATTCCTGTTATAGTACGTTACTATTCTCATCAGTGGTCATTTTCTATGAAGACACTGATTTCTGCATAGAAAAGCCTCCAGTTCATATTATTCTTACTAAAGTTTAATGTTTTTTTATAATCTTTAAGCACCTCTGGGGTCTGTGAACTGAGCTCATTTTTGATAACAATTTAACACTTAACATTAATATTGATAAGAAAACTTTAAACATTTTTGGTGAATATGTAGTTACTATGAATTAAGGTCCATTTTATTAAATAGCAAAAAAAGAATATTAATTGATTAAAAATGAACTTTCAATACTATTTTCATATACTTGTTCAACAGAACCTCACATCACATGGTCCCATTTATAGCAAACAATTGTTACTTTATGTAATATGTGTGCATGTAGGCATTTTAATCATTAACTGCAACTTTTTGACAGCATTATTGAAGTAAAGTTGATATTTAATAAACTGCATATTAAAGCATATGGTTCAGTATGTTTTATAGGCACACGAATATAGCCCTGAAATTATACTACAATCAAGATAAGAAACATATGTCACAACCAAACATTTACCGGTGCTCCTTTGTTATATAATCATTTCTTCCCCCAAACACAAAACAGCTACCAATCTGATTTCTGTTGCTGAAAATTGATTGGTATTTTCTAGAATGTTGTATCAATAGAATCATACAGTATGCATTATTTGGGCTTCTTTCACTCAGCAGAATTATCGTGAGCTCCATCCATGTGGTTACTTGCATCTGTACTTGTTTGAGTGGATGTACAGCTACATAACTCCCCTGGTGGGTCATTCTCTCCGCTCAGCTGTTACAAATCCAGCTGCTCTAACTATTTGTGCACGTCTTTGGGTGCCTGTGTTTTCATTCCTCGTGGGTGAATACACAGGAGTGAAGTGTCTGGATTCCATGGCATGTACATGTTTGCCATGTTAAGGAACACATGCACATTTTTTTAATCTAATTTCCCCTCTGGGTTTGCTTCCACCACTTGTGCTGATCCCACTGATCGGGACAGGTCTGTGTCGAAACAACAGGAAGCACTTGCTGTGAGCCAGGTTCCCAACCACTCGAGTCTGATCACGTCTTCAACAAGGATCATTCACTTACTTCTACAAACAGGCCTTTTAGTTTTGAGACTTAAAAATCTCTTTATAGAGAGAACGTAATTCTTACTCAGGGTTTGCCCAAATATTTGTTTTGTGGCATTCTGGCATTCTCTTTTATTTCTAAGATGCCAATTCAAGCTACTTTATTTTGCTAGTATAGGCAAATTTTATGTCTCATAAAGCAAACTTCAATCCAGCAACCATGAATAATATATGCAAAAGTCTAATATAGATCTGAATTACTGTCTTAGAGTGCAACATGTCCTCAGCAATATGGAACTACTTTTTTTTTTTTTTTTAGTTTAGTAAAATAGGAGTGTCAGGTTTGGACATCCTATTTAGCCTTACTACATAATATCTGTGGCTGGAACACAGCAGGCAGTTTTTTGCTTTATTATTGTGCCCGAGATTACTTTGCAAATCTAGACAGATGAATTTGGTTAGGGCCATTGATATACCTGACTACCGAACAATTTATGGAAGTAAAAGATTTCCTGCAGGTTAAAAATAATCCCCACTGGAAAATCAAAACACAACTTTCCCTCAAAATCTTTGTTAAAGAACACTTTTATAAAATCATTTTTCAGGACACTGAAAGTGTTATACATGAAATAATGGAGCAACTGCTTTTACAGATCTGCAGAGTTACAAAGGAGACCAGGCAACCTGGTGGATGAGCATGGCGCTGAGTGAGGGGAATTTCTCTGTCTTTGCTCACACAGTCTTCTTTCGTGTTTGCTCTGATCATGAAGATGCACGCTGCAATTGTCCCTTCACCTTGTAATCTTTGGTCTGTGTCTACATCAGCTTAAATATGGTGCCACATTAATAGACCTATTGCGATGTGACAAGGCCAGCTTTGCTTCCCTGCAGTAAGTTGCGCAATTTTGTTGACATGCTGACAAAGGACATGCTGGCACGTCCTTGAGGTGGTGCATTCATCCTTAAGCAGATTTTTGTAGCACTCATTGCTTGTCCTCCCCATGATAAAAGTCATAATGTATATATATATTACGTATATTATATATACATAATATATATATTATATATATTATTGTATATATATATATACAATATATATATTGTAAAAACCTAGAAACAAATAAATTATAAAAAAGACAAGGTATAATATTCCACAACTCTCTTTTTCATATACATATACAGTATGTTTTCTATAATTAAAATATGTGTATATACATATATATGTATGTATGCATTCAGTTAAAAGTGTATTAAGTGTACTTCTGCCATTAGAAAATCTCTGAGACTCTTATTTTAACATCTATAAAATAGCTTTTCTAAAACATTAGTATATTTAATACTAGGTCACCCTCTTTAGCTGTCTGTTCTAAGAATAAGAACACAAATCCACATATTCAAAGTTTATTTGGCACAGATTTTAATGGGGAAGGTGAGACTTCTGCACTCAAACAGAGCAGAGTTTGTCTGATACTCATGGTGACAGTGTTCACACCCACAGGTGGAAGGTCAAGGTGTGTTTTCAGTCATCTGTCGCCACCACTGCTGCTGCTGTTGCTACTGTTACTGCTGCCACCACCATCATCGCCCCGCCTCTAATACTACTGCTATTTATCATTGGTATTATTATTATTATTACATTGTCTCCAGCAACAGCACACCTCGCACTCATAGAGCAATGACAGCAATTGACCTGCCACAATGCTCAATGGCGTCATCAATTACATCACTGCCTATGAAGGGCCCTCGCATTGTTCTAAACAGTCCTGGATAAAACAAGTGCCGAGAGCTGTTTCTCACCCCCTGAGACGTTAGTCATCCAGGGGGGACTGGGGATCTAGGACTGTGTGGATCACTTCAAAAGAAGGGTGTCCTGCTAATCCCAAGGTTTTTTTAAAAGAAATACTATCTTTCCTCAGACATTGTATCTAAACCTGCAATAGATTTATAAAGTGAATGGTTCATTGAAGGGTATTTTATAAATCATTTAGTTTTATCCTTTCATTTACTTCTGAAGAAGCTGAGCTATGAACAAGTGAAATACTTGTTTGAGGTCTTAAGCTATTTTCTAATTGTATTTTTCCATTACCACTCATCCCCCTTAAACTCCACACCCCCTGCAGTCACCACACTGTTCCTCTGTGCCTGTGAGTCCTTTTTCCTTTTTGCTCAATCCCTCCACCCACCGAATTCCGCCCACCATGGCTGCCATCCTGCTCTCCATCTATGATTCTGTCTCTAATTTGCTTGTTAGTTCAAGTTGTTCATTAGATTCCACATATAAGTGGAATCATATGGTATTTGTCTTTACATGATTGACTTATTTCACTTAGTATAATGTCTCCCAGGTCCATCCATGCTGTTGCAAAGAGTAACATTTTCTTCTCAGCCATGTTTATGGCTGAGTAGTATTCCATTGTGTAAATGTCCCATAATTGTTATATCCTCTCATCTACTGATGGACACTTGGGCTGCTTCCATAGCTTGGGAATTACAGATAATGCTCCACTGAACACAGGGTGCTTATATTCTTTTGAGTGAGTGTTTCAGTTTTCTTCAGTTAAATTCCCAGAAGTCAGAATCACTGGGTCGCAAGGCAGATCCATTTTTATTTATTTTTTATTTTTTATTTTTTTAAGTATTTTATTTATTTATTTTTAGAAAGAGGAGAAGGGAAAGAGAAAGTGGGAGAGGAACATCAATGTGTGGTTGTCTCTCATGTGTCCCCTACTGAGGACCTGGCCTGCAGTCCAGGCATGTGCCCTGACTGGGAATTGAACCAGCCACCCTTTGCTTCACAGGCCCGTGCTCAATCCACTGAGCTACACCAGCCAGGGCCCCATTTTTATTTTTTGAGGAATCTCTTTGTGCCTTTCCACAGTGGCTGCACCAGTCTGCATTCCCACCAAGAGTGCAGAAGTGTTCCCCGTTCTCCACGTCCTCGCCAGGGCTCGTTTATTCATGTATTGATGATGGCCATTCTGGTCAGTGCGAGATGACACATACAATGGAGTTAAAATAGTTTATTTAATAAATGGTATTAAGAAAATTGGACAGATACATGCAGAAAAATAAAACTAGGCCGCCTTCTTATACCACACACAAGAATAAATTCAAACTGAATAAAAAACTTAAATGTTAGACCTGAAACCAGAACTTTACTAGAAGAAAACATAGGCAGTAAAATCTCAGACAGTGCTTGTAGCAATATTTTTTTTCCTGATATATCTTCTCAGGCAAGGGAAATAAGAGAAAAATAAACAAATAGGACCAAATTAAACTAAAAAGTTTTTGCGTGACAAAAGAAACCATTAACAAAATAAAGGCAACCCTCTGAATGGGAGAAAATATTCACTGATACATTGAATAAGGGGTTCATGTCCAAAATTTATAAAGAATTGATACAACTCAACACTAAAAAAAACATACAATCCAATTTAAAAATGGGCAAAGGACCTAAATAGACACTTCTCCAAAGAGGACATACTGGTGGCCAATAGACATGAAAAGATGCTCAATGTCACTAATATCAGAGATATGCAAATTAAAACCACAATGAGATTACAAGTTTTTCAGGGCAGCATTTGACCTAGTGCCCAGTTAAACAGTCTTTATATTATGTTCCAACATAGTTCTTGCCTTAATGAAGGAACTGTTGCAAGTTACTTACCTTAGGTTTTCTGCTTATAATTTGGAAACAGGAAATAAGCTCACAGCTCTGTCCAAAACACATTGAATAGTTTTGCTGATTAGTATAGCCTAATTCATACAAAACTTTAAAAAGAAAAGCATAACTTGAGAGCACTTCTTTTCACAGAGCCATTGGCACACTCTTCCTCATTCTGAGGCCCAAACTGAAATCACCTCAAGCCTTGTATAACTTAAAACCAGGGTGCCAGTCTGTGAAATAAGCAAAATAGCCTTTAGTTTGGTTTTCCAAGACAATATATCCTTTAAGGTAGGTGGTCCCATGTTTGCTGAGGTCCAGAAATTGTATCTGGGATGGGAAAGGGAAGATTAATGACGAATCTGGTGTTGTGCTTGCTGATCAAAGGCCCAAAATTCCTGGCCCGCCTTGCTCTAGGGCTATATTCATGCTGTTTGAAGTTCACTTTTCTACACTTGTGAGTTTTAACTGCTTAACTCCCACACTTAGCATGCCCTTGTGACCACGGAGCCACACTGTTCAGAGATAAGCACTGGGCCCCACCCTGCACTAGCCCTCTATTAGCTGTGTGATGTTGGACAGGTTCTATAAAGCTCAGTTTCCTCAGCTATGGAATGAAAATGACAACAATTTACCTCTCCAGGTTTACTGGTAACATTGAATAAGAAAAGAAATGGGGAATGTTTTGGCGGAATTGATCATGAATTCTATTAAGACATCAATTTAAAATGGTTACCTCACTTTTCTGTTTAAAAAAAGTGTCAAGATCCTGATTTGGGTCTGGCTATTTATGATATTTGAACTTTCCAAAAATATGCTTTCATCCAAATCCTGTTCTTCATGGTTTCATTAATCTTTCACATCTTTATTTAAACCTCAAGCCGGAATACTCCCTATGACAGTTTTCATGAATTAGACATGCCGTCCTGGGAATCAGAGCTAGATCAGCGAGTCATTACTGGGGAATAGGTGCTGTGATATCGAAAGGCCACTTTCATTGGTGACCCTCTTGCTGATGTGCTGTGTGCTTTTCTAAAGCCGTCGGCCTCATCGGTGCCTTAGGAGCAGAGGCGTGATTGCCCACAGCCCTTCTGATAGAGGGACTGTGGCTACAATGTAATCTCCCCTGTGTGATTCTATCATTGCTTCAGTCCTTAGACCGGCCTTATACAAACGTAAGTGATTATAATGATCACCCTTATGATACGCATCATAATCCAGACTCAACCGTAGGGCATCAAATGATTGGCTATTTGATGGCTGTTCGCCTAGGTAGGTTTTGAAGCAGCAAACTTACAGAAACTTATTTTATAAAAAATACATGAATCACTAAGAATCAGGGTTACATCTCCTGTGACAATTATGTCCTACAGGCTCAGGATTTATCTGCCCAGATTGTCATCTTTGACTCCATGTTTTATCACATCCTTTTGTACATAATAGATACATTATTTTCTTTTACTTTAGGGTATATGTATTTTTTACATTCTGCAACTTAACTCTGTCAAACTATATTTCAATTGCTGTAGCTTGTAAGGGTTGTAATACTCACCCAGGCACCTTAGTTTCATCATATGGAATAATTCATGTGGTATTATATTCTCACATACTGGAAGAGAAGAAAGAAATGACTTGTGAAACATACAATGAGACAGGTACCTAGAGGGAGTATTGAATTGTTTTTTGAAAGATTATAAGAAAATCTATCAATATCTATTGTGGCAAATAGTAATATATGTTTTTGTTTGCATTTTTATTAATGTTCTTATCTACTTTCTTATAGTCATTCACTAAATGTGACCTTTATTGAGCACCTAGTATCTGCTGGACAACGAGTTAGTCACTCAAGTTACAAAACTGTGAACAATACTAGAAGCCTTCTCCTTGTGAGAATGAGAAGGTGCATTTATTGGGAAATTAATCATATTTCTAATGAACATGATAGACTGGAATAAGTTATGTTTCAATCAACTGAACTCAACATTTTTACCAGCTTTTCCCTAATACTGAGATCTCCTAGTACTAGGAACATTTCATCCAAATTAATGTTATGTCAAAACATGAACTCATAAAATCCTAAAACTCAAAGGACTTGAAGAAAAATATTAAATCTTACCTAATTCTGATCTCTCTTTTAAATAAAAAAATAGGAGATTTCCCTAAGCATGAAATTAATTGGTGGCAAAGTTAGAATGAAAACCCAGGTGTTCCAACTTGCACTAATCTACTCTCTGACACAAACCTAACAACTTCCTGGCAGTATAAGGAATGCCTTCTCAGTTTTCCTTGGGGTACTTCCTGTTTATTCCCATCTTCTGCCTGGCATTTTTAAGGAAACATCTCTGCATCTCACCATTCAGTCTCAGTCTCAAACCTTCTAACTCTGGAGAATGTCTTTTATTTCTATCTGATAGCCTTATCTTTTATCTCTATTGAGGGAAAGAATTGTTTTATTGGTGTGAAGATGTCCAGTATCTACAATAATAGCCTGTTTATATACATAAAAAGACACTCAAATACGAAAGTCAAGATGGCTTCACTTGATTTTTCTAACATCTTTATTATCGATCAAGCAAACTTGGACTATCACTGCGTATCTCTTAATAATAATAATAATAATGAACATAATAATTTCTTTATGGCAAGTAAATTTATTTAAAAAAATCAATGAAAACAGCTTAATAAATGATGGTGTTCTTGCTGCAATCAAGTTTGAAATTTTATGTTCCTAGGTCTTTGGTATTGTCTTTCAATGTTTGGTTAAGACTAAAATGATTAAAGAGTGCCCTCTTCTGTTGAGTAACCATAATGGTATTATATGGGGTATGAATTTCTGTCCATGGATTCAGATGTACAAGAAAAAATTGCTCTTTATTTTTATTTTTCCTAAAGCAACTAAGTTTTATCTTCGCTGATCAATTCAAACATAGTTCCTGAGCCTCCCCCTCTCCCCCACCACCTGTGTTGTGACCGGTGAGCCATGGGTCTACAGCGGTAGTTCTCAAAGAGGGTGTTTCTGTTCCTCCCCAACATTTGGAAATGTTGAGAGATATTTTGGACAGTCATGTCTTGGGATGATTCTACTACCAGTGGGGAGTAGAGGCTAGGGGTCATGCTAAACCTTCCAAAATATTAGAGGCAGCCTCTTTTAACCAAAATGATTCAGAGCAAGTTTTCAATAGTGCCAAAGCTGGGAAGCTTCTAGATTTAGGCAATATTCAGGCACCTGAGAGAACCACCAGTCATTTGTCATTTTCTTACACTGATTATCAATGAGAAGCTCACTGGGCTAGCACATGTAGCTCTTTAGGGTTTACTAATTGCTGTTTCAATGAAAAATTTGTGACAAAGGACCCTGATGAGATTTGAAACTGGTCAGGTTTGGTAGATGGCATTTACTCTGAAATTTTTTATATCTACACTGCATTGCTAATGAAATATATACATGCCTCCCTCATCTTCCAAGTCAACAAATTTTGAGCTTGTGAAAAATCTCTGCTCAGAATCTATTGTCTCCAATTTTCATAGGCTTTATATTGGATTAGCTAGCAAAAAGTCTGTGTAGTTTTTTCTGCAAAATAAAAGACACATTTTTCATTTTCACCAACAACTTTATTGGTTTGAATATTTTGAGTATGTTGGCTATCTCCTGCTATTGGCTTCTAGTGGGTAGAGGCCAAGGGTGCTGCTAAACATCTTCCAAGGCATGAGACAGCCCCACAGCAAAGAATTATTTGGCTAAAATGTTAAAAGTAGTGAGAAAGTTTGCAAACCACTTTTGACATATTCAATCAGTCACAGTACCTTCTCCACACACAACACAAATCTTTTTGTGTTTGTTACAGCTGCATTTTTACTTTTCTTGAAATAATAAAGCATAATATGCCAAAATGTTGTATATTATCCTTCATTTTAATATAAAAATGGCTGCACAAAAATTCCCCAATTTTGATTTTTTAATACACGCTGATATAACAGCTGTCACAATACAGTCTAACAACATTGTTTCAAATGAAGTGAAAGACGACTAAGTCCTAGTAGAGCCATCATACAGAAAAAACTAAATGAACTTTTTGGCCAACACAATAAAAGGTCCAGGAATCTTTACCTCAAACGTTAACTTAGTTAAGGAATAATTTAATCAACACCCACTGAAGGCAGAAGAGAAAGGGTTAAACATTACCCCCAGCTCAGAAATATTCTTATGACCTTCTTGTGATTTTTGTTATAAAAATAATTCATTTCACTATCCAGTTAGGAAATTTTATTGAGCACACAGTATATGCTGTCTCGGGTGCTCGAAGTGATAAACAACCCTATTTCTATGGAAGTTATATTCTAATGGGGCAAGACCAAAACATACGTTCTTTCAAAAAAGGGGAAAAGGAAAAAATTAAAACTGGATTGTAATCATGATAAGAGACCCAAAAGAAAACATATGAAGGGATGAAATAAAATGAAGTGGGGGAGAGGGTTACCTTTAGATAGACTGGCTAGGGAAGACTGGTTAGGGCTGAGCTCCCATGAGGAGAAGGATCCAGCGTGTGAAAGCCGTAGGAAGAATGTGCATTACAGGAGAGCAGTGGATAAAAAGAGCCAAAGAGCTTGAGGTAGAAAAAATAGGGCATTTTGAGGAGTAGAAAAGAGGCAAATGCATCAGGAATGTTGCTGGTTTCGAAGCATTCAGAATGAGAGAGCGCCAGTTTGTTGGGCAAAGGTGTATGTATTCAGGGGCAGCATTTCTGAATTTTCTATTACTTTAAGCAGTATTATTGATATAACCACTCCTATTTTTTAAAGTATTTTAATTCTGCCTCTCTACTTTGACATTTAAAAATCACCCTCTGTCATCAGCTCAGCTCTGAAGATCTCACTGAACATGTGATGCCAGCCTCCTGCTTCGGAAGACTCTCCATTGCGTCCTTCCTAACAGCTTCTCTGAGTGTTATCCATCGTGACATTGCTATGGTGGTTATTTGATTCAGTAAAGCCAGTGACAGATAGTCAGAAAAGTATAATGTAAGATTAAATCATGTGTATGATTTAAAATTCAATGGTAATTCTGAGAGGAAAACACCAAATATGACTATGGTGTCCTAAAATTTCTTTTCTTTCCTTCCCCTTCCCTTCCCTTCTTCCCCTTTTCTTCCCCTTCCCCTCCCTTCTTCCCCTTTCCTTCCCCGTCCCTTCCCCTTCCCTTCCCTTCCCTTCCCTTCCCTTCCCTTCCCTTCCCTTCCCTTCCCTTCCCTTCCCTTCCCTTCCCTTCCCTTCCCTTCCCTTCCCTTCCCTTTCCTTCTTTCATTTCCCTATGTAGTGACCACTGCTTTTTTTCTGCTTTCAATATTAAACATTTGTAAAGTCTGTGCAAATAAATTTTTAGTTGTAATGATATTACCTACCTGTCTCACTGGGGATTCTAAAGGATTTAATTTTATAGAAAACATCGAGCTCCACAATATCAATGCAGTCATTTCTATCTCAGTAATATCACCAATTTACTGTGACACTGAAGTTTTACGTTCACTACTGTCTATTGAAGTCCTATTTTCTATAGAAAAAACCTCAGCCTAAATATTTTCAACTTCTATACTTTTCTTGGCCTCTTTTGCATAAATACACTGAGATCTTCTAAAAACTGTAATCATGAACAGTATTAGAGCATCAGTATGTTCTAGTTACTGAGGAATTTTCCAGTCCATCCTGTCATCTTGCCCTTATAATAACCCTGAGAACTGAGTAGTATTTCTGCCAGTTGACAGGTGAGGAAACCAAGCTTATTTCAAATCACTTTGAGCTCCCTCGGCTTCACAATAAGGAAGAGTTAAAATAGCAAAAATACAAAACAGTTTTTCTGAATTCTGGTATAAGAAATAAATGAGTAATTACTAAGTTTACTAACACTATTTCCAGAAACGATTGGATGTCTTTTTCTTGATCTTGTCTAGAGACAGTTCAACTTAGAGGAGTTAATTTGCCACATTCCTGAGAATCTATGTTAGAGTGAATCTTTGCAGGGGCCAAGGTAATAAATACTTTTATTCTAACATGTGATTAAATCAGATCAAGGAACATCTTTACTTGGGATTTAGGAGAACACAGTGCATGTGGAGTTTTACTAAATCCTGTTTAGCACAATGACCTCATCGTGGACCTCCAATCAGGCGAATGTAACTGTGGACAACTAGAAAGTACCATATCAATCCCCAATAATAAATTTGGGCTACAGTAAAGGTGTCCAAATTTCCACAGAACTTTTATCAGAAACTATAAAATCTTGTGATGGGATTGAGGGCAGGAGATTAAAGAAAGAGGAGAAAAATCAATAAACAGTAAGGAACAAATCTTCTGAACCCCACCTATATCTGTGGGCCAGGCTCTTACTTAAAGCATGTTGGTACAATTTAATATCAAAACAAACTTCAGGATAAGGTTTGTTGTCCAAAATGTGGTACTAAGTAAACCAACACTTAGATGGTTAAATAAATTTTTGAAGTCCCATAATGACTAATTGAAGAGCCAGAATTCAAACTCAAGTCTGTGTTTCTCAACAATACAGGTAGCATCTTTCTACCACATGACCCTGCCTCTAAGGGGGTCTCCCCTCCCCCAGAACAAAAATTGATTGGAAACACACACACGCCCTCCACCCACATACCCTTAACCTACTGAAGTCACCAGATGAGTAAAAACAAACTGTTTTTTATTTAATTTTTAATTACAGTTTACATTCAATATTATGCTGTATTAGTTTCAAGAGTACAGCATAGGGGTTAAACAGTCATCTATACTCTACGAAGTGCCCCCTGATATTTCCAGTAAGTGTGCAACTTAGGTAGCCCATCCTCCCTCCTGTTTTAAAAAAATATTTGCTCTTTCTATTATTTGTCTTTAGTCCTGAAGGGATTAATATATCATTTAATACATAAGTAAAGTATTCCTCTCTTAGCTTCTACTTAAACTGTACTATTATACATTTGACTTTCTTTTTCAATGCCATCCAGCTGCTGGCCTTATAGAATGCAGAACGCTGCCAGCAAGTGATTTGAACACTCCCCTCGTTCTGTTCACGAAAAGAAGAGGCCAGTTGTGGTGGTTCAGCAAGAAAACTCAGAGTTAAAGACAAAGAAAAGCATGGAAATCTGGGCACAAACAGGAGGCTTTTCTCTTCCTGCAGTTACACCACCCAGAGTGATACTCGTGACTTCTCAGAGCAGCCATGGTTCTTAGTTTCTCTTAAATAGCTTTATGTTGGGGGCGAATAAAATATTGCAATCAATAATGAAGCTTTCTGTCACTACATCATAGAGTATGACCCAAGTAATAAATATGAGACATTTATAAGACAGAGATCACAGTAGGGTCACCAGACAGCCTTCAGTTATAAAACAGAGCCCAAGAGAGAGAGTTTGGTCCAGTGAATTTATTCAGATGTCACGGGGGCTGGCGATGTGTCGAGGAGGGAAATTGCAAAGATCCTTTCTCAAGCATACTGTGGGATGGGTACACAGAAATGGATAGTAATAAATAAACGACTGCGTAGAAGTTCCCTAGTGGTGGACTAAGAAGAAACAGTAAATTGCCCTGCGACCCCAGCTACATTTAATTGAAACTACATTTAGTGGCAATAAAGAGGGACTGCATATCGAGATCAATATGCATGTAACAATTACTCAGCATATTGGAGGCCTTGGTAAAAGAGGGATGTTAATATCCTATTATAGGAGTAAAGTGAAATAAATGGAAAGAGTGGGATGATGCTTAAGGCATGTGTTAGAAAACAAAGATTGTGCTAGTTAAAGATCCATGGGATGAGGAAAAGATCTCAGACCATTAGTGGTTATGAAATCAGTGCTGTTGCTCCACAGTATGAACTGATCATTGCGTTTCCATTTCTGAGAAAGGAAAGCTCTTCCCTGCTCTGGGAATCAGCAAAGACCCGGTGTGCAGTGCAAGGCTGGAGGGAAGCCAGATCTGGTCTCAGAAGGCAGGTGGTGCCTCTCTCCAGGTCTTTAGCAGTCAGGGGCATATAAAAGACCTTCCACTTTGCTCTTGTTTTTCATGACATAAATGTTTATATTTTAGATTTCTTACCAGGCAGGGCTTTGTAGCAAAGGAGCCACTATTTAAAGTTGAGACTGTAAACTAAGACAAATATTAAGTGAATTCTTATTAAGTACTTTTACTTGCTTCTGCAATAAAGACTGATATCTTTAAATTATTGCCCCATTGAGATGAAGGGAATAAAAACCTTGAACTAGAAATAACACCATAAAACAAAAACAGTTTACTTTGGAATATGGAAGATGGAAGAACAGCAAAGGTATGTCTAGTATTAGTTAAAACAAGTATGAGAACAAGTATCTGTTGTTGCTGTTCTATATTTTCTTTTGCTCATCTCCACCTGTCTTTTGGGTATCACTGATAATTTTGCTTCATTCATTCCAAAGCACCTATGTGCTAGGTGGTGGTGATGTGATAGTAAACAGGGCAGACCCAGCCTTTACCTCACGGAGTAGACAGTTCAGTAACTGGCTGCCTAATTCAACAAACAGCGACACAGTGCAGTATGCACTGTGGTATGCAGTATGGTTAGCATTACGATAGTGGGAGTTGGGGGGTTGGGAAGGGCGTGGCAGAGGAGCTCCCCTCAGTCTGGGGAGTTCCCGAGCAAGACACCTCTGAACAAAGAGGTGTTTAAGTTAAAAGCGGAAAAAAGGTGGAAGGAAGTTAACTCTTGATAACAGAAGCTGGAGTTCATGTTAAATTATGTATTCAATTCTTAGAAAATTTCATTTCTCAATAATTTGTGGCATTTTGATGTTCTATGGCTTTAATGATAATTATTCCATTAATCTATAAATACCTTGGTTTGTGATAATCACACGCTGTTTAATGAAATTGCTGCTCGCTCAAAAAAAATTCCTTCTGATCAGTTTTGCCTTCTTTCCTTTCAAAACGTATTAAGATATGAATATGAAAGTAACAAATGAACAAATGGGGTAAACAAACCAAAACACATAGTCGCAGACAACAGTCTGGTGGTTACCAGAGAAAAAGGGAGGTGGGGGTTAGGACTGCAAAGCGTGAAGGGGGTCAGATATGGTGGAAAAGGTGATTTGGCTTTTGGTGGTAAACACAGTGCAATATACATCCTGTATTCTACAACTGTACACTTGAATCCTATATAATTTTGTTAACTGATGTCACCCCAATAAACATCACTAGAAATTTATTAGGATATAGTTCATACACCATTAATTTAGACCTTTTACAGTGTGAACGTCAGCGTTTTTGGTGTATTCACAGCATTGTGCGGCCACTACCACCATCTCATTTCTGAACATCGTCATCCCAAAGAGAAACCACATACTGTTGGCAACAGGGCCCACTCCCTCCTCACCCACTCCTTCCTCTGAGAGCCACTAATCAAAGTTTTGTCTCTATAAATTTGCCTAACTGTCCATATCATGTAAATGAAGTCATATCATATGTAGTCATATCATGTAAATGAAGTCATATCATGTAAATGAAGTCATATCATATGTAATCTTTTGTGATTGACTTCTTTCACTTAGCATAATATTTTCAAGTTTCACCCATGTTGCAGCATGTATCAGGACTTCATTCCTTTTGATGGCCCCAAAATATCCTATCAATTGAATTTACTACATTTTGTTCCTCCATTTATCAGTAGATATGTGTTTGACTTGTTTCCACTTCTTGGCTAATATGATTGATTAGCTGCCACGAACATTCATTTACAAGTTTTGGGGGGACATATGTTTTTACTTCTCTTGAGTGTATGCCTTGGAGTGGAATTGCAGGGTCATATTGGTCTCTACGCTTCCTTTCTGAGGTGCCGCCAGACTGTTTTCCATTCTGCATTCCCAACAGCCATGTTTTGCTTTGTTTTTACAGACCCCAGAGGAACTGGAGGATGTTTCAGACCTGGAGGAGGATCATGAGGTCCAGAGTCACACCAGCATTCAGACGGAAGGGAAAACAGACCGGGTATGTCCCCTCCCCGCGGGGAGAGATGTGTACCCTGCACTTGCCTGGTCAGTCCAGGCAGCTTCTCACGGCTGGGACCCCTGGGCCTAAAGCTGGTTCTGCAAAGTCAGGGAGAAGAGCGTCAGAAAGCAGGAGCAACAGCATGAGGGGAATGATGTCCCCCACCCTGAGAGCACACTGGTCAGGCAGGGAATCACCTCATAACACTCTTGATCTTTATAGCAGCCATGGGAGTATAAAAGTGAAATGTGTATGTTTGTTTAGAGTAGAAAAGAGAAACTAGGCAGTTGTAAATACACTCTGAAATTCTAGAGCAAAAAAACAAAACAAAACAACATTTTAGGCAGCGCTCCTCTACTTTCCTTCTTCGCTGCAATGTCCTTTTTCTCCCCAACCCTCAACACACACCTACACACACACCCCAGAGATATAAATCAGTTTCTTGGTGACTCTGAGATGTGGTACTTCACTTGACTCACATCCACTGCTCGGGAATCTCTGGAAGTTTGGTTTCCTAGATCCAGACAGTTTGCAACTACAGACCCAACTGCACTACCTTGGCCTGAAAGCCAGGCAATGGAGCGTAGTAGCTGAGACCGTCAGGGGGCACCACGAGCCGGCTGCTTCTTGCTGTGTTACTTGGGAAACTCACTCAGCCTCTCTCTACCTCAGTTATCTAATTTGTAAAGTGAGGGTAACTCTCTATAAGGACTATCCTGGGATTAGGTCAATCAACTAATAGAACACTTAACACAGTGCCTCGCTCACTGTGAGTTCTCAATAATTGGAAAGCATTACTTGTAGAAGTTGTAGCAACAGTATAATTATCATTATTAGTATTTTTAATTAGTTTAATTCAGTGCCTAAAATCTAGAGACAGATGGAAAAATAGAAATTTAAGAAAGTTACATATTTTCAAATCTTCAGATAACCTAGGACTGGTATATATGTAACAGCACTTTCGTTTTATCAGAGGTGTTGCTTTTTTTGAGTTTTTATTTCTTAGTGATCATTCAAGTGATCCATCAGACCTCTAGAAACCAGTTCATGTTGGGAATTGTCCGGGGACACATAGCATCTGGAGATAGTTTTCTTCAACTCTAGTAAGCAGTAAGAAATCAAACCTTATAGGGGGACTGAAAATAAATTTTGCTGATGGTGAACTTTGCCCTTGCTTTTAGTGAAGTGACTGAGTGACTCACTCAGGCTGCTGCCCAGTAACCAGACGTGCCAGGTAATTGTCAGAGCTTACAGAGGAATTGCTGGGGGAAACTTCTATTAAAATAAAGGCAACTTTCAGGACTGTAGGATTAGAACAAACTTGCTTTGTTCTCGCTCATGCTTATCACATGAAGGCAAAAACCCTTGGTTAAGGCCCTTCAAACTTAGAACATTCAAATTTCCTCATCAGAAAAATGAAGAATAATGTCACACCTGCTCGCAGCACCACTGGTAACACCAAAAAATAATAATGCAAATGAGAATGTTTTATAAATTTAAAAATTATATGCTAAAAAGATAAGCTTCTTATTGTCACCATTTTTATTTGTATTTATGTCCTTGGGCAGCATTATAGGTCATAGATAGCGACCCAACCATTGTAGGATATGAAGTTGATGATCACTATGACCCTGGATCTTAATCATCTTTTGTAGAAGCCACAGTAGCTAACCTGGTGAAAGTCACTCTGAACCTTCTCTGGATCAGGGTTCTGTGTTCCACTGAGCACAGGACCCCCACGATCCAGTTTATCTGGAATGACCCAGGGAGACAGCCTCACAACTGCCTAGTGACAAGATAGATCCCAGACCATCAAATCTACTGGGAGCAACATTATATTCAACCTGGCTTCTCTCTGCTTTCATTAGTCTCCCCTGCATGAATTCCACATAGCTGGGATTATATTTCCCTCTTGCCCTGAGGTTTCCCTACTACTGCTATGTGGAACCCCTCAGAAACCTGCTCAGATATACTGATACATACACACCCTTGTGTGAGGCACTAATACCCCAGAGAGCAAACCTTGAATAATACTCTTCCATTCCTTGGATGGACCACTTTGAAGTTCATTTTTCACAGGTTCTGAAAAGTTTCCCATAAGGACATGTCAAAATTCCTACCGCATTGATCAAGTTGATAATACAATCTCCCATTGGCCTTCATTTCCTTATTCATTTTTTCCAGGTTCTCAGTTCTGTTTCCTAAGACCTATTCCCAAAATAAACCACCTTTCATTTTTAGACTTTCCTTTTGGGGGGAAACATGAAACGGTAGTCTCTTCACATATACTATTTATTTATTTCATTAATTCTGCTATATTGACATTATTTCCCTGGTTTTACTAACAAGATCACTGAGGTTCAAATTTATATATCTTATCTAGTAAGTAGATCATGTCTTCAGACCAAGACCCTTGGTGATTGACACATGCCAGTTTACTTAGGTTATAGAGTTAGTAGAATGATTCCTTTATTAGAAAGCAAACAAATAATCACCATTACAACAAATCTAATACATTATTGATGGAATGAAATAGAACAGAATAAAGGATGCTGAAGTGGTCTGAAAAAGGAAGGCGGGATACAAACTTAAATTTAAAGAGTAATTATTGTATAGTATGAATAATTTAACTCCAATAACATCCTCATTGAATATCTATGTTGTGAGTTAATTAAAACAGATTTCTTTCTTGTACCTGAAGTATATGCAATAGCTGACCGAGTAGGATAGCTCAAATCCAGCTCCCGCCCAAATCACCTGGCCAGAGATGAGACTGTGTTTAGGCAGGTTTTATGATCTCCTCCTAGATCTTGCATCGTCCTGTATCTCTTACAGTCACATCTCTGTGCTTAGGATGTCTTCATATCTTATAACCTTTTAAGACTTTGTGTTTAAATTCTATGCAGCATTACTAAAGTTCGTGTTCATTGATCTGAGCGTACCTGTTGATGTATTTGCCATGTACCATTGAGTTTGAGAAATTACCATAACTTTTTGAAGTGGGATCTGTTGAGAATTTTGTGAATACTTATGTCATGACCAATGAGGAACTTTTGGTCACTGTGCAAGACAAGTGTTTTGGTTCTTTCTGGTTGCTACTGTTACTAAGGAGTACATGCCTCTTTGGTTTTTGTATTATGCAGGCTCTGCTATATTGAACATACACTAAAAACAATTTTAGAAACTGTTTAGTAATGGAGTGACAGTTATTTATTGTCACTTCACTTTCTGCATTTCACTCCCAGTAGCTTGGACTCAACATGATCTGTTACTGCCGTCATCAGCGGAAAATGCCACGGGGCATTGTAAAGGTCCATAACCAACAAATAGTGATTTAGAGTCCATGGTTGAGAGTGAAATGATAAAGGACCAATAGAAAATGCAATAGGAAGTGGCAGCACAACAGCAGTGGATATTAGTGACCCTCTTAATTATCGAACTTGAATACTCACTGGACCACTACTGTGGTTATAGCCAGCAATCAGGTGTTTCACAGGGAATTCAGTACAGGAGTGTGTGTTTGCTACAGGTTTGGAGAACATTCTTCGAAGAGCTCATTGTTTATTTTGTTCATGCTCTTAGCAAGGAAAACAGAGATATATTTTATCTTAAAACTTAAACTTGAAAGAGGCATGAAAATATCTATGAAGACAACCAAAATATTTATGAAATATCTTTGAAAATAAGCATTCTAATAGTTTTTGTATGTTCTAAATGCCTCCCCAAATATTATACTAAATGCATGCTAAACAATATTTCCTATTGAAACACTTTATAGTTTACAGAATGCTTGTAAATCAGTGTCTTATTTAACCAAAGCCCTGGGGTTTGCTTCTCTGTTTGTTTATTTATTTTTACTAATTAGCCTCAGAAAATGTCATTAGTTTGGGTCAGTCAGGTAGACTAGGACCATATTCTAGGTCTATGGAACCAACTGCCCTTTCTCCAGGGCAGCTCACTTGGGAACGTGGGTAGAATGTCAGTCTCCCTTAGGATCTCATTTCGCAGCTCTTGCCATAGTCAGTGTTATAGATTCCGTATCATAATTCCTCTGCTAGAAAGAAGACTTGTGAAACCGAAGGTCATAAATAAGCCTTAGCATCAGCTCTGTTTAAGCCTCACAAATTTCTAAATGCCCCAATACTGTAACCTCCCACCAATAACAAAATCATTTTGTTGATTACCACTGAAAACTGAACAGTAATGCCCAGACCCTGACAGTATCCCTGGCAGATCACTCACCGTAATGAAGCAGAGTAATAATCAAGTAGTCATCCAGTAGAAGACCACTTAGGGCAATAATATGAGGCCTCCAAGTACAGAACCCGAAGGTAGAGGCTGTTACTCCTCACTCAGTCTCTTGTCACGTTGGCTTCTGTGATATTTCCTTACAGGAGTATTTATAACGTCTAGAAATTTTTCCCGGGGCTATTGTAACAACAGAGACTCAGGAAATTGCTCACGTGTCAGCAGCAGGTTAGCAACTAAGAGTGTGTTCCATAAACCTTTCTGGGTACAATTATGGATTTAAAAATACTCTTAAAAAATCTTTCCTGAGGATGTGATTTTTTGAGTTTAGACAGAGAGGAAGAGAGGGAGAGAGAGAGGGAGAGAAACATTGATCAGGTACCTCTTGTTCATGCCCTGACTGGGGATTGGACCTCAACCTAGGCATGTGACCTGACCAGGAATCGAACTTGCACCTTTCAGTATGTGGGTCGATGCTCCAACCAAGTGAGTCACATAAGCCAGGGATAAAAAGACTCTTAATAAAAAGGATTGAAAGAAAGTTTTGCAAATGAAATGGATGACCAAGCGCCTCATTGTTCTAATATGTAATGTGGAAGTTAAGAGTTTGCCTTAGGGGCCACATAAGACCTCGTTTCAAATGTGGGTTCCACCAATTACCATGCATACGGTCTCAGAAAAGTTGCTTTATATTTTTAACTTTCAATTTTGTCATTTGTAAAAATCTGATAATAATTCTAGTACCTATTTTATGTGGTTTTGAAGATTAAACTAGATATAGAAAAAATTTCATTTAGTCCCTGGCACATAAAAAGTGCTCAATCCAATTCGATTTCTATACAAATGAATTTTATGGTAAATGTGGACTTGAGAGTGGCAATGCTGTACTTCGATTTCCTTTTGAGAGGCTCCTGGAACTCAGTAAACACAAATCTTAGTATTCTCATAGGTTACTTCCGTTGCCTATTTTTTTTTTTTTTTGGTGCTAAACATTTTTGACATCCTAGACATCTATTCGCAAAAGTCTTTTGAAGTTGTTTTTCTCCAGGAGAGGGACTTATTAGGAGCTACTTTAAGAGGTTAAAAGGAAGGTGGTATTACTGTGATCCTTAATGATCCCAGTGCTTTTATGTGTCTCTATAGCCACATTAGTATAGAAATGAAATAGTGACCACAAAAAGCAACTCTTGATAGTAAGATGAAACAGAAGATTTGACCCAGTAATTATTGTTTTTATTTCCTTTATTATTGAAAGCCTGAGAGGGTGTTTTTTTTTCTTTGTGAAATTTTGGTATCTTGGTGTTACATTAGTTTCTGTCTTAGAGTCCTGTTACCTTCATCAAGTTATCTAGGGCATCCTTTCCTAGTTTGATGATACTTAATCATAAAAAAGGGAAAAATAAGTCATTCTGATATTTAAAGGACACATGTGGAAGAGAGTTTTGCAAGTAGTCTTTTAAAATCACTCTTTTCTTCCCTAGCCCCGTCCATGGTCCATGAGGAATATATATTCTAGTAACTTTTCTGTCTTCCTACATAGCTTGAAAGCTAATAAAGCCTAAAAACTAAATCAAGGATTTTGTTTCCATCTCTCTGAAGTCAAACTTTGCTCACATTGTCTCGCAGATAAGAGGGGAAGAAGGGCACTCATTTGGTACTGCATACGGCCAGATTTTTATTAGAAGGTATTTGGAGCTGTGGTCTCTAACTGCTGAAATTCAGTTAAATGAATCATAACATCAAAAATAAAACATTTAAAAGTTTATAACTAATATCATAGTTCAGTGTAGAAATGTTATATAATCTTTTAAATGATACATTATTCATATTTTTAATGATCCAAAATTAAAGAAATTGTAACATGCAGTTTTTATTTGTGTGATGGCTAAGGTTTGTCAGACCTTTAATATCCTATTCACCTGAGAGCAAATAGTTTGTAAACTTGCTCTGCTTTGAAGAATATCTTTGAGGCCACTGGATCTATATAAGCTCTGTAAGTAGAATAAGTTACGACAGAAATAAGAACAGTTGCCTAGGTTACTGAACACAACCTCAAAACGTCCACGGCAGCAAATGAACTGGAGAATATCAAGTCTTTAAATACTGGAGGTGATTCTTCATGATAAAAAAAAATGCAAAAGTCATGAGCCTACTGACTTCATATTGCTGATGGGGAAGCTTTCTCATTGCTGCTTTTCAGTATGCGGTTAGCTAAATATTCTCTACCTTGACAATAGAAAACGTGCCAGGGAAGGGTGCTTTATTTTAAAAACCAGATGCATTTTAACATGCCCTAATTATTACCCAATTACACTCTCAATAAGTCAAATTTTGCTGAATTAGCCTGCAGCATATATACAAACATGACCTCATTGCCTTCTTTATGATAAAATTAGGTTTAGGTTACTGTGGAAAACACAGCTGGGGTAAACCTAAACAAATATATATTATCCGGTTTGATTCCCAGTCAGGGCACATGCCTGGGTTACAGGCCAGTTCCTGGCAGGGGCCAGTTCCCAGCAGGGGATGCACAAGAAGCAACCATACATTGAAAAAATTTTTTAAAAATATATTAGCCAGTACCAATGCACTAGTCAGTGCATTCTCTTAGCATTGGTATCTACAATTGCAGTTGTGAGTTTGATAATAGCTCTGTTTTCCTATCTTTCTGAATGTTTATGCTCAGCACGTCACGGTTTCCTCTTTCTCTATCCACTTCTGAAGCGTTAAGATTCACTAGAGTTATGATGTAAGCCCCACTGTTCTCTGATTCTTCCCACTCTTTCTGTTGTTCTCATACAGTCCCACTGAGACTTCAGGTATCACACAGGAAGGTCCTGTTGCCTGAGCTCTGGCTACATACTAGTAGGCCTGTAAATTTGTTCTCCTCAGATGTCTCACAGACAGCTGTGGCACACACTGTTTCAAGGCCTGTATGCAGCACCTTACCCCATAAATATTTCTTCTGAACTTCTATACATTTGTCGCACAAGTCTGAACTCTTCTCAAGGCTAATTAGACATGTTCTGTTTTACAAGGCTAATTAGACATGTTCTGTTTTACTATCCTAACTATTTTCTGAACTTGTCTATTGTTTCACTACCTCCACTATCACTACTTTCAAAGAAAAAAAATTTCTGGACAAAGTTAAATATGAAAGAAAGACTTTTTCAAGGGCATTAATAACTAGTAATAATAATTAACTAATTACTAATAGGAGAAAGACACCAGATCTCAGTCTGAGTTTAATTTTGCTGAAAAAAAAAGGCTGAAGATTTGTTAGAGATAAGACAAGAGGGATAGTAGGCCATCTGTGTTTGCTAATTCACTTTACCCAAAGAAAAAGTGAATTTTCTCTGTGTTTATATGACAAGAGGCAGTTTGCCACTTGGAGCAAGGTGCCCTCTAACATTACACTACCAGTCTCCCACAGAGACCACGAGATAGGGTCTCCATCTTTGATGATTGCATCTCAAAGGAATGGCTCCCTGGTCCTTGAGAAAGATAAGGACTTTGTAACCCCCTGGGTTGTAAAACTGATGAGAAGCATTTGAATGTATTTCTATTTCAAATGGGCATAGAAAATATTTACAATTATAAGTTATGTAAAGTACATGCTTTTAGGAAAGGGAGGTCAAGAGCCTAGCAGCAGGAAGAAGCCTGTCCAAAGTTTAGTTGAGCTAATGGGAGCTGGAGAGGCTCCAATACGCTGACCAAGCATATGTGATGACAGGTGAGTCAACTGGACATGCTAAAGAAGTAGCTATTGTGTAAAAGAGAGAAAGGAATCAAGGACAACTCGAGGTTTTTGGCTTGAGAGCTCGGAATGTTGACTTTCCATTTATACATGGCCTAGCACAAATAATGCCCCTTTTCTATTACAAAACCATAAGCATGTAGCTCTGTAACATAACAATATCACACTCAAGCACATCATATGATATTATAGGTGGAATGTTTAAATTAAAACTATAAATTATTACACCCATATAATTACGCTACCAACCACACTTAAGCAGGCCTTACTTCTGCCAGACCCTGTATTGAAAAGAGGAAGACCGAGTTAAGCAGGTTGAAAATGGTGAAAGATCAGAAATTAATTAGTCTATTAGACAACCAAATGAAGATGTCAAGTAGGAAGATTTAAAATTGACAAGCTAGACTGGAGGTCATTGTACATGCATGGGTTTATATTACAAATTTACAACCTTCTAAATTTATAGTAAAATTTTATATATTATGTGGTGACCATTTGCTTTTCTTCAAAGACACTGATAGCTTCAGGTCCAATTTCAGACCTCATTCTTCCCAAACCTCTTTTCTGACACACTTGTTCACTGAAATATCAGTTTTTTGGAAGGCCACTGCTGACCCCCCTGCTTAAAACCGCAACCTCAAGTATAGTCCACCCACTAGACAGTAAATTTAATGAAGGCAATAATTTTAATCTTTTTTCTCCATTATGTACTTTCCATACTTAAAGCAGTGCTGGGCACATAGTAAATGTGCTATAAATATTTACTGAGTGAATAAATGAATCTATGGTGTTGACCATAAATATGCTTTGGGAAAAGGAGTATGTGCAGAAAATGTGGTGGGAGGGGAGTCGTTTCAGACAAAGCATTTGTATCCAACCAGTATATAATTTGTCTTCCAAATAAATAGGATAATTTGTATTTTTAAAAAATAGTGTATTAGCAAATAATTGCCCACATGATAGTCATTTGGAAAAAAATTTCTGAGGCTATTTCTTAGGCAATTCTTTGCCTTTTTGAATTTAGAGTTATTTGTGCCAGACATTTGAGTGCCCCTTTGCTAATTCTCTAAATTTCACCATTGAAAAAGTCTTATTTATTTTAATGTTGAAATGTAAAATATGTAATTAAATAATCTTGAATTTTTAGTCTCTGGTAAAATATGAAATACATATATAATTTATTACCCTATTAAAGACAATGTATATCAAATAAGGTAATAAAAAAGAGCTCAAAACAAAACACTCTTTTAAAACCTCCTCTGATATTCTAAACATTACCTGCACACTGAAAATACCACACTCTAAATCCAGACCTGTTTATGTGCATATTTTCATCAGTGAGCTATTATTAACCTACATTTATTCTTGGGAAATGTGATTATGTATGTCTTATACTGAGCTGTATAGGTTCTAGCACTACATGTATCTAAGCCTTAGTTGAAATCCCTTGTAAACATGAGTGGACATACAACATAAATAGTTCCTTCAATGAGGAATCATCAGCTCTGTAAAGCTCAAGAGCTTGTAAGAAACAGGGCTTTTTGAAAACGTCATCCCCTTGCCCTGGCTGGTGTCACTCAGTTGGTTGGATTGTTGTCCCATGGACTGAAACATCATGAGTTCAATTCCCAGTCAGGACAAATGGCCAGATTACAGATTTAATCCCTGGTTGGGCAGGGTGTGTGTGAAACCACAGCTGATCAATGTCTGTCTGTCTGTCTGTCTGTCTGTCTCAGTCTCTCTTTCTCTCTAAAAGCAATGAAAAAATGTCCTCAGATGAAGATAAAATTAAATTTAAAAAAATGTCATCCCCAGACATGTCACCAGATTTCTAAAATAATTCAAAGAAAGAGAACACAGTTTCTGGAGCCAGACTCCCACGTTTGAACCTTGACTGTGCCACTTATAGCTGCTGACATTGTACAAGTTAACTTCTCTGTGTCTCTGATTGCTTATTTTAAAAACGGGCCTACTCACATCAAAGGATTATTGTGAAATTTGTGAGCTAACAGTCACAAGACGCAGTACATATTTAAGGGGTCAAACTTAAGTGACCACCATCACCCCCAGTACCAGTATTGTTATCATTGGCGGCGTTTGTTGAATGGATGTGCATTTATGACATCTCTGTCAATTATGCAGGTTGGCAATATTCACTCTCCCGATAGGCCTTCTTCAGATTTTCCAGGACATTTTGTGGAGAGACCCAGTTTGACTGATGACTCTAACTAAACTTCCTCCTATGGTCAAAGGTCTTCACAAAGGCTGTCATGAGTTTATAAGCAATTTGTCGAATGGGTTGTCCTTGAGTCAGATGCCTGGCTCTGGTCCAACTGTAAGCTGCAGCTAAAAATAAACTCTATGTTGTTTCCTTGGGTGGAAGGTTATAAGAGACACAGTATCAGGCTACAAGGAGATATTACTGGGTGTGTTGGATGTTAAGATAGTCATATAAAATAGAATACCATAGATAATCAATGCCAGACTCTTACTAGGGAAGGTTAAGAGCTATCTGAATCCAAGAAATATTCAGGAAGCACTTAAGGTATAATTCATAGTCCTAATCACTTGGAGCTTGCAATCTAAGATGTAACAGTTAGAATATGTACAGGGAATGTGTATTTAGCAGAAGAGCAATGTGAAAACATTGCCTCCTGGCCAGAAAAATATTCACTTTCTACATTAATGAAGACAAGTGCATATTCCCCAGTAGGGAATTTGGTAGTTTATTCTTAATTCAGGTCTATGAATTGAGAATATACAGCAGTTCTCTGTTCAGGTTGTGAAGATACAACGAGACACTGAAAGTATTCCTCATCAGTCCAGGGAATTTGTAAAGTATAAATTATATATTTCCAAAGCAACCATTTGGAAGATTTTGATCTCTTTGATTTCTACCTATCATCAGCTCATCTTTCAAATTAAAAGTGACAGCTACATTAGTGTTCTCTCTTCTTGCTTAAGCTTCACTAGAGATAAGATGTCCAAATCCTTCTACAAGCGAAAAACCTAGTTACAAAGGAAAGAACCTAAATAGCAATGAAGTGCTTTATAGTTTTAATTGGCCTGAAGATTGGACTTTTAAAAGACTGAAAAATCCTCTATAATTAGCAGTAACACATATTTACCTTTTACTGGGGTTTCTGATGGCACTTTAAATAGAAGTGAATTTTAAAATACCATTAAAAATTCTTCTAATGCCCTGTTATGTAAAAATTCTATGTCTATTCTACTTTAATAGATATGTACCTTTGGATAAACATGTCTTCTTCTGCAGCCTATTAAATTAAGAAGAAATTATATATATATATGAAAAGTAGAGAAATTGACTGTTAGGATACCAGATTCATAGAGTATGTCCTGAAGTATATTCTTAGGAAAGTTGGAATTAACATGGCCTTCCACAGAGAAGTCGACATGACAGGAAAATCCCCTCCTGGTTTATATATTTCAAATTTATTTTTGAAATAAATTGTCTTTTATCTATAAAGCTTACTCTGATGATGATGATAATGGCAGCAAAACTATAACAAATATTTACTTAATGCTCAATGTGTATCAGAAACTTTAATTTTTCTTAAATATCCTCTAAAGCCACACTTTGAGGTAGATATCACTCTACCCACTTCAAAAATACAGAAAAAAGTGATACAGAGAAGTTATATAAGTGCCCGTAGAGCATGGTGGGAAGTGACAGACCTGAGACTGTCCCCAGTGTGCTTGTCTCAAGGACCTGCCTCTACTCCTCTCCTTCCCGCGGCATGACACGGCCACCTTTTCTGCAGTTCACGCTTTAGATGAAACTATTTCAATAAAACCTGTCTCTGTACTCCTGGCAAAGTGTGCTAGATTTATGGAGACAATATAAACTTTTGGACTGAAAATCTCCTTCAAATGGCAGGAATCTACATTTTGAAATTGAGCTGCATTGAAGCAGAATCTAGGCTGTGACACACCTGCTGCTCACATCCATTTGCTTGCAACTGTACAGCCATGAGTGTGGCAGTAGATGAGTGTAGTTCTATGAAATGAGGAAGTTAAGAACCCGTGAACCACCATTTCCTAAAATTACATACATGGGATGATGGAGAAAAGGAATTACATTTCCAAAATACAGTTTGTGAAAACATGCAGGACCCCCTGGTTCTGTTTGCTTTGATTTTTGCAAGAGGTGCTGGGAGGTGGACAAGAGAGCCCTGGCTTTGAATTCACCATCTCTGGGGTGAATCTTGGCTCCTTTTGTTAGTTATTATAGACAATGGTACACATAGTTCTCTTTCTTCATTATTTCTCTGAGATTCTGGTTCTTTATACTTCAGTTAAGATAATACCTACATTGAGGTATTATAATTAGAAAGAATGTATAAAAATTATGTTTTACAGTGATGAAAACACTATCTAATACCTGTTCAATTTTATTAATATAATAGTGTTTATAAAATGTACTAACATCTAATAATAAGGGACTCATATGTTATGCAATGAATTAAGTATGAGCCCTCTAGGTCAAGATAAGCCAGAGTAAGATAAAAAATACAGTTTATGCTTTAACTTGCAGGGAAAAAATAGAAAAGCAGGCATAAGGAATGGGAATAAAAGGAAGGAAAGAGAGGAGGGAAGAGTTCCCACAGGGTAAGAAAAAAGCTCTATTCACCAAACTAGCAGTGTGCAGTGAACTGGAAACTATAACTGACACATCTGTGCTAGATAAAAAAGAGTAATTACAAATATTTATTTTTGTGACCTTGGGATAATAAAGGCCTTTCCAACTATGATAACAGAGAAAGAAAAACAAAGGAGGAAACAGATAAACTTTATTCTTGAGAACACAAGAGAAAATAATCTAAAACAAAACACAAAATCAAATCTGACAAACTATTGGAAGACAAACCTCAATTTGAGATAAATTTTTATAAGGAAGTGTTTGTATATAAACAGTTTATCATCATTTAGTAAGAAAAAATGACAATCTCCTTTGGCTTCCCCCAACCACTAGAAAAATGAGCATAGGACCTGATCAAGATATTTACTCAGAACACATGCACATTTACAATAACCATTAAAGAAATGTAAGGGCAAACAGCAATGAAATGCTATTTTCTTAACATATTTGCAAAAGTAAAAAGTGATATCCATGGTTAGAAACATTTTTTTGGAAAATAGACACAACACTGTGGGGATGCTAATAAGAGTGAAATTCTGAAGAGATTATGGAAATTATGCGTTGAAAGCCTTTATAAATTTTTCTTCTTTGTATCTGAGATTTCCCTCCAGTTATATATTTTTAAATGCAGAAAGGTGTCTATTACAGCCTACATGATGCATAAATATGTACACACAGCCATTCAAACATATATACCTACCCATCTATCTGTATATGTACATACATATGGAAATAAGAATATCTGATAACCAGTGAAAGCTTGTAAATAGATGATACTGGATATATGTGATGGATTAAGAGGGATGAAACACTGTGATGAAGCTGTATTTTTACAGGCATTGAAATACTTTATATTAAGATGTTGAAAGAATAAGAAATAACAGAAAAGTATACATATGATATGATCTCATTTCTGTAATATATTTTTTAGAAATAGTTCCCTATATATGTAGTATTAAAAGATAGACACTAAAATATCACTTTTAAAATCTCTGGTATAAAAACACTATTTTATAAATACACAAGTACTGTATATGAAAGTACTGGGGCAAAAAAGAAGTCATAGTACTGTTTACAGTTTATGCATAATTTTATACACCCATAATGTCCAAATAAACCTAAGGAAAAAAATACCAGTCATTTTACCAACGAGAGAAAAACGTGATTATAAATTCATTCCATTTTCTGAAGTTTCTTAGAGATTACACTAATAAAAAGTATGTACACTTTTGCTGGCTGTTTAATAAAGCATGTGTTTTAAATCCAGGAGTGAGAGATTTCTGTCTTCTGTTGTTTGATGGAGTCTAATGATTCTCTTCTCAAACTGGTGAAATATCCCTTTACTTCCAAACAATAAAGAGCTCTACCTCCTGATCTAATCCAACATGTTGAAGTTCAGATACAAACTAATAAGCAAATGGGATCTGTGTCAGTGATAGAACCACAGTCTAGTAACCAGTTTCTCAGCCTGGTTCTAACTGGTAGAGTAGAAAGAACTTCACCACTCCAGTGCCATTTCTAAAGTGTTATTGATAAGAGTGGTTGAAGGCAAAATACAAGCTAACAGACAGAGAAGTGTGCCAGATACCACGAGCTCCACAGTCTGCCCAGCACATTGGGATCAACAGGAGCCAGTGTCTGCTGACCCTCGTCAAAACATTTAGTGGAAGGCAGGACTTCTCAACCATTGTACTAGTAACACTTTGGGTCAGATAAGGCTTCATTGTGGGGAGTTGTCCTGTGCACTTTAAAATGTTTAGCAGCATCTCTGACCCTGTCGATGCAGAAGCATCCCCACCCCAGCTGTGACGATGAAGAACATCCCAAGAGATTGCCAATGACAATGAGGTGGGAATTAGAGGGAAAGACAAAGGTAAAACCAACCACAGTCCTAGCCATTTTTTCTTGAGAAAATTTGTGCTTTTTGATTGGATAATTCCTAATTATTGTTTGTTAAAATAGCCTTCTTTTTAAAATAAAATAATAGTGTTAGTGGATGGTAAGCTACTTTGTGATAAATTCTGCTAGCACCTTTTTGTTTGTTTCTTCGTTTTGGATGTGGATACAGGTGTGTGTGCACATGTACATGCATGTGTGCATGTGTGTGCATACACATGTGTGTGTTATGGCCTTGCTTGGAAAATAGAATAATTTGGAACACATACATCATAAGTTTTTCCCTACTTGTTTTTCTTTTAGTTTACAGACCTGTGCAAAACCCATACTTCATCACCTTTGCCAAAACATTCCGTCTCATCTTTTACTTTGAAACTGTTTCTAATTACTGTAGATTTTGTCTGTGAGCTGTTTGTATTGAGGCTGCTGTCGTTGAAATGTTATCTATCTTTCTGGAAGGTTCTTCCGTACACCCTGGAATTTTACCTTTGAAAGCTTAACTCACTGAAACCTTAATTATATTACCTTTTTCTTCTAATTCATAGGCACGGCTCCATCTGTATCCTCTCTCAGTGCTAAGTTGGGCTCACGTGTCAGATGCTGCCTCTTGAGCAGTATTGTCTCGTTTCTAGCTCCCGAATGGAATTTTCCTCCGAACAGCCTTGTGTGCTGCTAAGTGCCTCTCGAATCCAGATGTTTGCCTCTCCAAATTCACATCCAAAAGACAAGAAGAATTATGCTGTGTTTATTTAGTTTCCCCGTGTGTTCTGACCATATGGATTTAGATGATACACATTCAGTGTGTCGTTAGCGCTGCTGATGCAGGGTAGGCGTCACTATTATCCCTGTGTTTTCGTTACCGCAGCAGTGAAGGGGTTTTGCCAGTTCCAAATCTCAGGCGGTAACTGTACCAGATTTTAGTTTAAATACTCATGTAAAATAATATTTTGGAACGGCATTTAAAAAAGGAATTGAATTACCTGCATTACACATAGAGGGAAGAGTCCTTTTGTTGATACCTGATGGTGTAATATAGAAAGAAGTAGCTGTATAAAGGCCTTGATATTTGCTTAGAGAATTATGAATCATATAGGCAGTCTAATGACAAACATGAATATATAAAATAAACTATCAATTTTTAACACTTAAAGTTAGATTCTTTGGGGACTGTTTGAATTATCAAAATAACATCCCAACAATTGTAAATCTCTGGAAATACTCACCCGTATACTCTTTCTTTTAATTTTTCTTGATCATAAAAAATTAAACAAGAAAATGCAAACCATAATGTTATACTATGAATAAGAAAACAAATTATTTAAAATACTACACTATTATTACACAGACAAGCTCTAATTCGCTCCAGGTGTATTTGAATAGTATTTTGAGAACTGGTTTTGTCTAGCAGGGGTACCTAAACTTTTGGTATCTCTGCGCCACATTGGAAGAAGAGTTGTCTTGGGTCACACATTAAACACATTGTGACACATAATCACAAAATAAATCTCATAATGTTTTAAGTAAATTTACAATTTTGGGCTGCACTCATAGCCATCTTGGGCTGCATGAGGCCTGCAGGCCATGGGCTGGACACCCCTGGAAGGGATTGAATAGCGACTGATTAAACTACACTAACAGATACCAATGCTCAGTTTCTCACATCAGAAAGTCACGTGGAGGCTAAAAGGACGCCGAGAGGAGACTGCAAGTTCATGAAAGCTCCCCTCAGTGCTTCCTTGATCATATCACCTTTCCTCTCCGTCTGCCCGCCTCTTCCTCATTTGTTTTCCCCAGTAATTTATTTCTTGCTCGCACAATCATTTTGTGAATGAAATTCCAAACTTAAACGTTTTTTTTTTATTGTTGTTCAAGTACAGTTGCCTCCATTTCCCCATCTCTCCCCTCTGCCCCACCCATCCTCACCTCCTACCCTTGATCCCACCCTCCTTTGGCTTTGCCCGTGTGTTCTTTGTACATGTTCCTTGACGACTCTTCCCTTTACCCCCTCCCCATTAAGTTTTGAAATGAATATTTTATTTTGTTTGGCAAATTTTTTTAAACTTACTTGATTTGGATGGTTGTGTTCTTTTGAAATATTATAAGGTACAATCTTCAAAAGTGGAAATGTTTGAAGGTATTCTTTTGGAAGTTCTGTTCTTGATTTTTCACTTATTGCCTCCCTTTGTGAGTTCTCATGAACAGCCTCAGGAAGGCTCTCTCACTTCTGGTGGAAGAAGACTTGATGATTCTTGTCCTGTCAGGGGAGTCCAGAAAGAGTTCCAGCTCTGGGGACCGATTCACAGTTAGTGTCCCAGTGTCCTGTTCCATAAGATCCTAAGGAAGTTTGGTTGGATTGCTGCATATTATCTTAAATATGTAAATGAACACATGAATATTAAGTACGTAGATAGATATCAGATGCAACTGAAATGTGCCTTTGAAGCCTGCATTTTTATGAATTGGCACAGGCATTTTATTTTTAATTAGAGGGTCCTGTCTCTGGGAAAACAGTTTATACATTACTTGGAGATTTATTAAATTAACCTTTCACTTAAATAGGCCTAGAGAAAATAGAAATATGTAGTGTGCATACAAAAGAAAAATATTCAACTCATCAAGATGGTTTTCCCCATATTAATGCAAGATAATCTTTTTTATTAATTCCAAAATTCTAGTGAGAATTATTTATTGCACGTAATATATATATTATTGATAAAACTTTTTTATTTAGGAAACATCTACTTAATAATTATGCCTGCATTTTTATACATAATCTAGAAGTCTAGAAACCATATTTCATTTCTGATAAATTTCAAAGCATTGCAGACTGCAAGAGGACTTAAAACGAATGCCACTCTAATGGAAGATGTATTCCTGAGGGAATAGCGTAGTACTGCAGAGTGTTCATGTAACATTTGATGGGCCACTTTTGGAGCCCATGAGGCTACACTTACAAATACATTTAGTCTCTTTTGAAGACTCACTACCATTCCCAATATCGAGCCACTGTAGAAGTGGGTGCTTAGGGAGCTGCGATAGAAACAACCCTTTTCTTTGGGGCTTGTCATCTGTGGTTATATTTGGGACACAACAGATAGTGAAATGATTTGCACAAGAGGGAGAGTGAAAAATAACTGGGAAGGAATAATGAGCCAGATTTGACATGCCCCTTTATCAAGACCATATCACTCTGCATCTGACTACCACTTTAATCTCTAACACTTTGTTTCATGTTGATATGTGTGTGTGTGTGTGTGTGTGTGTGTGTACACACACACACACACACACANGAAATATATATATATATATATATATATATATATATATATATATATAATGTGATCTCATGTTGGTTGTCCATAGGTAGTTAAAAATCATTTTATTTGTCTGCACAAACAAGTTGCTAGGTAGAAATTATGAAGAGGCCCTCTGGCCCTCTGTTGTAATCAGTGCACAGTGGCCGTGGTAACTAGGAAAACACATCCAAGGGCAGGGGGATCTAGGGCAGAGTAGCACAGGTTCCTTTGTGCGGTTGCCTTACTCGTGTGGAGTTCCTCTTAGCAAGAACAATCCGGACATTTTATTTAATGTGGTATTGGGATGGGGGACCACAGCCCCCTCAGAAACGGGGGAGGGGTTTGAACTGAACAGGTGAGGCTGGAGATTTTGCCCCCTCGTTGCTAAACATGGCAGGCAGAAGAGGGGCAGAGGCGAATGTGGCCGACATTGGCCCTCATTGGTTGGAAGCCTAGATACTTCCGGTGGCTTTTGGGTCCATGGGATTCTGGAGGAGGACTTTTAAAACAGAGTGTTCTGGAAAGCAAAAGGGCGTGCGGTTCTTTTCCCTCCCCTGGGCAGGGGGTGTGCCAGTGGTCGCCAGGGCAGGACTGTGAGTGGAGGCCTGGGGACACAGCCTCTGAAAGATGCCTGAAGCTGGGCAGCAACTGGAGACCAGCTAAGCCACTTACATCCATGACACTTTGAGGTGGGAGAAGAGGTTCCTGGCACAACCATGAACTGAGGAGCAGAGGGTGATTTTTCACTGGGTGTTTAGAGGAAATGAGTTCTGAGGCACAACCTTGCCATTATTTCGGAAGACCTTGGTCATCAGAGTCAGCACTGCGAACAGATTTTTGCTCTTGTGTTATTTTCAGTTCTTGAGCCTATGTAGTAGTTGCAATGACAAATGTTTAAATAGCTATCTTCGATGTCATACTCTGACTTTTCCTTTCCCCTTACTTTTGTAAATCAGATATGCTAAGTAGAAACTCGCCATTACATAAAAGATTCCTTTCTTTTCCACTGAACTCTGTCTTTGGAGATTTGTCTGGTAAGGGGCAAGAGGTAGCATCCCTCTACTGGCCGGGTTCAGTAACAGTATAAAAACCCACTTAACTCCTGTATCAAAAGTTGCTTATCATTATTCCAGCTTAAGATATGGCAAAGCCTTCTGTAAGGCAGGTCTTCATTGTCCACACTAGGTAGACTTTCATAGCTTCCCGGTTTATAAATGAACATTCATATTAACTTTGGTGGGCAGCTATACTCTTAGGTTAATGATTGATTTCTGATGTATTTTTACTTTCATTCCTTTGTACTTCCTCACTAAAAAGATCTCTAGCAGGGAGAAAAATATATTTTAATAGTTTCAGACATTCTTTTAGGAAGAGGATGCGATCTTCAGGAAAATGGGTTGCACAGTAATGGAAGATGAGGCTCTGATGGGTGAATCCATAGTAGACAATACTGAAAGAGTTTGCTTAAAAAGCACACAGTGTTTTCTTGTAGGAAAATGCATATGAAAGAAAGGGCAGAGGAGGAAGATGGGACTAAAATAAAGGGGACCACTAAGACTTAGTTGCTGTCTGATTGCTGATGTATATTTTGCAAGTGGGGTATATAGTTTTCATTTTGAATTATTTTAGATTTATTGAAGAGGTACAATTACAGCACAAAGAATTTCCATAAACTCTTCACTCGGTGTTTGCTAATGTTGATATCTTTCAAGACTAAGGTCACTTTGTCACAATTAAGAAATATCTTTTTATGTCCTCTGCCATTTTGCTTAGACTGTTTTTTGTTATTGAGTTATGTGAATTCCTTATATAGTTTAGATATTAACTCCGTATTGGATATATTATGTATGAACATATGTGTCCATTCAGTGTGTTGCCTTTTGGTTTTGCTGAAGGTTCCTTTCTCCATGCAGAAGCTGTTCGGTTTGATGTAGTCCCATTTTGGTTTGGTTTTGTCCTTCCTTTGGGAGGACATATCCAAAAGATATTACTTAGGCTGATGTCAGATAGTTTACTTCCTACATTTTCTTCTAGGAGTTTAATGCTTTCACGTCTTACATTTCAGTTTTTAAGCCATTTTGAGTTTATTATTATATGTAGTTTAAAGAGTTCCTGTTTTTTTTGCATGTATCTGCCCAGTTTTCACAAAAACTAACTTGTTGAAAAGATCATGCTTATAGCCAAGATACAATAGCCAAGATATGGAAGCACCCTAGGTGCTCATCAATAGATAAGTAGCTAAAGAAGATGTGCTATATGAATAAAATGAAATATTATACAGCAATACGAAGAATGAAATATCACCATTTGCAACAATGTAAATGGATCTAGAGGCTATTATGGTAAATAAAATTAGTCAGACAGAGAAAAACAAATGCCCTAAGATTGTACTTATATGTGGACTCTAAAACCCAACCCAACCAGACTAAGTGAAAATAAACACATAGAGACCAAAGGGGTGGTTATCAAAGGGAGTCGGTGGGGAGATGGGGGGAAAGGAGAAGGGAAATATAGTCACTAATATTGTGGTGAGTTTGCAAAGTGACAGATAATTACTAGAATTAGTGGGGTGATCACATTATGACATTATAAGATGTTGAATCACTATGTTGTACAAGGTGGGGACACACACACACACACACGCACACACACACAGAATGGAATTATCTTCCAGAGTGTGGGTCCCTTGTAGTACAGGCTTTCCCTGCTAATTGAGGGTCCTGGGGACCCATCTGTATCAGCGTACCAGCCAGCGTTGTTTAGAGAGGCTGTGTTCAGCTTCAGTAAATTTTTTTGGAGAATCTTTCGACACATTTACCCATTTCACAATGGGTGATTTACCAGCGCACCTGCCCACATTGCATTGAGTTAATCAGTTTTTGATTAACTGACCAAAAGCAGCATGACCCCCTTGTCCCACCCTCCATATCACCCAATATTCCCCCCAGTGATTTTTGTTTGTTGCTTACCTGGATGGAAAAATATCCTCAAAGGGAAATGGTTTGCTGATGTGGAAAGAAGTGAACCAAAAAACAGCACAAGCTCCAAAACACATCAAAGTGGACGAGCTCAACACAGTTTTGAGCAGCGGAGAGCATGTCTCACCAGGTGCACCGCATCAGATGGAGAGTACATTGAAGGTTACTGAAGTTTAAATGTGTAAGGATCAATACACAATTTTTATAAATAAGTTTTAGAGTTTTTCTGGGGGTGGTGCCCCCTCACACATCTGAAACTAACATAAAATTGTTTACCAAGTATACTTAAAAAATTAATAAAAAAAACTAAGCCAGGTGTTGAAGGACAAATACCATATGATCTCACCTTTAACAGGAAGCTAAACAACAAAACAAACAAACAAGCAACATATAACCAAAGACACTGAAATAGAGAACAGGGGGACAGTGACCAGAGGGGAGAGGGGAGGGAATTTCAGGGGAAATAGGGGAGGGATTTAGAGGAACAAATATAAAGGATACATGGACAACAACTGAGAAGGGTGGAAATGGGAGGGAGGGGGGGAGCAAGGGGGTGGGATGGGATGGGAGTAATAGAAAACTGTACTTGGAAAATAATTAAATAAAAAAATGAGGAAATTAACATTGGTATTATACAACTAATTAAACTATAGACTTCATCAATGTTTCTACTAACATTCCTTTTTATTTTATGGTTAAAGCCATGATTCAACATTGTATTTAGTTGTGACATATTCTAGTCTACTGTAGACTGTGACAGTTACCTTCTCTTTGTGAAGAGTACAGATTATGTATTTTTAAAAAATGTTCCTTGAAAGCAGGGATGGTGCCATGATAGTCCACTATGAGTAGAAAATCAGTAAGTGCTGGTGATGATGTTGCAGCTGGTCATTGTCAGTATTATGACCAAACATAATTGAACTATGCTGTAATACAGGCATAGAATGGAGGTGTCCTGATCTACACAGGGAAGCTTATTCATAAATGGAAAGGCCCCCAATTATCTGAGCTGTTCATTTCCTCTTTGATAGAATTTCTTTTTCTTCCTTGAGGTCATACTGGCACACCTTCTCTCTACTTTCAATTTACTATAAACTGGGGCATGGAATTCAGGTAACCAAACTTACTTAAATTATGTGCACAACGATAGTTCCTTCAGTCTGAGTCAAATCCTAGAGGTGCTCTTCTGAATAAAAATGAATCAGCTTCTAAAGCTCGTTTGAGTTTCTCCCAGGCTTTATAGTATTTTTTTTTCTTTGTTATGTGTAGGTAGGTTAAAAACATGAGGATTTCTGTCTTGTTAGTCTTGGTAGCACCAAAAGGCAAAAGTGTTTTAACAATCTGGAGTGACGATCTAAAAAAATACAATAGAATTACATTTAAATTTGTCTAAAACTTTGCAATGTTTGGATTAAAAATGTACATATATACATATATATGATTATTTAGATCAAAATGTACATGTAAGCTCATTAAAATGTGTTCTCTTTGGGACAGTCTATTTTAAAAGATAAGTTATGAAAACTCACCTATTTTGGAGAGAAAGGAACCAGAGAAAATATTCTAAAAGATTGGAGTTTAGCAGAGAGCTACAATCTGTATTGCAGAAAATATATGACCATGCTAAGGTTACGTCTTCGAAAGGATTGGGATGCTCCTGTCAGTCTGATAATGCCTCCTCTCACCAGCATCATTTTTAGAGGTGCCCTGCAGAGCACCGCCTTTAGGTTAAGACCCTTTCTTTTTAGAGAAAGACTTAGGCTACCACCACATGTATTTAAATTTCCATCATTACGATAGACTCTAAGATCTTAAATGAATTTGTTTTCTAAGAGTCTATAGCCACATTTCTCTATTAAGTAAGGGTTATTTTTGCAGGTCATGAATCTCACCTACTCTTTTGGTTTTTACTGGTAGAATGTTCATCTCCAAAGGGGAGGCTGAAGCATCATTGGTCAGGGATGTTACATACAGAATTGTATTCTGGGACAAAAGCATAAAATGTATGGCCTCTAAAATCTGTGTTTTCTCCACCAAACAGGAACATAGAAAATATTATTTGTTTTCCTTTGTTTATTATGAAAAAGATAAAGGCACAGAAAACTTCAAATACAAGTATGGAGTATATCCATATTCTATATTTTAACTTACTGCCAGAGCCATATTTACTTTGTTCCCTGAACCACTTCAAAGTAATTTGCAACACCATAACATGTGCCTAAATGTTTCAGCAACAATTCCCAAAAATAATGGATAGACTTTATATAACTACAGTTTTGTAGTCACACTGAAAATATTTAAAAAGCACTTTCTAATTTTGCCTAATAACAAGGCTATATTCAAATTTTCCAGTTGTCTACCAAGTATATTTTAGTGGCCATTTTTTTCCTAAAACCAGGAGACATATGGAGTTCAAAAATATTATATAACTCTTCTTTTTAAGATTTAAATTAACCGTATTGCCAAAACAATATTGAAAGAAAACCATAAACAAGGAAATGTAAAGTAAAAGAAAAAAAAACACATTAACAGGTCTTCTTCATTTAAAGGAGATAGGGTATGTTCCCCAAATATTTCATTTTCATGGTTATGAAGGTGAATATTAATATCTTCCTCAGAATAGTATTATTTAAATGGGATAATTTTTCAAGG
Organism: Sturnira hondurensis; assembly: GCF_014824575.4. Lineage (NCBI taxonomy): Eukaryota > Metazoa > Chordata > Mammalia > Chiroptera > Phyllostomidae > Sturnira > Sturnira hondurensis. The sequence continues at coordinate 1,784,727 of NW_028086933.1, forward strand.
TATCTTGCAAAGTGACTGGTATATGAGAAGCATGGACAAACGTCAGTTACCACTATTATTACTGTTAGAAGCTAGATAATCTAGCCTGATGATTTAATAGCTAACTCTGTGTTAGACCCAGCCCCTGAAGCCTATAAAGTTTTATAATAAAATTAGATAGTTTTATACCTGATAGGGACCTGGGAATGCAACCTAGGAGGTTTTAAGTGTTGCATTTTTTGACAGATGTAGAAACTGAGAGCTTTTCAAAGCTAATATGTTTATAAGTTTAATGTAAAGGACTATGCATAATAGTGTAGAAATGTATCACTCCTTAAAGCAAAGTCCAATTGCACTTCCTAAGTATTATTTTAAAATAGTATGGAAAAGCTGTTTTTAGTGAATTCTCAGGAATGTGCTTGAAATCACAATTTAATATGCTTAAAATATCAACGCACAAACCTTTTTTGCGATGTTCTCCAAATTTTAATTAAGTTGAATTTCTGCCAGCAGCACTTCCGGTTTTCTAGACTCCAGCAAAATGTTCTACTATTTATATTTTTGATGTATTAAAAACATATTATTTCCTTAATTCCTCTAGGCTTATTAAAATCATACATAAACACTACGGTTCACTTCAGTTAACACTAGAGGTAAGAACAAGAATTCTCCTTTTAGAAATCTTCATGCAATATGCATACACCATGCATTTGATTTTGAATGTAGAGTTCTAATCACCCCCTGACATGAGCTATATTAATTTATTAGAAATTTTCTAATAAAATTTTCTATTTATTTATTTTCTATTTATTTATTTCTATTTTCTATTATTTATTAAATAGAAAATTGGAATTGTGATATTAATAAAACTCTGTTTTTGTTTTCCACTTGGGTTTTTGGATAAGGAAAGAGTTATATGGTAGGGACACATTTGAGAATCATATCTGGCACTAATGACCTGAATTATATTTTTCAAGTCATTTCTCTTCTCTGGGACGCAGGTTCCTTATCCAAAAATATAGGCACTTTGGATTTCAGAGTTTCTGAGACTTAAATGATTATAATGACCTCATCTTTCTATCTGGTTCATTGCTTATGAAGTCTATTTACTCAAAATATTTTCAGAGCTTGGTCTCTGCCCAAGCTCTGACAGTTAGCTAGGTGAATATTTTGTATTAAATCTGTTGGTGACATTGGTTAATAAAATTATATAGGTTTCAAGTGTACAATTCTGTGACTTCATCCATGTGTGGCATTTTGGGCCCACCACCCGAAGTTAACTCTCCTGTCGTCATATGCTCAATCCTGTCTACCCTTCACTAAAAGTTAAGAACCACCTGATTTCACTCATAAGTGGGATATAAAGCTTGATGAATATTTTTAACTGTCCTTTCCCACAATATAGTGGTGAGTCTTGGAGGCTAGGCTGAATGATTTATGTACATTAATCATAATTACCGTTTACTAAGTCTCTAATATATTCTAGATATCATTGTTTACAGACATAACTCTAATTGACAGAAAAACCCTAAAAAGTTTTATCTTCCTTTAACATGTGACAAATTTGAAGGCTAGGATGTTGAAGTTATGTGCTACTCAGCCAGTACTTGGCAGACTTGCAGTTTGAATGGATGTCTGTATAAAACAAAGACGAGAAGATGGTTTCTCGTTATTCCTCTCAGACTACTAGTATAGTCTTAGAGGGATAATGAGAACTCAAGTTTGAAAGTATACAGGAAAAATTTGTTAGAGAAATTAATTTCTACCTTGTGGAAGTTAAAGCTTGGAAATGTGTAAAATGTAGGTGACAAAGAAAATACAGAATAATATTTGGACCCCAGAAGCCTGTTCTTTGTCTCTCGCCTATTTTAACAACTATAAATAAACATTTATTATTATATGTTCCTATTTTCAGGAAACTTATAAGGGAAGGAGACCCCTCCAAACACAAAATAAACTAGATGGATGATAGAGGATAGATGATAGATAGATAGATAGATAGCTAGATAGATAGATAGATAGATAGATAGAGATAAATAGATAAATAGCACTATTATTCTGAAAAGTGATATGGTTTGGAAGATCTGTCTTCTAGTAAATGAGATAAGATATTAACATCTTGAGGGAAGGGCTGATTGCATGTTCTAAATTTTGTTGCATTCTGCTGGAAAAGGAAGATTATATAGTATATAAGTTGTGCTTAGAAATATTATTAAGTTAGGACAAAAAGAGATGGGGAAAAGAAAGAAGTTGAACAAAATAATTAATGAACAATGTCTCAAGATATTTATCTGCCACAGAAAATAGCTCAGTTTAGCTCAAGAGCACAGTGCATGAAAGGAAGATGAAATGACTTTGAGAAATGGGTGGGAGAAAGTTCATGATGGTCCCTGTGACCTAGTAATTGTACTCCAGATTATATACTCAAGAGAAATGCACCCATTTGTGGACCAAAAGTATAAGAGTATTCATTATTCAGTATTCAATATTCATAGTAGCCAAAGGTTCTTTAATAGAAACATTTAAATATGTTGCATATTTGCACAGTACAAAACTATGTGTGTAGAGCAATGGAAATAAGCAGGCTATAACTCTGTGTAACAATATATATGCACATCAAATGTTGATCATAAAAAGCCAAACACAAGAGTTCATATACTATTACTACATTTTCATAAGGTTCAAAAGTAGGAAAATCCACAGTTTTAGAAATCAAGATAGTGATTGTTCTTGGGAGATAGTGACTAAAATGGGACACATGAACTTCTGGGATGAGGGTCATCTTTGTTTTTTAATTTGGGTATGAGATGTATGGATTTGCTCAGTTTGTAAAAATAATTCCAACTATACATTTGTGACTTATACATTTTTCTATATGAGTTTTCCACTGTAATTGAACAAATTTAAAGGTGGTGTGTAGGGAGTTGATGTTCTTTATTTAGTAAGAAGATGTGGGGCCTGGCTAGTGTGGCCCAGTGGATTGAGTGTAGGTCTACAAATCAAAGGGTCACCGGTTCGATTCCCAGTCAGGGCATCTGTCTGTGTTGCAGGACAGGTCCACAGTAGGAGATGCATGAGAGGCAACCACACATTGATGTTTCTCTCCCTCTCTTTCTCCTTCCCTTCCCTTCTCTCTAAAAAATAAATAAATACAATCATTTAAAAAAACATTTAAATAAAGAAGATATGGAAGGTATCCCCCCTGCCCTGCAGCTGGAAAAATTGCACAGTTCTACAAAGTCAGAAAGTTTGAATCAAGTGGAAGTAAGATTGATTGAAATTTAAGGATAAAATTAAGACTCCAATTTATGTAGCAGTAATGGGAATAAAGAGAAAAAGATGGCTATGATAAAAGTTTTAGAGATAAAATGGACGAACTTTGTGCCTAAAAGAATGGGATACATAAAGAAAAGGAAATATATACTTTTAAGTGAGATTTGAAGACTGGGTGGCAGTATATCTGAGAAACATAAAAATCAAGAGGATAAAGAATCTGGCATTGGTTGATGAACTATAGCCATCAGGTTAAATGTGGCCTGCCATTGTTTTTATACAGCCTGTGACCTAAGAGTATTTAGAAAACATGTAATCAGAATAATATTTTTGACATATAGAAAATTATATGAAATTTGAGTCTAATTTGAGTTTCACCATCCATATAGTGTTTTGCTGGAACAGCCACACTCTCATTTGTTTGCATAGTGTCTGTGACAACTTCCGCAGCACAATAGCAGCAGAGTGAGGTAATGCAACAGAACAATATGGCATGGCCCGCACGGCACAAATTATTTACATCTTGCCCTTTACAGAAAAGTTCTGCTAACCGCTCTCTTAGAGCTAAAATTATATATATATATAATTATATATATAATTATATATAATCATTTATATATATTCATGAAAATGCTTAATGGCTGATGGGAGAATACAAAAATTTTATATAAAAGGAGAATGACATTAGAATAGAATTTTAATGACCACTGCACAGAGTGAAAAGCTGAATCTGTTAGTGTAACAGTTGACATTTAATAGCACTTAAGAATTTAAAAAGTGTACTCATATATATTCATTCATTTGATGTCTAAAACAACCTGTGAGGTGAGTAGCATTGCCTCTAGTTTATAAATGACAAAACTCATATTCTAAAAAATAGCATGCCTATACTCTGAAAAATAATTTTATCTCTAAGTAGTTGATAAATGTCATCTAGGAGAATGTGGGTATTTTGGTATAGGTGGTGAAATATTTGCTCATGTTTGTTGGCTTATGTTTGACTGACTGGACAAAAATTTTAGACCAGAGTTTCTGAGTTTGCACCCTGTTCTACTATTTACCAACACTATAATTTTTTTAATTTCTATCATTAAGGTTTAATTGACATATAATTTATATTAATTTCACTTGTACAATGCAGTGATTTGTACCTTACAAAGTGATCACCGCAATAAGTCTAGTAATTATCTATCACCATACAAAGTTATTATGATATTATTGACTATATTCCTTATGCTGTACATTACCTCCCCATGACCTGTTTATTTTAAAACTGGAAGTTTGTATCTCTTAATCTCCATCATTTTTGCCGATCCCTTCTACCAACAATCAGTTCTCTGTCTCTACAAGAATGTTTCTATTTTGTTTTGTTCAGTCATATTTTTTAAGATTCCATGTGTAAGTGAAATCACATATTTGTCTTTTTTTGACCTAACATAATAACCTCCAGGTCCATTCAAATTGTTGCAAATAACAAGATTTCATTCTTTTTTATGGTTAAGTAATATTCCATTGTGTGTGTATGTGCTGTGTCCTTTTTTTATCTATTCATCTATCAAACACCTAAGTTATTTTTACATCTTGGCTATTTTAAATAATGCTGCAGTGAATATATGCAGTGATGCATATGTTCCTATGTTCTTTTTAAAATTATTTTTGGAACCTCCATATTCTTTACCATAGTGGCTACATCAATTTATTGTACAATATCACCAACAATGTCAGCGGGTTCCCTTTTCTCCACTTCCTTGCCAGTACTTGGTATTTATTATCTTTTAATAATTGCCATTCTGGTAAGTGATAGCTCATTGGGCTTTTGATTTGCATTTCTATAATGTTTAGTAATGTTGAGCATCTTTGTATGAGTCTCTTGTCCATCTGTGCATGTTTTCTTTGGAAAAATGTTTATTCAGAACTTCTGCCCATTTTTAAAAGGATTTTTAAAAATTTACTTATTTCTAGACAGAGGGGAAGGGAGGAAGAAAGAAAGGGAGAGAAATGTCAATGTGTGGTTGCCTCTCATGAGCCTCCTCCTGGGGACCTGGCCTGCAACCCAGGCATGTGCCCCAACTGGTAATCAAACTGGCAAGGATTTCATCTGCAGGCCAGCACTTGATCCATGGAGCCACACCAGCCGGGGCCTTCTGCCCATTTTTTAATTGAATTGTTTGTGTGCTTTTTAAAATATTGAGTTGGATAAGTTCTTTATGTATTTTGGGTATTAACCACTCATTGGATATATCATCTGCAAATATTATCTCCCATTCAGTAGATTGTGGGTTTTTTTATGGTTTCTTTCACTGTACAAAAGCTTTTTAGTTTAATAAAATTTTGCTGGTTTATTTTTCTTTTCATTACTGTTGCCTATGGAGACACATCCCAAACAATATTGTTAAGAATGATATTAAAGAATTTACTGCTTATAGTTTCATCTAGAAGTTTAATGGTTTCAGGCCTTACGTTTAAGCCATTTTGAGTTCATTTATGTATACGGTGTAAGAAAGTGGTCTAGTTTAATTTATGTTGCATGTATCTGCCAACGTTCCTAACATTATTTATTGTATATTCTTGCCTCTTTTGCCATAGATTAATTGACCATACAGGCCTGGGTTTACTTCTGAGCTCTCTATTCTGTTCCATCAACCCTTGTGTCTGGTTGTTTTGTTCTTTTGTTTTTATTGTTGTTGTTTAGTTATTGTTTTTGTTTTTGCCTGTACCAAACTATTAATATAGTTTATTGTATAGTTTAAAATTAGGGTGTATAATACCTCCAGCTTTGCTCTTCTTTCTCCAGGTTTTTTTTTTTTTCACTGTTTGAGGTCTTTTGTGGTTCTATATAAATTTACAGTATTTTTTCTGGTTCGGTGAAAAACTCAGTTGGTATTTTGATAGCGATTGCATTGAACCTGTAGATTGCTTTAGGTAATATGGATATTTTACCAATTTAATTCTTCTAATCCATGAGCATGATATATACTAACAATATAATCTTGAGAAGATAACTTAATGTCTGGAGATTCAGTTTCATAATCCATAAAAGTAGGGTGACAATATACTTACCTCACAGGGTTGCTGTGGAGATTAAAGTTTAAATACATGTAAGGTGCCTAGAAGAATATCTGGCATAAATAAACTTTATCTATTTTTGTTCTCTTTGGCAACAAATACCAAAGTCAATTGACACACAATATAATCTCATTCAAATGACAATAAATCAGTAATCCTTTAATAGATGTTTATATCCGAGTTCTACTTTATAGATTTGAGCAGGAGCATAGACATGGAACCAAGAGGTCATAACACGAGAGAGGCCACTTACCTGATGGGTCTAGAGCTTTGTACCTCAGTTTCTTTGATTATCCTGCACATGATAATTCAGTAAACAGTTTTCACCCAGAATTCCTAAATATCAAGTATTGTCTTGAGTGCTATTTGGAAACTTTTATAATGACTGGAACTGAATGATAGCATACAATAAATCATTCACAGAAGCACTAAAATTTTTCAACAAAGGTGTCCATTAGTAACTTAATGTTTTATTGTTGTTATTCTTACATGAAAGAGTCAGAATTTACTAGAACTTTTAATTTTGTAAACTATTGCCCTACTTTTGGCCCTTATCTTGTCAGAAATAAATGTCTGCTGATTGTGATTCACCATGTAAATTAAGATGTTATAAGAAATGTAGTGCAATTGATGAGATTCCTGTCTGTGATAGGGTCAGTCTCACTGTTATCAATAATCGACCCTATTCCCTACGGGGCTGGTAGGTAGCGGCTGCCACTATTGTTATTTTGTGTCTGGGAAAACTCAGACTGCGTGGTTAAGTAACTTCTTCAAGGTCATATTGGAAATCAATGACATCCCACGGACAGAATTAGTAACACACTTAATCACATCACCTCTTGAAGAGCTTTAACTTCACTATGAGAATACAGTGTGCACTTCGACATTATTTATTCGGTCCAAAGTCATGGGTTTATGATCCCTAAGATAAAGACTGTAAAAGAAAGGCCCCTATCTACAACTATTATTATTTGAAAGTTAAAAAAACCAATTGTATGAAAATGGAGAATATGATAGTTTCCAATGGTCAAGATAGAGAAATTCATTTCTATTTTTGAACTAGTTTACTGTATTAGTAGCTTATAATTTACTTAATGTGGTCCCATACTATTGATCTCAAACTTCAGTGAGTTGTGTCTTCGTTTGCATACCTTACCAGATGCCGGCAGCAGTAAAAGTTGCTCTTTTCTAAAGTATCACATAGGCCACACTTCCTGAGAAAGGAAACTACAAACTATTTTTGGATTCTAAGGAAAAGCCACCTGTATAAGCTCATCAGTTAAAAACCTATTTTCCTACCTTAATTTAATTCTTCAAATAAAATACAAGTGAAAAAAAACCCAAATATTTTAAGTGCTAGATATGTAAATATATTTTGATGATTTTCTTATTGAATAAGAAATAGTTATCATTTATTTGAGAAATAACTATCGTTTATTGAACATTCAGTATATGTTAAGTAGTGTGCTAAGGAATTTAAAAGCAAACTTTAATCAGAAACACTCATAGCTTATCTTCTTTAATAGATTAGACTTTTAAAAAATGGGTTATTAATTCTGAGACTTTATATATACCCAGTTATGTTAGACTTTGAGTTAAGCTTATAATAAAGAGACCATAAATGATAGATATCTGATATTGTTTTTTAATTATTTTTGGTTGGATTTTTCATTGTCCATTCTTGCAAATTCTTTCTTGATACATTAAAGGTTTTTAAAAATTGTATATTATTAATTCAGTAAAGTGTGTTTTCAATATTCTGAACCCGGTGTCCAGAATATTTCAAAGTTTTTTGAAGTGATCTCTTCTTTTTTCCTCATATATAAGTATCTTAGACACTAGCATCTGGAAGTTCATAGGCGTAGTTGCCACTAGATATTCTATGTGAATAACCAATCAATAAATCCCACTTACATGATTTATCCTTTTTAAGTGATACCTCTCAGGCCTATGCACTCATTCTGCTATTAGAATACTATATTTATATATGGGGATTTTACAGTATGATTGCATCTATTGTCTCATGAAATTTTATGGCCTTGATATTGTCAAATCACTTTTCCTTCAAGTTATTTTTTTTATTTGACAAAATGTTATAGGTCCCAGGTTCTAATGTTGTGAATGTGGCAATTTGGGGACCTAGATGGGTTTTCTACCTCTCCCGAAGTTTAGATTGCAAGTGGAAGCTGTGTTTCGTACTGTGCAAAATACAACATATACAAGGGATTGATTCTGTGCCAACACACATACTAAGTTACTGTTCATGGGAGAATAGCACCTCTAAAATCAGCATGCTAATTAGGCAGGGCTGTTTTAATAAACCCTCCTGATAACATTTTTATTCCCCCCAAATAATTTGTATTTACCTACACACCTGAACATGCTTATATGCACAAAATACACACACAGTCTTATGATTTTATATGTGTGCACTTATTTATCTACATATGATTTATAAGTGTAGACTGTTACTGTTTACCAATATATGGTCAGCATTTATGTAGGAGTCTGACCATCTGATATACTCATATATACACACATAGATAGACATAATCACATTTCAGGAATATTTTTCCCCCAGTGGAATGGTGCTTTTCTTTTAACTGATGTGTTTATGCAAATATACTCAGTCACAAATGAGAGCTTCTTAGGCCTGATTATAATTTTAACTCAAAGATGAGTGGGACTGTTAGAGACTTTTGCCCACCTGGTAACTCGTGCCCCTTAATATGAGAAGGGGAAGTGAGTTCTCCTCCAGTCCCCTTGCTTAGGATTCAGTGAGAGACTTCAGCTTCTGTGTGAAGAGGTCAGCTGTCTGCTGTCCTAATCAAAGGCAATATCCAAAACTGAACTCTAGGAATGAGGGACCAAGGGGAGGAAGATCTACAAGTCGGTGGAGATAAAGGGGAGCACCGAGCTGCAGAAAGTGTCTGAGGGTTGGAAACTAGTTAACGTGAATGGAAGAAGGCTTTGTTTAACTTCTAACTTTTGAAGCATACTCTTAGTAGAATGAAATAAAGTACATAGTTTTCAAACTATGTCATGCATTGCATTAAGGCTGGATTAACTTAAAAATTTTAATGTGTTAGGTATTTGAGAAGCCTGACATTTATATTAAGCAGTAGACTTAAATATGTCAGGCATCAAATTATACATTGTTATTCTCAAAATTAACATTGTAGTTCTAGAGCAAAAATTATAATTCAACAGATGTTTCATATAAAAATTAAACTTGGAAAGTTTTGATTGTATGACTTAAGATGTTGATATGTTTGTTTATAAATGAACAAATTTTATGAAGATTGTATGATGACCACTTCTTCCTAAATTGCTTTGACACAGTGAAATAATGTCTCTAATTACAAATCTAATTATCACGTTTTAGGCTAAGATGACTCAATTACCTGAGGCAGAGAAGGAGAAGATTGCAGAGCAAGTGGCTGATTTCAAGAAAGTAAAGAGTAAGCTGGATGCAGAGATTGAAATATGGGATGATACAAGCAATGACATTATTGTTCTGGCCAAGAAGATGTGCATGATCATGATGGAGATGACAGACTTCACAAGGTAACTGTGTGGAAAGTGATGTGCAGTGCTTGCGGTGAGTGGTTAGAGACATCCGTTGCATTTGTAAAACCTCAAGACTATTTGAGTGGCAGGAGCTAAAATTCAAGAAGTGGGAAAGATCAAATAATTTAAAACTAGAAAGTTATAGGTGTGTCCTTCTAGGGATTTTGGCAAATACATATGGCAGTTTCTTATAAACTGCCAAGGAACAGAGTCCACTTTGTGCTTTCTTGCCTGAGGAATCTTCCTTGTGTATTATATGAGCATATCATTTTTACAGAGAAATAGGTAAATCAAAGTACGGTCTCTATCAGAGATATCTGAATGGTTGATGGCCATAACTACATCATTTTAGTCACAGTGATTTATGTATCATCGAAATTAGTAATACCATTTGCTGCTGAAGCAGTAACTAGATATATTTGAATACAATGACAATACATGAAGGGTATGTATGTGTGTATGTATGTGTTATACTCTGTGTGTATGTGTGTGATGAAAAGAAATTTGCAGCAGATTTCAGGGGGATGAGAAAATTGAGATGACTAGAAAATACATATTGCAATAACTGGATTCAGATTGGGAAAGAAGGGAAATGTGGTTAGGATACAGACTTCCGTGAAGTTGTTCCTGCTCTGCATCTTCCTCCTTCCCAAAGGAACTAATGTTTTACTGTTGACATACTTTCAATCAGGTTGGCAAAGGATGCTGAACGATAACTTTGGAAAGGATGCTCAGTGCCTCTGAGGGTGTCATAATCTGTAGCTAGGGTGTTAGAAGAGAATTCACAACCCCAATGGACTGACACCTAATGGGAAAATAGACACATTTCATGTTTTGCAAAAGCTAAACAGCCCAGCATTCTCACAATCTACGGGTGTCACTGCCACAGGCATCCACAGAACAGGGATATTGTGTGGCAAACAGCATACAGGGAGAGTTGCAAAACTGATTTTGGACCCTGACAATCTTTTGCATTTGAACTGAATCCTGATTCAGTTTCATTCAGTTCATTTAAGTTGTGATAAAACTGTTTTAAAATAAATTAAAAAATTTTAGTTACTTCTTTTTCACCCCCAATTCTGTTTCCAGAGTTTTCTCAAACACTACAACATTTTTCTGAGAATTAAATTTAGCAGTTTTATATATAGGCTATTTTTTAGTTCCATGTTTTAGTTCCCCCCATGTCACAATTCTTTCATTGCAGGTGTTTTATCTTGTATGTAATGGGGCCAGTGAGAACAGGGGTCAGAACTGGTCCTGCAGTATTTATCAACAAGCCGGCACTTTAGTACACTCTCTATCCCACATATAGATTTTAAACAGCTGTATTTTTAAAAGTTATAAAAAGAATAAGTAGTTAATTATCTCTTCTACAGTGTCACTGAATGCTCCATTTTTCTCATTCTCTTCAACTACTACTTTACTACTAATGAGGCATAACATGGTAAACTTTAATGGAAGCTTACTATGTACTACACTATGATGAATTTATGTTTTTTTAATTTTCATTTTCAGGACATTTTGATTGATTATTGTATTGTCCACTTTATTGTTAAAGAAAATAAAATTTATAGAGATCAGATAAATTACTCAAGGACACACAAATGGAATGTCTTCCGTTTGGAGTTGGCCCCACTTCAGAATCTGGGTGTCTACTCATTGGATCACAAGTCTTTACCTTTCTGTTAAACCAAGAAGGAAACCCAGTCCATCCCCCAAGGGGAAAACAAACAGACACATTAGAAATAACACCAATAATTGTGCAATGCATTGTATCATTCTAGATGTAACTATATTAAGATTTCAGAAGAGAAGGATAATCAGGGGGATACAGATTAAGCAGAGAACAAAAGTATAAGCAAGTACAGTTTGTACTAGACTGTAAATGAGATACAGGGATTGGAGTGTGGAATGAGATGACCTTAGTGAGAAAACCCACAAGAGTAGAGGCCAGGAGGTAGGAGGGACTCAGATTGATTTGGGGGGGGGTGGCTCTAGGAAATTATATAAATACAGAAAGAAGTTGAGAGAGGTATGATGAATGTGGTTGATTACAAAAGGACTTAGAAAATGAACAGTTTTTTTTTTAAAGTAAGAAGTAGAGAACTATTAAAAAATGTGACCATGATGGTGGCATGATGGGAATCAAAGAATTCTAGAAATGATAGGCAAGAAATGTGGCAGGCACTTTTGGATGACGCTGTGATCAGAGACTCAATCCATGGGGCTCCAGCCACAGTTGAGAGACCCAATAATTAGACAGGCTTTGGAAATTCTGATACTGGCTAATGAAGACTTGGTAAATTTCTTTAAAAAATACTGTATCAGATGCTGGAAAAAATTACTTCTGTAAACTTGATGTAGCCATTTCTAAGCCTTGGATTACGCCCCTTGGCACACTGGCCATTTAGTATGGCATTTATCCTAAACTGGCAACTGGAGCAGGTTTTACTCTCATTATTTGCCCACAGTTGCAAATAGAGTAAGGCATTTCTGTCACTACTACTGTGATACATTCATTTTAGGGTACAAAAGTCAGACTGTAGTGTTTTAAACATGATTTCTCCTTGGCAATGGGCCATCCTTAGTCACATAAGCTATGTTACCTTATCCCGCTGAGCCTGTGGCACTTTCCAATAACTCAGCACTTATTTTCTTCTGTTTCTGATGTTTTCTAGAATCAGACCTGAGGACTTAATACTTGGTGGAGGAAAGTAAGTCTTTCCCCTTGCACTGATTAGTTTTCCAGGGAGGCATCTTCTAAATTCCTGACTAGAAAGTAAGGGTTCTGGGAGCAGAGCCCCAGAAGATTCAGTGGAGAATGGAGTGGCTGGTTGTTTCTATAGTTAGTACTAAGTATTCACACATTCACTTAGTATTCTGTTAATAGAAGATATTAGACTTTAAATAAGTCTGAAAACTTCCAGTGCAAAGATTATTTTATCCTCCTCAGAGAATCATTTCCATACTTTTCCTGGGATGAGGGAGAGACAGATGTTCAGTGGTATGGGGTAGCGTAGGGACTCAAACCTCCTCTTTCATTCTCTCTCTTTACCCCTAATTTCAGTCATACATGGGTCTTCCTGTTTAAACCAGCTGGATTATTAGTTTTCCCACTGCGGGATTGGACTTTGCTTTTGTGAGTTAACCATATCATTTACTGCTTGTTATCTGCTTTCCATTTTGCTAATCCTTCTTGCTGATGTCTGTTCTCACATTCTGTTCTCTGCATCCTGGTGGGTTTAGATAAGGGAAAACAAAACCCATCTGTAGTTTTAGTGGGGTTTGGAGAAGGAAAAAAACATATTCATCCAACAGTCTACCACCTTAACCTGGATGCTCACTAAGGTTTATTAAGATTGTGAAAGTTCTCTCTGTATGATATTTAGCGGTTAGTACACTTATTAATGTTTTTTTCATAATTTGTACCCTCTTTTCCTTTTCTCACTTCAGGTAAACTGTGCCCAAGCAATCTCTTAATTATGAACTTAAACAGCCTCCACATTTTATGGTTTATATAACATTTAAGAACATCTAATTCATTTTCCCCAATTAAATAGGAGACAAGTTCTGTGTAAAATTTTATAGATGTTTAATTATACCTTTTACGATTACTTAGTATGCATTTTTTAAGTTGCTGAAAAACTGTAGGGAAAAAGACAAAAACATAACTCTCCATATAAATCTTTGTCAAAAATTACGATTTCTAAGAGTGTACCAACTTTAGTGTTACTGTTAATAAAGTTAACAAATTGAAAATACCTGGACAAAAGCAATACTGCTTTAAGCACGAATATTTAAAACATTATTTATTCAAAAATATACCAGGGTGGTATACCTAATCCTCAGCAAATTTTATATATTGAGAGACAATGTGATGTCAATTTTTATTTGACAAAACCTCTAGTCTTTTCTAGAATTTCTGTTGTTCCATTTTCTGAACATTAACTGAGTTTCAGGTGCAGCCTTGTTTCAAGGATATCGGAACACCCACAGGTGGGGTGTTGTGAACCAGGGCAGCCTCAGATAGAATGGAACTGGTTTGTCCTATGTATGTAATACCACAACTGTCAGTTCTCCTGGCTTTGTATTTCTATAATACCATTCAATGTATTCTCAGCATCTTGGTCAGATCATTAGCTAAGCCCACCTATCTGCAAATGGACCAGTTTTTAAAAGCATATCATCCCTCTAACTTTATGGCCTGTTGCAATCAAGAGTTAACCTAAAATTTGAAGGAGGAGTATGTGGATCTAAAGGGGTTTGCTGTGAAGCACCGAGTTCCCAGCTTTCCTAGATCCAGGGTACCCACCCAATGCCTGGGCAGTGGGAGGTGAAACCTTGAAGACTCTCCAACTGCAGGGGAAGAGTACTCAGAAATGCTCCTGTGGAACAAGGTTGCATTAATCTGTACAATAGGACTTGTTGGATGAGAGAGCTATAAAGTGATGTCAGATGAGGGACTAGATTTGGAAATGGAGGGGACATTTGTCTGTATCACCTTTCACATACCTTCTATGGACACGAGTTTACACTTAAGATAATGTTTAGCCCTGCCTTTCTTTTCCAAGACACAGTTCCATGAGATGAAGGAGAAAATGCATAGGTGGATGGGGAGAAACTCACCTTGCCTCTGTTCAGCTAGGGCTTCAGAAGGAAAGCCTTTCTGGAATCATTGTTGAAATGCACGCACATTCATGCGTTCTCTGATGCACAACCTTTTGCTTGTTAATATGCAATATCTCTGCATGTGGCTTGTTTTGCTTTTTGAGGTGAAATGTTTAACAGCAGTGATAATTTAAATATTTTCACCCACACAGCCGAGAAATAAGAAATACTGGTAAATTTTATATTTCTTTCTTTTAAAAACTGTCATATCTGATGATGTAAACTATAATGACAGATGAATTTAATCTTTGTTTGATAAGGCCATGAATGTGTAGTAAATATATACATAAATATCTAGAAAATGATTGAAAATATAAAATATAAGGACCATTTAAGATTTTTGAAAAAAATGTTTCTGCCTTTTCAATTTCAACTTTAAGAAGTCATTCATTCATTTGATTTTTGAAATAAATATTATACCAGGGAGGAAGAATTATAGTTCTGTGCTGTACCATGATGGCTTCATTTTTCCTTTCTGGGCAATGTGCTGGAGTAATTATAACCTCTTATTAGCTTGTCCATGAATATTCTCCTTGTAAAGAACTGGTTTGTTTTACTTTGTGGAGTTTTGAATCACTGGAAACAATTGTTCAGTAATACCAAGGAGAAATGCTTTCACATAAAGAAGGGTAATTCTGTCTGTCGATTATTCTGATGTGATAAATAATAGATAAAAATTCAACTTCTGTTACAGCTTAGTAATTGTTCATTAAAACTGAGAGTGAGCGCGCAGACCCTCTTTCCTGGAATCTGGCATCCTAATGTCTGTAGTGAATTTATGAGAAAGTTTGGTGAAATGGCTATGTTAATTTCCAGATGGCCAAAGGGATCTATACTGTGTGAATCCATAGAGATTTCAGGTGGATGGAGTGAAATTATGCACTGTCCTAGGGCACAGAGGACTAAACTGTTACAAATGTGAAAATAAACAGAGATGCCCCCATCCAAATGAGAACACACAGAGGCTATTTAATTACCATCAATTGCTTTTGGTAGAGACTCAAAGGCAGGCAGGGAACAGGGAGAGCTTCCAAATGGGGGAACATTAAAAAGGAAGACTTCAGACTGGCATTTATTGATAGAGGAAAGATGCGGACGGGCTAACTAGGAACAGGGCATCTTATGTGATTTGTCTGGGGAACATATTTTGCTTTCTCTGATTGTTACTGAATGTAATTAAAGTAAGGGCAAGTAGAGGTCGTCTGGCTGTTGTTGGCCAAGTCCTGGCCATTCTGGGTCAATTTCTATAGAAGCTGTGATTTAATTTTTTAACCTAATTGCTGCAGAAGTTGTCATAATTCTATTGTCCTGTTTAGTCTGTCCATTGTCCATTTGCATACTCATTCAAAAATTTTAAATAATCACTTCTTTGGAATAGTGATGGATAATTACATAAACAATATGAAATTAATTTTATATTCAAAAACAAAATAATGACTTAGGAAAAAGCAGTCTGTGATAATGTATACCCTAAACCAATAGTCCAATGAATTTAAAAGTAACTGTTGTTTTAAAAAAGAAGTAAAACAGTGAAATCTCTCAATAGATGGACGTTTGCAAATTTTATGAGTCTCATTCCCACTGTGTTTCAACAATCTTTATTTTTAAAGATTTATTTATTTATTTTTAGAGAGGGGGGAGCGAGAGAGAAACATCCTTGTGGGTGAGAAACATTGATCAGTTGTGTGGATCAGGGACCAAACCCACAACCTAGGCATTGAACCAGTGACCAAGAATTGAACCAGTGACCTTTAGCTTTGCAGGATGACACCCAACCGAGTCACACTGGTTAGGGCTCAAGAATCCTCAACTAGTGCAGTTTGGAGTTTATTTGGTTTTCTACAGTACTTTGATGAATATATTCTAAAAATTATACAGTTTTTAAATGTAATATCTTAAATTTCTATTCCTGTGCCTAATTCTTTCCTTTCCATAAATTTGAGTGCTGTATTTTTAACCTCATCATGTTCTCTTATCTCAGATACTTTCATCCCACCCTCCCACACCCCCAATTTATTTAGTCTTTTGTTCTTTCTTTTCTTTTACAGTCTAAACCATTTGGCCTACTGGATAAACACTGTCTCATGGAAATGTTGAATTTTTTCTCTTGCGCCCACATGGCACGCAAAATCTCAACCTTGCCTCAATCCAAACATTGCCTTCTTTTGTCTTTTGCCTGGACTTTTAGATTGTGAATTTCACCCCTTCTTTCCTTTTGATTAGATGTGTGTTTGTACCAGAAGAAGTTGTAGAGGAGGAGAGCCTTAGGGAGATAGTAAATTTCTGCTGCTCTTGTATGTATTTGCTTAAGTCCTTTTTAATTTGGGGTGGGGTGGTCCTCTCTTTAGATAAACGTCTTACTTTATCTACGTCTTTAGGTTCTATTGAGCCTTTTACGTTGATTACAAATATTTGCGTCCACTTGTTCCATCCTTCAGTTGGAATAAGTACCCACATTGAAGGCAATTTTTGATATTTCCATTATGTAACCCCATTTTTTGACTGTGGGCAGGAATTGATCTGAGTACCCCTGCCGTGGCTGGCACAGACTCATTAGTCAGATCCTTTTGACTCGGTCTTGCCAGACAGAGTACTAGTCAATTGGGTGCAACTACATAAATGTTAATTATCATTATCATTTTACTTATTATGATACTTAAAATGGGAGGTACCATCCTTTGCTCATGTCAGAGTGACTGTTTAGTGACTTTTTACATTCTTCATGGGAGCTTACTCTCTGCTTTCAAATTTTTACATTTACTTTGTTATATCTATTTTTACTATAAACATGAATTTTACCTCACAAATAGTAATTTGTATAATTTTGGGGGGTTCATATGACTTGTCTATAACAACAAAGGAAAAAATAAAAGAAGGAACTATTACAATTCTATTGTTGTAGAGACCAACTTATCCAGAGGTTTAAATATTAGAATTAGATATCGTTGGTAATTAAATGTTTTAGAAGAGAGAACTAAGCTCTGTGTTTTCCTTAGGAAAATAGCCTGTACTCCAACCCCCCACCATTGTCTGCAAAAACCATTTCCTTATGTCCTACTGGGAAAAATAAAACTTCTAGAGGGTGTTTCATCGAATTTCTGATGTGATTAAATTGATGGTTTCAGAAAAAATGTACACAAAATAAAAGAAAATGACTCACATGCATGAAAACGTTAAATATTCTCTTTTGCAATTTGAATATTTAAATTCATTTGTTTATCATAATTTACCATAATATGGTAAATTATCATAATTTATCATATGTAGAAAAAATATTCAAATCATATTAAGAATAATTTATTGTAATTCTTTGTAACCTAAAAAGTATTTTTAAAAATCCATCAAGATATTTTGAACTTGGAATAAGAATCTGAATTAATTCATGGCCATTATTTCATGGAAATTTTTACTTCTTCCTTTAAATATATACTCAAACTACCTGGGGGATTATTTTTCAAGCAAATAGTTTAAATGAAGAACAAGCCACAATGATATAAAGGCCAAGAGGAGTCAAAGATTCACTGAATTATTTCTTCCTTCATGTACTCATTTATTTATGCTGAAGAAAATGCTTAGTGAACACCTATTTATACTAGATTCTATTCTTTATATAAAAAGTGAAGTATAGACTTGGATTTAATTTCAGCCCTCAAGCATTTGTGGAAATTGGGAGAGGAACAAATATGAGCATTAGGAGCCCAGGAAGTGATCTGCTGTGCTCGAGAATTAATAAACACTTCCCAGACAAGAAACTGTTGAGCTCAGTGTTGAAGAATGAGTAGGAATTACCCAGGTGAAAAGAAAGAAAAGTGCCCCAGAGAAGGGCATGAAATGCAGGGCATGGTTAGATGAAAGAGAAGCAGGAGACAGCACCGGTGTGAGGTGGGAGCATGTCATAAGAGCTTGGAATTGGCCCCCCAACTCATAAAGACCTAGAGATGACAAGTGTTTAAAGAAAACTCTACTGTGCTATCCATAGACAGTAGGGGGAAATCATGGTGCAATTTTTTTTTACTGGAATATGTATTTAGGGAAAAAATCATTTTGAGAATAATGAGGAGTTTAAATACAGATATTTGGGATTTCAAAGAAAACATGCAAGTGCAAAATACCTAATTTTCTACTAGAAAGAGGGACTAGAGGTTGGGATAATATTGGGTGTACATCCAAATTTGGAAATTATTCTCAAAGAAATCATTGTTAAAATTTTAAGAGTTAATGAGCTTCTCAAGGTAGGCAATGTAAAGAGAGAAGAAAAGAAAAATATAGTTTGGGTATTAATATCTATTAAAAAATTTAAATATGATATATCAAATATTCATTTAGTATGCTTTTCTTTCATAAATTATTAAAAGATTCTTATACACTGCCTATTTCTTTTATAGAAGTAAAAAATATCGTGCTTGTAGGCCCAGGGATGGGGATATTTTACAGGTGGTCTGTTACACCTTGCAGACCCTACTTGTCATGTCTCTATGGAAAATACAGCTGTGCTTATGCCTCCGTTTCCTTTTTTCAGATTGGAGCTTAGTAGTCTACAAGATATATTAGTATTTTCAGTAGTTCTTCAATTAAACAAAAGGGAAATATAAATTTAACTTTCAATGTATACCACATACTCCCATCTACCTTGGGATACAAATGCATATGAGCAACAGGATTCAAGCAATGAACACTTTTTTTAAATTTTATTTTTAAGCAGAAGTTACAAAGAGCTTCTCAGTAAAAATGTAACTAGGGATACCATAATAAAACTAAATAAATAATGTTCTATGCATGGAATATTTTTATATTATAACAATTAGTGGTATTTTGTTTAGGATCTTTTTGCCTCGTGCTCTGCTTTTTGAGGGTGATTTAAGATTGGGGTGAGATGCCACAGTGAACTTCCGGTGCACATGGTTTGAGTAGGAAGCAAGGGAACCACATTTTCGGATGGAGGTAGATACACCTAGCACTGTGGCATGAGTGCATTTTGGGAGCGGCTCTCGTTTCATTCCAGGTTGGAGTACCTTGGTTTTTGAGCTTTGTCTTTAGACTTAGGATATACAGGCAGATCTCTAATACCTGCTTAATTAGCATGCACTATGTCAGCAAAACTCTAAGTATATGTGACTTTTAGTTTAGCTTTGATTTCCTTCCCCACAGATCATCTTTCTCTGTCAGTTTTGCCAGGTGTGTACAAAGTGGTACACATAGTGGAGAATGCAAATAGGCTGCCATCCGTCTGTCTGGTGCTTAACGATAAAAGCGGACTTTGGAATCTAACAGACCAGAGTGGAATCCTGACATTGTCACTAGGTGCTTTCCGTAGTGTGGTCACATCATCTTCTCAACTTCTTTTTTTTTCTTTTCGTCATTAAAATGAGAAAGCAAAACCCACCTCAGAGGTTTGCTTAAAAAATGCAATTAAGCAGCACCTGGAGCATAGGAGGGGCATAATAAATGGTGACTGTTATTTTCAAATAAGTTTAAATTATTTTAAAACTAATGTGAATACGCAGGACAAAAAGCCCTAGCACAGAGTTGGGGTAAAATTTCATCTTCCTTACAGAATTTCACAAAACTTAAGCAAAGAGAACATGAGACACGCTCATATAATGTAAGGCAGGAGAGTGATACGGTATATAGTTAACAGCTGGTGACAGAAAAAGGTTGGCGATATTTTGGCCACAAAATGGCATAACTCAAACATCATGGAAGCTAATTCATGGTTAGATAATATTTTTTTAAAGATTTTTTATTTATTTAACTCAGAGGGAAAGGGAAGGAGAGAAGGAGAGAAATATCAATGTATGGTTGCCTCTCATGAGTCCCCTGCTGAGAACTGGCCTGCAACCCAGGCATGTGGTCTGACTGGGAATCAAACCGCGATCGTGTGGTCTGCAGGCCTGTGCTCAATCCACTGAGCTACACCAGCCAGGGCCATGGTTAGATAATATTGAAAGAGAGCCGAAGGGTGGAATACCCTTGGGGTGATATGGGTTATGTAGGGAGAGAAGACCCTGTATTGCTTGAAATGGGGAGAAGATATTAGCATATCAGGTGGGCATCTCTAACAAATTTCAAAATAGACGTGTATTGAAGGGGCATTGTTTTGAATAGCTATAAAATTCTGGTTTGGTGTGTTCTTGAATTTTCTGGGTCAAGAATATGATCATAAGGCACTGAAATGCTAAACATAAAAAAGAACATAGTCCTGTTACATTGTAGTCGCCTTGTAACTATCCTTATGATCTCCCTTAAGATCTACTTCCTACAAAATATTAGATTAGAAAGAGCAGATTCAAACATTGGAGGGTTGTCATTTTGCCAGCTGGCTGCCACGTGTTTGGTGTTTAACAATGAGTATTGACTGACCTCTGCTGAAGAACACGGTTAGTGTCTAGGTACCTGAGGCAATTGCAACCCACAAGTGAAAACACAGCCTCTCAGATTTGTAGCGGACACCAAGAGATGTCAAGGTGAGTCACATCAGATAAATGTCACCTGCTCTGACAGCGCTCCGAACATCTGCCTGTGGTACTTTTCTTCCCATTTTCTCCTTGTATAATATGAAGCAAGATGCCTGTGGGGACTGGTAGTTTTTCAGTGCACGGAGAGAAAAGAACATTTTATATTTCAAACCTGTCTTATTTGTTACAGCTAAGGGCAGATACTGAATCACAACTGCAAAACTCACTTAACAAAACTACACAGAAAAATTAAAATGGCATGAGCAGCTTTATAGTACCTTCTTATTACTGTATTATCAGGGAAATCACTGACTTTGGATTCAGTATTAGTCCATTGTTTTTAATAAAAATAAAT
Source organism: Sturnira hondurensis (assembly GCF_014824575.4). NCBI lineage: Eukaryota > Metazoa > Chordata > Mammalia > Chiroptera > Phyllostomidae > Sturnira > Sturnira hondurensis. The sequence continues at coordinate 1,806,093 of NW_028086933.1, forward strand.
CCTAAGCTATTGTTTTAGCAAATTCTATATTCTAACAAATAGACAAATGGCTAAGTACTAAAAAACAGTCTCTAATATGTTTTTTTATTTAATTCTTGTTCAAGTACAGCTTTCTGTCTTATATTCCCAGCCCTGCCCCCACCAGTGCTCCCCACCTCCTTCCCATTTCCGCCCCCCACCTTAGTTATTGTCCATGTGTCCTTTATACTCATTCATGTGAGTCCTTCCCCTTTTCCCCTGTGATTCTCTCCCCTCTTCCCTCTGGACCCTGTCAGCCTGTTCTGAATTTCAGTGTCTTTGGTCATATTTTGCTTGCTTGTTTGTTTTATTGTTTAGATTCCTGTTAACGGTGCTATACCGTGTTCATGGATTAGAAGAATTAATATCATCAAAATGTCCATACTGCCCAAAGCAATTTACAGATTCAATGCAATACCTATTAAAGTACCAATGGCATATTTCACAGACATAGAACAAACACTTCAAAAATTTATATGGAACCATAAAAGACCCCGAATAGCAGCTGCAATTTTGAGAAAGAAGAACAAAGTAGGAGGGATCACAATACCTGATACCAAACTGTATTACAGGGCCACTGTAATCAAAACAGCCTGGTACTGGCATAAAAACAGGCACATAGACCAATGGAACAGAACAGAGAGCCCAGAAATAAACCCAAATCTCTACAGTCAATTAATATTTGACAAAGGGGGCAGTAACATAAAATGGGGTAAAGATAGCCTCTTCAACAAATGGTGTCGGGAGAACTGGACAGCTACATGCAAAAAAATGAAACTCGAGCACCAACTTACACCATACACCAAAATAAATTCAAGGTGGATAAAAGACTTAAATATAAGCCGGGAAACCATTAAAGCCCTAGAGGAGAGCATTGGCAGGAAAATCTCAGATATTCCACACAGCAATATTTTTACTGATATGTCCCCTAGAGCAGGAGACATAAAGGAAAGAATAAACAAACGGGATCTCATTAAAATTAAAAGCTTCTGCATGGCTAAGGAAAACAGTATCAAGATAAAAAGAGAAGCAACTGTTTGGGAAAACATATTTGCCAATGATACTTCAGACAGAGGTTTAATCTCCAAAATATACAAAGAACTCACATGACTCCACTCAAAGAAGACGAGCAACCCAATTAAAAAATGGGCAAAGGTCTAATATGTTTTTAACTCACAATTTCTTATTTTTTCCTGCACATATGTATAGGGGCTTGTTTTCTTACTTGTCCCTTCCTTAGTATTGTCACTAAATTGTTTCTCTTCTTTTAATTGTTCTGGCCTCTCTCTTTATTCCTTTTACTACCCAAATGCCTACTTAGTGCTTGCTCTTTTCCATGGCAATTACTTATCAACATGCCTGGTTTCTTTTCTTCTATTTCCCTGACATAATTGGATTATACTTGTCATTTCTTTCCAGAATGTACTTCTTGTACCCTGTTCTCTGACGGTCCTATTCTCTATCCACCCATTTTATTTTTTATGCTTCTCTTATTTCTTTTAATACTTCCCATGCTCCTATGGCCACCTTAATCAACATATCATCCATGCTTTCCCCTTTATTTTTGCCCTTTTCATTTTTACCTTCTTTTTTATAAGTCACTTTCTTTTAATTTGGGTATGCCATATCTTTTTTCTTACCTTCCTATAATTATTTCTGTATCATCTGTGTACCCACAGCTTGGTCTATTTATACTTAAAAGTATTTATTGAGGTCTACTACATGCCTCAACAAAGGGACCTAAAGATAATATGAGATATACATTGCCCTCAAGAAATATCTCATGTAGAAGAGACGGATACATACGTTAGCCAATCATTCAACGTGTGGAAAGTGCAGGGATCCAAACAGATACAGGGTTTCTTAAAAGCTCTAGAGAATCATTCTGTGGGTTGGGAGAGGATGGCGTCAAAAGAGAAAAGAATTTCTGGATGATGAGTTAGTTACCTGTGCTGAGTCTTGAGAGAGGAATACCGTGTGGTCTGAAGAGCTCTCTAGGTACCGGAGGCTGCATGAAAAAAGCTCTAAGACACACCATAGCACCTGCGCAAGGAGACAGATGTGCGATTTGGCATTGCCAGCGTAAAAGCAAGAGAGAGAATGTGAAAAGGAATATTGAAAACAGCCAATGGTCTCCCGTAGAGGGTGTTGTTTGTCACACTGAGAAGTGGAATCATGACCCAAAACCTCGGGTGCACTTGAAGCAGGAAATGGCCATAATCAGATATTCAGTTTAAAGTTATGTTTAAGTTGAAGGTTAGAATTCACTGTATTAATTGGGTATTTATTTGCTTTAGTAGGCAAACAAGGAAGAGAAAATGAATTACGATAACTGAGAGGAACTTCATAATGACGTAGCCTTAAAAACTAATGGAAGGAAACGGTCAAATTATACTTAACAAAATCTTAGGTTGCGAGTGGAAGACAGGTCACAATTAATCTGAGTGTTGTTCATATTAACCGCTGTTCATTAATTTAAACAAATTTATTCCTGAAACACTCTGACCCAAAAGGGCATAGTGCTCTATAAAAGTGGGGTCATCAAGTAGGCTTTTCCAATAAAGGTCTAGAATTCTTCTGGTGTGATTTGAATTGGAATGATTTTAAAATGTGAAACCACAGAATAAATTTTATGCACCTCTATGGTGTCTCCATGATATAGACAAACCAAATAATTTTTACTTCTGAACTCCTAGAAAATTCAACTATGTACATGTGAATGGTTTTAACAAAAAACTTTCTACTGTCCACTAAGGAGTTAGAATGGTTCTTCTCAAGTATAATCAGAAGTAGCTAGGGAACCTTTAAACATACATAATTTTGGCCCCTTCTACAGTGTGAGATTGAATGGTAGGATGCAGTGATTGGGAGTAATTTAGCTTCCCACTTTATGCTGCTGTGAAGTGTTTGAGACATAACAACATTAAATGCATATTTAACATTATTCACTGTTATCTGGTGAAAATAATAATGTATACAGTTCCTTAGGTAGTATGTTGCCATCTGTGTTTGCATATCTATAAAACATCTTTGGATGAGTTTTTCTAGATGTTTAGGGATCAGGTAGGGGAGGAGAAGATGCTTATTTTTCACTTTATAAATTGTATCCATTTATAACATTTGAAATTATTTTTTTACTAAGTTACACATGTATATGTATGTGAGTGTGAGTGGGTATGTGGGGGATGAATGTGCAGATCTATTCTTAGATCTGCAAAATCTAAGAATATAGAAAAGTTTATGTTATATTTTGTTGCATGCATTTGTATACTGGGTAAATTTTTATTTCTCCTGAGAAAAAGTCTGTTTCGGTTTTCAAAAATCATCAGTTAGCATGCACAATTGGCAGTCTTGCCCATCCTTCATGTCTCTCCTATTCCTAGGCCTATCTCATATATTTATAGAATTGTCACACTGAGCAGTCCCTATGTTAGACTATGGGAACACAAGGCAAGTGACATAAGGTTGCTACCTTCACATATTGTCATAAAAACATAAACAGATAAAAAATAGGTGTAACATCAACTTAGCCCCAAATAGCTTATCGAAAAAGAGTTAAGTATGATTTAAAGCTTCCTGTCAAGACTCTAATATGCTTATTACAAAGAGGAGGGTGTAAAATGCCATCTACCCATCTATAGCTACTATTCTATCTTCTAAGTGATATTGACCTATTTCATCCAAATCTTTTATTTGTTTTTTATTTACTTATTAATTTTTGAAATTCTGTTAGTACTTTCATAGTGCTATAAACTTTTATTTTGCTCTTAGATTATTCTAAATTCTTAATGGCTTGTCAAGCTGCCACCCTAAGGAAGATGAAGGGGAAAGGCAAAGGCACGTGGGGTTCTCTGAGCGTGTACAGGTTCCATTCCTTTTCCAGGGACATCCCTTTCCTTTCCTACCTGCGTCCGTTCTGCTTTATAGATGCCTCCAAAATGCACTTGCTTTTCACCCTGCCATGTAATTGTACTCCCTGTTGTCTTGAAATACATTTAATTTGGTTTGCAAAAGTATATGCAATATAAAAAGTAAAAAATAATAATGGAAAGAAGTAAAATATACAGGAAAAAAGAAATACAGATATAGTTGTAAACTAGCATTGAGTGAAATTTAAATATAAAAGTGGATGTCCAAAACACTCTACATTTGTCAACAGTGGGGCATAAGTTTGACTCGAAGGTGTTTAACTGGAAGAGAATGATTTGAAATTATTAAATTGACTTAAAAATATAATTAGATGTTTCAGGAAAACACTACAGTTTCTGATTTGTAGCTACATAATTCATTTTGTGTCCTTAACCCAGAGTTCAGGGTTCTGCTTGTGAGTTGTATGTACCTGTTTTCCTTTTATGAGCTTTAATGGGCTAAAACTGATCACGTTTCATTCAAGTGAGTAATATCAAGGCCACAGGAATTTGAAAGTAAGTGGCTATTAAAGGAGTTCTCTGGAATACTCAATGCATAAATTAGGGTTTATAAATGATGTAAAGCTAGTAAATAGACAAAATAACATCCTTTTTTGAATTATGCAAATAAAATTAAGGAGTAGAAACTAGCTTCTCAAATTATCTTTTAAAAATGTGCCCTAGCAGATGTAGCTCAGTGTCCTTAGTGCTGGCCTGCTAACTGAGTGGTCACTGGTGCAATTCCCAGTCAGGGCTCATGCCTGGGTCGCAGGCCAGGTATCCAGTAGGGGCTGTGTGAAAGGCAGCAACACATTGATGTTTTCCTTCCTCTTTTTTCCCCTTCCTTCCCCTCTCTCTAAAAACAAATAAATACAATAAAATAAATGAATAAAAATGCATGATAATTTTTCATTACTGAGCATTTTGCTAGTACTACTGATGAAGTTAGGTGAAAATTATGAGAAAAAATGGACTAGTGATGGTGTTACCAACAATGGTATGAGCCCTGAAAAGGCAACAGTAAATGCTTCCTTTTGTCTTCCTTTCTCAGAATCCTATTGTAGAAAGAATCAGAGATTGAGAATAATTGACTTGAGAGGAAGTATGCTGGGAACATTATAATATCATTTAGTCCCTACTGGATAATATTTAAATATTTTCATGTAGTGCTTAAGATTAATATTGACTCATTTAACACTTTTTAAACTTGTAAATTTTATTTCTTGTTCACCATAAATGCATGTGTTTACTACAAAATGAAAAGAATATCTACTAAGTAGTATTTAATAATATTCATTCATCAGGTTGTTCTTTTCTCACTTCATATATTTTTTAAAAACTTTGTTAGCCCTGGCTGGTCTCACTCAGTGGATTGGTTGCTGGTCTGCAAACCAAAGGGTTGCTGATTCTATTCACTGTCAGGGAACATGCCTGGGTTGTGGGCCAGGCCACAGGTAGGGGGTGCGTGAGAGGCAATACACATTCATGTTTCCCTCTCTTTCTCCTTCACTTCCCTTCTGTCTAAAAATAAATAAATAAAGTCCTTTAAAATTTTTAACGAAGAGCCCTGGCTGGTGTAGCTCAGTGGACTGAGCATGGGCCTGCGAATCAGTCAGGGCACATGCCTGGGTTGCAGGCCAGTTCCCAGCTGGGAATGCATGAGAGGCAACCATACGTTGACATTTCTCTCCCTCTCTCCTTCCCTTCCCCTCTAAAGATAAATAAATGAAATCTTAAAAAAAAATTTAACAAAGAAATATTGTACGCTAAAGAAAAATGTAACCATATGTAAGAGCGTATTTTGAAAAAGTCTCGTCTTACACACATATCTTCTTTCTCCAAAGCTAACGTCTAAAATATGTCTGGAAGTAGCTAAAACCAGACATATTTTAGACGTTAGCTTTGGAGAAAGAAGATATGTGTATATCATCAATTGCCTAGGTTTCACTAAATAATTATATGGCTAGGTTATAATTTATCACCCATGATCGTTGTTTTTTGACTTCCAATAAATTTATACCATAGTTCTTTTTATACAGTTTTATAGTTGGCCAACTGTATAACTTCAAAAATCATGATCTAATAACAACCACTTTAACTAATTATCAGCATTTAATGATAAGAATATAATTTATCTGGACTTCTGATTTGTAAAATGAGGACTTAGTACTTATTTTACCATTTTCCCACTTTTTCTGACTCTCTCCTACCTTACCAAATCTTAGGAATGTATCTTGGTTTTTACATTGCAATTTAGTTTATAACTATAATTATATAATTATGCTTTGCCTATTGACTGATTCTGTATGTGTAAAAAACAGTAAATATTATTTATGTTATTCAGGCTATATTGTTCCACATTGGATGGTATGTATGTTCAGATTTTAGATTCTTCTTTACAATGCCTATATTTCAGCTCTTGTGCCACCCAATGGAGAAATGCTCATTTACATATATGCTTATCCATTCAATAAGATTAATTAATTATAGGCTATCTTCTGTGTGCAGGCACTGTTTTAGGCTCTTGCAACACAACACTGAATGAAAAGGACAAAAATACCTGACCCCTTATATCTTATATTCCATTGAATAGAGGCAGACAATGAAGAGCCTTTATTGTCTCCTACTTACTGTGTGGACACTGTAAGTAAGTAAATTGGCTCATAATTTTAAAAGACATAGGGACATGAAAACATAGAGAAGAGTGAGGAAAGCAGCTTTTCTAGGTTGGAGTTCCAGTTTTAAATGGTTTTGATACCGAGAGACCTGATCGGATCACTGGGGAAAAGTATAAAGGGGCTGTAGGGGGAGTTTGTGAAAGCAGCAGTAAGCTGTCTAGGATGGGATAGGCTGAGAAGCTGAATAACTCCACGGGGTGTGGAAATAAAATGGAGCTGCTTCTCTGGCTCATGGGCTCTCCAGCAAACGTGGTGTGACCTTCAACTCTGACAATTCCTTGTCTTTCACAGCTTTGAAATTTCCATCACTTTTATATTTTCTATCTTTCCGGAGCTCCTATTAGTTGAATGTTTGATATCCTCTATTAATTCTGATAGGGGGATTCCAGAGTTAAAGATTTTAGCTTCAGTCATTGCTAGGCTTAAGTGATTGATGCCTGTGGAAAGCTGTTATTCCAAGAAATGGAATATGAATTCCAGAAGGAATTGGCTCCAGGAGACCACTTGACTCCAGGTGGTCCACAGCAATTCAACCTTTGTTCTCGAGAGATGGTATCTGAGCCATGGTGTTCCCAGGAGGGAACTCCCCTGATGCAGATAAAGAATTGTTCATCAACAGACAAAGAAGGGCGAAGAAAGTAGCCACCAGATTGCAACTCTTATCCAATTAACCTTTTTTCCCAAACGGGTTAGCTGCCCTTTATGCATAAAGCACCCATAAAAATTCAATTCTTGTTTCTACTTATTGGTTCTGGTAGTGACAGGCAGCATGAACGCCAACTTTTCTGGTTTCATTTCTATGTATCTCTTAGTTTTTCTCTCAAGTTTTATGTCTGGTCCTTGATTTTATTTTCTCCATTAAAATAATTTTAATGCAACTTTTAAATTTTGCATGTTTTTTTCTTTGCTATTTAAATGCTTTTATTTTCTTCATAGCATCCACACTTATATTACGGATGCACTGCCTTCGTAAAGTCTTTTTAACAATGTTAGTACAGTCATGAACCACAGAAAACAGCTTGGTCAGTGATGAACTTGTTGGTATGAGAAACGTCCAAACCTATAGAGAATTTTTATGAGTTTATTTGAGCCAAAACTGATCATAATTACTCTGAAATGCTCCCGAGAGTAACAGTTTTGGAGTTTCTTTCATGCATTTGCAATTCAGAAGGGAACTTCAGTGAGATCAGATAAAGGTGAGAGAAAGCAAGGTGAAGATGGAATTATAAGGTAGTTAACAAGATTATGTGTTCTGTTAAGGGGGTTGTGCCTCCCAGGGGTATTACTTCTGGCATTTTAAAGGTGTGTCAACCTAGATCCATGGAAAGCAATGGATAGGGTTGACTTAAAAACCTTTCCCTAAAGAAGTTATAGACCTAGGGCATGACTATACCATAAATCCCAGTTAGGAATTTATGATTTATTATAGCACCCCTTTCTCATCCACAGACTAGGTACAAGATAGTTGTCTAATGATACTATAATGGAGCAGAAAATTTCTGATCACCTAGTGACTTCTTAGCTAGTCTAATTTATGTAATATATTATATGGATACTTACTATTGTATTACAGTTTCCTATAATATTAAGTATATTAACATGCCACATAGGTTTATAGCATAAAAACTTTAAGGAACAGAGTTTGTCACCCTGAAATGTGTTTCTTTAGCACAAGAATTTGTTGGTTAATTTTAAGAAACAGCAGATATGAGACAGGCTTTGAAAACCAAGTAGAAACCCCTTGTAAAAGACAGTTAGATTTGTAATGGAAATCTTCATTTGTAAGGAATATACCAGGGAGAAGGGAATGACCCTATGTCCAGAAACTATTTTCCATGCAAAAGGCAAGCACTTAAATCTGCCTAACAACTTTGTCTCTGTTTCCTGAGCTTTTCCTCTTCACCTTCCGTAACTGACTCCTCCCACCCCCATAGCATCTCTCATCTTCATCTGAAGATGCTGCTTAAGGCGATGTCTTTAGCTATGTTTTCCCAGGTCTCTCGCAAGTATGCAGGAGGTATACAGGTTATTAAACTTTTGTTTGGTTCTCCTATCAATCTGTCTGTTATTACAGGTATATCTTAGCCAAGAACCCAGAAGAGTAGAGGAAAAGATACTATTTTCCCATACACAGGAATAGGCTCCACCATATAGGCTGGGTGTGTGCTAGGCTATCCCAGCTAGGTTTCTTGTGCTTTCTATGTTGTTTGCACCATGAAAAATTAGCCTAGCTATGCATTTTTTGGAACACATCTTTCTCATTAAGTCATGCATTTCTTTATTGAGAGTTTTATTTGGAATGTTTCAGTTTAGTTTTATTTTTCTTCTTTTTCTTGAATAATCTGTGCCTCTATCATAGGTGGGCACAGGTAACCAGGTTCTTGGTGATCGGGACAAAGAATTGAACCAAACTCCCAGAGTTTATAGCAGAGAACATGGGAGCAGGCCAACTCCAAAAGGAGATTGATCTCATGGGCTGGAGGGATTCTATTCTTATAGGGCGGATTCTTCCCGGCTAGTTTTGGCGGGCTTTTACTGTGCACGTGCAAGTAGTTGTATTATTTTAAAACTATTGTGCATGTGGTTTTCCGTGATTTTCCTGGATTAGCCACCAGGGAAGGGTGTCTCACAATGTTACCGAACTGACCCTTCCTTCTCCTGGGGTGTCCCTGTACTAGGTTCGCCTTGCCCACCACCAGACAATTATAGCTCTCCATGTTAGAGATTGGTGAAAAGGAAAGGGATTACTTATTCAAGTTATACAGACCTAAGAGCAATGACTTAATGTCTTCATCAAAATCCCAAAGTCCCTTAAAACACCCACAAACACACACAGTCTTTCCTTCCCCACCTTGCCGGGTCTGGGGTACCGTATCTCGGGAAAAGAAATAGAAGTCCATAGATCAGGCAGACCCCAGTTCTTCCCAGTAATCTGTGTTCAGCTGGTAGGCCTCTCTCAGTTCTGGCACCATCACTGTGTTGCTAGAATCTCCAGTTCTTATTCTAAAACCACATGGCCCCTTCTCATGGCCCACCAGCAAGAGTCCTTTAACTCCTTTCCTTCCTGCAGCGTCTCTCCTGCATCCTTCCGAAGTCCTGAGAGAGAGCTCTGCATTGCTGCTACATCTTGCTTTCCAGCTTCCTAAGCTATGGGGCAAAGGGAGATCCAAAGCTGTGTGATTCTCGCCTGCCAAAGCCTTGTGGTGATTCTTCTTGTGGCTGCTGTACCTGGGTTCAAATCCTAGCTCCAATCTTCCTCTGCAGCCCCATTTCCAACTCCTCCCACAACCGGCCATACCCACCAGCACTCCCATATTTTTCAGCTTTTCCGGGCTTCTGTAATAAGTCTGGGCAGGCATGGCCCCATGGACTGGAGCCAATCATCTCCAAGCTCTCATGCTAGCTCCATAACCAGGGCAAGTTGCCTCCCAGTTACATCTTGGGTGGAAGTCACTCCGCTCTCCCAGGGCTCCTAGCAAGGCCATAGCTATTTAACATATGAGCAACCAGTTAAAGGTCATAGATATGTTAAATAACCATTCTAGAGGTTATCTGTGAAACTGTTGCTAGGCAGAACAACTCAGTGGCCCTGCTACAGTATCCCATCCACCAGCTCAGACTTGTGGCGGTAAGAACATCCCATACTTTTAGTATTTCCCAGACACCCTTAGTTCTGGACCCCATTAGAAGACCTTCTTTTGGGGGACCCTGGCTGCACCCTCTTATACTTCCTTGATGGTAATTTATCCCATTTGTCCTACTATTTGTTTCCCGTGTTGAAGATTTTCCTCACATATATGGTAATTTCTTAGCTCTCAGTTTAAATGTAAGACTAAGGCAAAGAAATGATGACTTACAAACTTAGGTAATTAATTGAGGCTTGCCTCTGTCTCCCTTGACAAAGAATAAATGGGATGAATCTGGCCTTTAAACTAGAAGACTTGAGACACTTTAATTTGGAATGTCCACATATATGTTAGAAGTTAGAGAACTCAGAATATACACTTTGTACTTCTTTAGGAAGACAGCCCCCACCTTTTGACTTGAAAGAGAAACGTGTATTTGTAAGTCTCCTTGATTCAGAGTGCCCTGATCTGATCAGGTCCCTGGGGGGGAGTGAGGGAGGGGCTGTAGGAGGAGGTTCCCCAGGGGGTGGTAAAGAACACTTCACAGATCTCCCTGCCCTTGGGGTGGAGACACAGCAGGGAGAGGTGCAGAAATGCTGTTTGAGGTGGGGATTGGCTGGGAAGCTGCTGCCTCCAGTGCTCATGAAGTTATGGGCTGGCAGATTTAAATAGAAGAAAGCCAGAGACTCACCGCGCTTTTGTTCTTCCTGGGGATGCCTGGAAGGTGTGCTGCAGCCGCCCACATTTCCCAAAGGACAATATTTTAAATGGGAGAAGGAACTCATGCTACCCTCTGCTGGGCCTGGGACTGGTCTGCCCAGCAGAAGGTAGCAGGGTTATCTCCCTTTGGGTGTTGGAGGGGGGATGGGCTCTGAGGCAGGAGCCTGCCATTCTTCAAAAATTGTGCAGCCTTTATATCTTATGTTCTTTTTTTTTTTAGTTTGTAAGTGAATCTTATAGAAATATGATAACTAAAAACTAACAGGGGGGATGATAGGAGAACTGAAGAGTTAAAGATTTTAGCCTTAGCCGACAGCCTGAAGTGACTAATGCCTGGGGAAAGCTGTTATTCCAAACATTTATAGCTTTTAAATGAAGACTCCTTTTTCACCAAACCTCTGCCTCTGGAGTTTTGTCTAGAGGGTGGTGATGGACAGCTGGGCCCCCCTTGCTGTTTGGTAACATTCTTTGAGTCAGCACACAAGAGGGCTACTGGAGGTAGGGTAGGATTGCCTATCTGTAAACAATTCCAGCCTCACTGTTTGCTGTAACTGTTGTTTCCAAGCCTGGAGCTTGTGTATATGATTTCAAGCTGAAGCTTCCTTCACTGTGAACCAAAAGGAAATACAATGTTAGAAAAGAGATAAGTGCACTGGTTTTCTTTTTAAAATATAGCAAGACACTTGACTTAGTGAGATTGAAAACATTTCCCTAAGAAAGTGACAATTATGAAGTCATTGAGCAATAGGTAGAGGTTAAAAAGGTAAAAATGGTAGGTAACTTATTCCTGGCACAGCATGATCAAAGATGTTATATCAAAAAAAAAAAAGATGTTATATCAAGAGGAAGCATAGTGTGAATGAAATATGCATTAATGCTTTTTTTGCTGTTATTTTATTTTTTGTTATTGTGTTATTCTTCTTATTAGATGTTTATCTCATCATTTAGACACAGTGTGACTAATAGCAAAAATTAATTGTTGCAATAAAGTGACATAAAATAAAAATATGAATATAATCATCTTAATAACAGGATTGGTAAAAAGCATTAGAAACTTTGAGCCACCAGTATGTGTAATAATTTGTATGCAGTAAATATTTATAATATTCGATATTACTGTTATCCTCTCATTTGTGAATTTAAAATTTGAAACTCAGAGAACATAAATAATTTGTTTAAGGTCATAACAACCACAAGAGGAAGAGTACACCCAGGAATGATTTTCACATTGGAGGTCTTTTCTCACTGGAGCCTTGTGAAATAAAACCATAGTTTGCGAAAATTAGAAAGGTAGCCCTGAAAGTTTCTGGACTTGTAAATGTATTTGTTTCACTTTATTTTTTCTTAATTTATTTAACATGTATCAGTGTTTGGAATAACAAAACAAAACTGATGTAAAGAAGGAAAGAAGGAGAAATGCTAATACAGTTTCAGTATCATTGTTAGAACTTTACAATATCACTTAGAAACACCATTTTTATAGAGTATCACGTTAACTCTGATAATCATTATGTTATCGAGCAGAGGTCCAAGGAGGGGCAATATTTGGCCCACCCAGGGATACCAAAAACTGTTAAAGGACAGATACACTGGGGCCCAGACTCCAGAGGATGGTATACTGATACCATCCAGAACCCCCTACGGGGCCCTATTGTCCATCGCTAATTGGAAAGACATCTCTCAATTGCAGAGATTTGTGAAAAGGAAACGAAATGTTTATTTAATGCTATTCAGGCCTAATGTCTTCATTAAAATATCAAAGTCCTTTAGGGTATACACCTACACACACACACACACACACACACACACACACACACACACACACACACACTGCTCCCTTCTACCCCTGTCCTAACTCCGGTACCGTACATAAATCAGGAAAAGAGCACACGTTCGTTTTTTCCAGGCCGCTGGTATCGTCAGCTGTGTTGACATCCAGGCAGGATCTCCAATTAATCTAAAGTCATGTGGCACCTTCCACTGGCAAGAGTTCTTGTACCAATTTTTCCAGTCAAAGTCTCTCCTGATTTCCAGGCCACTCAGCCAAAGGGAGCCCCCCAACGCCTCGTGAGCCTCTTCTACCAAAGCTGCGGGGGTTGGCATTCCACCAAAAGTGCGTGTCTTTCTTCTTCATCTGGCTTCAGGCATCTCCACTCTGGCAAAGCTGCGTGGTTTTCCCTTTTACCTGAGAAAGAGGGGGTCTGCACTCTGCCAAAACCACATGGCTCTCCCCAATGGCTGTCATGTCCAGGTTTAAATCCCTGCAACAATCTTCCTCTGTACCCCTATTTCCGACTCCTCCCACGATCAGTTACACCTGCCAGTATTTCTGTATTATTACAAGTTTACTGGGCTGCCATCATTAGGCTGGGCAGGTGTGGCCCCATGTCCTGGAGACAATCTTCTCCAAGGTCTCATGCAGGTGCTGTAACTCGGGGTACCTGCCCCCCAGTTACATTGTGGGAGGGAGTGACTTCATCCCCCTGGCTCCAAGCCTGGTCACAGCCATTTAACATATCTAAGTGACCCGCCAAAGGCTATAATATGTTAAATGACCATGCCATGGATTAGCTGCAAGGCTGTGGCTGTAAAAAACAGCCCTGCATGTTCCTGCTCCATGTGTCCCTTCCCCCAACTCACACCTGTGGGGGAAGGGGTGAGGACATCTTATATGTCTCTCCAATATTCCTATATACTTTGAGTTCTGGACACCATTCCAAATCTCTTTTTGCCCCCGCCCTTGGCTGCACCCCATATCAATTATTCGATCATCAAAACTTTTAAATCAATTCTCTTCTGATTTATTGTATGATTTCAAAATTTTATGTCTGCAGTGCTAACAATGTAACACAAATACACTAGCAAAATTTGTTAATAAATGAGTAGGATGAAATTAACAAGAATATTAAAATGGAGAAACAAAAGACAGAGTTTGGTTCAGGGGCAGAGAGAGGGGGAAATTTCTTAGCTGTTGAATGGGGTCTAATAGAATGTGAAATCTTTAGGATAAAACACTTTCATGTTTCATTTGAAGAAGGCTTCTCGACTTTAGTCCTTTTCCAGGTGTTCCTGAGAAGTCTAATGATTCTGCTCCTTTCCTTTGTTTTAATAAATTTTTAATGTGAGCCTCTTTTTTTTTCCTGTACTTTAGAAATCAATTCAATCTAACTGGAAGAGCAAGGCACAAAAATTGGGGATAAGAGAACCCAACTCTATAAATATATTGATTAAAATTTTACGAAACTGGAAGTAGTTTTTTTAAAAAAGCCTTTCAGGAACATACATAGTTTGTTTTGGGGGCTGAATGATGACCTGAGTGTGGAGACAACTCTTTTCATTTTCTCCTCTATGAAGCAGATGTCACCATCTTTCATATGAAACACACATAAATAGGATTACACAGAAATTCAGTAGCAGAACTAGAAGTCAGAAGAAGCTGGTAAACTTGATTTTTCAGATTCTATTTCATTGATTTTTAAAGCACTTTAATGATTAAAGGTTATAAGTTTAAAGTAGAGGGCTTGTGGGGAGGATGTGAAATAAACTGGCATTAGATGGTGGAACTCACATTTTGATCTTTAACCCAGATGTGTGTGCTTGTGTGTGTGTGTGTGGGGGGGGTGCATGCACACACGTGCACAACTGTCCTGTGGATGGACGTGCAGAACCTGGATTCTGGATGACTCAGCATGGTCGTGCAGAATCTTTTGTACAGGTGATTTACTAATATAACACACAGATTCTTTTGTTTTTAGAGAAACGTGGGGAAGGGAGGGAGAAAGAGAGGGAGAGACATATTCATTTGAGAGAACCATCAATCAGTTTTTTCTCACAGGCCTCCAGCTGGGGACCTGGCCCCCCACCCAGGCATGAGCCGACTGGGAATGGAAAGGGCAGCCTTTCGGTTTGTAGGCCAGTGTTCAGTCCATGGAGTCACACCAACCACAGGGCTACACTCCTGTGTGGAGCATGATTCATTTATGAAACAGGATCTCTCCTACTCCTAATGCTTAGGTAGCACAATGCCTGTTATACTATACCTGTATTAGCTTGGCTCAATATAGCCCATTGTTGAAAATCCTTCTCTAAATCTGAGGCTCAGAAAATGTACTCCATTTTACGTAATTATACCTTTGGAAATTATCATTTTTTCCTAATGCAACTGAGGGTACATGCCCAGGGTATATGAATTAGTCCCCTGTGCAGGTGGACAGACCATAGATGTGGGGAAAAAACAGTACATCATGTGCGGAAACATATTCAATGGCAGGAAAATTTTTTCTGAACTTGTATCTTTCACTATTCAAATCAAAGCAACACTGGAAAAAAGAAACACTGTCTTTTTTTTTAAAAAGGCACAATTTCTAACTAGAACTATAGGTGTTTGGCATTGTCTCTGGGAGACTGGACGGGTGGGTCGGTGTGGTCACCTCAGTCGCGACTCACACCGTGTTTTTACAGCTCAGCTTGCTGAAATCACAGCTGGAGCTTATGTAGCAAAGCCTTTATCTGCCAAGTTAACTCAGCTGTTTAGGGATGAAATCCATGACCTTGTTCTTATTAAACCAGTGCTCTACCCAGCGGCGTTAACCTCTGCAGTTCGCGTTGGAGTGTCTGTACTGTTGGCAACAGCAGATGAACAAAAACAAGCCGTGTGGCAACACGGACACTGGTGGCATTTTCATTTGAAAATGAAAGGTTTCCTGAATGAGCCAACATTAGCCTTTCAATGAACTACTCTTAACCAAAGCATTCAACTAGATACAGAGTTGTTACATGGATGATGCTATTAATGTTAGGAGTAACCCCTATGTCTATGGTTTCGAAACAGCGACCTGTGAAAAATTGTCAGTCTCTTTCCTCAGGCCATGATGTTTATCCAGTCAGATCTAAAGGGGATATAGTCTTCTGCTGCCTGTAACACTGAGTCTTAAGTCACTCATGCTATTTTTAAAATATATTTTTTATTTATTTACTTTTAGACAGAGGGGAAGGGAAAGAGAAAGAGAGGGAGAGAAACATCAATGTGGTTGCCTCTTGCTCATCCCCTCCTAGGGACCTGGCCTGCAACCCAGGCATGAGTTCTAGACAGGGAATCACACCAGTGGCCCTTCAGTTTTCAAGCCAGTGCTCAATCCACTGAGCTACGCTCTCTGGGGATGCTGCTTTGATTTTTTTCATTAAACTTGTCTTGGTTTTTCTCAGGTTAGTCATAGATTAGTTTCATTATTCAAATCTGTACTTTATTAGCTCCCCAAATCTACCATTCATCTCTTAAAGCATATGCTCCATTTTTTTAGAAATATTTTTATTTATTTACTTTTAAAGAGAGGTGAAGGGAAAGAGAAAGAGTGGGAGAGAAACATCAATGTGTGGTTGCCTCTCATGCATCCCCTGCTGGGAACTGGTCTGCAACCCAGGCGTGTGCCCTGACTGGGAATCGAACTGGCAACCCTTTGCTTCACAGGCCAGTGCTCAGTCCACTAAGCTACACCAGCCAGGGCTCCATTTCTTAATTTGGCCATTGTTTACATGATCGAATAGTTTAGTGTTGACTTTACATGTTGCCTGAGAAGTAGAATATAATAATTTTTTGTTATGTGAATTCATCAATGAAAAAATATGGATGTATACAGATTTTCTGAACTGTGTATACAGTGGTGTGTATTTCATCTTTATAGAGGGTGGTGTCATTTTGCTGAAAGGCTCATGTACCAAAGTACAGACATTTTCATACCATTTATCAGTCTCAGAAACTTTGTCAATGAACGGGCATTTTTTTTAAACTCATCATCTCTCAGTTTGATAGGTGATTAGAAGAGATGTGAATACCTTTGGTTCTTACTGAACCAAAGTATGCTATTAGAAAGCAGTACAACTCTATTACATTTGTGAGAGGAAATATTTCTTAATAGTCACCATTAACTTATTGATTAAAATATCATAGAACAAGGTATTTACAGGATCTAAAGGTTTTTGTGATGATATAAATACTTTTATAATTTTTTTCTGAGATAGGTTTGTTGAGGACTTGCAACTGGGAGTTAGCAATTCAGCTACTGCATAACTAACTTATCTTACTCAGCAACTGTTACGTTCCTAATGTTACAAGGCCTGCATGTTCCTCTAGTCCATCTTCTCATTTTACAGGTGAGGAAGTGAGGCTCAGACAAGCTTCAGGAAGCAATTTGATAATACATCTAGGGAGAATTCAAATCTCTTTATTCAAGCAACATTTTATCACTGAGCACATTTGTGCTGGTATTTTAAAAGTAGAATTTGCTCTAATATTCATAGGCACACTGCAGTTAATTTGTCTGATGCCTGTGTTTCTGTAACAAGAGACCAATATACATCACCTCCATCTTTTTTTTTCTCACTGGAAACAGAGAAGCCCAGCTGGTGAAGCCACAATTTGAGGATGTAAATGTGAGGGTCAACATCCTGTTTCAAATAGTGTCTATCTGTCACTTCAAATTCATGAGATTTGTATGCTAACGAAGTAGCAAGTTCAAAAGCTTTCTGCATTTGGCAAAAATATTTTAAAATGCAAAGTTGTTACTGATTTCTCTGTTGAAATTTTAGAAAAAACATAGTAATTCCACAAGCTCCTGGAACCTATTTTAATATTTCTTTAACATTGCTTCACTGAATAAGGCTTTTAACCAAACATTGAAAAAATGTGGGTAAAATGCTTCTTAAAACATTTATTGAGCATCTCATTTATGATAAGCTCTAAGTACTAGCAATAGCTAAAAAAAAACTTTGATGCAGCCTCTGAACTATTCAAATTACAGCAAAGAAGCAAATATGTTAGTCAAACCATAAGAACAAAACAGCTGGATATGGGTTAATATCAATGTCCTGTACTAAAGTATTATGTGAAACAATGAGAGAGTAACTCATTACTTTGAGGACATACATATACATATGTGTATGTATGTACATGTATAGACATATATATGCACACATGTGTGTATATATATGTGCATATATATATGAAATTAAACAATAGATGTCCAAGAGGGAATCAGAATTCACGCAGTAGACAAGCGAGGACAGAGATTATAGGCCGAGGAAACAGAAAAATCTAAGCGGTGGAGGTAAGAATACAAGGACATACAAGGAAGAGGAGTCCATCCACATTGTTGATATAAAGGTGTGTGTGAGAGGCAGGTGAGTATGGCAGGGTATGGTTGGGTAGATGAAGCCCAGATGGTAAAACAATCTTGTGTGCCTCACTAAGAAACTAGCTTGATTTGGGGGGGGGTGTTTAATATCAGGTCAGGTTCCTCTTTCTGGGAGCCATACTGTTCATGAGGCATGTGTATGTGGAACAAACACACTTCCCGTTACTCTTTCTCTCTGAAGCAGTTTCTGGCGTACAATCTTTAATGCATCTCAGGTGGGAGAGAGCAGTGAACACTTTTCTTTTGACATGTTAATATGGAAGAATGTGAAGGAAATCATGAGTAGAGCTGGTTTTTTGTCAAAGCAAAAGAAGAGTCCTCATCAACCTTGTACTTTGCACATAGGTTGAGGATAATTGCATACATTATTCATTCTTGAAGTACAACCATTGTTCAAAGCTACTGGAGATTTTACATTTTCTTTTTATTTAGGGAGGTTAGTATGAAAGTGAGATGAACCTAGCACATGGAGTTTGAACTGTCACCAGCTGGCCCAAGGAAATTCAAGGTCAAAATTAACTCCTTTTTGTTAGAGGATAAAAGCCAGCATCTAACAAAAAACAAACATCTAACAAAAAACAAAGCAAAGATTTTCATATAGAATTTTCCATTATTTTGGGGGAAATGTCATTTTAAGTATTCATTCAATTAAGTTAAAAGCTTTTAGTTTTGTTTAGAATTGCTTTTTTTCTTTTTCAACTTTAGGCACAAATATTGTGTATCGAATATGGAATCTTCAGAATTTGAGAGCTCTATGAATATCTGTTGTATGGTCATCGCTGAATTAGAGTTCAGATTTTATAGTCTCTTTTATAGTAGAGTTCAATTAGCATCTTCTAAATAATGCAAATATGAATGAATCAGTGAGTAAGAATTCTGCTTAAATTCACTGCTTATTTTGAACATATTGGTATTCATAGTTGTCTCAAGTTACTCTTAATGCAAACTCTTTTCAAGGTACTCTTACGAGTAGTTAAGACAATAATTCGTATTTTAAATCACACAGAATGTCAGACACAAATTGCCTGTAGATAATTGTTACAATTTCCTTCAGTTTGGCAAGTCTCTCATAAGAAATGAATCTGCATTTTCCTTAGTAACGCTGCCTTCTCATCATTGCTAAGCGACCAGATAGATTCAGCCTCTTAAACAGCTTGGATATACCAGATTAATTATTAACCATGTTTCAGAATTCACAATCTGTACTTTTGGTGTTGTGGGGTTTGCAAAAAACAGGTAAACCAGACTTTCTACCTTTAAATAATGTCCATGATGAAAAGAAAGAGACCACATCCATAAAAATATATTGTAAAAAGTAAAGATTAAATAGGCAGAGAAAGGAGGCATTTATAAGCTGATTTTGGTCAGTCAGAGGAAGATTAAGGATTCAGTGATCAACCATGAGTAAAATTCAGATCACCCTCAAATGTTTAGGTTTAGAAGCCCACTCCTGAGAGCATATGAAAGACCCAATTGATTGACAAATCATCTCTGAGGCCAACCAGTGCTCTCTGAGCATCAGAGAATTTACTGGCCAAAGTGAAAGAGAAATTAATGTTGCTTAAATATTTTCCAGTTTCTTTTCTCTGAATCATATTCATCTTTGGTTGAAGAAAGGCAGAGGTTTCCTAAACATATCAGAATTTCTGGCTTTCCAGATCTGGTCCTTATCTCCTATGCTATTTCTTTGTCCATTACTCCACTATGGAAAGTTTTGGTTCTGGTCAAATTAGGTACCTTTTCCTGTAGCAACTCTATCGTTAGTGTGTGACAGTCCCTCCTTCCTTCCCATTTGTCCCACGCCTTCTTCCAGCTCAAGTCTACACTCCTACAATTTTACATTTAGCCTTCTGGGATAGATGTGTATAAATTATGTCCTTCTTCCAAATAAATATTGGTCTTATAAGTCTTAAAATGATAGTGAGGTTGGTTTGTTTGTTTTGATGTCATTTTCCATTTTTATTGATTCAACTGAAATATATAAAACCATGTTCAGCCCTGGCTGGCATAGCTCAGTGGATTGAGTGCAGGCCTGCAAACCAGATGATCACAGTTCGATTCCCAGTCAGGGCACATGCCTGGGTTGCAGGCCAGTTCCCAGCGCGGGACTCATGAGAGGCAACCATACATTGATGTTTCTTTCCCTCTCACCTTTTCTTCCCTTCTAAAGATAAATAAATAAAATCTTAAAAAAAAAAACACCCATGTTCAACTACTTTGCTGCTGAGTACTTTGCAATGGAGAAAAAAGAGCAGTTTTGGAATAAATCTCTTATCCAAAGTTTGAATTTTTGGAAATCCAGTAGGATTGGATAATTCAATCTATTTCCCTTGTAATTCTTCTGAAGAAACTAAGTCGTTTTTTTATAAGTAGTGAATATAATGTTGTGTTAATTTTAATACTACAGAGATAAAATGGAAAAATAAAACACCGAAGGACTAATGGACTAATTATGCTAAAATATTTCCATTTCCAGGCAGAAATTTAACAACATAGTCAACATTTCTACCTCATCTAATTCATTCTGTAGAAATGGAAGTACAATAACAACAAATTATAATAACAAATTTTAAATGTATCTATTATGCTTTTTTCTTGTCTATTTCTCCTTAGCTTTTTTCAGTTACTTCCTTTTTCTCCTATTTTTGTTGTCCTGTGTTTACTATGTAATATGTGATAAACACATTTCACTAACAGAGCTTTAAACAGATTTTCTAAAGTGTTGTAATCTTTTTAAAAATCAAAACTATAGCTATAACATATCATACAAATACAAAAAAAAAAAAGATGAACTAGGGAATACTGTCATGGGAGGCATTCCAAATTGGCATTCTTCTTGGTTCCCCACTTCAGTACTCCAGAAAGCACCTCAGTGAAATGTTGTTTGAAAAGTATTCATTTATCTAAACATTCTATGCATTTAACTGTAGTGATTTTATTCCCCATAGTGCCTTCTGTGTAAATACAACTCATATAGATGATTTAGTAAGTTTTATATAATAATAGATATTATATTTTCCCCAATTAAAAATTATATGGAGCTGTAACTGAATTGAGATGAGAGATAATGTATCTCCTTTAATTTGCTTGAGAAGTAATCATAAAATAGAATTGTTGGTCTTATGTTAAGCGTTAATTATGATACAATTTCTCTGCAATAAAACTCTCAGCTAAGTAGGTAATATATGACATTTTCATGAGTTAGTTTAGCAATTTGGTTAAAATATGAAATGTTTCATGTCTGTCTTGGTTATATATCTATTAACGCCATATGGTTGATCATCTGTTTGGCTGTTTTCCTGAGTGGTTTCAGATAGCCGAGAACATGTTTTCTTTATAATGAATATAGAATATAAATATTTTCCACTATAAATATAAATGAGATTGATCATTTATCACTTCATTATTTATCTGTTAAGCCAAGACATACTGTCTTTAATTTTGAGGAATTATTTATTGAAAGAGAAGTGGGAATAAAATTATAAGATCTGAAAGTTGGAAGGCCCTGTAAGATTATTTTTTCCAAACCTCTCACTTTACAGATAATGAAGATAATTCCTGTTTTAAAAAATATTTCTCCTAGAGTATATTTGAGAAATGGTTAATATCTCTCTGAAGACTATGCATTTCAGGGCTTTAGATTTAATGTGATATTTCATACAAAACACTGCGGTTCATTATATACCGAGTAAAGCACATTGCAATATTATTGTTCTATATGAGTTGTGAATACCCATAAAGAATGACTTTTGTAAAATCTGTGTCATAATTATGCTCATTTTTGGGTGACTGATTATTTTCTTTCAAAATAATAGTGAAGAAATATTAGAAAAAATTCCCAAAGTTTCCATATTGTTCACCTAAATAATATCTTTACTTAGATGTGATGGTTTGTGTGAACCTTCAAATATAGATTAATTAAGTAATGTAGTTCTATGTTGAATAAAAAAGCAATGTATAGAAATCTGCTGATTTAGAATAGACTATTTTATGTACTGAATATTTCTACACTCATTCTTTGTCAAACAATAAGAGTGTGTGTATGTATTTGTATTTGAATTAACTCTATTCCCAAATGCACAGTTAGGTAAACAGTTGGGCCTCATGAACATAGGTGTGTATGTCTTTTGTAATCTGTGTAGAATATGACAATTATTGCATCATGTTCCCCTTTTTTTCTGGGGTACAATTAAAAAATTATTTAAAGAACCAAACATACTCTACCGTACTCATTGTGGTCAAGAAGATTATACAAAAGATCTTATATCCCAAGCACATATGTTTTTACGTGCTTAATCACATTAATATCAGTTCTATAAAGATAAAAAGGCCAGATAGGATATCAGAACAAATCATGTGTATCTTTGAAAGAAAATGAATTATTTTCCAAGAAAGTTCAAAACAATTCATGAATGGGCCAAATCCTAATATTTATAAATATGCCATTCTGAACCACAAACAAAATCCATTTTCTCAGTTGTCAAACCAGAGATTCCATGCATAGAATATTTTCAGTTAACACTTGTTCTGCTTGACACCACAATTAAGGGATAGTTACAATGCTCTCTACACCGTCTCCTGTTTGTGCGCCTGTTTACCTGTAAAAGATTCAGAGTCTCTTAAAGTACTAGAACTTGTTAGTCCTAATTCACCCACTTATTGTCATAGTAGAGTGGGGTAAAATTTTCACAGCTGAAGCACCATCTGCAGTCATTTTTCCTTACTTTTTTTTTCAGTTCAAATAATAGTTCTTTAATAATATTTCAGTTGGTGATATAAAGAATCCATGGAGAACTTTAGATACCTCTTTCAACAGAAATGCCAGAGGTTTTAAGTCTTGCTGCTTAAGAGTTCTTACTACTGGCAATCCAGGGCTTCACTTAGAAAGTCTCCTTTGGTTGGTGTGGCTGGAACCAACTCCGGAATAAGAAAATATGGAGACAGGTTGTTTTTGTCATCTTTATCCCCACCTGACTGATTTCATAGGACTAATAAGGCACTGAACACACTGATTCAGAAAAGTACAAAAAGCATACTCTAAAATATTCTTAGTTGTACAATGTAATGTAATTGAAATGACTGGTTGCTTCTGTTTTTGAGTATCTCTGCATTCTGCAAACCAATCAAAGCCCTAAATCCATGCACATTTCTTTTTTTAATATTTATTTTTTAAAAGATTTTATTTATTTAGTTTTAGAGAGTTGGGGAAGCAAGGGAGAGAGAGAGGGAGTGAAACATCAATGTATGGTTGCCTCTAGCAGACCCCATACTGGGGACCTGGCCTGCAATCCAGGCATGTGCCCTGACTGGGAATCAAACCTGCAATGCTTTGGTTCTCAGGCCTGCGTTCAATTCACTGAGCTACACCAGCCAGGGCATAAATCCATTTCTGAAAAGGAAGTTCATACATCTATGTAGTTCAGATTGTATTATGTACCTTATGTATCATATACGCAAGAACTATGTAGTTGGACTGAAAGAAGAGAGAAATAAATGTGCAAAGTTGGATATTAATTTTCATTCAAGTATCTGGTATGGGGAGGTTATTCTGGTAAAGTTAAAGTTTCTACCAATACAGAATTTGAATGTACATTAATTTAAATTATAACTGCTTTCTTTGACACATTTTAGAAACCTATATGATGATTTTAATGAAAGTACTTTATGAAAATAATGCCATCATATTTTATCCTAATGCTTACACCAAGTTCAGATTAACTTTGAGACTAGAAGCATACCTCTTTTAAGATTTTTTTGTGGCATAAAGTATTCCACACAAAAAAAATTTGTGGCAGAAAATAAGTATCAATTCTACTGAGATCAGAAAGTAAATTTTAATTTTTCTTCTAACAATGTATGAAATTCTTTAAATGAAGTTAGACTTGTTCTTAGAAAATTGTAATGTAATTCACATGAAGTTTTTTCTATTTTGGAGTAAATCTTTAGAACAACTCAAAATGACTGCGAGTAAAATAAAGCCTAAAATCCAATTGCTTAAATTGAGCAGCTAGAATCTGTCCTCTGGGGTAACAGAGGTCATTAATGATTTTTTGCCAGTTGTTTCTATTATTAAATGGCACGTCACAGTGCTCCCCTGTGTGTGGCATTCTCCTTTTGTTGCCTGTTCTAATATCAGCCCGTGTCATGAAATATGCCCACTGCAGAGATCAAGATGGGAATCTGACATGAAGACTGTCTTTTTCTCATTGGATTGAGATGAAGGCATTTATCACACACAGATAGCACAACTGCAGCGACAACTCACGGGGTTTCCCTCCCGGCTGTGTCTGCAGGTCCTAAGGTGCTGAGTTCTAGAAGTCTGTACGGCAGAGAGGTCTCCCTGGGCAGTTACATCAGTAGATGTGCCTCAACTGATTGAATGATTATAATCACTGGGACCTGAGACATCTCACGTCTTAGGCGATTATTTTTAAAATGAGTTTGGAGCACTTTTATGTTCCACTCCAGCTCAAATGCTGTCTGATCACCAAGATTCTAGACAGAGACATGTAAGTCACCCCTTTTATTTAAACTCGAAATAGGATGGTATAAATGATTGGACATCAAATTCACCATAAAATAGTGTAAAAGCGCACAGTTTCATTTAGTGATTTTTAATATATTTGAGATTTTATATACAGGGCCCAGCACAAATAATGCCCCTTTTTATTATAAAATATTTTATTATAAAATCATAAGCATGTAACTTTGTAAGATAACAATATCACACACAAGCACACCGTGTGACATTTCAGGTGAAATGTGCACATTAAAACTATAAAGTATTATACTCATGTTACTACCTTACCAACCACACTCAAGCAGGCCTTACTTCTGCCAAGCCCTTTACATTTGAAATTGTAGTGCCTCACTTTCTAAATTGCTGTATACATTATTGTATGTGTTTACATATTACTGTATAGATGATAATACATATTACATATAAATGTAATATATTACTTATGTATTGCATATGGTAAATGAATTGGAAAAAGTGTACTTCTCCATAAGACTTTATCCTAACATTTACCGCATAACCGTTCACCTAGGTCGGAGATGGCAAACCTTTTCCACAAAGAGCCAGGGAGCAAATGTTTTAGGCCATTTCAGGCCTTCCAGGCCGTAGGGTCTCAGTCAGAACTAGTCGATGCTGCTGTTGTAGCACAGAAGTAGCCATACGCACTGTGGACAGGTGTGTCTGTGTTTCCATAAGGGTTTAGTTAGAAAAAAGAGGTGTTGGGCTGAACACCGCTGTTAACCCATAATTTTTGACTCATGATTTAGTCCCTATGGAGAAGATTCTCAATACATTCACACTCTAATGAACTATGTTCATTGTTACTGTGGCTTGTTTTCAAACATAGCAAACGATGTCTAGAAAGATCACTGGTCTGTAAGATGCTGATATTATTTTCCTTTTAAGGCATACAAAGCATGGAATTCCAGCACAACTATCTATGCAAATAGGTTTAGCACTGTTCTGAAGTTGAAGGAAGTAAATTTTATTAGATAGAAAGTCATATACTATGATGTGGGCCTGCACTATTCCATATAGTAGCTCTTTGCTGTGTGACTATTTAAATAAGTATAAATTGATTAAAACTAACACAATTAAATATTCTGTTTCCTAATTGTATAAGACATATTTCAAGTGCTCAAAAGACACAGGATTTCAATGATTTTCATATTGGATAGCGTAGAGAATATGCCACTTATTATAGAAAATTCTACTGGACAGTGCTAATACTGAACCAAAATCACATATCTGAGCATTATAGATAAAAAGGCAAACATTGTCACAGAAATTATGGATGTGAAGGGTACCATAAGGAAGTAAATTCTAAACTTTCAGAATCCGTCAATATTGAGTTTCAGACTTTCAAAGATTTCTGTTTAATGCTATTACCGCAGGAATTTTTTAGAGATTTGTATCATCCCCTTGCATAATTCAAAAGAAAATTTCAATTCAAGGTCTATAGGCCATCACATTGCTTCTTTTTAA
This sequence comes from Sturnira hondurensis, assembly GCF_014824575.4. Classification (NCBI taxonomy): domain Eukaryota; kingdom Metazoa; phylum Chordata; class Mammalia; order Chiroptera; family Phyllostomidae; genus Sturnira; species Sturnira hondurensis. The sequence goes on from NW_028086933.1 coordinate 1,832,235, forward strand.
CTTGTACTATTCAGAAATTATTAAATAATTTTAAGAAAATGTGCCCTGGCTGGTGTAGCTCAGTGGATTGAGCTCAGGCCTGCGAACTAAGGGATCGCGGTTTGATTCCCAGTCAGGGCACATGCCTGGGTTGCAGGCCAGTTCCCAGTGGGGGACATATGAGAGGCAGCCATACATTGATATTTCTCTCTCTTTCTCTTTCCCTTACCCTTTAAAGATAAGTGAATAAAATCTTTAAAAAAGAAAAAAAATGTAATTAACAAATCTGAGCTTGGGCATGCCCACAATGGTTTTCTGTAGCAATCTCTCTCTCTTTCTGTGTGTGTGTATATACATATATATATATAATATGTGTGTTAATACTTTGTTACTGTCCCTGTATAAGCTATAAGCTCTCTTACTTCTAGCCTAGGGCATTAAAAATAATTTTGTTTGTGTTTGTACAATGAAGGACCTAAAGCAATTTGAATTAAGACACATCTTGGCCTAGAAAAGGTTTTTTTACCTTTACAAGTTCTCATTATGGAAACGTTTTAGAGATTTCAGAAAAATACTGAGATTATAAAGAAAAATACACAGGGAAGGGTTTAGTTTTTTAATCTAGTCAAAGGAAAACAACTTTGAATCAATTATCCACAGATTTTAACATATAATCAAGGATTTTGACAATAATTTTATGTTGAATTGCCAAGCTATTAGCAACCAAGAGATTTGATTAGACATCCATATTAATAAACACCTGTCATAATAGCATAACAGATGTTCTGGAAACACAGCTAACCCAAAATGTGAATTAAAAAAGTTTTGGTCCTATTCCTACAATGTGATTCCTAAATTAATTTTCATGACCTTGTCTTATTTGTTTTACTAAAATCCAATTGTAGAAATAATTTCTCTCAATAAAAAAGTGTTTTTCATTTTAAATGATAAAAAGATTTTCTTTAAAAGCACAGTCCATTGCACAAATATTTAAAATCATCAGTTAAAGTTACATTAATGAAATATTGATATATAGTGTGTATCTGTGATGCATGTGTTTATAAAATATATACACACAT